>NC_079493.1:60016690-60646499 GCF_030052815.1 Hevea brasiliensis
ACCGCCCACCTCATGTGCTAAGATCTTTATGGGTTCTTTATCATATGTCGTCCGGATTCACGAATCTCCTCTATTGGCAAAATTTGAGAGGTCCGATCGTACCTCCTCAACATGGAGACATGGAAGACATTGTGAATCTTTCCAACCGGAGGCAATGCAAGTCTATATGCCAATGGACCCACTCTTTCCTAGAACCTCACACGATCTTTAACAATGAAGCTAGGACTTAGTTTCCCTTTCTACCAAACCTCATGATCCTCTTCCATGGGGAAACTTTCAGAACACCTTGTCACCCACCTTATTATACAGAATATCTCTTCTCTTTAGGTCAATGTAGGACTTACGTCTCATCCAGTTTGCAACTTTGAGTCTGTCTAATGAGCTTAACCTTTTCCGTCTTGCTTGCACTAATTACTCAACCAATCAACTTTCTCTCACCTACTTCATCCCAACACAAGGGAGTTCTACACTTCCGCCATAAAGTGCTTCATATGGAGGCATTGAATGGTATGTCGATAAGCATTTGTTGTGTAGCAAATTCAATTAAAGGCAAGTGTGTGTCCTAACTCCTTCAAACTCAATCACACAAGCCCAAAGCATATCCTCCAAAATCTGAATGATCCTTTCGGATTGGCTCACTGCCTATGGATGGAATCTTGTCAGATCAAGTTCAATCTAGTTCCTGAGGCTTTTTGGAGACTATCCAGAATCTAGAAGTGAACTTTGGTCTCTGCCTTTACAATAGACATCGGCACTCCATGTAACCTCACAACAACATCAATGTACGGTTTGGCCAATCTTTCCAGTCAGAATCCATTCTCACTGCAAAAAGTGTGCGAGATTTGAGTCAATCTATCATCAACAATAACTTAACCGCATCATGATTCTTGCCGTATGCGTGGAAGTCTGTCACGAAATCCATAGTGATTCTTTTCCATAGTGATTCTTTCCATTTCCACTCGTGAATTGGCAATGGTCAGAGCAACCAGAGGCACTTGGTGTTCTGCCTTTACTTGTTGACAAGTTAGGCATTTGGCAACATATTCTGCAATGTCTTTCTTCATTCCTCTCCACCAATAGTGCTCTTTCACACTTTTATACATTTTGGTTCCACCAGGGTGCATTGCAAAAGGTGAATCATGTGCTTCCTTTAAAATGGTCTGCCTCAGTTCAACATTCTCAGGAATGCACATTCTGCCCTTATATAACAACAAGCCATCATCATTTACTGATAATTCTGTTTTCTTGCCATCCCGAGCCTCTTCCATCAACTTCACATACTTATCATCCTTCTGTGCAACTGCTTTAATTTATTTTGCCAGCATTGGCTTTACTTACCAAGTAGCTACCATCTGCCCATCTTCATTAATCTCCAAATTAGCATGCAATGCCCTTAATTCATGCACCATGGACAAAGGAGAAACCCTCAAACTAGCCATAGTCTTACGACTTAAAGCATCAGCTACAACATTTGCCTTTCCAAGCTGATAGTCTATCAAGCAATCATAATCTTTTATCAGCTCTAACCATCTCCTTTGCCTCAAATTTAACTCCTTCTATGTGCCAAAGTATTTCAAACTTTTATGAACTGTGTATATATAACATCTCTCTCCATACAAGTAATGTCTCCAGATCTTCAAGGCAAAGACAATGGCTGCTAGCTCCAAGTCATGTGTAGGATAATTCCTCTCATGCGGTTTAAGCTGGCGTGAAGCATAGGCAATGACATTCCTATCTTGCATCAACACACAGCCCAATCCGTTATGAGAAGCATCACTTTGCTCTGGTTGGCGCATGGTGTACACCCTGACTGGTGCACCACTTTGCTCTGGTTGGCTCACTGTGCCCTGGCTGCTAGAAGTGTTACCTCTACCCCTGCCTCGGCCTTTACTAGCTATCTGTTGTCCTCTGGAAGCAGAACCTTGAACAGATCCCTCAGTGGTAGTAGGCGGCCCAGATCTGCGGGCACTAGTGCAATCTCTAGCAAAATGCCCTCTTCCACTACAGTTGTAACAGGCTTCTATGGCCTTATAACATACTCTTCCATGAGTCCTGCCACAAGTCTCATAAGCACGGGTAGGAAAGGAACCCCTAGATGTCTATTGTCCGGATTTAGGTGGCCTCTGCCCTGAGAATCTTCCCCTACTAGATCCTCTGTTACTTGGTCCCCCAAAGCTCTTCCTCTTACCCGAATTGTTACTTGGACTCTGACCTGTAGGCTTACTGCTCTTCTCTTTTTCAGTGATTACCTTCTCAGATGCCCCTTCCAGTTCCATCCTTTCCAATTCAAGGGCCTGTGATATCAACCCAGAGAAGTTGTCATGTCGAAACCCAACCAGTTGCAATCTCAAACGAGGCCTCAAACCGGCCTCAAACCGTTTGCATCTGTCTCAACTAGTAGTGAGTAGGCTTCCAACATAGTGGCTGAGGCGAAAAAAGTCTCTCTCATACTCAGCTACAGTCTTGTTCCCTTGCTTCAAACTGAGAAACTCCTGTAGCTTCATATCCACATAGGTATCAGGAACATACTTCTGTCTAAACTCCCTTAGAAAGTCATCCCATGTCAAGATCAAGCTCAGCCAAACTGTGGGGAATGGTCTTCCACTACTCATATGCATCTCCATGCAGCAAGGAAATTGAATATTCAAACTTCAACTCATCTGTGCAGTGTAATTTCTTGAAGACCCTCTCCATCCATTCTAACCATTACTCAGCTTCCAATGGGTCCACTGTACCCTTGAACTCTGTTGCCCCATACTTCATTAACTTATCATATTGTCTGGCTGGGGATGGTGGTTGCACTGGAGGTGCTTGCACAGGAGCTTGGACTGGTATATTGCCAGCCATTTGCTGAAATAGTGCAGCCATCTGCTGAGCGAACTGAGCAGGAAACTGCATGGGTGGGATGGGTGCAGCTGATCCACTGGCATTCTAAGGAGCTGGGGCTTCCCCCTGTACCTCAGTTGCTACTGATTGCTTTAGTGTGTGATCCCCCTCTTCCATATTGAATCACAAGGAATTCTACTCCCTGAACAACCAACACAAGGAGATTTCCCTCCAGTAGTCCATATTTATGACGTAATGCACTATATGTATCAATAATGACAATTGAGCAGTTGTACTTATCAAAAATTTTCAAACATGCAATTTCAAAACTTGTATAAAAACCAAAGCTCTGATACCACTAAAACATGTCACACCTTATCCCTTGTAAGGCATGACATATTCCCGTAGCATACCTAATGAATCACCGAACTCCACTTACCGATAACCCATTAGTTATGCTGCAAAGGATTTTAAAACAAACCATAGCTTTTTATCTTATCAAGTCTTTTGCGGAAAACTGTATGAGAATAGTTAAAATTCCATGTAAACATTTATTGAAAATAATGATAGACTAAATATTGCAAAAGTTACATGTTCATAAGTCTCAAAGTAAAATACAAAATAGTTACAAACTCAAAATGTGATAGCAATGCAATGCTTTTAAATACAAACTGCTCAATGTCCATACATCCATACATATAGGTACAAAATACATCCAAAGGAATCACAAGGGTATACCTAACGTAAATACCCACAAACAATATCAAAATGCTGCTTTCAAGTCTCTCACTTGGCAGCCTTCTCTTTTCCCTTACCTGCGACAGCATAAAGAGGCTATCGCTGAGTATATCACTCAGTGGTGCACAACTAATAACTTTAAAACCTAAGGTAAAATACAATTTGTCAAAGCATAATAAATCACATTTTTCTTTAGCATGAAAACTTCACAATAGTTCTAAGTCCATAAGAGCCATTTGTTGGAGTAACATTTTAATGAGAAATCACACTTCATAAATCATAATTCACAAAGCATTAGTGTTGCCAACATCAATACACAGTTCAGGCCACGACACAAAATTTCACGATCAGTGCCATGTTGTACACCACGACAAAGCAATCTCAACCTCACTAACCGTTATTAATGAGGGAAGGGCTAGCTAGCTAATGAGTACTCATGTAGTCCTACCCCACTAACCGTTATTAATGGGAGACATAATTAATATCAATTATCAACCCCAAGTAGTCGTTACTACTGGAGAGTTCCGAAAGGGACTGTCATGCTAACTGTTGTTTCAAAACAGTTTCAAAAAAATTTTCTACTTAACAATCACGTTTATAAACCAATAAACACATTTAAATTCATCATAATATCCATATAAAGGTGGCAACACCCAAATTTCTCAAATGCAAGAGAAAAATCATATTTCAGTCAAAGTAAACTTGTTCAAAGCAAATTCATTCAAATAAACACATTCCAAACAATTTACAAGTTTAAAAATGAAGAAAAGGTTAGTTGTGCACAAACCTTCAATAATTCTCCTTCCTTGTTACCTACTTCTCCTTGTCCGTTCCAACTCCTTTTTCTACTGAAAATACACAAATAGAATACCTCAATACCAATCTCAATTGCTGCCAAGAACTTATTACATACATATCTAATGCATCCCAAGTTAACTTTGAAAATTTTAGAATATTTTGGTTTTGGGATAGCTTGGTGCCCCAATATTTGAACCCAATTTGTACCTAGTTTTGATCATAATTTGGTGAGGTGTTCTTCATGAAAATTGTTCATTTAGGTCTTAACTTTATTTCTTTTTTGAATAGCCTAATTCGGAGCTGTGTAGCTCAAGTTATGCCCAAAACAAAATTACTGTTCACGTCACTGTTCATGCTGCAGATTTAGTTCTGGTAGATTTATCGATCCAACTTCGTTCAGCAATTTGATTAAGTTAAGTCCATAATTTGGTCTAATATTCTTCATATGAAATGTTCTACTATGTCTTAGTTTTCCATCGGTTCAAGAATCGCCTAAATCGGACTTTTCTAGAGAGAGTTATAGCCTTGCAAAAATTACTGTTCATTTGGTCAATTTTAGGTGCCCAGATTCTAGTAGATTCGGTGACCCAAATTCGTTTTGCAATTTGATTGAGTTAAGTTCATAATTTGGCCTAATATTCTTCATATGAAATGTTCTACTATATCTTAGGTTTACATCGGTTTAAGAATTACCTAAATTAGTGTTTTCTAGAGAGAGTTATGGCTATTTAAACTTTACTGTTCACGTGTATAATTCTGCAGGTTCCAGAATTTTATCTCCCATTTCAAGGCTCATTCGGGTAGCTTAAGGTCATTTTCGGGGCAAGGTATCTTCATAAAAATTCTAGCCCTATGTCTTAAGTTTCATTTCCAATTGGTTTCACACCAATTGGAGTTGTGTAGCTTAAGTTATGGGCTTCCAAACACATTGACATCAGTGTGCAAAATTCTGCCCTAAGTTCAATTTTTCATTTCTTCAATTACTTCCATTAACCAACATCAATTCACATTTAATTCACCCAAAATGACTATAATTTAGCATTGACACATCCATGGCACTTCATAGCACAAACCCCATAATTTTCAAACACCAAAGTTTGTAATTTTCCCTAATCCTACCATTTCATTACTTCCATTCATTAACCCAATGTCAATTCAAACTAAATAAACCTCAAATGATCATAATTTAACACTACACACACCAACTTCACTCTCTAGCACCAAAACCCAATTTCCCCATGAACCATAATCTTCCATAATTGAATTTATGCAATCCCATGAAATCTTACTACTTCCAATCATGCATACTACTTCACTTTAACTTAGATTTATCATCAATTTAACTAAAAATACATTAAACCTTAATTTTTCTCCCATTTGGCCAAAACCCTAGTTTAGGTTCCATACATGTTTTCTTTCATTTTCTTATGAAATTTCATCATAAATTAACTTCATTCCAAGCTTATACAACTAATCTAACATGAAAAGAAACTTACCTCTTATTGATTTCTTTCCAACTTCACTTTTCTTCCAATTCTTGTTCTCATTGCTTTTAATCTCTCAATCAAAGATCTCTTTGATGTTTTCTTTTAGTGGGCTATGGAATTTATGAAGAAAATTTAAGGGAATTAAAACTTGGGAGGGGAAATCAATGAGGGGAAGAAGTGGAAGAAGAAGAGAAAAAGAGAGAGAGGAAGAGAGAGGAGAGGGTGGTGGCATCTTATGAAAAAAAGAAATGAAGAAGATATATATATATATATATATATATATATATATATATATATATATATATATATATATATGTCCCTAAAATCAGCTTATTAAAATTATAAATTTTAATTGTGTCATAATGATAATTAAACTTAAATTTTTATTTTTTTATTTTTTACAAATGACCTAAATTTTATATCAATGGAAAGATTAGACTATTTATAACAACTTTCATGAAAAACAAAAACTCAAATTCTGAACCTAACTAATTAAAATTGCTAGTCCAAGTTAAGACCTCAAATCTAGCAGAACTAAATTTCCCAGAATATCTGGGTAAGGACTAATCCGCTAGTTATGGTAAATTGACCATAACTTGAGCTACAAAACTCCAAATGGAGTGATTGAAAAAGGAAATTAAAGAAGACACATAAAGGAACAACTTTGATGAAGAAAAGTTTGCCAAATTTCCACTGTAACAATGACCAATGGAACAGTAAACTTAAGATATGAAATTTGAAAATTTTGAATAATATAAAATAAGCCTAGAAATGGTATTGGCAATCAATGCCAATAAAAATAAAATGCAAAATGTGGTATCTTGGTGAACTTAGGCTTAACAAATCTATTATGAATTAAAAAGTCAACTTTTGTGTAGGAATGGCCAAGTGAATAGTGACAACCAATATTAATGGAGTGAAAGGCATCTCACTTAAATGATTTAATGAATATTTAAATTATGTTAATGTGTATATGAAGTTTGTGTTCTTATCACAAATAGAACTTAGGAGACATTGTTAATATATTTTGAAATGTAGTTTGAAAATCAATATAAATGAAAATGTTGAACCTAAGGACATGTAAAACGATGTAATAAATTAGATAAGGAATTAGAAAGGAAAAATAGATAATATAATTGATAAATTGTTAATTATATAAATTATATTCATGAATATCTACATTAGATCAAAATGAGTCTAGATATTGTACTTCCATTAGGAAATAAAGTTTAGAATGTTACAACAAATATATATAATGGAATATATAATGAAATAATTGTTATAAATTGTGATCATATGAATGACATAATGAATGAATAAATGAATCATATTAATGTATGAATGAGACATTAGTTCTCATTATTGTAGAAAGGAAAAGTACTTTGAGTACAATGGTATATGAGAAATATTGTTATGAATTGTGATCGACACAAAGGATATAATGAATAAATATATGAATTATGATGAAAGTAAAATTTATGTAGAAATGTATTTTAAAAATTTATACTTCTATTAGGAATAGAATTGAAATGTTATTGTAATTGAAATTTGTCATGAAATAATGAAGTCATAAAACACAATATTTTAACATTTAATGGTACTAATGTGCCCATGTATTGCCTAAACATGTGTGTCAGATTGGATAAATTAGCATGCCAATAGGGTATTATTTTAGCAGTACTGCGTAAGGCTTTATGCCTGTATTCATGGCTTTATGCCCGCACTCATGGCTTTATACCTTCACTCATGGCTTTTATGCCCGATTATATGTTATCATGGCTTTTTAGCCATACTGACTACATACGTAGTTGACGTTCTGCGTCCTATGGTATGACGGCCCGAGGCACCGCGGTGTCCAGTGCCAATGACCCGTTATCCAGTTTAGTCAGCCTGTCATAGGTTACTTGGGCAGTGTAAATTATTGAAATTATTTAAGAATATTAGCAATTAAAAACATTAAAAAGTATTGAATGAAATGAGAAAAAAAAATAGCAATAGAAACATAACAAAAATACAATTTGCAGAATTGTAGAGAGATCTCAAATACAATACTCTTAGAATAAAATGTATATTGAATATTATTGCTGTAAGACTATAAACTCAGTACTTCCAAAGAGAAACGAATTAGCAAATAAGATAGTTAATGCTAAAAATATCATTTTAAATTAAATTGATACTTGAATATTTAGAATGCTCGATTCTTTCTTTATTTGCATATATTATTTCTTTGTTATATTATTGCACCACTAAGCAGTAATGCTTAGTGCGATGGATTGTTTTTCTAACACCCCTGTTTGTATAGCCTGGTATATTTCACTATTTCGGTGACCAGTGTCGGTCCGGATAATAAAGATGATTAGAAGCACATTTAAGACAACTAGCTAAGCCCTAAACACAAATAATTAATAATTGCCAATTAGTTAAGTATAAATGAGAAAAATAGAACATAAGAAGTTAAACGAGCTGAGAGTCACAGCGATGGGTAACCTTCTCGGAAAGGACTGCGAGGTCGATTTAAACTCAAATTTCGAACTGTAAAATGTGATGCTGCGGTCCTTAGGACTATTGCGAACATAGTGGAAAAGAGAAAATCACGAAAAAGAACTGTTAAGCCGGTCAAATAAATTAGGTCAGGGATCCGGAAAAAATATTGAATTATTTGTAAACCGGGTCAAACCAGCGAGGGGCAATTTGGTCAATTGACTCTGAGAGCTGATTCCTGAATTAACTGTCAAATAAAATCGGAGAAAAGAAAATTTCAGAATCGGGAATTAAATTAAAGAACTAATGGAAAAATAAATAGAAAAAAAAAGAAAAAGGAAAAGTGGAAATTGGTAACATCATGCATGACATCATGCATGATGTAATAAACACTAATTAAAAAAATAAATAAAATTGGATAATTGTGGTCTTCCATAAGGGATTAATTTATAAAAGAAAAAAAAATTGCAAAAGTTTTCATCTCTTCCACTTTGCCGTCTCTCTCTCCCTCTCCCTCACCAAACTCCATGGAAGCTCATTTTGAGCTTGATCAAACCCTAAATCCCACCATAGAAATTTAAACTTCCATCATTAAATCTTGAATTCAAGCTTTGATAGAGAACTTGACAACAAAAAGAAGAAGAAAGGAAGAAGTCTTGAAGAGGTGAAAATTCAAAAGCTAAACCTTTAATTTCTAGTTAAATGCATGCTTAGTTACTTAAAGTAACTTATAAATTAAAGAAATGAAATAAAAACAATTGTGAGGGACCAAACCTTAATTTCAGCCAGCTAGGGTTTTGATGTGTGCATGCATGAATTTGATTGAATTCAAAGTGTAGGTAAGTTGGTATGAGTATGGAAGTGATGTTGGTATGCATTGTAGTAGTTGAATGTAACAAATTGGGAATTAGGGTTTGGCACCTAGGGTTTGGAAGAAAAAAATTGGAGAAGTAGTCAAATGGTGTGTTTGACCTTGTTTGAGGTGAGAAATGGTCATTTGTGACCAATTGGTGTATGTTGGAAGTGTTAGAACCAAATGGAAATTCGGACTGGTTATGGGCAGTATGCAGGCAGCATGACCAAGGTCCCTTTCAGGGATCAAAACTGAAAATTTACAAGCCCAATTGGTGTGAGGCTAATTGGGAATGAAACTAGACACAAAATGACACAATTTTATTCTAGGAATCATGCCCAAAAAGTGACCAAAACCTAATGAACAAATTGACCAAATCTGGACTTAGGCAATCTGACCTGTACAAAAATGATCAAATGAACAGTGTTTGTCCATTTGGCCATAACTTGTGCTAGGTAGGTCTAAATGACCTGAAATTTTACCAGTGGAAAGCTGAGATATAGAACTAAAATTTTTATGAAGAACACAAGCCCAAATTGTGCCCTTAACCAAGTCATTTAACCACCCAAATTTGGTGACTTAAAACTGCCAAAACCAGTTTTGGTGCCCAGAAATCTGGGTTAAGTCCAATTCGGCAGCCATGATTCAAATGGCTATAACTTGAGCTACAAAGTTCCAAATGGAGTGATTCAAAAAGGAAAATAAATTTAAGACATTAAGAAACAATTTCTATGAAGAAAACTTAGCCCAATTCTAATAGAAAAATGACCAATGGAACAGTGCAACATAAGACACTAAAACTGAAAATTTGAAATTTTGCCTAAAATACCTAAGTTTTGAGAAAACAACCAAAACCAACAAAATTGGCGACCAAAATGTGGTATGTGAGTATAGTTGGAGTTCCCACACCTTTTAAGTATAAGAAAGTTAATATTTTGACTTGAATAGT
The DNA here is from genome assembly GCF_030052815.1 of Hevea brasiliensis. NCBI lineage: Eukaryota > Viridiplantae > Streptophyta > Magnoliopsida > Malpighiales > Euphorbiaceae > Hevea > Hevea brasiliensis. The sequence goes on from NC_079493.1 coordinate 60,026,823, forward strand.
ACTATAAATAGTAACCTCAACATGAAAATTTGCAAGAATATAAGTTTAAACATATTAGAATTAGTTATTAGAATTGTTATGAAGTAAAGATACTGAGACACTATAAATTTTGTGTTTTAGCTGAAAAAGACTCGAAAGGTTTGAAAGACTGAGTCAAGGCCTAGGGGCGACTCACGTCAGGTTTGTGCACAATAAACCTTATTTGAGCATTTTGTCATTGAAAAATTGATTTGGTATGATTTATAAAAATTTGGAGTTAATCATGAATTGTGTTGCCACTTTGTGAATGAAACTATGACTTTGGAAATTTATCAGATTTCACATGAATTATTTGAATAAAATGTTTCAAATAGATTTTTGATTCACACTTCGCATAACAGTGCCTTATTATTCTTCCTCCATTTATGGGGTGAGATCGATTATTTTTCCTCCCTCTCTGGTTTACCAGTTGAGGTTGTAGATCGGATGAGTACTCATTAGCTAGCTAGCTACCTTCCTTATTGATTTTGATTAGTGGGGTTGTAGATTGCTTTGTCGTGGTGTACAACATGGCATTGATCGAAAATTTTGTGTCATGGCTTAAGTTGTGTATGAATTTGCAACACTATGTTTATTAAATCATTTGACCAAAATTGTGCTATAATGAGTTTTGAAAAATTGTGAAATGTACTTGTGAAATATTTAAATTGTGATTTGTCAATGAATGTTTTATGTACTGCATTTTAAATTTTTATTGTGCACCACTAAGTATTTTTATACTTAGTGATAGCTTATTTTGCTGTCGCAGATAAGAGCAAGGAAAAAGCAACAGAGTGAGCTGCTGAACTGGAAAAGTTTCCGTTGATCTTTTGTACGGGTATTTATTTATACCCTTGTAGTTAATTGATGTAAATATTGTAATATTTTATGTATCAATGTAAAGTTGAGCAGTTGTATAATAAATTGTAATAATATTATTTTTGGATTTTATATCTGTAAATTAAACTTGTGAATGTAAATTAGCTTTATTGAATGCAATGTTGATGGAATTATTTTGAAATAGTTTGATCTGAGAATTTTGAGTTGAATTGAGATTATTTGGAGGTTGGAAGTTGTGGAAAATTTATTGGAAGTGTTTTTCTCAGGTATTTGAAGAACTGGTTTCTCAAAATACAGATGGCACTCTGCCGAAATTTTTATAAAATTTGCGAAAAAATAAAATAGGACAAAAATTTCAAGTAGTTTTAAAACTTCGAATAAATGATTTTAATTCGTACCAAAATGCTTACCACTTCCAAAATGTAAGAAAATGGTTTTAAAATCCCTTGTAGGATACTTAATGAGTTATTGTTAGGTGGAGTTCGGTAGTTCATTAGGTATTCTACAGGATCATGTCATGCCTTACGGAGGGTAAGGTGTGACATGTTTTAGTGGTATCAGAGCATAATTTTTCAGTAAATTTTGACTATGTATGTGAGTATTTTCTTTTTAAGTACAACTGCTCAAGTGTCTTTAATTGATGCATATGACATATTTACATCATGAATATGCACTAAAGGAGGTCAACCTCCTTGTGTTTGATCTCAGGAAGTAGAAATTTTTGGGAAACAGAATGGAAGAGGGAGATCATTCCGTGGAGCAATCTGTCGAGGTTGAGGTCCAAGGGGAAGCACCAGCACTCCAGAACGTGAGTGGGTTAGCCACTCCAGCTCCTACTCCAGCATCGTAGTTTCCTGCTCAGTTTGCACAGTTGATGGCTGCGTTTTTCCAACAAATGTCGAGAAATGTGCCACCTCAAGCTCAGATGCAGGCACCCATAGCACAACCACAGCCCTCGGCTCGGCAATATGAAAAATTAATAAAATTTGGGGCCACTGAGTTTAAAGGTACTGTGGATCCACTGGAGGCTGAACAGTGGCTAGAAAGAATGGAAAGGGTATTCAGAAAACTACAGTATGCTAAAGAATTAAAATTTGAATACTCAGTATCTCTTCTATAAGGGGATGCATATGAATGGTGGAAGACCATCCCCACAGCCTGGTTGAGCCACCTGTGTTGACATGGATAGACTTTTTGAGGGAATTCAGGCAGAAATGGGTTCCTGATGCGTATGTAGATATGAAATTACAAGAATTCTTGTGTCTAAAGCAAGGGGACAGAACAATAGCAGAGTATGAGCGGGACTTTTCAAGGCTAAGCCACTATGCGGGAAGCTTAGTCCCCACTCCCAGAGACAGATGTAAGAGGTTTGAGGCCAGGTTAAGGTCGAATCTGAGAATGCAAGTTGTGGGATTCAGACACTAGAATTTTTCTGAGCTGATTTCATAGGCCCTAGAACTGGAAAGGATAGAATCAGAAGGGGCAGTGAAGAAAGGTACACAAGAGAAAGAGAAGACTGAAAAGACTACTAGTCAAGCACCTGAAAGTGGTTCAGGCAAGAGGAAACAGTTTGGAGGATCTAGCTCTTGTAGATTGGCAAAGGCAACTTCTCTGGTCAAAGACCACCCCAGTCTGGTCAGCAGACCCAGTAAGCACCCCGAGGAGCTCTATCAGTATGGCAGTGTGAAACTTATGATAGAAAACACGGTGGGGTTTATTTCAAGGCCAAAGGTGCATGTGTTAACTATGGAGGGAGCTGACATTTCGCTATACTAGTCTGCGCCGATCTGGACCTTCTGCTACATCTGAGGGATCAGCCTATGTCTCTGCACCTAGAGGGTCACAGCCAGCTGGTAGAGGTAGAGGTAGAGGTAGGGGTCTTGGTAACACTCCTGGAAGTCAAAGTACTATTAACTAGCCAGTACCCAGTGGCACACTAGTTAGAATGTATACAATGCATCAGAGGGAGGAGGCTGAAACATCAGACGTAGTTGCTGGTAACTTCTCCATCCTTGACCAAGATGTATATGTGTTATTTGATCCTGGCTCCACACATTCATATGTCAGTGCTAGTGTGATTTATTCTACTGCTATTCAGCGTGTACCAATGGACTATGATGTGCTAGTAACTAGTCCATTAGGCCAAGAGGTTAGGGTAAATAGACTATATAGGGATTATCCTCTGGTGATCCAAGGACACACTTTTCTGTCTAATTTGATTGAAATTTCCTTCAGAGATTATGACATTATCTTGGGCATGGATTGGTTAGCCAGGCATCATGTCATGATTGACTATAGACTGAAGACAGTCACTTTTGGTCTCCCTCTGTATGGTGATGTAGTAATACATGGGGAGAGGCAGTTATTGCCGTCAAACATCATTTCAGTTGCACTGGCCAGAAAAATGATTAGGAAGGGGTGTGAGGCATACTTGGCACATGTGATAGACACCCAAGTGGGTAGTCCAGCATTGAGGGACATCCCTACGGTATGTGACTTTCCGGATGTATTTCGTGATGAATTACCAGGATTACCTTCAGAAAGAGAAGTGCAGTTTGAGATTGATGTTATGCCTGGTGTGGACCCAATCTCCATAACGCCATACAGAATGGCACCAGCAGAACTAAAAGAATTGAAAGTGCAGTTGCAAGAGCTATTTGACAAGGGCTTTATCCGCCCTAGTGTGTCACCTTGGGGAGCGCCAGTGTTGTTTGTAAAGAAGAAGGATGGCACTCTCTGGTTATGCATTTACTATCAGCAGTTGAATAAGGTGACAATAAAGAATAGATACCTATTACCCCGCATTGATGATTTGTTTGATTAGTTGAGGGGTGTGGCCGTGTTCTCCAAAATTGACCTGAGATCAGGTTATTATAAGCTGAAAGTACAAGAGCAGAGTATTCCTAAAACTACCTTTAGAACCCGCTATGGCCATTATGAGTTCTTGGTCATGCCATTCGGGTTAACTAATGCTCTGGCTACTTTTATGGATCTGATGAACACTATCTTCAGACCATACCTCGACCAGTTTGTTGTGGTATTTATAGATGATATATTGGTTTATTCGAGGAATGCAGAAGAGCATGATAGACATCTACGCATTGTACTGCAAACTTTGAGGGAGAAACAGCTATATGCCAAATTATCGAAGTGTGAATTTTGGCTAAAAGAAATATCTTTCTTGGGGCATGTAGTATCGGTAGAGGGCATCAAGGTAGATCCATGTAAGATAGAAGCTGTCCTTAATTGGACGCCACCCAGGAATATCACGGAGATTCGCAGTTTTCTGGGTTAAGCTGGATACTATTGTTGATTTGTGAAGGGATTCTCCATGTTGGCATCTCCATTGACCAAATTACTTTGAAAAGATGTGAAATTTAAGTGGATGGATAAATGCCAGTAGAGTTTTGATGAATTAAAGAGGTGTTTGACCGAGGCTCCAGTCCTGACTTTACCCACTTCGGGTAAAGAATATACAGTTTACAGCGATGCTTCTCACAATGGGTTAGGCTGTGTACTGATGCAAGATCGAAATGTCATTGCTTATGCATCACGCCAGCTAAAACCGCATGGGAGGAACTATCCGACACATGACTTGGAGCTTGCAGCTATAGTATTTGCTCTTAAGATCTGGAGATACTATTTGTATGGGGAGAAGTGCTATATCTACACAGATCATAAGAGTTTGAAGTATTTGGACACTCAGAAAAGTTGAATCTAAGACAAAGGAGATGGTTAGAGTTGATAAAAGACTATGATTGTCTGATAGACTATCAGTCAGGGAAAGCTAATGTTGTGGCTGATGTCTTAAGTCGCAAGACTATGGCAAGTCTACGGGTTACTCCTTTGTCTATGGTACATGAGATGAGATCATTACATGCCAGCTTAGAGATTGATGATGAGGGGCAGACAACAGTTGCATGGCATGTACAGCCAGTATTGAGTGATCAGATCAGAATGGCTACTCAAAATGATCAGAAGTATCAGAAGCTATTAGAAGAAGTCCGGCAGGGTAAGAAACCAGAATTCTCAATTAGAGATGATAGTCTACTACTACACCAGGGTAGAATGTGTATTCCTGATGATGTTGATTTGAAGCAGATCATTTTGAAGGAAGCACATGAGTCTCTTTTTGACATGCACCCTGGGGGCACAAAAATGTATAGAGGGCTAAAAGAGCATTACTGGTGGATGGGTATGAAAAGAGATGTGGCAGAATTTGTTTCCAAATGCCTAACTTGTCAGCAAGTGAACGTAAAGCATCAAGTACCCGCTGGGTTGTTACATCCACTATCAGTACCAGAATGGAAATGGGAGAGAATAACAATGGATTTTGTGATGGGACTTCTGAGGACACAGAAGAGTCATGATGCAGTATGGGTCATTGTTGATAGACTGACCAAGTCTACTCATTTTCTGCCAGTTCGGATGGACTACAGTTTAGAAAGATTGGTCAAGTTGTACATTGATGAGATTGTGAGACTACATGGAGTGCCAGTATCCATTGTATCAGACAGAGATCCTAGGTTCACTTCTAGATTCTGGGGTAGTCTTCAAAGAGCCCTAGGAACTAGATTGAACTTCAGCATGGCATTCCACCCACAGATAGATGGCCAGTCTGAGAGGGTAATTCAGATCTTAGAGGACATGTTACGGGCTTGTGTGATTGAGTTTGAGGGTAGTTGGGACATACACTTGCCTTTGATTGAGTTTGCTTACAACAACAGTTACCAATCAAGCATTAGGATGCCTCCATATGAAGCTTTGTATGGCAAAAAATGCAGAACTCCCCTGTGTTGGGATGAGGTAGGTGAAAGAAAGATGATTGGGCCAGAAATTGTTCAGCAGACTGAGAAGAAGATCAGGATGATTAGAGATCAACTCAAGGCTGCATTAGAACGTCAGAAGTCCTATATTGATTTGAAAAAAAAGGGATATTGAATAGACAGTGGGTGAGAAAGTATTCCTTAAGATTTCTCCTTGGAAGAAAATTATGAGATTCGGCAGAAAGGGGAAACTGAGTCCTCGTTTCATCGGGCCATATGAGGTTCTGGAAAGAGTGGGTCCTTTGGCATATTGGTTGGCACTACCTCCAGAGTTGGAGAAGATACAAATGTTTTCCATGTGTCCATATTGAGGAGGTATCGATTAGACCCATCTCATGTACTACTAGTAGAAGAAATTGAAGTGAATCCATACCTCACATATGAAGAAGAACCCATAGAGATTATGGCTTATGAGGTAAAGTAGCTACGCAACAAGCAGATACCGTTAGTCAAAGTGCTATGGAACCATCATTCGGGCCAAGAGGCTACTTGGGAACGAGAGGAGGACATGAGGAGACAGCACCAACGACTGTTCAGAGATTGATACCAGGTAAAATTTCGAGATGAAATTTATTTTAAGGGGGGGAGAATTGTAACACCCCTGTTTGTATAGCCTGGTATATTTCACTATTCTGGTGATCGGTGTCGGTCCGGACAATAAAGAGGATTAGAACCATATTTAAGACAACTAGCTAAGCCCTGAACACAAATAATTAGTAATTGCCAATTAGTTAAGTATAAATAAGAAAAACAGAACATAAGAAGTTAAACGAGCTGAGAGTTACAGCGATGGGTGACCTTCTTGGGAAGGACTGCGAGGTCGATTTAAACTCAAATTTCAAACTGTAAAATGTGACGCTGCAGTCCTTAGGACTATTGTGAACACAATGGAAAAGAGAAAATCATGAAAAAGAACTGTTAAGCCGGTCAAATAATTAGGTCAAGGATTCAGAAGAAATATTGAATTATTTGCAAATTGGGTCGAACCAGCGAGGGACAATTTGGTCAATTGGCCCCGAGAGCTGATTCCTGAATTAACTGTCAAATAAAATTGAAGAAAAGAAAATTTCAAAATCGGAAATTAAATTAAAGAACTAATGAAAAAATAAATAGAAAAAAAAAGAAAAAGGAAAACTGGAAATTGGTGACATCATACATGATGTAATAAACACTAATTAAAAAAATAAATAAAATTGGATAATTGTGGTCTTCCATAAGGGATTAATTTATAAAAGAAAAAAAAAATTTGCAAAAGTCTTCATCTCTTCCACTTTGCCGTCTCTCTCTCCCTCTCCCTCACCAAACTCCATGGAAGCTCATTTTGAGCTTGATCAAACCCTAAATCCCACCATAGAAATTTAAACTTCCATCATTAAATCTTGAATTCAAGCTTTGATAGAGAACTTGATAACAAAAAGAAGAAGAAAGGAAGAAGTCTTGAAGAGGTGAAAATTCAAAGTGAGGTTAGTAAGCTAAACCTTTAATTTCTAGTTAAATGCATGCTTAGTTACTTAAAGTAACTTAGAAATTAAAGAAATGAAATAAAAACAATTGTGAGGGACCAAACCTTAATTTCAGCTAGCTAGGGTTTTGATGTGTATATGCATGAATTTAATTGAATTCAAAGTGTAGGTAAGTTGGTATGAGTATGGAAGTGATGTTGGTATGCATTGTAGTAGTTGAAAGTAACAAATTGGGAATTAGGGTTTGGCACCTAGGGTTTGGAAGACAAAAATTGGAGAAGTAGTCAAATGGTGTGTTTGACCTTGTTTGAGGTGAGAAATGGTCATTTGTGACCGATTGGTGTATGTTAGAAGTGTTAAAACAAAATGGAAATTCGGACTGGTTATGGGCAGTATGTAGGTAGCATGACCAAGGTCCCTTTCAGGGACCAAAACTGAAATTTTACAAGTCCAATTGGGAATGAAACTAGACACAAAATGACACAATTTTCATTTAGGAATCATGCCCAAAAAGTGACCAAAATCTAGTGAACAAATTGACCAAATCCGGACTTAGGCAATCTGACCTGTACAAAAATGACCAAATGAACAGTGTTTGTTCATTTGGCCATAACTTGGGCTAGACAGGTCTAAATGACCTGAAATTTTAGCAGTTGAAAGCTGAGATATAGACCTAAAGTCATTTAGCCACCCAAAGTTGGTGACTTAAAACTGCCAGAACTAGTTTTTGTGCCCAGAAATCTGGGTTAAGTCCAATCCGGCAGCCATGATTCAAATGGCTATAACTTGAGCTACAGAACTCCAAAAGGAGTGATTCAAAAAGGAAAATAAAGTTAAGACATTAAGGAACAATTTCTATGAAGAAAACTTAGCCCAATTCTAACAGAAAAATGACCAATGGAACAGTGCAACATAAGACACCAAAACTAAAAATTTGCAATTTTGCCTAAAAGACCTAGGTTTTGAGAAAACAACCAAAACCAACAAAATTGGTGACCAAAATGTGGCATGTGAGTATAGTTGGAGTTCCCATACCTTTTAAGTATAATAAAGTCAATATTTTGACTTGAATAGTATCATGAATAGTAACTTCAACATGAAAATTTGCAAGAATGTAAGTTTAAACATATTGGAATTAGTTATTGGAATTGTTAAGAAGTAAAGATACTGAGACACTATAAATTTTGTGTTTCAGCTGAAAAAGACTCGGAAGGTCTGAAAGACTGAGTCAAGGCCTAGAGGCGACTCACGTCAGGTTTGTGCACAATAAACCTTATTTGAGCATTTTGTCATTGAAAAATTGATTTGGTATGATTTATAAAAATTTGGTGTTAATCATGAATTGTGTTGCCACTTTGTGAATAAAATTATGACTTTGAAAATTTATCGGATTTCTGATGAATTATTTGAATAAAATGTTTGAAATAGATTTTTGATTCACACTTAACATGACAGTGCCTTATTATTCCTCCTCCATTTATGGGATGAGATCGATTATTTTTCCTCTCTCTCTGATTTACCAGTTGAGGTTGTAGATCAGATGAGTACTTATTAGCAAGCTAGCCACCTCCCTCATTGATTTCGATTAGTGGGGTTGTAGATTGCTTTGTCGTGGTGTACAACACGGCATTGATCGAAAATTTTGTGTCATGGCTTAAGTTGTGTATGAATTGGCAACACTATGTTTATTAAATCGTTTGACAAAAATTGTGCTATAATGAGTTTTGATAAATTGTGAAATGTACTTGTGAAATATTTAAATTGTGATTTGTCAATGAATATTTTATGTACTACATTTCAAATTTTTATTGTGCGCCACTGAGTATTTTTATACTCAGCGATAGCTTATTTTGCTGTCGTAGATAAGAGCAAGGAAAAAACAGCAGAGTGAGCTGTTGAACTGGAAAAGTTTCCATTGATCTTTTGTACGGGTATTTATTTATACCCTTATAGTTAATTGATGTAAATATTGTAATATTTTATATATAAATGTAAAGTTGAGCAATTGTATAATAAATTGTAATAATATTATTTTTGGATTTTATATCTGTAAATTAAACTTGTGAATGTAAATTAGTTTTACTGAATGCAATATTGATGCAATTATTTTGAAATGGTTTGATCTAAGAATTTTGAGTTGAATTGAGATTATTTGGAGGTTGGGAGTTGTAGAAAATTTATTGGAAGTGTTTTTCTCAGGTATTTGAAGAACTGATTTCTCAAAATTTAGACGGCAATCTGCCTAAATTTTTATAAAATTTGCTGAAAAATAAAATGGGACAAAAATTTCAAGTTGTTTTAAAACTTTAAATAAATGATTTTAATTCCTACCAAAATGCTTACCACTTCCAAAATGTAAGAAAATGATTTTAAAATCCCTTGTAGGATACTTAATGAGTTATCGGTAGGTGGAGTTCGGTAGTTCATTAGGTATTCTACGGGATCATGTCATGCCTTACGGAGGGGTAAGGTGTGACAGTTTTATTCGCGCATGTACTGAAGCTAAAACCCAATGGACATTTGATTGGGATTTTTGGAGTCCAGATCTGCAGAAGTGTTAGAAGTGCTCAAGGTTGTCACCTCTTCAGCAATGCATGTAGATAGGGCTCACAAAAGTTAATTTATGTAATTATAATCAGTTTTTAATTGTAATATAAATTATGGTATTGAAATTAATTTGTACTTCATGTAAATTATGAATTTATGAAATTAGCTTGTAAATTATGTAAATTATAAAGTTTGAGAATTTTGATACATAAAATAAGTATGAATGGATATGTATGCAAATGAATTGCAAGAATGGAATGTGTGATCAGATGATTATGAAAATAACTGATGAGATTTTATTGTGAAAATATTATTGAAATTTCTAGGAGGTGAATAGTGAAATACGCCCAATGGTAATAGAAACAAGAGAAACTCCACTGGTTTCTCCTTAGAAAAATAATTGATATTAAAATATAACGAGAAAAAATTATTAAAAGAATAAAGTAAGATAAGATAGGGTGCTCCAGCACCGAGTGTGATATGTCTTGCTCGGCTACACTATAAACGAGTGAGGGGTGTCACATTTATTGATATCAGAGCACGGTTTAGGCATTCCTAGGCATCGATAGATAGAATAAGATCATGTGCATAACATGTATTGCATTCATATGAGTCGAGGTGATACTAATGCGTATCTGTTTTCTTTAGTTATTTTAGGTTAAGGTATGGACTCTGAATCACTGAGGGCAATAGAGGAAGAAGTAGTAAGTCGTATTCCGACTAGGAGTGATGTTGGAAATTAGGGAGATCCTGCTCCATCAGTGCAAGAGGTGCCTGTATAACCCCAACATGCCTTGTTTGAGCAGATGACTGGGGTTATTCCACCACCGCCTCAGCAGAAATCACCTTTAGGAAAAATTAGGAAGTATGGAGCTGTAGATTTTAATGGTAAAACGAAAGGCGATTCTTCAGCGGCTGAGTATTGGTTAGAAAGGACTGAAAGAGTTCTGCAACAGCTCCATTGCACACCAGAACAGAGTTTGGAGTGTGCAGTTTCATTATTACAAGAAGCTACATATCGGTGGTGGGATGTCGTAACCAAGATAGTGCCACTAGCCGATGTAACTTGGGAATTCTTTCTAATAGAGTTCAGAAAGAAATATATTAGCTGTGTTCATGAAGAGGAATAGAAGAGGAGTGGTGATCAGCAAAAGAAAAAATTTGGATAGTTTAGTAATAAAAGGCCAAGAGAATAGTTAAGTTAGACATCTGATCAAAGTAGGAGACCTAGACCCAAGCCTATACCCAGAAAAGGTCAATCAAAGATACTAGTAGTGAGTGCACCAAGACTAGTAAGAAAATGTGGCCATTGTAACAAGTGGCATAAAGGTGAATGTAGAGGATTGACTGGAGCCTGTTATAGATGTGGGGCTATGGACCATCATATGAAAGATTGTCCTAAGAGGAATTTACCACGGACCTAGACAGAGGTCGTGGAAGGACCAGGTGCAATAGTAACACCACTTGCAAATGTCACCCAAGCTGGAAAGGAGCAAGATGCCCCAAATGTGAATTTGAGGTTAAGTATCCTTCCTTTATGATATGCCTAAGTGTATAATGATAGATTCGAAAAGACTAAATAATACCACATATATAAAAGAAGTAGACAGAGGGAGCAATAAAAAGGTAAATGAATTATCTTAGATACCTACACCTAGTAAATTTCGAGGATGAAATTTTTATTAGAGGGGAAGAATTGTAACACCATCACTTTAGATAGTCCGTATGTTCTACTGTTCCAGTGACCAATGTCTGACCGGACAGCTAGAATATCTAGAAATATAATTAGACTAAAGTGAGGAGTCATAAATAATTTAAATAAATATAAGAAAAATTAAGAAAAAATTTTAAAAATGAAATACAATAAAGTTAAATGAGCCGGTACCCCGGTGATGGGTGACCCTAATGGGAAATTGCTGTCTTCACAGCTAGTAGCCCTAGACCCAAGGCAAATCCCGTGAAATAATTTCTGGGATGTCAAAGAAGAGTTACGACACCCTAGGTAGCATTAGAATGCAAAGAAAAGGTTAGGAGAATTTTTAAGATCGGTACAGACAGTTTTAGCTCCTTAAGCCAAATGAAGGGCATTTTAGTCATTTCGCCTTCAGAGACGATTTTTAATCGACTTGTCCATTTAAGTGGGTGAATTATATGACATAAAATATGAATAAATATTGCTAAAAATTTAATTAAAAATGAGTAAAAATAAAAGAAAAGGAAATGAAAAAAAAAGCTTAATTATGACATCATGCTTGAGTAAGCATGATGCCATTAAAACCTCCCAACCAATCCTATTTATACACACACTTATAAAACTATTAAAAAGACATAAAACTGACCCAAAAAAATTCAGACCTTCTTCTTCCCTTTCAGCTGGCCGAACCAGCTCTTCTCTAGCTCCATTTTTCTTTGTCTTAAAACTTGTATCTTCTTATTTCTTACCCAAAACCTCAAAACCCTAACACTAAAAATAATCCTTAGATCCTACTAAAGAGTTTGGTAGCCAAGAAGTGGAGGAAAAGTGAAGTTTATTTAAAGAAAAAATTCTACCAAGTAAGAGGTTAGTGTTATTTCTCTTCCTCTCTCTTCTTGTATCCATGTTAGAACCTTAAATTCAACTAGGAATTGTGGAAAAAGAAAGAAAAATATGCATGTTAAGGTCACTTTAAATTTTAGCAGCCAAGGGAGGGTGAGGGTTTTGATGGTTTAGTTACAATTAAGTTTGTTTATTAATGCCAATTAATGTATATATGTGATGGATAGGTTGATGGAGTATAGGTTACATGAGATAAATATGGAAGTTAGGGTTTTGACCTCAATTTAGAAATTTTGTGTTGTGACTTAAATTTGATGATGTTGAGGTTGACTATTGACTATTAGAAGTACTATGAATATGAATTGAAGTTTGGAAGATGGGTGGAATTGAAAATTGGGAGTGTTGTTCTTATGCAGGGAATTCTGGACCTATGAGTCCAGTGTGTTTAAATGAACATACATAGAGCTAGACAGCTCTAATTGGTGTGAGGCCAATTGAAGATGAAATTTGAGACCTTAAGCCACATTTTTTGTGAAGAAACTATGCCCAGAAAGCCAACCTAAGTTGCCCTAAAAATTGACCTAATCCGGGTAACACACATACTGCCATGGAAAAGTGACCAAATGAATAGTGTTTATTCATTTGGTCATAACTCAGTGTAGAAATATCCAAATGACCTGAATTTTATATCAATGAAAAGATTAGACAATTTAGAACAACTTTCATGAAGAACACAAACTCAAATTCTGAATCTAACAAATTCAAATTGCTAGTCCAAATTAGGATCCCAAATCTGGCAGAACTAAATTTGCCTAGAAAATCTGGGTAAGGACCAATCTAGCCAATTATGGTAAATTGACCATAAATTGAGCTACAAAACTCCAAATGGAGTGATTTTAAAAAGGAAATTAAAGAAGACACATAAAAGAACAACTTTGATGAAGAAAAGTTTGCCAAAATTCCACTGTAACAATGACCAATGAAACAGTAAACTTAAGGTATGAAATCTGAAAATTTTGAATAAAATAAAATAAGCCTTAAAATGGTATTTGCAATCAATGCCAACAAAAATAAAATGCAAAATATGGCATCTTGGTAAACTTAGACTTAACAAATCTATTATGAATTAAAAAGTCAACTTTTGTATAGTGTCGCAAGGTGTTTTGCGGTCACCTGGACGAACACTCACCGAAGTGGGAAAGAGTGAGGACTCACCACTTTAATTTTGAGAGAAATTAAAGAAAACCATTTGTGAAAATAAATGAAACCACTTCAAAAACAGAGATTCTAGGTTCGGGGTCCGTAAACGGGTGGGGAAGGTGTTAGGCACCCCACCTCGTCCCTCAATGAGGGTAAGCAGATTTAACTTCAAGCTCTTTATAAACTAGAATTGATAGTTAGGAGGTTCGAACGGAGATGTTAATCCTTTTGGTAAAAGGGAATATTTGATTTATCACCAATTCGGGTTACCCAGATACATAAATAAATGAGTCGACCCTTAGTGAGTTACTATTGCGTATCAGTTTTGTTTAAGGGGTCATTTTGCATATTTGTTAGAATTCAATTTGAGAATCAGATAAGAACTCTCCTCCGATCTCTTTTTGATTAAAGTTTCAATTGGAAATCGGATAAGAACTCTCCTCCGATTTCTTTTGGATTAAGATTAGAATTTTGGATTGAGAATCGGATAAGAACTCTCCTTCAATCTCTTTTAAATATTTATTAGAATTTTGGATTGAGAATCGGATAAGAACTCTCCTCCGATCTCTTTTTAAATATTTGTTAAAATTTCTGGGTGAGAATCGGATAAGAACTCTCCTCCGATCTCTTTTAAGTATTCATTAAAATTTTTAGGTGAGAATCGGATAAGAACTCTCCTCCGATATCTTTTGGATATTCATTAAAATTTTAGGCTTGAGGATCGGATAAGAACTCTCCTCCGATCTCTTTTGTTCATTAAAATTTTTAGGTGAGAATCGGATAAGAACTCTCCTCCGATCTCTTTTGGATATTCATTAAAATTTTTAGGTGAGAATCGGATAAGGACTCTCCTTCGCTCTCTTTTATTTTAATGGGGGTCGGATAAGAACTTTTCCGAGCTCTTGAAATTTGATTATAGCTACACATCATAAGAGCCTAGGACTAAGGGTTCTGGCATTCAAAGATGCCAGGGATCGGAATAAGGCTTCTTTTAACTCCTTGGTACCTCGTGACTAGAAAGGGGATACCAGACTGAATTTTACCGACCTCCCATGTGGTTGCCTAGCCAGTACTTTTTGATACCCGATCTGTTCCGTTTATTTATTTGAGATTTGGTTTTATTCTTCCTTATGGCGTCTTACCCAATCGTCTTCTGTGTTAGCCTAGTGATTCAACTTTACTATTTTCCTGACTTATTATTCAGACCTTCTATTTTTAAAGAAACGCTTAAAATACAGTTACCTACATTTTATCCAACTATTTATACGCTACTCGGGACTAGAACTCTTGCTTTCAGAAGTAAAGAAGATTAGCAAAAAGAATGGACTGATAAACAAAGAAGTAAACTCGGGAATAACCTTCTTCGCTTTTTTTAACGCAACATAAACTTGGTGAAAATTACAAACATAAAAATAAAGGAAATACATGAAATAAAGTGAACACTTGATAAAGCAGTGATATAATCACTCACCTGTAGGGAGCCGAATCTATTGAACTAAGTACAAAATCACAAAACGTAATAGGACTACGGGTTGATAGCCGGAGGACTAAGGTTCGCCTTGAAATGAAGGATACTTTGCTAAAATGCAGTCAAGTCAAAAGAATAACCAAATTTGAATGAAGTTGAGCTTGAACAACGGGAGTGGAAATAAAGATAACAAAGAAAGAAAGTGAGAGTGTCACCGGATAATGAATCGAACTGAAAATGGAGAGTTTCAGTATTCAAAAATCCCTTTGCAAGAAAATACTTTAGAAAACTGGTTTCAAAAGTTTTTCTTATAAAAGCTCAAAAATAGCAGAGTAACGAACTGAATTAAGTTTCAGAGTCCTTCCGCTATATTCACTATTTTCTGTCCTTCTCCTGAACAGTTTTCATGCAGGTATTTATAGGAACCGGGTGCTCCCCATGAAGGGTCAAGATTTGTTTTGAGGGAGATGGAGCGTTAAGATTTTAAAGGACATGATCTGAGGCTCGAGAATTAAAGAGAATCATAACGGACGACTGAGATCCCTTCCAAAACATTTGTCCTTCCTCTCTTCTAATCTGACGGCCCAAAATTTTCTTGTCAAGAGCGATCCGAGGGCTAGGAGTGAAAGGCGCTGGTCTTGTCGTCTTCTTCTTTAATCCTGTAACACCCCTAAGTTCGGTAGTGCATTCTACTGTTCCGGTGACCAGTGTTGTCCGGACAGCTAGAATGCCTAGAACTACACTTCGATATGAGTGAGGAGACATTAAATAATGAAATACAAGAAAAGAAAATGCAAGAAAAATAAAGGAAAAATAATAGTAAAGAAATGCAACTAAGTTAAGAGAGCCGAGAACCCTAGCGATGGGTGACTGCACTGGGAAGTCACGGCGTGGACCGTTGACTAGCCCTGGACCGCGGGGAACCCTGGAAAATATTTTTAAGACTTAAAGAAACACCTATTGAAGTATAAATATCATAAGAAATATTAAAGAAAAATTAAATAATTAGTACAAAGAAAAGTGAGAAATCGAAAAACGGACAAAACCCGGTGTTACCGAAAAATCGGGAATGCAACCCGAACAGGGGCATTGTGGTTATTTGACACCCCGAGTTGTCTTTTGACCTAAATTTCCATTAAAAATAAATAATATTACACTTGAAAAATATAATGAAAAAATTAATTTAGTGGTACCTAATGTAAATAACAAAAATGGAGTGTAAATGGAGTAATTATCACTTAAAACTTATTAAATGATTATCCTAGCATGAGTGGAGCACTATGGGAATTAAAAATTCACTAAGTAGGCAGATTACTCCACTAATGTCTTCTTCTTCCTCTCAAATCCTCACTTTGCCAAATTGAATTTTCTCTCTATTGTCCACCATGGCCACACCTTGCATGCAAGCTCCACTCCTAATGATCAAGCCACAATTTCTCCAATTGTTCTGCATTAAACTTGTTTTACACATCATGGGCAGCATGTAGGAAGCAAGAAAAAGAAGTTTTGGTGAAGATTTAAGAAGTCTCATGTAACACCCTCCCGGTAACCACTCCGTACATCCTACTGTTTCGGTGACCGGTGTCGGTCCGGACAGCTAGAACGTCTGGAAAAATATTTAAACTAAAGTCAGGAACCATAATTAACTCAAATATTAATAAGAAACACTTAGTAAAAATTTTAGAAATAAAATACAACCAAGCAAAACGAGCCGGTGCCCAAGCGATAGGTAATCGGAGGGAAGTTGCAGTTCTCGCAACGAGGAGCCCTAGACCCAGGGAAAAAATTATAAAATAATTTTTGGGACTCCAGAGAAGGGTAATTGAGGTTCCCATGGCATTAGAATGCCAAGAAAATACCTAGAAAAATTTTTCAATCAGTACAGACGATTTTGACCCGTTAAGCCAAACGGAGGGCATTTTGGTCATTTCGCCTTCCGAGGTGATTTTTGGCCGACTTGTCCAGTTGAGTAAATAATTAATATGACATAAAATATGAAGAAATATTGCTAAAAATTAAATTTGAAATGAGTAGTGGAGAAAAGAGAAGAAAAATAAAAAAAATGCTATTTATGACATCAAAGTGATGTCATTTAAAATGTTCAACCAATCACAATTAACCTACCATTTGACTAACTAATAAAGAGATAAAATGAAGACTAAATAACCACAAATTTCAGCAGCCTTCCTCCTCATCCTCTTGCAGCCGTGACCCTTGCCCTAAGCCAAACCTCCATTGTTGCTCAAATGGAGCTTGAATCCTCCCAAAAACCAACCTTAAAATCCTAAGTCACCTTCACCAAAATTTATCTACACATCCTAAGGAAGCATTAGGCAGCCAACAAGAGGAAGGAAATTGAGGTTTAGAGGCTTGGAAAAATCTGCCACTCAAGGTTAGTGCACATGTATACTCAAATCACCTTTATTCCATGTTAAAGCCTTAAAGTGAGCAAGAATTGGTAACTTAAGTGAATGAAATTTATACTTATGCATGCCTTCAATTTCGGCAGCCCTAAGAAGAAACAATAAGGGAGTGTTTTGAATGTTTTTAATGGACTTAGCATGAGTTGAAGATTGTATTTAAGTTATATATTTACATAGATGTTTAACTAGGGTGCTAATGGAGGTTTATGGGTAAATTGCCTTGGACACTAGGGTTTTGAAGCATGAAAAATTGATTTGGCTTACCAACCTATTAAAGAACACTCTAATGGTCAATAAGTGACCATTTGAGGTATGTTGGCCACAAATTGAACTTAAAAATGCTATGGCAAAGTGAGGTTGCAGGCTGCCCTATGACAGCAGCATAGGGACTGAAAATTCAGTCCCTTTGCACTGCCATAACTTGGGCTGTGTTAGTCCAATTGAAGTTTGGCCAATTGGAAATGAAACTAGGCTTATAATGGCACATTTTTGCTGAAGAAACCATGCCCAAAAGACCAAAGCAAGAGGACCAAAACTTGGCCCCAATCCGGAACCCTGAAACTGCCTCTGCAGAATTAACCAAATGAACAGTAACTGTTCATTTGGCCATAACTCACAGTAGATTTGGTCAATTGGCCTGAAATTTTTACAGCAACAAGTTAAGACATATACAAACAACGTTCATGAAGGAACCTACCCCAAATTATGGCCAGAACCCATTCAACCAAGTGACTCAAGTTACTGTTCATGCACTGTAGATATGGTAAATTTCTGCAGAATGCATATCCGGACAGCTTGGGTTTTTGAGCCATATCTAGAGGTACAAAACTCCCAATGGAGTGATTCAAAAAAGGAAATTCAACTAGACAAAATAAGGAACAACTTTCATGTTTTACATTTCTTCAAATTCCAACAGTAACAGTGTCCAATGGAACAGTAAAGTTGACTCACCAAAACTGAAATTTTCTGCTTGTGTGGGTTACACTTTGAAATGGTATTAACACTTAATGCCAACAAGTTTTAAACACCAAATGTGGTATGTTGGGAGTGCCAAAGGCAATGTACACATTTTTATTCCAAAAGTCAACATTTTTGTTGACCAATGATGAATAGTGACACCAAAAAAGTTGAAATTCACAAATTGACAAATTTAAGAGTTTCAAATGCCCTAGTATACCTAACAAGATTGGTTTGGATAGTTTGGCATGCCAATAGGGTTCAGTTAGCAGTACTGCACATGGCAAAAATGCCATTCTGTGATTTCATGGCTTTTGGCCATTCTGACTTTGCATTGAGACTTTGCCTTGTGCCTAATATTATTTCTGACTTGTTAGGCATTACATTTGCCTGCCGGAGATGCATATGTGACCGATGTTGTGACGGCCCGAGGTACTAGGTACCCAGTGCCAGTTTACCCGTTATCCAGTCCAGTCGTCTAGTGTAGGTTACTTGGGGCAACCAAATGAATAAAAGTGAACAATGTTAATGAAACAATGAATATATCAATACCAAACAAAGAAAGCATACACATTCTCTACACATTTATTTTCTTGCTATTTTCTTTTATTATATTATTGCACCACTAAGCATTATTGCTTAGCGCGTTGCTTTTGCCACGCGTAGGTATTGGAGATCCCGATCGCGAGCCCAGTAGACCACAGACTGGGTGAGTCCATCCGGCAGTTCTGCTCAGTGTCCGTGTCACCTCGTCACCTGCAGTGCATTGGTAGGACACTAGATGTCATTTTGTCATTTTGTAATTAAATTTTTATTTCTCATATGTATTTGGGATTTATGTAATGTATTTTGAGCTTATTGTAAATAATAAAGATTTATGGTCATGTATGGTATTAATTTGAGTATTTAATGGTTGTTTATATATGAGAACCCTGAGAAAGGGATGTTTTGAGAAATGAAAAGGTTGTTGAGACCTGAAATTGACAAATTATTGAGATATTGATATTGAGTTTGGTGTTGATATTGGAGTTTGAGATGATGGAATAAAAATATTGGAAGTGTTTTTAACAGGTTCCGAAGAACTGTTTTCTCCATTTTTAGCCGGTACTCCGCCGGATTTTCTTAAAAATTTTCGGAACCTTAAATGAATGATACTTTTGATAAATGGTTTAAATAAATTGTATTTCTTAAATTATATGCAAAAGCATTGTCTAAATTAATTGAGAAATATTAGAGTGTGCGGTACACGGTGGCATTACTTACTCGGGTATCTTGTACGGGTAAGGGGTGTCACATTTTGTGGTATCAGAGCACGGTTTAGGCGTTTCTGGGCCTAGATTGAGTCCATACCATGCATTGCATTTGTAAGAGTCGAGGTGACACTAACGCAGATCTGTTTATCCTTCTTATTTTGAATAGGATATGGACCCTTCATCTCAGAGAGCCGTTGAGGAGGAAGTGGAGAGTCATGCTCCACTGCGGCGGTGAGGCCCAGGGGCATGAGAGAATCTGCTCCTCCACCGGCTCAAGCGAGCACCTTTCGGCCTCCACGAGCCATGTTCCAACAAATGGCCGACTTCTTGGACAAATGGCGGGGTAATGCCGGCACCACCGCCACCACCACGGCTCCACAGTAAATCACACACTGGAAAGGCTAAGGAAGTTTGGAGTGTGGACTTCTATGGCAAGAGAGAAGATGACTCATTGCGATCGAGAATTGGTTGAGCAGGCAGGCGAGTCTTAAAACAACTCCATTGCACCCAGGCGTAACTTAGAAGCTGCTATATCCTTGTTACAAGACGATGCCTACGGATGGTGGGACACTGTGTCCAGTGAAGTGCAGCCAGAAGCTATAACTTGGGATTTCTTTCTCTCTGAATTCAAGAAGAAGTATGTGGGTACTGTATATTTGGAAGAGAGAAGAAGGGAATTCATTAACCTGAGGCAGAGACAGTTGTCAGTGGCTGAATATGAGAAGGAATTCGTAAGATTAAGCCGTTATGGAAGGGAGATAGTCCCTAATGAAGCTGAAAGGTGCAAGAGATTTGAAGAGGGACTAAATGATAACATCAAGATCCAGCTCACTGCCTTGGGAATCACAGAATTTACCAAATTAGTGGAAGCGGCAATAAAGGTTGAAAAAGTAAGAATTAGTGAGTGGACTAGAGAGAGAGCGAGAAGAGGGGCCGGGTTAGTCGAGTTCGGCTCTGCATCGGGGAAGAAGTTCAAGGGTCCTCTGCACAAAGTTCAGCTCGACCACGGTCGTGGTCGGTCTCGGGGGCGGACCACGCTTACCCCTAGGAGAGGTCGGTCCACACCATCGGTGGGCGGCTCTCCGAGGATGGGGTTCGAGGACCCGGCCCGGCATCTTCTCGCGTGTCCACCGCCGAGAAATGGCATAAGGGGGAGTGTTGGAGAGTGACGGTGCTTGCTTGAGATGTGGGTCGGCAGAACATCAATCGAGGAACCGCCACGCAGAACTACTACTGTTGCTCCAACACAAGCGCATGCACACCTGCACCACGCAGAGGTAGAAGGTCCGTAAATCTGGCGTGGGACCATCTCAGAGGCCCGCATTTGAGCCAGCAGAGAAGGACTATGACTATGTAATTGACTACCATCCTGGGAAGGCAAATGTAGTTGCTGATGCTTTGAGCAGAAAGTCCATCACAGCTTTGAGATCACTGAATGCCCGTCTAACCTTGATTCGAGATGGAGCTATTTTGGCTGAGTTGCAAGTGAGGCCAAACTCACTCTGACAGATTTTAGATGGGCAGAAGGTAGATGAGAAGTTAATGGCTATTATGAGCAAGGTCTCAGAGGGAAAAGCAACTGATTATGTGATGAAAGCAGATGGGTGTCTGTATTACAAAGGAAGACTGTGTATACCAGATGATGAGGAATTGAAAGCTAGTATTCTAAAAGAGGCACACACTAGTGTATATGCTATGCACCCAGGAAGTACAAAGATGTATCATGACACAAGCTTGATATTGGTGGCACAGTATGAAGAAGGACATAGCTGACTATGTGACTAAATGCTTGACATGTCAGCAAGTCAAGGCAGAACATCAAGTTCTATTAGGTTTGCTACAGCCTATACGCATACCTGAATGGAAATGGGATCGGGTCACCATGGATTTTGTAAGTGGTCTACCTCTCACCCGGAAGAAACATGATGCAGCATGGGTGATAGTTGATAGATTGACAAAGTCAGCACACTTTCTGCAAGTTAGGACTGACTACTCGCTAGAGAGATTAGCAGAATTGTATATCAGTGAGATAGTTAGACTGCATGGAATTCCACTTTCCATTATATCTGATCGAGACTCAAGGTTTACATCAAGATTTTGGAAGAAGTTGCATGAATCCTTGGGTACACAACTCCATTTCAGCACAGCTTTCCATCCTCAGACGGATGGGCAATCTGAAAGAGTAATCCAGGTAAACAATTGAAACCAATGAAATTGATATAAATATTGAATTGAAATGATAACAATAACGTGAAATACTTGTCAGGTCCTTGAGGATATGCTGAGGAGTTGTGTCATTGAGTTTGAGGAAGTCGATAGATACCTCCCATCGCGTAATTTGCATATAACAATAGCTACCAAGCTAGTATTCAAATGGCCCGTATGAAGCATTGTATGGGAGAAAATGTAGAACTCAGGTGTCTTTGGACTGAATTGGCGAAGACAAGCGGTAGGGCTGACACAGTGAAACAGGCTGAGGAGAAGGTGAAATCAATCAAAGCCAACTTAAAGATTGCCTCAGACAGATAAAAATCTTATGCCGACCTGAAGAGAAAAGAAATAGAATATGTGGTTGGCGACAAAGTGTTCCTCAAGGTGTCACCATGGAAGAAAGTGTTGAGGTTTGGAAGAAAAGGTAAGTTGAGCCCTAGGTTCATTGGCCCCTATGAAGTCATTGAACGTGTGGGTCCAGTAGCCTATAGGCTAGCTTTACCACCAGAGCTGGACAAGATCCATAATGTGTTTCACGTATCCATGCTCAGGAGATACCGCTCAGATCCTTCACATGTCATCTCCAGAGAAGAAATTGAAATACGGCCGGATTTGACATATGAAGAAGAACCTCTACGGATCTTGGCTCGGGAAGTGAAAGAGTTGAGAAACAAGCAAATTCCATTGGTCAAAGTGCTTTGGAGGCACCACAACACCGAGGAGGCAACTTGGGAAAGTGAAGAGTCGATGAGGCAACAGTTCCCTCAACTGTTTGCATCAGGTAAATTTCGAGGACGAAATTTAAATTAGAGGGGAAGAGTTGTAACACCCTCCCGGTAACCACTCCGTACATCCTCTTTATTCCTGGACGTGTCATCGGATAGCTAGAACGTCCGGAAAAATATTTAAACTAAAGTCAGAAACCATAATTAACTCAAATATTAATAAGAAACACTTAGTAAAAATTTTAGAAATAAAATACAACCAAGCAAAACAAGCCGGTGCCCAAGCGATAGGTAATCGGAGGGAAGTTGCGGTTCTTGCAACGAGGAGCCCTAGATCCAGGGGAAAAATTATAAAATAATTTTTGGGACTCCAGAGAAGGGTAATTGAGGTTCCCATGGCATTAGAATGCCAAGAAAATACCTAGAAAAAATTTTCAATCGGTACAGATGATTTTGACCCGTTAAGCCAAACGGAGGGCATTTTGGTCATTTCGCCTTCCGAGGTGATTTTTGGCCGACTTGCCCAGTTGAGTAAATAATTAATATGACATAAAATATGAAGAAATATTGCTAAAAATTAAATTTGAAATGAGTAGTGGAGAAAAGAGAAGAAAAATAAAAAAAATGCTATTTATGACATCAAAGTGATGTCATTTAAAATGTTCAACCAATCACAATTAACCTACCATTTGACTAACTAATAAAGAGATAAAATGAAGACTAAATAACCACAAATTTCAGCAGCCTTCCTCCTCATCCTCTTGCAGCCGTGACCCTTGCCCTAAGCCAAACCTCCATTGTTGCTCAAATTGAGCTTGAATCCTCCCAAAAACCAACCTTAAAATCCTAAGTCACCTTCACCAAAATTTATCTACACATCCTAAGGAAGCATTAGGCAGCCAACAAGAGGAAGGAAATTGAGGTTTAGAGGCTTGGAAAAATCTGCCACTCAAGGTTAGTGCACATGTATACTCAAATCACCTTTATTCCATGTTAAAGCCTTAAAGTGAGCAAGAATTGGTAACTTAAGTGAATGAAATTTATACTTATGCATGCCTTCAATTTCGGCAGCCCTAAGAAGAAACAATAAGGGAGTGTTTTGAATGTTTTTAATGGACTTAGCATGAGTTGAAGATTGTATTTAAGTTATATATTTACATAGATGTTTAACTAGGGTGCTAATGGAGGTTTATGGGTAAATTGCCTTGGACACTAGGGTTTTGAAGCATGAAAAATTGATTTGGCTTACCAACCTATTAAAGAACACTCTAATGGTCAATAAGTGACCATTTGAGGTATGTTGGCCATAAATTGAACTTAAAAATGCTATGGCAAAGTGAGGTTGCAGCTGCCCTATGACAAGACATAGGGACTGAAAATTCAGTCCCTTTGCACTGCAATAACTTGGGCTGTGTTAGTCCAATTGAAGTTTGGCCAATTGGACATGAAACTAGGCTTATAATGGCACATTTTTGCTGAAGAAACCATGCCCAAAGACCAAAGCAAGAGGACCAAAACTTGGCCCCAATCTGAACCAAATCGCCTCTGCGAATTGACCAAATGAACAATTTGTTCATTTGGCCATAACTCAACTGTAGATTTGGTCAATTGGCCTGAAATTTTACAGCAACAAGTTAAGACATATACAAACAACTTTCATGAAGGAACCTACCCCAAATTATGGCCAGAACCCATTCAACCAAGTGACTCAATTCTTGTTCATGCAATTGTAGATATGGTAAATTTCTTCAGAATGGATATCCGGACTGCTTGGGTTATTGAGCCATATCTGGCGCTACACAACTCCAAATGGAGTGATTCCAACAAGGAAATTCATCTAGACAAACGAAGGAACAACGTTCATGTTTTACATTTCTTCAAATTCCAACAGTAATAAAGTGTCCAATGGAACAATAAAGTTGACTCACCAAAACTGAAATTTTCTGCTTGTGTGGGTTACACTTTGAAATGGTATTAACACTTAATGCCAACAAGTTTTAAACACCAAATGTGGTATGTTGGGAGTGCCAAAGGCAATGTACACATTTTTATTCCAAAAGTCAACATTTTTGTTGACCAATGATGAATAGTGACACCAAAAAAGTTGAAATTCACAAATTGACAAATTTAAGAGTTTCAAATGCCCTAGTATACCTAACAAGATTGGTTTGGATAGTTTGGCATGCCAATAGGGTTCGATTAGCGATCGCACATGGCAAAAATGCCATTCTGTGATTTCATGGCTTTTGGCCATTCGACTTTGCATTGAGACTTGGCCTTGTGCACGATATTATTTACTGACTTGTTAGCCGTTACATTACCGGGAGATTGATATGTGACCGATGGTGTGACGGCCCGAGGTACTAGGTACCCAGTGCCAGTTTACCCGTTATCCAATCCAGTCGTCTAGTGTAGGTTACTTGGGGCAACCAAATGAATAAAAGTGAACAACATTAATGAAACAATGAATATATCAATACCAAACAAAGAAAGCATACACATTCTCTACACATTTATTTTCTTGCTATTTTCTTTTATTATATTATTGCACCACTAAGCATTATTGCTTAGCGCGTTGCTTTTGCCACGCGTAGGTATTGGAGATCCGATCGCGAGCCAGTAGACCACGGTGGGTGAGTCCATCCGCTGATTACGCTCGATGTCCGTGTCACCTCGTCACTGCAGGTGCATTGGTATGACACTAGATGTCATTTTGTCATTTTGTAATTAAATTTTTATTTCTCATATGTATTTGGGATTTATGTAATGTATTTTGAGCTTATTGTAAATAATAAAGATTTATGGTCATGTATGGTATTAATTTGAGTATTTAATGGTTGTTTATATATGAGAACCCTGAGAAAGGGATGTTTTGAGAAATGAAAAGGTTGTTGAGACACAAATTGACAAATTATTGAGATATTGATATTGAGTTTGGTGTTGATATTGGAGTTTGAGATGATGGAATAAAAATATTGGAAGTGTTTTTAACAGGTTCCGAAGAACGGTTTTCTCCATTTTTAGCCGGTACTCCGCCGGATTTTCTTAAAAATTTTCGGAACCTTAAATGAATGATACTTTTGATAAATGGTTTAAATAAATTGTATTTTATAAATTATATGCAAAAGCATTTCTAAATTAATTGAGGAATATTAGAGTGTGCTGGTACACCAGGTGGCATTACTTACTCGGGTATACTGTACACGGGTAAGGGGTGTCACATCTCATCCATAGGTAAGTTTGAGTTTTTGAATATTGCTTTGTTAAAGTTTGTAAGCATGTTATGAGTGTTTGAATTATGAAGAAATTTTTGAGGTTTGATGTTGAATGGGAATGTGTAATTTTGGCAGCCATGGAAATACCTTGAAGGCAGGTTATTTGTGCTTGTAAATGGTGAATTAAATGATTGATTAAATGTATATTTTGTAGGAAATTGTTTAGGTGATGTATACTTAGTATATGTAAATGTAAAATGAAATTTAAAGCTCGGAAAGTAATGGAATGTAAGTGTACCATTGTGGCAGTTTGCTAACCCTTGAAGAATGCTGGAATTCATGCTTGGTTTATGGAATAATGATGTTAAAATGTGTTGGTTGTTATGGCAGTTTGAATGTATGTATAGTGGTGTGAAGGTTGGACATGTGAATGAGCTTGGTTATGGAGTTAAATTGTTGTAAATTTAGTTGGGCAAATTCTGCACTTGTTGGTGCACATTGAATGTAATGGTAAGCTGTCAAAATGACCTATAATGTGTTGTGAATTATTTTTAGGTCATGGTACAACCAGAATTAGTTTGAATGTTAAGTTTGGTGAGTGTTAAAAGTGATGTTTGATATGTATGCAAGAATTGCAATAAGGCAGTTTGTGTTTTAGTCCTATAACTTTAAGTGTGTGGCTCCAATTGGTATGAGACCAATTGGAGGTGAAACTAGGCACAAAATGTGCCAACTTTCATGAAGGAAGCTTGCCAAAATTCTGCTTGCAAGGTAGCTTGAAAAATGACCAAATCCGGATTAAGTGCAAATGAGGCCTGAAAATTGACCATTTGGTCAGCAGTTAGTATTTAGGCCATAACTCACTCAAAACAGGTCCAATTGACCTGAAATTTTAACCATAAATAGTTAAAACCCATATCTACAAGTCTTATGAAGACACCAAAGCCCAGAAATGACCATAAGTAAGTCAAACAGCTTCCACAAGTTCAGGTCCAAAAACTGGCCGAACCTAAAATGACCTAAAGTGACCTAAAGTGACCAATTTTGGTGCAATTTGACCAGCAATAGTAAAATGACCATAACTTGGTCTACATAACTCAGAATGACCTGAAATTTTGCCCCGCGTGCAATAAGACATAGATCTACAAGTTTGTAGTTTTGACCAAAACCCAAAAACCGAGGGAACTAGGTCGTCCGGCTAGGTCAAACTAATATCCCGGAATCCAGCAAATCGCAAGAAAATGCAGTATACACGAAAATGAATTTGGTAACATGTACCAACCCTAAAAGACTATCGAATGTGACATATTAATGACATTAAAACCTAAATTACCTAGAATGTACCAAGGGTCGACATAGTAGGTTGACTAAGCGAATAAATGAATTCAGTGAATTAATTATCAAGCATTATCGTTAGAGACAGTTTAAATGAGCACTGAAATACTTCAAATTGTGTTTCTCAGTTAGCAAAGACTCAGGGAGGGGAAGGAAACACTGAGTCAGAGCCAAGAGACAGTTATCAGAGGTTTGTGCACAATATTTATTTCTTTTGAATTTTTCAATTGAAATAAATTATGATTATTTGTACATTATTGTTTTAAATTGTGTTTGTGCACAATAAGTTTGACTTCTCATTTTTTACTTAAAAATTTAATTCAATATTATAGTTTTAAATTGTGTCCGTGCACAATACTTTTATATTCACTGCTTTTACTAGCAAATTTATGTAGAGAAATGAGTTATGAATAAGTTTTTGATTGCTTTGGTTTTGGGAATATTATTTGGAACTTATTGTATTGCCAACTTTGCAAATGGAAATTTTGAGATAAAATGTGATTTATGGTTTATATGAAATATTGTGATTTGAAATTGTTTTGATTCACACTTGGCATGACACTGTTACTATGTTCCTCCTCCATTTATGGGGTGAGTGTGATATATTCCTCCCTCTTTGACTTATCAGTCTGGGGTGAGTGTGATTATGTTCCTCCCTCTTTGACTTCCCAGTCTGAGGTGAGTGTGGATGAGTACTCATTATTCAGCTAGCTTCCTCCCTCATTGATTTCGATTATTGGGGTGAGTGTGTCTTGTCGTTGTGTACAACACGGCATGTGTGGAAAAATTGTGTCATGGCCTAAATTATGTTATCGATTGGCAACATTGTATTATTCAGTTATTTGATCGAATTGTGTTATTGATTTGCAAAACGGTATTATTTAGTTATTTGATCGAATTGTGTTATTGATTTGCAAAACGGTATTATTCAGTTATTTAATCGAATTGTGTTATTGATTTGCAAAACGGTATTATTCAGTTATTTGATCGAATTGTGTTATTGATTTGCAAAACGGTATTATTCAATTACTTGATCAAATTTGTGTTCGGTGAATTTTGTAAATTGTGAAATGGAATTGTGAATCATTTGATTTGTGAGAATCAATAAAAGATTTATATATCGCATTTCAAATTGTTATTGTGCACCACTGAGTAAATTTTACTCAGCGATAGCTTTTCATTGCTGTCGCAGGTAGACAGACTGACAGGACAGCAGACTAGGCTACTAGTACATTCAGCCAGAAATCATCGGGTATATTGAGTATACCATATTCTGCATTTTATATTGTAATGTATGTTCACTGTATGTATATAGTGTTCTTGGTTTTGAGCAGTTGTAAATTAAAATTATACATTAAAGTTGTAAAATAAATTATGAGTTATTTGGACTTGTAAAAATTGTATTATATTTCTTGTATCTCAGTCTTTGAAAAATTATTGTGGATTTGTGTTGAATTATGCTAGAGTTTGAGATTGAGAAAAATATTGAAGTGCTTTTTATAGGTTTTTGAAGAACTGTTTTATCCAAATTACGGAGGGCACTCTGCCAAAATTTTTTTACAAAAATTACTAATAGTCTAAATGTGTTAGTTAATTCACCTCAGTTCAAAAAGGTTTTTAACACCTGTAAATAGTGCTCACCACTGTAAAAGAAGTAAGAAAAGTTTTTGAAAATCCCTTGCAGTGTATTTAATGGGTTATCAGTAGGCGAAGTTGGTAATTCATTAGGTATGCTACGGGATCATGTTATGCCTTACAGAGGGGTAGGGTGTGACAAATCCGAGGGCTCCGAGCTCATCCTTACAAGTAAGATCAACGGTGGAGATTAGGATTACAGCACTGTCATGACATACTCTGACGCATGTCAGTAATGCGGGCGATTCTGGGGGGTGCGGTGGAGATTTCGTCTGCAACGCTTTAACTACCTAGGCTCTGATTATGACGACTGTTAGCGGAAGTTGTCTTATTCCCTTTGTTTTCCGACCTCCCCTCCTTTCCGGTCTTTCCAACATGATCCTTTTCTGATCTCTCATGCCGGGCTCCTCTCTTCCGATCTCTCCTGCTCCGGTCTTTTCCTCTTTTTGGCTCGGTTCAGTCAAAGCATTTACTCCTTCGATTTCCGAGGCATCTGCTTCGTTTTCTGCTTGCAATAAATGCTCGAATTTTTCCTATATATATACCTTCAACCGGGAAGCTCCCCGCATTTGATTTTCTCCTCTTCCTTTTCACAGTTCATGTTCTAACTGCTTTGACAGTAGTCCCGGCCATGATAGTGGCTTTTGATCTTTTTTCGATTGTTCTTTTTATTCCCCGACTGAAAATTTATGATCCCGGAGATCGGAGAATTATGACAACCTCATTTGATGACAGCGAGAGTACCGGACTAACTTATCGATCTGGATCGAGGACTTCGATCGTGTCGATCTTGAATTGTTCGACCGATATAATCGGCGAACTGATTTCGGGTGAAAAGACTGCTAATATTCCCCTTAACATCGGTGACTGCCCCTTGAAGTTCATTTGGCTCCTCACCACATTGGGCGTCCCGACTATAGCTCGGTTCTGGTCGATGACAGTGGAGATGACTCTCCATCCTCATGAGAGTCATAATCATCCCATCTAAGCTGTACATCTATCCGATGTCAATGGCCGGTCTCCCGATCAAACACATCTTTTGATTCAGCCACGAGACTAGGCTTTGACATAAGTCTTTATTAAGGATCCCCCCTACGATGTAATCAGACCTTCAATGTAATCTGATCTCTAGAGATCGCCCAAATGATGTAATTCAACTTTTATGTAATCCGATCTCTAGAGATCGTCCAAATAATGTAATCCGACCTTTTCGGAAATAAAATTTTATTTTGACAACTACCATTTTATCGCATTGATTATTTTCCGATCTCTGATGTGTTTATCCAATCTGGTTCCTAACTGAACAACCCTTAACTGATCCGCCTTAATTCACCGATCTGTAACTAGCCGATCCCTTTTATTATGGAATTTCTGGAATATTCATGAGACGTGGCAGAAAAGCTGGCGAATCCCGCTAACTGATGCACCGCCTAGAACACTGTGAGCATTAAATGCTCAGACGGGTATAAATAGGGGATGGGTCAGACAGTTGCTCTCTTATGTCATTTTCAGCATCCCGCGAGTGATTCCAAAATTCTCTCGATTTTTCAAGTTCTTCCGACACCGATTAAGCTCCGGTAAGGGTTTTGATCCTCCTTTTAGTTTAAATTCTCTATTTCCTTTGAAAATGAGCAGTGCTGAGGGTCAGAGAGCGGCAAGCCCCCCTTCCATTCAGATCTCGTGGTCGTCTGATGAAGTGGAGGTGGTCGGACCAAGCGTGCGACCTGAACCTCCTAGGGTCTCCGTTCCAGCTCGGGGGCAAGCAGCACCATCAAGGCATGTACCTTCTTCAGGGAGAGAAAATCTTCCCATGGACGAGCTGCCATCAATCCTGCAAGAAATCGACCTGCAGTCGTTCAGCCAGGAGTACAACATCTGGCCTGATTCATACGAGCTGATTAAGTGTCACGGCGATCTTCGTGCCGATCATTTATTCGAAGGGAACGATATGATCATGGTATACGAAGAACAATTAAAGGCCGGGCTGCGGTTCCCCCTTGATGACTTCTTCAAGGAAGTTTTAAAATTTCACAAAGTGTGCATAGCACAAGTTCACCCGAACTCGTGGTGGATCCTAGTAGCCTTCAGAGGCCTCTGCCGAGCTAAGGGACTTCGTCCTACAGCTAAGGTATTCGCCGAACTACATAGATTAACTCGTCGAAAGGACGATGAGTATTGGTTCTTCCAGGCGAAGCCACATTGCGGGCTTTTTACCGATCTGCCCTCCTCCCTGAAGAATTGGAAGAACTGCTTCTTTATTCTGAGGAGCAAAATTCTGAACGGCTTTGAGGGCTTCCCTCGTAGCTGGCTGCACCAGGGCCCCTTACTTTCAAAGCGCATCACCCTAAATAGGGAAGAAGGCCTGATGGTGATGGAGCTGAAAGATTAGGCGGCCAGAGAGAAGTTTTGTTGTTTGAATGCAGTGACTGCCAAACTGCATCACTGGACGATGGAGTTGATCACTGGCGAAGATCGCGGTTTCAGCTCTCTGACCTCGGCATCGGTATTTTTCTATATCTCAGATCTTTGGACCTTAGCGATCTCACTGACCTCTTCTTTGTGCAGGTATGGCAAGCGGCGAAGCCTCCAAGGAGAGCCAAAAGCGGAAGAGGGAGGTCTCCCAAAAAGTGCGGGAGATGAAGCGTTCCGAGCTGCTTCAAACGCCCAGTCATGATCCCGGGGAGATGCAAGGAGGCTCGTCTCAACCCTCGGGACCGCCGGTCATAGAAGTGGTCCGATCTCCTCCTCGCCAAGAAGAGTCGCCCCCACCTCCTCCAGTCGCTTCGAGTGCGAAAGGGGGTCCTTCCCAACCTCCTGTAAGGACCCTTTCCCACGGTGCCAAAATCTTGATCCATTCATTGGAGAAGAACCGCACGGTTCGAGAGAACCCAAGTTTTGCTAAAGTCTTGGGGTCCTCCATCTGCCTTCGGGAGGATCGGGATAGGCTGTCTCCGGACAATCTTGATGACATCCTGACCCGATCTATGAGCCTGAACGTGGAGTGCTTGGTGAACCAGCACATCGTCCGGGAGAAGGCTCACCGCCTGGGTAAGGAGGTCGAGAAGATGTGTCATGAAGTGGCTTCCCTCCAATCCTAACTCTCATCCGCTCAGAACTACATATCTGAAATTGAAGGGCGGATGAAGTTCTACGAGGATAAGCTGGCCGAGCAAGCTCATGTTCTGGCCGAGCGAGATCATGTTCTTGAAGAAGTTCAGGCGCTCCGAGCCGGTGAAGTTGCTCAGCTCACTGAGGAGCTCAAAGCGAAAGAAGAAGAGGCGGTGACAAGGGAGGCTGGCGCTTATGTGAATGCTCACAGGGATCTCTTGGCCGAGCTCAAAAAGCGATATCCCGAGGAGGACTTCTCCTGGATGGTCGACCTGGCTCCCCAGGACGAAGAGGAAAGCAAGGAGGAGGCTGACGGTGAGATAGGAAACGAGCAAAATGTAGATTAGGCTGGGGGTGATCCTCTAGCCGAATGACTTGTAGAAATTTTAAATGAAATGAAAGTTCCCCTTTTGTTTAATGATGGATGTGATCGGAAAATCTCTAAATTGCCTAAGTACTTGATTGTCTGAGCATATTAAAACAACAACTAAAAGTGATTATTGATCTAAGTGTAAGAGGTCAAAAAACACAATGAGCATGAGATTGGCAGGGAACCAACGCTAAACGGGACTTGATTAAAATTGGAAATTTGACTTGAACATTTAAGATCGGGATCATCATTAAACCGGATCGAAATCTTAACCTTATTATTCCCAAACTTTTAAATGAGAGATCGGTAATAAGACTGGTGGCACGAAGGCCTAATGTTGGTTTAATCTCGTTTAACAAGAAAGATCGGAAATATAATTGGCTGATCAGGGGATTTGACAATTAGTTTGAGAGATCGGTGAGGCTTTAGATGATATGGGAACTTAGTATTGATTAGATTCCTTTTGAGGAGAGATCGGAAATGTGGTTAGTTGGCAAAGGGAGACTATGTGTTGGGGATCGGCTTCAAAGTTTATTGATTTTAGGGATCGGCCAAAATATGGTGTCAACAGCTGCCCCTCTTTACATAATTCCTACTGAAAAAAATATCGTGTAGGGATTATGTAAAGATTTAGACCCATATTTTGGACGATTAAAATTTGAAATTTGACATTAAAGTCAGGAAACTAAAACCCACTTGGGTCGGCACCTTGAGATTGGTAACAGGGAATTAAAATACTAGAAAATTAAAATCAACTTAGATCAAGGAACCAGAGGTTGATTAACAGGAAATTTAAATGCTGGAAAATTAAAATCAACTTAGATCAAGGAACCAGAGGTTGATTAACAAGAAATTTAAATGCTGGAAAATTAAAATCAACTTGGATCAAGGAACCAGAGGTTGATTGACAGGAAATTTAAATGCAGGAAAATTAAAATCAACTTAGATCAAAGAACCTGAGGTTGATTAACAGGAAATTCTAATGCTGGAAAATTAAAATCAACTTAGATCAAGGAACCAGAGGTTGATTAACAGGAAATTCAAATACTGGAAAATTAAAATCAACTTAGATCAAGGAACCAGAGGTTGATTAACAGGAAATTTAAATGCTGGAAAAATTAAAATCAACTTAGATCAAGGAACCAGAGGTTGATTGACAGGAAATTTAAATGCTGGAAAATTAAAATCAACATAGATCAAGGAACCAGAGGTTGATTGACAAGAAATTTAAACGCTGGAAAATTAAAATTAACTTAGATCAAGGAACCAGAGGTTGATTGACAGGAAATTGAAATACTGGAAAATTAAAATCAACTTAGATCAAGGAACCAGAGGTTGATTAACAGGAAATTAAAATGCTGAAAATTAAAATCAACTTACAAAGCAAGTCCAATCCCAACACGAGAAGTTCTTCCCCGATGAAGTGTACTTAACAGGATCCCAAAGGCCAATGATTAATGTAGGACTAGTTACAAGTCTTGACCTACGACCTTCTTTCTTCGGATGCCCCTTTTCTGTTCTTCACTTTCTTCTTATTTTGTGAAAAGCGCCCTTGCTGGTTTTCACTTTTCTTTCGTCCATTTGACTAGAAGCGCCTTTCCAGGTTTTCACCTCTAGTTTTTTTTTAGGCCATTTCTTGCAAATCTCATAGTAACGTACGTGAGGTTATCTATTTTCAAATCCTAATCTTATGGAAAAATTTTAAATGATTAATAGTGCATTAGATAAAGAGATTGAAGAAGGATAATATTAAAGAGTGAGTATAGAAGAGATAAACACAAAGAAAATATGACTTTATTATGGTTTAAAGAAACAACGGTACGGTTTCAAAGGAAAATAGGTACAAGGGTAGATCTCACATATTCCTTGTAGTTAGCTTTGAAGTCTCTTAACTGCCATTATTTCAAGTACTCTGAAGCCTCATGCCATGACGGTTTATTTCTAGCCTCGGTTTCATGCTCCTTTCCTTATTTCTCCCTTTTGGTTCTTGGGATGCCCTTTCGGGTTTTCACCCCTAGATTTTTGGTTTTTTTTTTTTTTGGCTTGCTCTTTTAGGACGCCCTTTCGGGTTTTCGTCCCTCACTCATTTTACAGAAAGCGCCCTTCCAGGGTTTTCGCCTTCTTTCACATATTTTGCTAGGAGTGCCCTTTTGGGTTTTCACCCCTACTTTTTTTTTTTAGGCATAGTATCTCTTGACGGTGTCAGCATTCACAGGTCTTGGAAATTCTTCACCGTCCATGTGGGTCAAGATCAATGCCCCACCAGAAAATGCTTTTTTAACCACATAGGGTCCCTCGTAGGTTGGTAACCATTTAACCCGAGGATCGTTTTGATTCGGAAGCACTTTCTTCAGGACTAGGTCCCCTGGTTGGAATTCACATGGGCGAACCCCTTTGTTAAATGCCCTGGCCATTCTTCTTTGGTATAACTGCCCGTGACATGCCGCCGCTAGCCTCTTCTCATATAGCAAGTTTAATTGGTCCAACCTTGACTGGATCCATTCCGACTCATCAATCCCTGATTCCTTCAGAATTCTTAGGGAAGGGATTTCTACTTCAATAGGTAGTACAGCTTCCATCCCGTAAACCAGTGAGTATGGGGTTGCCCCAGTTGATGTCCTTACAGAAGTCTGGTATGCATGAAGAGCGTAGGGAAGCATATCATGCCAATCCTTATAAGTGACTTTCATTTTCCGAATTATTCTCTTGAGATTTTTGTTTGCGGCTTCCACTGCTCCATTCATCTGGGGACGGTATGGTGAGGAATTGAGATATCGGATTTTGTATTGATCACATAATTTCTGAATCTTTGGACCAATCAAATTCTTGGTGTTGTCAGTGACGATTTCATTGGGGAGGCCGTGCTAGCAGATGATATTATTTCTGAGGAATTTCAGAAATGTGTTCTGTGTAATGTGGGCATATGATATCGCTTCGACCCATTTAGAAAAATAATCGATAGCTACCAGGATAAATATATGCCCGTTGGATGCCTTAGGGTTAATGGGACCAATCACATCGATACCCCACATTGCGAAAGGCCATGGTGAGACGAGGTTGAACAATTGGTGAGGCTGCACATTTATCGGATCCACATAGATCTGACACTTATGGCACGTTCGAAAATACTTGACGCAATCCTTTTCCATAGTAGTCCAAAAATATCCCCGTCGCATGATTTGCTTAGCCATCATATGCCCATTGGCATGGGTTGCACAGTTTCCCTCATGAGTCTCGAAAAGGATTCTCTTCGCCTCTTTTGCATCCACACATCTCAACAATTCGCCGTTGAAGCTTCTTTTGTATAGAATTTCTCCACTGGGGAAGTATCCCAATGCTAATCTCCGAATCATCCTCCTTTTATTTTTGCTTGCCCCTAAAGGGAATTCTCTAGTTCTGATGTAAAGGAAGATGTCATGATACCAAGGTTTACCATTAGGTTCCTCTTCGATCATGAAACAGAATGCTGGTTCACTTCTTGCTTTAATCCTCAATACCTGAGTCGTCTGCCCTTCTTCCATTTGAGCCATAACAGCCAGGGTGGTTAAGGCATATGCAAATTGATTTTTGTCTCGACTAAGGTGAGTGAAAGAGATTTCCTCGAATTTCTTAATCAGCTCCAGTAAATACTTCTGATATGGGATTAGCTTCGGATCCTTAGTTTGCCATTCTCCCTTGACTTGATAAATGATCAGGGCTGAGTCTCCATATACCTCTAACTTCCTGACTTTCATTTCGATGGCAGCTTGTAAACCCATCACACAAGCTTCGTATTCTACGATGTTATTGGTGCAGTCAAATCTCAACTTGATAGCTATCGGGAAGTGTTTTCCATCCGGGGATACCAATATAGCTCCGATTCCATTACCGGACAAATTGACAGCTCCGTCGAAGTACATTTCCCATACAACAGCTGGCTCTTCTTCTCCGCAGTCCACTTCGTTAATATGCTCATCAGGGAACTCAAAATCCAGAGCTTCATAATCCTGGATAGGGTTTTCTGCTAGGAGATCGGCGATCACGCTACCTTTGACTGCTTTCCGGGTCATATAAACAATGTCATATTGGGAGAGTATGACCTGCTATTTGGCTATCCTTCCTGGCACAAATGGGCTTTCGAATACATACTTAATAGGATCCATCCTGGAGATGAGCCATGTCTTGTGATTCAACATGTAATGTTTGAGGCGATTTGCTGTCCAGGCTAACGCGCAGCAAGTTTTCTCTAAGAAAGAGTACCTTGACTCACAATCATTGAACTTTTTGCTCAGGTAATAAATAGCCCTCTCCTTTCGGCCGGTATCATCATGTTGCCCTAAAACACATCACATTGAGCTTTGTTGGACCGCCATATACAGAATCAGAGGCCTTCCCGCCACTGGTGGAACTAATACTGGTGGGTTTGACAGGTATTACTTGATTTTCTCAAAAGCCTCTTGACAAACTGAATTCCATTGAGTGGTATTGTTCTTTCGGAGTAGTCTAAAAATAGGCTCAGCTTTAGCAGTGAGATTGGAAATAAACCTTGATATGTAGTTCAACTTCCCCAGGAAACTGCGCACCTCCCGTTTTGTTTTTGGGGATGGCATCTCTTGAATGGCTCGGACTTTGTCTGGATCAACTTCTATTCCCTTCTCGCTCACTATGAATCCCAACAATTTCCCAGATCTAGCTCTGAATATGCATTTGGCAGGGTTCAATTTCAACTGATATTTCCTGAGTCTCTCAAATACTTTCCTCATAACCTGCACATGGCTCTCTTCTCCCCTGGATTTGATGATCATATCATCCACGTACACCTCCACTTCTTTATGCATCATATCATGGAATAATATGACCATTGTGCGCTGGTAGGTGGCTCCAGCATTCTTTAACCCGAAAGGCATGACCCAATAGCAAAATACCCCCATTGAGTGATAAAAGCAGTTTTCTCCTTGTCTTCCTCATCCATTGGGATTTGATTGTATCCTGATGCCCCATCGATACACGAACACCTGCCCAATCCCGCAGCATTGTCTACTAACACATCAATGTGAGGGAGAGGGAAATCATCATTCAAGCTTGTTTTATTAAGGTCCCTATAATCAACATACACCCGGACTCTCCCATCCTTCTTCATTACCGGGACAACATTAGCTATCCATTGAGGATATTTGACCACTTCCTGGAACCCAGCATCTTCCAGGAACCCAGCATCATACTGTTTCTTGACCTCATCCCTAACTTTGAGCAGTGTGTCAGGATTCATTCTTCTTAATTTCTGCTTTACAGGGATTGTCCCCGGAATTAGGGGAATTTTGTGCGTCACTATATGAGGGTCCAAACCAACCATATCATCATAGCTCCAGGAAAACATGTCTAAGAATTCTTTGAGCAGACTGATCATATCTTCTAATTCTTCACTCTCCATAACCTTAAGTTTCCTTTTCATTTCTTCCGTGCCTAAGTTTACGGTATGCGTTTCGTCCCCACAAGGCACTAGGGAAGGTTCATCTCTTCCCTCTCTTTCTTCTGTGAGTTCCACCTCAGAATCATTTGAAGTAATGGCAATTATGGGGATTTCAAAATTAACCAGAGGAATTTCTGAGTCTATTGAATTATTAGGTGCTAATTGATGAATGGTCCTAAATAAACGAAAATGGAATTATATTATAAGGATGGAATTTCAAAAGGGAAGAAAAAGAGAATTGGATATAAAATGAGATATTAATTCATTAACATTTATGACATAAGAAAAGAGTCCATTTACAATATTACACTTGCCACCATGGACAAAATGATCAAGTGTAGATAACCAAAAGTACTTTACTCGAAATTGAGTATAGGGATGTCCTCTGCTGTCCAGTTGTCCAGTTCTTGCCCTTCAGCTATTGGCGAGACTAGAGCTTCATATAAGGAATCGAGATGGATGACATCAATGGATGGTTCTAGAGGAGACTCTTTGCTTTCATCCCCAGGTTCTATCATATTCACGCCATTGCCTGTACCATGAGTGGGCAATGGGTTTGACGTGACATTGGGGAGGGAACCATTCCCTTCAATCTTCAACCACCCATTCCTAATTGGGGCATGTACTCTTCCCTTGAGTGCCCCGCAGTTATCGGTTGAATGCCCTTGTGCCCCTCCATGATACTCACACCGGGCAGTGGCATCATACCACCTAAGGTATGGCGGCTGAATTGGGTCAAGGGGAATCGGCACTATTTGGTTTATACCGATGAGGTATCGGTATATTTCGCTGAGTGGGAGGGGGAGAGGTGGATCAAGGTTTCTTTGGGGTCTTGGGTTATTTTGGGGTGGTCTGGGTTGAGTGGGTTGTGGAGGAGGTCTGGGTTGGTAATTTGTGGCTGGTGGATACTGTGGGCGCGGGTGTGGATAATTTGGGAAAGGAGGTGGAATGTTTGCAATGGTTTGGCCATGAGGGGGAGGATATGGCCGATAGTTATTTTGAGGAAGTGGGGAATAATTGTTCTGCCAGGTGATGGAATGCACATCACCCTCCTTTTTCTTGCCAAAACTGGCAGTCTTCTTCGCAGGGTTCTAAGCCAACTCTTGCAGTCGCCCCATCCTTAAGTTGGCCTCTATTCTCTCACCAGCTTGGATGATATCCGAGAAGCTGTTGGAAGTGTTTCCAATCATCAAATTGAAGTAAGGAGCCTTCACTGTCTCGATGAACAGGGAGCATAGTTCATTGTCGGTCACCGGAGGATATACTTCTGCAGCCTTTTCTCTCCATCTCTGGGCATATTCCTTGAAGCTTTCCCTGTCTCTCTGCACCAGGTTTTGGAGGTCTCTCCTTGTGGGGGCCACATCACAGTTAATATACTGCTTCAAGAAGGCATCAGCTAAATCCTTCCAAGAGCGCAGTTTGCTCCTGTCTAACTGAATGCACCATCTCAGGGCTGCTCCAGAGAGTCTCTCATGGAAAAAGTGGACGAGAAGTCTGTCATCTTCTGTCGAGGCAGACATTTTGGCAATGTAGGTTGCCAGGTGAATGCAGGGATCTAAGTTCCCGGTGTACTTGTCGAAATCCGGGACTTTGAATTTGGGTGGCACCACCACGTCTGGCACCAATCTCAGTGACGCCACATTGACTGAACCATACATGTTCAGCCCCTCTATTGCTCTCAATCTTTCCTCTAGAGTAGACAGCTTCTCATTTTCCTTGGTCTTATTTTCTCCTCCTACTGCATGAAATGCTCCCCCAGCTGGGAAATGAGGGGTGGAGTGAACCGGAGGGATCAGTATTGAAGGGTATGGGTCGGCATTTGAGACGGCTGAGTAATGGGAGAAAGGTAGGTCATTATTTATGGTGGCCGGATTGACAGTGATTGTCGGATCCAGGATAGGTGACTGAAAGGTGAAAGAGGTTGAAGCCTGATGAGGATCCATTGTTGTGGGTGGTGGGGGAGGTAGTGGTAAGTTAGGTTCTGAAGCGGGTTTATTTTGGGACATCTCCCTCATTAGTCTCATGAGTTTTGAGACCTGGTCTTTCAGCTCGGATACTTGCCCTTGTAAGTTCTGTACTTGTTCCTGGTCTTCCATTATCTTCTTTGTTCGTGATCTTGTTAAGTACACTCGTTTGGGTTGAACTGTGTGCCTGGTCGGACTTACTTTGTTTGAAGAAATGTTGATTTTCTGTAGGGAAGTAAAAAAGTTTTTAATGAATTTTGAATTTCGTAAAAAAAACTAAAGGTCTTGGTTTGGACAAAAGGATACAGTGGCATTTGGGAGCCAAAATGAAATCTGCAGAAGGATAATTGCATCAATTTTATCATGGTATCGTTCGATAGTCAGACTGTGAATAACTGGATTGAATGCGTATCTATGATACCTGTCCTTATGGCACATCCAATTTTTTGCATAACCCTAGCGAGGGGGTTCTATGGGAGTTATACTATTCATTCACAATTTTGCTAAACAATGGCCCAAAAATCTTAACTGAATAATTCATACACAGCATTCTTTACATCGGCCTAGGCTCAGGGAGGTTCTTTATAATGAGATGACATTTTCTGAGATACACATATAACCTTTCTTCTTGTCTGGCAGGGTTGAACGCTTTCAGAGCATATTCGGATTCAGGTAGGAGTTCTTGTTTTCCTGTGCTATCATTCTCTCCAGCTGGTCAACATTCTCTTTCAGCTTCTGATAGAGAGCAGCTTGTTTTTCTTTTTCCTTCCTTTCTTTAGTACATTCTTTCAGAATATCGTTGATAAGTAGTGCTTGTTCTTTCAGTTCAAGCTTCTTCTTTTTGCTTTCTTGTTTATATTATTCCATGAGTATCTCCTAATATTTCATTTTCTCCTAAAGCTTGCTATTCTGTACTTCTGCTTCTTTCATTACAGCTTGGAGAGAGCTTTTTTCCTTTTCCCACCGTATCTCTTGCTCTTCGAATTCCATCTTTTCAGTCCTTGTCTCTTCCCTGAGCCTTCTTACTTTTCTCTTGAGGATCTGCTGTTGGTCCTCCAACTGTTTTATTTGTTCTTGCAGTTGCGAGTTTTCGGTGTTTGCCTTTTGTAGGGAGTCGGCTAAACGATCACCATCTTCTTCTGAAAGGGCGTTTAGGCAAGGGTTACTGTCTTTGAATTTTGTTGGATCTACAGTCAAGTGTTCTTGATCTCTGTCAGCCCTCCATTTAAGATAATCGCCCGTGGCACTCGGGCCTTTAG
Source organism: Hevea brasiliensis (assembly GCF_030052815.1). Lineage (NCBI taxonomy): Eukaryota > Viridiplantae > Streptophyta > Magnoliopsida > Malpighiales > Euphorbiaceae > Hevea > Hevea brasiliensis. The sequence continues at coordinate 60,067,625 of NC_079493.1, forward strand.
GTGACCTCTCCATCAGAGTGATGTTTTCCCAAGATCTACGAGCTATTTTCAACCCTTCCTCTTCCTTGAGCTCATGGTAGAAATGACCTTGGTGGTATTCTTCAATGTTGAATCTGAACTGTGTTGAGTCGAATTGTCTCATTACTAATGCCAGAGTGTAACTTGTGTATCCAGTCACTCCGATTAGGGATACTGATTGATTACCCCCCGTGCCGACCAAAATGGATTGACCCGACGTCCACAATTTCCTCTAGCAGTAGTCATGGCTGTTGAAGCTCAAAATCCGTTTTTGCCACTACGACTCATCCTTCGGGCTGATTACTAATCGGGTCATTTTCTCGATGAGAGGTTGGTCAAGGTACCAAGTTAATCCCTTCATCTCCACAGGACACATATGACTAATGATCCAGAGGTGCAACAATTGAGAATAACATTTAATGGATCCCTCGCCTTGTTGTCTGCAGTAAGTAAGGGTTAAGTAAGTCTCGACAAGAATTGCCGGTACTGGATTGACCTTCTGTTTCTCTACTGCCCAGAACATTTCCACAACGCCGCAGGTTATGATTCCGGAAGGTCCAGGGAACAAGATCAGGCCGTAGATTGTTAAAGCGAGAATCAATGAAGCTTGATCCCACTGTTCATCTTGGATGCATTGATCCAACCACTTCTTGAGATAAGTCCAATACCATCCATGCGTGTTCCCTTTGATAGTTTCCCTCGCCTTTGCTTCTTCTGGTGGAATCCCCAGCATATGTGCGAACCGTTTCCAGGTCTGCCTATGCTCGAGGTGTAGGTAAATCCGATTCTGCGTCGCATAAGGGATTTCTAGCAATGCTTGATATTCTTCCATAGTGGGAGCAGTATCGATATCGTTGAAAGAGAACACCCCATACTTAGGATTCCACACTAGCAACATGGCCTTTAATGCCGGGACTTGAACTTTAACTCGTATCAAAGTTGCAATCCTCCCATATCTCTTCTCAAATTGTGCTTTGACCTGATCGAGAAATGACTTCCAACCATTGGCCAGACCCTCGAGACTGTTCATTCTGACCTCAATTTTGCTCAGGTCCAATGGAGGTAATGAGCTAGCAGGTGCCTTGGTGACATCATTCTGTGGGGGTACTGAACTATGAGCTGATTTGGACCACGGTTTGTCATTCTGAATTTCTTCTGTCGACTGACTCGAGGATGCCATGCTAAAAAAAAATGATGCTTATCCTTTTACATACCTTATTTTGGTAATGCCTGTAGGAAAAATTTGTTAGCAAGGTAAGTTCGGGTAATTTTGAATTATACTGTTGACAAAGTAACACCTACACATTTATCAAAGTAGGAAAGTGTGCAGGTCTTTCCAACAATATGATTCAAGATTACCCTCAAAATAAGAACAAAAGAAAACACAAGCAGAGTAGGGTAAGGGTAAGTATGCCCCTTTTGTCCTAAAATAAGGAGAGTCTTAGTATCGGTTAGGTGCTACCTAATTGGATAGTTCTATCTTATAAGGTAGCTTACTACGGCTTCCAGCTATCGTGACAGTTTAGCTCAAGGTCTAATTTTTTAAAAGCCACAGGTTCCCAAATTGCCCCTACTGTGAACAGCAGAGCCCTATTCTATCCCCCATGATACTGTCGGGGAAGTTCCATGGGTATCACAGTGAATATAACGAGATTCAATTTGAGCAGAAGCCTTCACGGATACTAACGGGGTGAAACCCACGGGTACCGCTACATGACCCCCTTCTATTTCCTAAAAGGGTAAGAAAGCCCGGGTATAGGGCTGAAGTGTGTGAGGACATTATGTGAGTGTTCAGTGTGTGAAGGAACACCTTTACCTCTTCCCAATATAGGGGGAGTTTTTTTATTTTTTCTTTTTTTGACGAAGAATGCTGTAGAGTATAAAACAAAAATAAATAAAGTGGTTAGCGAAAATAACAAATATCAATAGATTAAGGTTTTCGAATTTCGTAAATTGAACCTATTTTACTATAATTCTAGTTCATAAAAGCGTAAAATTAAATCTGCTTTTGGACTTCTGGGCCGGGGTTAAAGGAAAAGTCCCATTATTCCCCAGTGGAGTCGCCAAGCTGTCGCAAGGTGTTTTGCGGTCACCTGGACGAACACTCACCAAAGTGGGAAAGAGTGAGGACTCGCCACTTTAATTTTGAGGGAAATTAAAGAAAACCATTTGTGAAAATAAATGAAACCACTTCAAAAACAGAGATTCTAGGTTCGGGGTCCGTAAACGGGTGGGGAAGGATTTAGGCACCCCACCTCGTCCCCCAATGAGGGTAAGCAGATTTAACTTCAAGCTCTTTATAAACTAGAATTGATAGTTAGGAGGTTCGAACGAAGATGTTAATCCTTTTGGTAAAAGGGAATATTTGATTTATCACCAATTCAGGTTACCTAGATACATAAATAAATGAGTCGACCCTTAGTGAGTTACTGTTGCGTATCAGTTTTGTTTAAGGGGTCATTTTGCATATTTGTTAGAATTCAATTTGAGAATTGGATAAGAACTCTCCTCCGATCTCTTTTTGATTAAAGTTTCAATTGGAAATCGGATAAGAACTCTCCTCCGATTTCTTTTGGATTAAGATTAGAATTTTGGATTGAGAATCGGATAAGAACTCTCCTTCGATCTCTTTTAAATATTTATTGGAATTTTAGATTGAGAATCGGATAAGAACTCTCCTCCGATCTCTTTTTAAATATTTGTTAAAATTTCTGGGTGAGAATCGGATAAGAACTCTCCTTCGATCTCTTTTGAATATTTGTTAAAATTTCTAGGTGAGAATCGGATAAGAACTCTCCTCCGATCTCTTTTAAGTATTCATTAAAATTTTTAGGTGAGAATCGGATAAGAACTCTCCTCCGATCTCTTTTGGATATTCATTAAAATTTTAGGCTTGAGGATCGGATAAGAACTCTCCTCCAATCTCTTTTGTTCATTAAAATTTTTAGGTGAGAATCGGATAAGAACTCTCCTCCGATCTCTTTTGGATATTCATTAAAATTTTTAGGTGAGAATCGGATAAGGACTCTCCTCCGCTCTCTTTTATTTTAATGGGGGTCGGATAAGGACTTATCCGAGCTCTCGAAATTTGATTACAGCTACACATTATAAGAGCCTAGGACTAAGGGTTCTGGCATTCAAAGATGCCAGGGATCGGAATAAGGCTTCTTTTAACTCCTTGGTACCTCGTGACTAGAAAGGGGATACCAGACTGAATTTTACCGACCTCCCATGTGGTTGCCTAGCCAGTACCTTTTGATACCCGATCTGTTCCGTTTATTTATTTGAGATTTGGTTTTATTCTACCTTATGGCGTCTTACCCAATCGTCTTCTGTGTTAGCCTAGTGATTCAACTTTACTATTTTCCTGACTTATTATTCAGACCTTCTATTTTTAAAGAAACGCTTAAAATACAGTTGCCTACATTTTATCCAACTATTTATACGCTACTCGGGACTAGAACTCTTATGTTCAGAAGTAACGAAGATTAACAAAAAGAATGGACTGATTAAGAAAGAAGTAAACTCGGGAATAACCTTCTTCGCGTTTTTTAATGCAACATAAACTTGGTGAAAATTACAAACATAAAAATAAAGGAAATACGTGAAATAAAGCGAACACTTGATAAAGCAGCGATATAAGCACTCACCTGTAGGGAGCCGAATCTATTGAACTAAGTACGGAATCCCAAAACGTAATAGGATTGCGGGTTGATAGCCGGAGGACTAAGGTTCGCCTTGAAATGAAGGATACTTTGCTAAAATGCAGTCAAGTCAAAAGAATAACCAAATTTGAATGAAGTTGAGCTTGAACAACAGGAGTGGAAATAAAGATAACAAAGACAAAAAGTGAGAGTGTCACCGGATAATGAATCGAACTGAAAATGGAGAGTTTCAGTATTCAAAAATCCCTTTGTAAGAAAATACTTCAGAAAACTGGTTTCAAAAGTTTTTCTTATAAAAGCTGAAAAATAGCAGAGTAACGAACTGAATTAAGTTTCAGAATCCTTCCGCGATATTCACTATTTTCTGTCCTTCTCCTGAACAGTTTTCATGTAGGTATTTATAGGAACCGGGTGCTCCCCATGAAGGGTCAGGATTTTTTTTGAGGGAGATGGAGGGTTAAGATTTTAAAGGACATGATATGAGGCTCGGGAATTAAAGAGAATCAGAACGGACGGCTGAGATCCCTTCCAAAATATTTGTCCTTCCTCTCTTCTAATCTGACGGCCCAAAATTTTCTTGTCAAGAGCGATCCGAGGGCTAGGAGTGAAAGGCGCTGGTCTTGTCGTCTTCTTCTTTAATCCGAGGGCTCCGAGCTCATTCTTACAAGTAAGATCAACAGTGGAGATTAGGATGTACAGCACTATCATGACATACTTTGACGCATGTCAATAATGCGGGCGATTCTGGGGCGTGCGGTGGAGATTTCGTTTGCAACGCTTTAACTACCTCAGCTCTGATTATGACGACAGTTAGCGAAAATTGTCTTATTCCCTTTGTTTTCCGACCTCCCCTCCTTTCCGGTCTTTCCAACATGATCCTTTTCCGATCTCTCATGCGCGGCTCCTCTCTTCCGATCTCTCCTGCTCCAGTCTTTTCCTCTTTCTAGTTCGGTTCAGTCAAAGCATTTACTCCTTCGATTTCCGAGGCATCCGCTTCATTTTCTACTTGCAATAAATGCTCGGATTTTTCCTATATATATACCTTCAACCGGGAAGCCCCCCACATTTGATTTTCTCCTCTTCCTTTTCACAGTTCCTGTTCTAACTGCTCCGGCAGTAGTCTCGGCCATGATAGTGGCTTTTGATCTTTTTCTGATTGTTCTTTTTATTCCCCGACTGAAAATTTATGATCTCGGTGATCAGAAAATTATGAAAACCTCATTTGATGACAGCGAGAGAACCGGACTAACTTACCGATCTGGATCGAGGACTTTGATCGTGTCGATCTCGAATCGTTCGACCGATATAATCAGCAAACTGATTTCGGGTGAGAAGACTACTAATATTCCCCTTAACATCGGTGACTGCCCCTTGAAGTTCATTTGGCTCTTCACCACATTAGGCGTCCCGACTACAGCTCTGTTCTGGTCGATGACAGTGGAGATGACTCTCCATCCTCATGAGAGTCATAATCACCCCATCTATGCTGTACATCTATCCGATGTCAATGGCCGGTCTCCCGATCAAACACATCTTTTGATTCAGCCATGAGACTAGACTTTGACATAGGTCTTTATTAGAGATCCCCCCTACGATGTAATTAGACCTTCAATGTAATCTGATCTCTAGAGATCGCCCAAATGATGTAATTCAACTTTTATGTAATCCGATCTCTAGAGATCGCCCAAATGATGTAATCCGACTGTTTCGAAAATAAAATTTTATTTTGACAACTATCATTTTATCGCATTGATTATTTTCCGATCTCTGATGTGTTTATCTGATCTGGTTCCTAACTGAAAAACCCTTAACTGATCCGCCTTAATTCACTGATCTGTAACTAGCCGATCCCTTTTATTATGGAATTTCTGGAATATTCGTGAAACGTGTAAGAAAAGCTGGTGAATCCCACTAACCGATGCACCGCCTAGAACACTATGAGCATTAAATGCTCAGACGGGTATAAATAGGGGATGGGTTAGCCAGTTGCTCTCTTATGTCATTTTCAGCATCCCGCGAGTGATTCCAAAATTCTCTCGATTTTTCAAGTTCTTCCAACACTGATCAAGCTCCGGTAAGGGTTTTGATCCTCCTTTTAGTTTAAATTCTCTATTTCCTTTGAAAATGAGAGGCGCCGAGGGTCAGAGAGCGGCAGGCCCCCCTTCCGTTCAGATCTCGTGGTCGTCTGATGAAGTGGAGGTGGTCGGACCAAGCGTGAAACCTGAACCTCCTAGGGTCTCCATTCCAGCTCGAGGGCAAGAAGCACCATCAAGGCATGTACCTTCTTCAGGGAGAGAAAATCTTCCCATGGAGGAGCTGCCATCAATCCTGCAAGAAACCGACCTGCAGTCGTTCAGCCAGGAGTACAACATCCAGCCTGATTCATATGAGTTGATTAAGTGTCACGGCGATCTTCATGCCGATCATTTCTTCGAAGGGAACGATATGATCATGGTATACGAAGAACAATTAAAGGCCGGGCTGTGGTTCCCCCTTGATGACTTCTTCAAGGAAGTTTTAAAATTTCACCAAGTGTGCATCGGCCAAGTTCACCCGAACTCGTGGCGGATCCTAGTAGCCTTCAGAGGCCTCTGCCGAGCTAAGGGACTCCGTCCTACAGCTAAGGTATTCGCTGAACTACATAGATTAACTCGTCGAAAGGACGATGAGTATTGGTTCTTCCAGGCGAAGCCACGTTACGGGCTTTTTACCGATCTGCCCTCCTCCCTGAAGAATTGAAAGAACCGCTTCTTTATTCTGAGGAGCAAAATTCCGAACGGCTTTGAGGGCTTCCTTCGCAGCTGGTTGCACCAGGGCCCCTTACTTTCAAAGCGCATCACCCTAAATAGGGAAGAAGGCCTGATGGTGATGGAGCTGAAAGATCAGGCAGCCAGAGAGAAGTTTTCTTGTTTGGATGCAGTGACTGTCGAACTGCATCACTGGACGATGGAGTTGATCACTGGCGAAGATCACAGGCTTTAGCTCTCTGACCTTGGCATCGGTATTTTTCTATATCTCAGATCTTTGGACCTTAGCGATCTCACTGACCTCTTCTTTGTGCAGGTATGGCAAGCGGCGAAGCCTCCAAGGAGAGCCGAAAGCGGAAGAGGGAGGTCTCCCAAAAAGTGCGGGAGATGAAGCGTTCTGAGCTGCTTCAAACGCCCAGTCATGATCCCGGGGAGATGCAAGGAGGCTCGTCTCAACCCTCGGGACTGCAGGTCATAGAAGTGGTCTGATCTCCTCCTCGCTAAGAAGAGCCGCCCCCACCTCCTCCAGTCGCTTCGAATGCGGAAGGGGGTCCTTCCCAACCTCCTGTAAGGAACCAAATCTTGATCCATTCGTTGGAGAAGAACTGCACGGTTCGAAAGAACTCAGGTTTTGCTAAAGTCTTGGGGTCCTCCATCTGCCTTCGGGAGGATCAGGATAGGCTATCTCCGGACAATCTTAATGACATCCTGACCCGATCTATGAGCCTGAACGTGGAGTGCTTGGTGAACCAGCACATCATCCGGGAGAAGGCTCACCGCCTGGGTAAGGAGGTCGAGAAGATGGGTCATGAAGTGGCTTCCCTCTGATCCCAACTCTCATCCGCTCAGAACTACATATCTGAAATTGAAGGGTGTCGACACCATATTTTGGCCGATCCCTAGAATCAATAAAAATTCTTCTTTGAACAGCTAATCACGTTTCCGATCCCTCTTTGATAGGCGGTCACATTTCCGATCTCTCCTCACAAAGAATTGAATTAATGCTGAGTCCTCATATTCATTAAGGCCTCGCCGATCTCTCAAATCATTTACCGACCTCTCAAACCCGTTGTCGAATTTCCTGACTGCAAGTATATTCTCGATCTCTGTTGATAAATAAAATGAATTGGCACTAGATCTTTTCCTACCGCTTTATTGCCGACCTCCTTTCTAAGATTAAGAGCTAAAGTTTTGGTTCGGTTTAACGAGGGTTCCGATCTTAAGTGTTCAAGTTAAATTTTCAATTTTAATCAAGTCCCGTTCAGCATTTCTCCCCCACCGATCTCATGCTTATTGTGCTTTCCGATCTTTTATACTTAGATCAATAATGGCGTTTAGTTCATGTTTCGCTATGCTCATACAATCAAATACTTAGGCAATTCAAAGATTTTCCAATCACATCCATTCATTGAACAAAAGAGATATTCCATTTCATTTCATAATTTGTACAAGTTATTCGGTGGGGATCACCCCACTGATTTACATTCTGCCACTCTCTCTCTCTCTTCCTCGCCTCCTCCTCACTATCTTCACCATCGCCCCGGAGCCGTGTCGTCCATCCAAGAGAAGTCCTCTTCGTGATAGAGCTTTTGGAGTTCGGCCAAGAGATCTTTATGAGCATTCACATAGGCTCCGCTATTCCCGACACCATCTCTTCATCCTTTCCTTAAGCTCTTTGTCTTTCTCCGAAAGCTCCTTATCCTTCGCGTTAAGCTCCTCTACAAGTTGAGCGACTGAGCGCTTCATGGCCTGAAGTGCCCGGACTTCTCCGAGAGCCCGCTCACTTTCAGCCAAGTCACGAGACCTTTCGCCACCGGTCTTCATGGTACTTCACCCGCCCTCAACTTGAGATATATAATCTTGAGCGGATGAGAGTTGAGATCGAGGGAAGCCACTTCCGATTTTTCTTCCCGACTCCTTACCTGTGCGCGAATCTTTTCCCGAATCATGGTCCAGTTCACCGGACACTCCACGCTTAGGCTCATGGTTCGAGTCAAGATATCATCGAGACCACTCCGGATAGCCCGTCCCGATCCCCGAAGAAGATGGTAGATCCCGTGACTTTGGCAAAATCGGGTTCTCCCTAACATCCGGTTATTCTTCAAGCGATGATCAAGATTTGAGCGCCACGAGAAGAGGTCCTCCTAAGCTTGAGGAGGCCCCCTTCCGTGCTTGGGACAATCGAGAGAGGCGGGGTCGCTCTTCCGATCTAGGAGGAGATCTCGATAGCCTTCAAGTGGTCGGCGGACCCAAAGGTTGAGGTGGGTCTCTTTGTATCTCCTGTGTTCGTGGATCGGTGTTTGAAGTCGTTCAATGCTTCATCTCCTTTACTTTCCTGAAGATCTCTTTGTCCTTCTTCCGCTTCCTAGAACCTCACACCCGCCATACCGCACAAAGAAAAGGTTAGTGAGATCTCTAAGGTCCCGAACCGAGATATAGAAAATACCAATGCCGAGGTCGAGAGCTAAGTTCGCGAGCTTGGCCGGTGATCGCTGCATGGTCCAATGGTGCGATCAGCCACCGCATTTGGACAGAATATTTTAGAGTGGCGGCTCGACTTTTCACTCCATCACTATTGAGCTTTCCTCTTGACTCAAGGTAATGTGCTTGAGCGAGGCCCTGGTACCACCAAATACGAGGAAAGTCCTCAAAGCAATGGATCCTTACTCCTCGGAATGAAGAACCTGTTCTTCCAATTCTTAAGGGATGAGGGCGATCGGAAAAGAGTCCGCAATGAGGCTTCACCAAAGAACCAAATGTTCGTCATCCTTTCGCGAGTTAGTCCAGGTAGCTCGGCGAACACCTTAGCCGTAGGTCTGATTCCCTTAGCTCGGCATAGACCTCGGAAAGCAACCAAGATCTGCCACGAGTTGGGGTGGATTTGAACAATGGATACTCGGTGAAATTTTAGGACCTCCTTATAGAAATCGTCTAGAGGGAACCTCAGACCGGCCTTTAACTGTTCCTCATACACCATAACCATGTCATCCTCTTCAAAAGAGTGATCGACACGAAGATCGCCATGGCACTTGATCAGCTCATATGAATCAGGAAAAATGTTATATTCTTGAACAAACGATTGCAGATCGGATTCCCGAAGAACCGACGGAAGATCGGCTCTAGGAAGTGTCTCTCACCTGGAAGGTGGTGCAAGCCATGATGGTATGACCCGACCCCGACTGGAGCAGACCCTAGGGGTTTAGGTTGCACGCTAGGCCCGATCGCCTCTTCTTCATCGACGATGACCATGAGAATCGAATGGAAGGAGGGCTCGCTTCTCTCGACCTTCAAGACCGCTCATTTTCAAAAGAAACAAAGAACTTAAACTAAAAAGAGGATTAAGGCCCCACCGAGTCTGCTCGGCGTCGGAAGAACTGGAGAAAAGGAGAGAACTTCGAAGTTGCGAACAAGAGGCTGAGAAAGGAATGAGAGAACAACTGGCTAACCCTCCCACCCCTATTTATACTAGTCCGAGCATTTAATGCTCGCGAAGTTCTAGGCAGCACATCGATTGGTGGGACTCGACAGCTGTTCTCAAATAACCGAATGTTCAGAGATCGGTTAATTGGAGATCGGCATAATAAGTTAAATATTTTGAATAAAGGATCGCTAGTGTCATTCGTAAAGAACCGATCGGATAACCACATTAGAGATCGGAAAAATAATCAATGCAAAAATAATAAGATGATAACCGACAAAATAAAGTCTTTATTTTCAAAAGATCGGATTACATCATTTGGGCGATCTCTAGGGATCGGATTACACTAACATTGGATCACATCATTTCTGTGATCTCTAGAGATCGGATTGCATTGAAAATAAAATACATCCTTTGGGCGATCTCTAGGGATCGGATTACAATAAAGGTCTAACTACATCATTTGGGCGATCTCTAGAGACCGACGAAAATCCTACCTGAAGGGGCCGATCTAAGGATCAGTTTATAACTTATCCCAAGGATACCACCAGCCGATCTAAGGATCAGTTTATAATCGATCCCAGGATATTGCCGACGGATGCTTCATCCGCCGTCGAACACCCAATGTGGATCGAATCGTTTAACACTCAATGTGATGAGAAGCCGAATGAACTCGCTTGAGCAACTCGAGATCGGTACAACCAAGCCCGCAATACGGATCGGTCAAATCCAGCTTCTCTCAACATCTTCAATTAGTATCATCCAATCACCGTGATCGTAAATTTTCATTCGGTGAGAAAGGAAATCCATCGGAAAAAGATCAAAGCCTCAGTTATAGCCAGAACTTCTACCGGAGCAGCTAGAACAAGGTAAGTAAGAAATGAAGAGAGGAAAGTCAGATGAAGAAAATGTCTCCATCGACAGGGGTATATATAGGGGAAAATGAGCATTTATTGCTGAGCGGAAAACGGCGCACGCCGAGAATCGAGATGCAATTAATGCTTGGACCGAATCCAGATCGATCAAGGGATAAAAGAGATCGGAGATAGGAGATCGCATGAGAGATCGGAATAGGAGCTAGGGAGGATCGAAGACAAAAAGAATAAGACAAATCCCAATAACCGCCGCCGTAATCGTGAGCCGAGGTAGTTAAAGCGTGGCGCAGAGATCTCCACCGCACGCCTAAGAATCGACCGCAATGCCGACAGTGCCGTGGTATGTCATGACAAATCCTATACATCCCAATCTCCACCGTTGATCTCACTTGTAAGGATGAATCCGAACCCTTGGATCAAAAGAGAAGACGACAATACCAGCGTTTTCACTCTTAGCACTCGGATCGTTCCGACAAGAGGATTCAAGACCGTCAGATTAAAAGAGGAAAAGGACAAATATTCTGAGAAGCGATCTCAGCCATTTATTTTGATTCTCTTTAATTCCTGAACATCCGATCATGTACTTCAAAATCTTGACCCTCCATCTCCCTCAAAATAAATCCTGACCCTTCATGGGGAGCACCCGATTCCTATAAATACCTGCATGAAAACTGCTCAAGAATGCAAAAATATAGACAAGAGGTCGCTATTATCGTGGAGGAACTCAAACTTCATTCAGCTTTGTTACTCTGCTGCTTTGTAGTGATTAAAAAGACTTTTGAAACTAGTTTTCGGAGTGTTTTCTTGGAAAAGATTTTGAATCTGAACTCTACATTTCCAGTTTGTTCATTATCCGGTCATACTCTCATCATCTCTGCTTTCTTTTCCTCTGTTCAAGCTCAACTTCCTTCCACCTGGTTCTTACCTAGTTACCTTTTAGCTAAAGCATCTCTCGGCTTCACGACAGACATCAACTCTCGGGCTGATCAATCCGCTATCTTCATCACTATTTACCACCTCATAGTTATTTCAATACATTTGGCTCCTCACAGACATCAACTCTCAGCCGATCAATCCGCCATCTTCATCACTATTTACCACCTCACGCTTATTTCAATATATTTGGCTCCTCACAGTAAGAGTTCATGTTACTGTTTTATTAAGTATTTGCATTTACTTTTCGCACTTTCTTTGTTCTCTTTACGCACGCGTTTTCTAAGTTTATTCTAAGCAAAAAAATCTCAAAGAACGTTACTCGAATTATCTCTTTAGTGATCGGTTCATCATTTCATCAATTTTCGTCATTTCAATACGAGCTTTTAGCTCCTAGTAGCGTGTAAGTGGTCGCAAAATATAGGTATCTGCAACTTAAGGGTCTCTTTAAAAGAGAAAGCTTGAATAACACGTCAGAAAATAGCCAAACTATTAGGCCGACGTGAACGGAATTCGCAAGATACCATGAAGAGGAATAAAACCAAAATAAACTAGACAAAACAGATCGGACATTAATAGGTATGCGAAATGACTACATGGAAGGTCGGTAAATCAAGTTTAGTATTACCCATTTAGTCATAGGGTATCAAGAAACCTTATCTCCAGATTTTTGAATGCCGAAACCTTAGTTTTAGGTTCTTGTGACATGTAGCTGAAATTGAAATTGAGATCGGCAAAGCCCCTTCCAGTGCTCCTCGCTAATCCGACAGAGATCGGAGGAGGGTTCTTATCCGGTCTCCCCCCAAAATTTTAATAAACATCTAAAAGAGATCGGAGGAGAGTTCTTATCCTGTCTCCCTTCAAAATTTTAATAAACATTAAATAGAGATCAGAGGAGAGTTCTTATCCTGGTCTCAACTCAAAACATCAAGAAATAACTATACAGGCGCTCGGAGGAGGGTTCTTATCCGGTCTCCCCTCAAAATTTTAATAAACGTCTAAAAGGGATCGGAGGAGAGTTCTTATCCGGTCTCATCCTAAAAATAAATAACTTAAAGGGGATCGGAGGAGAGTTCTTATCCTGGTCCCCTCAAAACTTTAATAAATAACTTAAAAGAGGTCTGAGGAGAGTTCTTATCCTGTCTCCCTCAAAACTTTAATAAATAACTTAAAAGAGGTCTGAGGAGAGTTCTTATCCGATTCTCACACTCGGTCACTAAGGTTGTCTCATTTACTTGTGTATCTGGGTAATCCTAATTAGTGAAAAACCAAATATTCCTCTTACCAAAAGGATTAACATTCCCGTTCAAGCCCTTCTAACTAATTTATAAAGGACGCAAAATTAAACCTACTTACCCTTATTAAGGGACGAGGTGGGGTGCCTAACACCTTCCCCACCCGCTACGGACCCAACCTAGAATCTGTCTTGAAGTGGTTTCATTCTTTATTTATCTTCTCAAATGGTTTTCTTTAGTTACCCTCAAAACTAAGGTGGAGACTCCTCACTATTTCCCACTTCGTGAGTGATCGTCCAAGACCGCAAAATCCCATTGCATGACTTGGCGACTCCACTGGGGAAATATTGAACCAACCCCAGTCTAGAGGTCCAAAAGTAGGCTTAATTTTTGTCCGATCAAATTATATTTAGAGGGGCTCACTCGGCGATGTCTTATATGTTAATTATTATTGCTGCTAACTATTTTGTATTGACTGTTCTATCTCTCACAAAGCTCTTCATTTCAAAAGGAAGAAAAAGGAAAAAATGGGAAAATAAAATCCCCCTGAATTGGGAAGAGGTAAAGATGTCCCTTCACACACTGAACACTCACGCAATGTCCTCACACACTATGGTCCTAACCCGGGCTTTCTTACCCTTTTAGGAAAGTAAGAGGGGGTCATGTAGCTGTGCCCATGGGTTTTACCCTAGTATCTGTGGAAGGCTTCGCCAAATTGAAACTCGTTCTATTTACCGTGATACCCGTGGAATTTTCCCGACAATATCATGGGGGTAGAATGGGGCTCTACTGTTTACAGTAGGGGCAATTTGAGAACCTGTGGCTATTAGAAAATTAGATCCTGAGCTAAACCGTCACGATAGCCAAAGCCGTAGTAAATCGCCTCATAAGATAGAACTATCCGGATAGGTAGCGCTTACCCTGTTAGAGTCTCCCTACTATAGGACAAAAGGGTCATACTTACTCTTACCCTTTTCTTCTTTAATTTCCTTTTGTTCATTTCTTTATAGGGTAATCTTGAATCCTACTAAAACGCCTAATTATTTTCCTACTTTGATAAATGTGTACGTGTCACCTCACAACAAGATGATTCAAAATTACCCTAATTTGTCTTACTAACAAATTTTCCCGCAGCGTTACCAAACCAAGAGTCTCAGATAAGGATAGGCATCATTTTTATCATGGCATCCTTGAGTCACTACAGGAGAGGCTCAAGATGCTAAACTTTGGTCCAAATCACTCATTGGTCGGTACCCTCGCAAAATGATGTTTCCGAGGCACACATTAGCTCAATATCTTCACCGGATCCGACAAAATAGAGGTCAAAATGAACAACCTCGAGGGTCCGCTAATAGATTACAGCTTGAAGAGAAGTACTAAGGATTGCAACCTTAATGCAAGTCAAGGTCCAAATCCTGCATTAAAAGCCATGTTGACGGTTTGGAATCCTAAGCACGGAGTGTTCTCTTTCAATGACATTGACACGCCCCCACTATGGAAGAATATCGTGCATTGCCGGGATCCCATACTCATTGCGTAACCGGATCTACTTACACCTTGAGCATAGGCGCACTGAAACGGTTGGCACATATGTTGGGTTCTCCCCTAAGAAGTAAAGTCTAGAGAAACAACAAAGGGAACACGCATGGATGGCATTGGACGACCTTGAGAAGCGGTTAGATCATCACCTCCAAGAGAAACAGTGGGATCAAGCTTCCGTGGCACTCGCCTTGGGAATCTATGGTCCGATCCTGCTCCCGGCCATTGGGGATCATCACTTGCGGTGTAGTGGAGGTATTTTGGACAAGAGAAAGCGGGGATCATCCGATACACGGCAATTCTTGCCGAAACCTTGTTAACCCTAACTTACCGCATAACAGGAAAGGGTCCATTAAGTGTTGCCTCGGTTATTATACCTCGACTATCACCACATGTGTCCTGTGGAGACAAAAGGATTGACTTGGTACCTTGACCAGCCTCCCATTGAGAAGATGATCCGGTTAGTGATCACCAAGAATGAAAAACAAATGGCGGAACGGATTTTGAGTTTCAATAGCCGTGATTACCGTTGGAGGAAGTCAGGACGCCAAGCCAACCCGCCTTGATTGGTACAGAGGTATTCGGTGTCCCCGATTGGAATAACCGAGTATACAAGTTACACTCCAAAGACCGTAATGAGGCGCTTTGGCTCAACACACCCATGATCAACATTAAAGAATACCACCAAGGTCACTTCTACCATGAGCTCAAGGAAGAAGAAGGGTTGAAAATGGCTCGCAAGTCCCGGGAAAACATCACTCTAATGGAGAGATCACCCAAAGGCCCAAGTGCCTCGGCGATTACCTTAAATGGAGAGCCGATAGGGACCAAGAACACTCTACCAGAGAATTCAAGGACGACAACCTCGCCAAGACGCCCTATTAGAGGAAGTCGATAATTGCTGGTTGACTAGCTACAAAAGGCAAATAACGAGAACTCACAACTGCAAGAACGAATGAAACAATTGGAGCCCCAACAGCAGAAACTGAAGAGAAGGCTAAGACAGCTCAAAGAAGAGCCAAGGGCCGAAAGGCTAGGGTTCGAAGAGCAAAAGGTACAAGTGGGAAAGAAAGAAACTCTCTCCAAGCCGAGTTCAAAGAGATGAAAGGGCGTAATAGTAAGCTTCAGAAAGGATGAAGTACCAAGAGGTACTCGTTGAAGAGTATAAACAGGAAAACAAGAAGAAGAAGCTTGAATTAAAAGAACAAGCACTCCTCATCAACGACATCTTGAAAGAGTGTGCTAAAGAAAGGAAAGAGAAAGAGAAACAAGCTGCCTCTATCAAGGACTCAAAGAAAATGTGGACCAGCTTGGAGAAAATGATAGCAGGAAAAAGGAACTATTACCTGAATCCGAGTATGCTCTGAAAGTGTTCGATCCTGCCAAACAAGAGGAAAGGTTATATGAGTATCTCAGAAAATGTCATCTCATTATAAAGAACCTCCCAGAACCTAGGCCGATGTAAAGAATATGCTGTACAAATTATTCAGTTAATGAAATGATTTTTGGACCATTGTTTAAGCAGATTTGTGAATGAATAATATGACTCGTAGGAACTCCTCGCTAGGGTTATGTGAAAATTGAGTGCGCTATATGAACAGTATCATAAATGCACATTCAATCCCGTCATTCACAAATGACTATCAAACGATGCCATGATAAAGTTGATGCGGTTATCCTTTTGCAGATTCCAACCTGGCTCTCAAATGCCACTGTATCCTTCGTCCAGACCAGGACTTTTAGTTTCTTTGCAAAACTCAAATTCATTTAAATTTTTTTATCTTTCACAGGAAATCAATATTGATTCAAACAAGGCAAGTCTGACCAAGCACACGATCCAACCCAAGCGAGTGTACTTAACAAGATCTCGAACGAGGAAGATAATGGAAAATCAGGAGCAAGTACAGAACCTACAGGGACAGGTCTCCGAGTTGAAAGATCAGCTTTCTGAAATTATGAGACTAATGAAGGAAATGTCTCAGAACAAACCTGCTTCAGAACCTAGCCCACCATTACCTCCTCCGCCTCCTACAACAAATGATCCTCAGCAAGCTTCAACCTCTTTTACCTTTCAGTCTCCCATTCCGGACCCGACAATCACTGTCAATCCGGTGACCATAAATAATGACCCACCTTTTTCCTATTACCCGGCCGTCTCAAATGCCGAGCCTCACCATTCAATCCCGATCCCTCCAGTTTACTCCACCCCTCAGCTCCCGGTTGGAGGAGCGTATCATACGGTGGAAGGAGAACATAGGGTGAGAGAAAACGAGAAACTATCTGCCCTAGAAGAAAGATTGAGAGCAATAGAAGGGTTGAACATGTATGGCTCAGTCGATGTGTCGTCACTGAGATTGGTGCCAGATGTGGTGGTACCACCCAAATTCAAGGTTCCGGATTTCGACAAATACAGCGGAAACTCAGATCCCCGCATCCACCTGGCAACCTACATTGCCAAAATGTCTGCCTTAACAGAAGACGATAGACTTCTCATTCACTTCTTTCACGAGAGCCTCTCCGGAGCAGCTCTGAGATGGTGCATACAATTGGACAGGAGCAAGCTGCACTCCTGGAAGGACTTAGCCGATACCTTTCTAAAGCAGTACAAATTCAATTGTGATGCGGCACCCACGAGGAGGGACCTCCGGGCACTGCAGAAAGACGGGAAGGTTTCAAGCGGTATGCCCAACGATGGAGGAGAAGGCGCGAAGTATATCCTCCAAGGACCGATAATGAACTCTGCTCCCTATTCATCGAAACATTGAAGGCTCCCTACTTCAACCTGATGATCGGAAATACCTCCAACAGCTTCTCAGATATCATCCAAGCCGGTGAGAGAATTGAAGCTAATCTGAGAATAGGAAGAATACAGGAGTTGGCTGAGAACCCTGTGAAAAAGACTGCCAATTTTGGCAAGAAAAAGGAGAGTGATGTGCATTCCATCACTCGACAGAATAATTTTCCCCAATTCCCCCAAAATAACTACCGGCCATATCCTCCCTCTCATGGCCCAACTATCGCAAACATCCCACCCCCTTTCCCTAATTATTCACAACCACGCCCACAATACGCCCCACCTGCAAATTTCCAACCAAGACCACCTCCTCCTCCAGTTCAACCACGACCACCACAAAATAACCCAAGACCTCCAAGGAATCCTGATCCACCCCTTCCCCTCCCTCTCAGTGAAATATACCGATACCTTGTCGGTATAAACCAAATCGTACCAGTCCCTTTAGACCCAATCCAGCTACCATATCCCAGGTGGTATGATGCCACTGCCCGTTGTGAGTATCATGGAGGAGCACAAGGGCATTCAACTGACAACTGCGGGGCACTCAGAGGGAGAGTGCACGCTCTAATCCGGAACGGGTGGTTGAAGATCGAGGGAAATGGTTCCCTCCCCAATGTCACCTCAAACCCACTACCTAACCATAATGCGGGTAGTGGTGTGAATATGATTGAGTCTGAGGGAGAAGGATCAACACCGGAAGTGGACAAGTTGGTCCCTTATTTCAAAGAAATTTTTGCCATATCAGTAAGAAAAGGTCACCTTTGCCCTCAGGTAGTAGGATTTGAAGAGAGTACGGGGTGTCCTTACCATGGAGGGGCAGCTGACCATAAGCTGCAAGATTGTGAGGGGTTCAGGCAAGAAGTCCGAAATTTGTTATCTCTAAAAGTTCTGAGATGCCAGACAAAGGCAGAAGGGGAAGTGAACACCGCTAGACTCAGCCAAACTGCTTCTACCTCCAAACCCAGAATCACTTTCTCACCCCCAGTAGCCTCACCGCCGAATAGCTTATCCGAACTACGCCCACTTCCGTCACCAATACTCACGCAAATTCCTTGGAACTATAATTTCCAAGTTTTTACTCAGGGAGCGTCAAGCAGCGCATCTGCCCCTAGCCTTGCCTCACCTCCGACACCACCAAAACCATGTTTCGCTCCTCACGAGCATTTCAGGATGACTTATGCTGGACCTGCTAGCAACATTACTCCCCAAACCAGTTCTCGGCCCGTTATTGCAACAAAACCTTCTCCACCTGAGCAAGAAGTCGAGTTTATAACTCGAAGTGGGAGGTGTTACGGGAACGAAGAAAGAGAGAAGAAAAAAGGGAAAGTAAAAATGGGAGAGTCATCAAGAAACACGGAAGAGGAGGTTGAGAAAGCAGAGGAAGCAGAGCCTATTGAGCGCAAGGAAGATGAAGAACTGCTGCTCCAAATAATGAAGCAGAGCGAGTATGACGTGGTGGAGCAATTGAGAAAAACCCCCGCCCGAATTTCACTGTTATCACTGATCCTGAGCTCGGAAGTCCACCGACAAGCCCTACAAAGAATCCTGGATCAGGCCTTTGTGAACCCCGACATTACTCGGCGGTTTGAGAAAATAGTAGGACAAATCCAGGCATCTAGCTCTGTAGCCTTTTCTGAAGAGGAGGTAGACCCTGCGGGCTTAGGGCACAATAAAGCTCTACATGTAACTGTGAAGTGTAAGGGTTGTATAGTGGCCAAGGTTCTCATCGATAACGGATCGGCCCTCAATGTACTGCCTAGCGCGACCTTAGCCAGGCTACCGGTTGACCAATCGCATATACGTCAGAGTGCAATGGTGGTAAGAGCCTTTGACGGTACCAGGAGAGAGGTACTGGGAGACATTGACTTGCCAATCCAAGTCGGGGCATGTACTTTCAACGTCACGTTTCAAGTGATGAACATTGAGCCGGCTTACACTATGTTATTAGGAAGACCGTGGATCCACTCCGCGAATGCTGTTCCTTCGACTTTGCACCAGAAGGTCAAATACATTAAGGACGGCAAAATCATCACTGTGAGGGGCGAAGAGGCCATACTGGTCACCAAGCCGCAATCACTTCCCTATGTGGAAGCGGCCGAGGAATCATTGGAGAGTTCTTTCCAGGCCCTTGAGCTGCAAGATACTGGGAAGGAGGGGGCTATGGCTATGGTAGCCAAAGTGCTGTCAAAGAACGGGTATGAAGAGGGTAAAGGCCTAGGCGCCACATTACAAGGGATCGTGGAACCCATACCGGCTATTCAGAAGGTGGGCCGTAGTGGTTTGGGATATGAGGAGGATGCCCTCGTGGGTGGGCGATTCTGGATGAGGAGAATGCTTCGGGATCAGAGGTTCGACCAGGAGACGGGAAAAATGAAAATAGTCCCGAGAATTACGGAGATCTTCACCAAACCGGTCATCCAACATCCGGCAAGTACAGAAGAATCACCAGATGATCCATCCATAGATGTCATCCAACTGGATTCCTTGTATGAGGCCCTAGTTTCACCCATGGCTGAGGAGCAGGAGCTTGACAACTGGACAACGGAGGATATCCCTGTACTCAATTTCGAGTAAAGTACCTCTGGTTATCTACACTTGATCATTTTGTCCATGGTGACAAGTGTAATACTGTAAATGGACCTTTTCTTATGGCATTAATATTAATGAATTGATAGCGCATTTTAAATCCAATACTCTCTTTCCTTTTTTAATTCCATCCTTATAACATGTTCTATTCTTTATTCATTCAGGACCATTCATCAATTAACACCTAATAATCCAATAGACTCAAATTCCTCCGTTAATTTTGAAATCCCCATAACTGCCATTACTTCAAGTAATTCTGAGGAAGACCTTACAGAAGAAAGCAATGAAAAAGATGAACCCTCCCTCGTGCCTTGTGAAGATGAAACGCGCACAATAAACTTAGGCTCGGAAGAAGTAAAAAGGGAACTTAAGGTAGTGGAGAGTGAGGAATTGGGAGATATGATCGGTCTGCTTAAGGAATTTCTCGACGTATTTTCATGGAGCTATGATGATATGGTTGGTTTGGACCCCCAGATAGTGACGCACAAGATTCCCTTAAATCCAGGAATGATCCCGGTGAAGCAGAAACTGAGGAGAATGAATCCCGACACACTGCTCAAGGTTCGGGATGAAGTCAAGAAACAGTATGACGCCGGGTTCTTGGAAGTAGTCAAATATCCCCAATGGGTGGCTAATGTCATCCCAGTAATGAAGAAAGACGGGAGAGTCAGGGTGTGTGTTGACTACAGGGACCTTAATAAAGCAAGTTTGAAAGATGATTTCCCTCTCCCTCACATTGATGTGTTAGTTGACAATGCTGCGGGATTGGGTAGGTGTTCGTGTATTGATGGGGCATCGTGGTACAATCGATTCCGATGGACAAGGAAGACAAGGATAAAAGCGCTTTCATCACCCAATGGGGGTATTTTGCTATCGGGTCATGCCCTTTGGGTTGAAGAATGTGGGGCTACTTACTACACAATGGTCACATTATTCCACGATATGATGCATAAAGAAGTGGAGGTATATGTGGATGATATGATCATTAAATCCAGGAGAAGAGAGCCATGTTCAGTGATGAGGAGGGTGCTCGAAAGGCTCAGAAATACAAGTTGAAGTGAACCTGCTAAATGCATCTTCTGAGCTAGATCAGAAAACTGTTGGGATTCATAGTAGCGAGAAAGGGATAGAAGTGGATCCACAAAGTTCGAGCTATTCAAGAAATGCCGTCCCCAAAAGCAGAAAGGGAGGTGCGCAGCTTTCTAGGAAAGTTGAACTACATTTCAAGATTTATTTCTAATCTCACCGCCAAAGTGAGCCTATTTTGAACTACTCGGAAGAACAATCCTACCCAATGGGATTCGGATTGTCAAAAGGCTTTCGAGACAATCAAACAAGATTTGTCAAACCCACCAAGATTGGTCCCTTTGTGGCAGTGTGCCTCTCGATCCTGTATATGGCAGTCCAACAGAGCTCTATGGGATGTGTTTTAGAGCGACAAAGATGATGATACCGGCCGAAAAGAGAGGGCCATTTACTACCCGAGCAAGAAGTTCAATGATTGTGAGTCAAGGTACTCTTTCTTAGAAAAGACTTGCTGCGCGTTAGCACAGACAAAGAAATCGCCTCAAGCACTACATGTTGAATCACAAGACATGGCTTATCTCCCTGATGGATCCTATCGATACGTATTCGAAAGCCCATTCGTGCGGGAAGGATAGCCAAGTGGCGGTTATACTCTCCCAATATGATATAGTCTACATGACCGGAAGCGGTGAAAGGTAGCATAATTGCTGACCTCCTAGCGGAAAACCCTATCCCGGATTATGAAGCTCGATTTTGAGTTCCACGACGAACATATTAATGAAGTAGACCGCGAAGAAGAGGGGTCGATCGATGTGTAGGAAATGTATTTTGACGGAGCAACAATTTATCCGAATGGAATTGGAGCCGTACTAGTATCCCCGGAAGGAAAGCACTTCCCAATAGTCGCTAAGTTGGGATTTGACTGTACCAACAATGTCGCAGAATATGAAGCTTGTGTAATGGGTCTACATGTCGCTATAGAGATGAAAATCGTAAAGTTGGAGGTGTATGGAGACTCGGCTCGATAATTTATCAGTCAAGGGAGAATGGCAAACCAAGGATCCCAAGCTAATCCCCTACCGTAAATACTTCATCGAGATGATCGGGAATTCAAGAAATCTCTTTCACTCATCCGAGTAGAGACAAGAATCAATTTGTCGACGCCTTAGCTACTCTAGCTGTTATGGCTCAAATCAAGAAGGGCGCACGTTTGACGTTGAAGATTAAAGTAAGGGATGAGCCACCTATTGCTTCATGATTGAAGAAGAGCTCGATGGAAAGCCTTGGTATCACGACATCCCGTCTCATGTAGAACCTGAGAATTCCCTTCAGGCAAGCAAAAATGAAAAGAAGATGATTCGGAGGTTAGCATTGGGGTACTTTCCTGGTGGGAAACCCTATACAAAAGAAGCTCCAACGGTGAATTATTGAGATGTGTGGATGCAAAGGAGGCAAAGAGAATCCTTTTGAAACTCATGAGGGAAATTGTGCAACTCACGCCAATGGACACATGATGGCCAAGCAAATCATGCGACGTGGGTATTTTTGGACCACAATGGAAAAGGATTGCATCGAGTATTTCCGAAGTGCCACAAGTGTCGATTTCACGCAGATCCGATAAATGTGCCACCTCACAAGTCGCTCAATCTCGTCTCACCGTGGCCTTTTGCAATGTGGGGCATAGATGTGATTGGTCCCATCAATCCCAAGGCATCCAATGGGCAGATTCATCCTTGTAGCCATCGACTATTTCTCCAAGTGGGTCGAGGCGACATCCTATGCTCACATCACGCAGAACACGTTTCTCAAATTCTTCGAAACAACATCATATGCCGGCATGGTCTCGAATGAAATTGTCACCGATAACGCCAAGAACACGAACGGTCCAAGATTCGAAGTTGTGTGATCAATACGAATCCGACATCTCAATTCCTCCCCATACCGTCCCAGATGAATGGAGCGGTGGAAGCCGCGAACAAAAATCTAAAGAGGATAATCCGAAAATGACGGTCACATATAGGGATTGGCATGACATGCTCCCCTACGCTCTTCATGCATACCGACTTTCATAAGAACCTCAATCGGGCAACTCCATACTCACCGGTCTACGGATGGAAGCGGATTACTGTTGAGGTTGAAATTCCTTCCTAAGGATTACAAGGAATCGAGGATTGGTGAGTCGAATGGATCCATCAAGGTTGGATCGATTAAACTTCTTTGGATGAGAAAAGGTTAACAGCAGCATGTCACGCAATTATATCGAGGAGAATGGCCAGAGCATTTGATAAAAACGTCGCCACGGAATTCCTACCCGGGGACTTAGTTCTAAAGAAAGTACTACCAAACCAAAACGATCCTCGGGGCAAATGGTCACCAACCTACGAGGGACACTATGTGGTTAAAAAGGCGTTTACTGGAGGAGCCTTGATCTTGACCCACATGGACGGTGAAGAATTCCCGAGACCTGTGATTGCCGACACTGTCAAGAGATACTATGCATAAAAAGGAGAAGGGATGAAAACCCGAAAGGGCGTCCCAAAAAAAAAAAAAAAAAAAAAAAAAACCTTCATGGGGTTAAAACCAAAAAAGGGCGGCCCAAGAACCAAAGCGAGGAATAAGGAAGGGGGCATGAAACCGCGGATAGAGAGGCAACCGTCACGGCATGGGACTTCAGAGAACTTGGAATATGGCAGTTAAAAGACTTCAAAACCAACTAAAAGGAATATATGAGATCTATCCTTATACCTTTCCTTTTCCTTTGAAAGTCTATTTTTCCTAAAGCCATGATAAAGTTATACTCCATTCCTTCTGCTTTTGTTTTCCTGCTTACTCACTTTTTAATACTATCCTTTCTCTTTGACTAATGCGCTATTGATTAGTTAAATTTCTGCCATAAGATTTGAATTTAAAAATTGATAACCTCGCGTACTTTACTATGAGATTTGCAGGGAATAGCCGCCAAAAAAAAAAAAAAACTAGAGGTGAAAACCCGAAAGGGCGCTTCTGGTCGAATGGACGAAAAGAAAGTGAAAACCCACAAGGGCGCTTTCCGAAGAATAAGGAGAAAGTCGGGAACGGAAAAGGGACATCCGAAAGAATGGGGTCATAGGTCAGGCCTTACAACTCCTCCTCCATTAATCGTCCGCCTTCATTATCTTGTTAAGTACACTTTGTCAGGGAATAACTTCATGTGCCAAAGTCAGACTTGTTTTGTGAGTTGATTTTAATTTCCTGCAATTCCACCATCAACCTCTGGTTCCTTGATCTAAGTTGATTTTAATTTCATGCAATTTACATTTCTGTTATCAACCTCTGGTTCCTTGATCTAAGTTGATTTTAATTTCATGCAATTTACATTTCTGTTATCAACCTCTGGTTCCTTGATCTAAGTTGATTTTAATTTCATGCAATTTACATTTCTGTTATCAACCTCTGGTTCCTTGATCTAAGTTGATTTTAATTTCATGCAATTTACATTTCTGTTATCAACCTCTGGTTCCTTGATCTAAGTTGATTTTAATTTCATGCAATTTACATTTCTGTTATCAACCTCTGGTTCCTTGATCTAAGTTGATTTTAATTTCTGCAATTTACATTTCTATTATCAACCTCTGGTTCCTTGATCTACGTTGATTTTAATTTCTTGCAATTCCACCATCAACCTCTGGTTCCTTGATCTAAGTTGATTTTAATTTCATGCAATTTACATTTCTGTTATCAACCTCTGGTTCCTTGATCTAAGTTGATTTTAATTTCATGCAATTTACATTTCTGTTATCAACCTCTGGTTCCTTGATCTAAGTTGATTTTAATTTCATGCAATTTACATTTCTGTTATCAACCTCTGGTTCCTTGATCTAAGTTGATTTTAATTTCATGCAATCTACATTTCTGTTATCAACCTCTGGTTCCTTGATCTAAGTTGATTTTAATTTCTGCAATTTACATTTCTGTTATCAACCTCTGGTTCCTTGATCTATGTTGATTTTAATTTCTTGCAATTCCACCATCAACCTCTGGTTCCTTGATCTAAGTTGATTTTAATTTTCTGCAATTTACATTTCTGTTATCAACCTCTGGTTCCTTGATCTAAGTTGATTTTAATTTCATGCAATTTACATTTCTGTTATCAACCTCTGGTTCCTTGATCTAAGTTGATTTTAATTTCTGCAATTTACATTTCTGTTATCAACCTCTGGTTCCTTGATCTAAGTTGATTTTAATTTCATGCAATTTACATTTCTGTTATCAACCTCTGGTTCCTTGATCTAAGTTGATTTTAATTTCATGCAATTTACATTTCTGTTATCAACCTCTGGTTCCTTGATCTAAGTTGATTTTAATTTCATGCAATTTACATTTCTGTTATCAACCTCTGGTTCCTTGATCTAAGTTGATTTTAATTTCATGCAATCTACATTTCTGTTATCAACCTCTGGTTCCTTGATCTAAGTTGATTTTAATTTCTGCAATTTACATTTCTGTTATCAACCTCTGGTTCCTTGATCTACGTTGATTTTAATTTCTTGCAATTCCACCATCAACCTCTGGTTCCTTGATCTAAGTTGATTTTAATTTTCTGCAATTTACATTTCTGTTATCAACCTCTGGTTCCTTGATCTAAGTTGATTTTAATTTCATGCAATTTACATTTCTGTTATCAACCTCTGGTTCCTTGATCTAAGTTGATTTTAATTTCTGCAATTTACATTTCTGTTATCAACCTCTGGTTCCTTGATCTAAGTTGATTTTAATTTCATGCAATTTACATTTCCTGCTATCAACCTCTGGTTCCTTGATCTAAGTTGATTTTAATTTTCTGCAATTTACATTTTCTGTTATCAACCGCTGGTTCCTTGATCTAAGTTGATTTTAATTTCATGCAATTTACATTTCCTGCTATCAACCTCTGGTTCCTTGATCTAAGTTGATTTTAATTTCATGCAATTTACATTCCTGTTATCAACCTTTGGTTTCTAGATCCAAGTTGATTTTAATTTTCTAGGTCATTAACTTAGGTGTACTTTAGTTCCCTAATTTCGAACACCTAATCGTCCAAAATATGAGTCTGAATCTTTACATAATTCCTATACGGAAATAGAAATTATGTAAAGAGGGGCAGCTGTCGACACCATATTTTGGCCGATCCCTAGAATCAATAAAAATTCTTCTTTGAACAGCTAATCACGTTTCCGATCCCTCTTTGATAGGCGGTCACATTTCCGATCTCTCCTCACAAAGAATTGAATTAATGCTGAGTCCTCATATTCATTAAGGCCTCGCCGATCTCTCAAATCATTTACCGACCTCTCAAACCCGTTGTCGAATTTCCTGACTGTCAAGTATATTCTCCCGATCTCTGTTGATAAATCATATGAATTGGCACTAGTTCTTTTCCTACCTGTTTTATTGCCGACCTCCTTTTCGGAAGATTAAGAGCTAAAGTTTTGGTTCGGTTTAACGAGGGTTCCGATCTTAAGTGTTCAAGTTAAATTTTCAATTTTAATCAAGTCCCGTTCAGCATTTCTCCCCCACCGATCTCATGCTTATTGTGCTTTCCGATCTTTTATACTTAGATCAATAATGGCGTTTAGTTCATGTTTCGCTATGCTCATACAATCAAATACTTAGGCAATTCAAAGATTTTCCAATCACATCCATTCATTGAAAAAAAGAGATATACCATTTCATTTCATAATTTGTACAAGTTATTCGGTGGGGATCACCCCACTGATTTACATTCACTCTCTCTCTTCCTCGCCTCCTCCTCACTATCTTCACCATCGCCCGGAGCCAGTCGTCCATCCAAGAGAAGTCCTCTTCAGATAGCGCTTTTGGAGTTCGGCCAAGAGATCTTTATGAGCATTCACATAGGCTCGGCTATTCGACACCATCTCTTCATCCTTTTCCTTAAGCTCTTTGTCTTTCTCCGAAAGCTCCTTATCCTTCGCGTTAAGCTCCTCTACAAGTTGAGCGACTGAGCGCTTCGTTGGCCTGAAGTGCCTGGACTTCTCTGAGAGCCCGTTCACTTTCAGCCAAGTCACGAGACCTTTCGGCCAGCTGGTCTTCATGGTACTTCGCCCGTCCCTCAACTTGAGATATATAATCTTGAGCGGATGAGAGTTGAGATCGGAGGGAAGCCACTTCCTGATTTTTCTTCCCGACCTCCTTACCCAGGCGCTGAATCTTTTCCCGAATCATGGTCTGGTTCACCAGACACTCCACGTTTAGGCTCATGGTTCGAGTCAAGATATCATCGAGACCACTCCGGGATAGCCTGTCCCGATCCTCCTGAAAGAAGATGGTAGATCCCAGGACTTTGGCAAAATCGGGGTTCTCCCTAACAGTCCGGTTATTCTTCAAGCAGTCGATCAGCATTTGAGCGCCACGAGAAGAGGTCCTCCCAGAAGCTTGAGGAGGCCCCCCTTCCGTGCTTGGGACAACTGAGAGAGGCGGGGGCTGCTCTTCCGATCTAGGAGGAGATCTCGGCCGGTGGTCGGCGGACCAAGGTTGAGGTGGGTCTCTTTGTATCTCCCTGTGTTCGTGACCGGGTGTTTAAAGTCGTTCCGAATGCTTCATCTCCTTTACTTTCCGGAAGATCTCTTTGTCCTTCTTCCGCTTCCTAGAACCCTCACCACCCGCCATACCTGCACAAAGAAAAGGTTAGTGAGATCTCTAAGGTCCTGAGAACTGAGATATAGAAAATACCAATGCCGAGGTCAGAGAGCGGAAGTTCGCGAGCTTGGCCGGTGATCAGTTGCATGGTCCAATGGTGCAGTTCGCGATCACCGCATTTGGACAGAATATTTTAGAGTGGCGGCGACTTTTCACTCCATCACTATTGAGCTTTCCTCTTGACTCAAGGTAATGTGCTTGAGCGAGGGCCCTGGTACCACCAGCCTACGAGGAAAGTCCTCAAAGCGGCTCGGATCCTTACTCCTCGTAATGAAGAACCTGGTTCTTCCAATTCTTAAGGGATGAGGCAGATCGGAAAAGAGTCGCAATGAGGCTTCACTGAAAGAACCAGTGTTCGTCATCCTTTCGCGAGTTAGTCCAGGTAGCTCGGCGAACACCTTAGCCGTAGGTCTGATTCCCTTAGCTCGGCATAGACCTCGGAAAGCAACCAAGATCTGCCACGAGTTGGGGTGGATTTGAACAATGGATACTCGGTGAAATTTTAGGACCTCCTTATAGAAATCGTCTAGAGGGAACCTCAGACCGGCCTTTAACTGTTCCTCATACACCATAACCATGTCATCCTCTTCAAAAGAGTGATCGACACGAAGATCGCCATGGCACTTGATCAGCTCATATGAATCAGGAAAAATGTTATATTCTTGAACAAACGATTGCGGTCAGATTCGAAAGAACCGACGGAAGCTCGTCTATAGGAAGGGTAACACTCCATGAAGGTCTTGCAAGCCTTGATGCTCTGACCCCACCCATACCTGGATAAGAGACCCTAGGGGGTTTAGGTTGCACGCTGGGCCCGACTGCCTCTTCTTCATCAGACGATGACCATGAGAACTGAATGGAAGGAGGGCTCGCCGCTCTCTGACCTTCAGCACCGCTCATTTTCAAAAGAAACAAAGAACTTAAACTAAAAAGAGGATTAAGGCCCTTACCGGAGTCTGATCGGCGTCGGAAGAACTGGAGAAAAGGAGAGAACTTCGAAGTTGCGAACAAGAGGCTGAGAAAGGAATGAGAGAACAACTGGCTAACCCTCCCACCCCTATTTATACTAGTCCGAGCATTTAATGCTCGCGAAGTTCTAGGCAGCACATCGATTGGTGGGACTCGACAGCTGTTCTCAAATAACCGAATGTTCAGAGATCGGTTAATTGGAGATCGGCATAATAAGTTAAATATTTTGAATAAAGGATCAGTTAAGTGTCATTCAGGTAAAGAACCAGATCGGATAACCACATTAGAGATCGGAAAAATAATCAATGCAAAAATAATAAGATGATAACCGACAAAATAAAGTCTTTATTTTCAAAAGATCGGATTACATCATTTGGGCGATCTCTAGGGATCGGATTACACTAACATTGGATCACATCATTTCTGTGATCTCTAGAGATCGGATTGCATTGAAAATAAAATACATCCTTTGGGCGATCTCTAAGGATCGGATTACAATAAAGGTCTAACTACATCATTTGGGCGATCTCTAGAGACCGACGAAAATCCTATCTGAAGGGGCCGATCTAAGGATCAGTTTATAACTTATCCCAAGGATACCACCAGCCGATCTAAGGATCAGTTTATAACTGATCCCAAGGATATTGCCGACCGGATGCTTCATCCGCTGTCGGAACACCCAATGTGGATCAGAATCGCTGTCGGAACACTCAATGTGATGAGAAGCCGAATGAACTCAGTTGAGCAACTCGAGATCGGTACAACCGAAGCCCGCAATACGGATCGGTCAAATCCAGTTCTCTCACCATCGTCAATTAGGATCATCCAATCACCGGGATCGTAAATTTTCAGTCGGTGAGAAAGGAAATCCATCGGAAAAAGATCAAAGCCTCAGTTATAGCCAGAACTTCTACCGGAGCAGCTAGAACAAGGTAAGTAAGAAATGAAGAGAGGAAAGTCAGATGAAGAAAATGTCTCCGTCGACAGGGGTATATATAGGGGAAAATGAGCATTTATTCTTTGAGCGGAAAGCGGCGGGCGCTTGAGAATCGAGATGCAATTAATGCTTGACCGAATCCGATCGATCAAGGGATAAAAGAGATCGGAGATAGGAGATCATCATGAGAGATCGGAATAGGAGCTAGGGGAGGGATCGGAAGACAAAAAGAATAAGACAAATCCCAATAACCGTCGTCAGAATCAGAGCCGAGGTAGTTAAAGCGTGGCAGACGAGATCTCCACCGCACGCCTAAGAATCGCCCGCAATGCTGACAGGTGCCAGGGTATGTCATGACAGTCCTGTACATCCCAATCTCCACCGTTGATCTCACTTGTAAGGATGAATCCGGAACCCTTGGATCAAAAGAGAAGACGACAATACCAGCGTTTTTCACTCTTAGCCCTCAGATCGTTCCGGACAAGAGGATTCAAGACCGTCAGATTAAAAGAGGAAAAGGACAAATATTCTGAGAAGCGATCTCAGCCATTTGTTTTGATTCTCTTTAATTCCTGAACATCCGATCATGTACTTCAAAATCTTGACCCTCCATCTCCCTCAAAATAAATCCTGACCCTTCATGGGGAGCACCCGATTCCTATAAATACCTGCATGAAAAACTGTTCAAGGACGGACAAAAATATAGACAAGAGGCTGCTATTATCGTGGAGGAACTCTGAAACTTCATTCAGTTTGTTACTCTGCTGTTTTGTAGTGATTAAAAAGACTTTTGAAACTAGTTTTCAGGAGTGTTTTCTTGGAAAAGATTTTGAATACTGGAACTCTACATTTCCAGTTTGTTCATTATCTGGTCATACTCTCATCATCTCTGCTTTCTTTTCCTCTGTTCAAGCTCAACTTCCTTCCACCTGGTTCTTACCTGGTTACCTTTTAGCTAAAGCATCTCTCGGTTTCACGACAGACATCAACTCTCGGGCTGATCAATCCGCCATCTTCATCACTATTTACCACCTCATAGTTATTTCAATACATTTGGCTCCTCACAGACATCAACTCTCAGGCTGATCAATCCGCCATCTTCATCACTATTTACCACCTCACAGTTATTTCAATATATTTGGCTCCTCACAGGTAAGAGTTCATGTTACTGTTTTATTAAGTATTTGCATTTACTTTTCGCACTTTCTTTGTTCTCTTTACGTACGCGGTTTTCTCTAAGTTTATTCTAAGCAAAAAAATCTCAAAGAACGTTACTCTCGAATTATCTCTTTAGTGATCGGTCCATCATTTCATCAATTTTCGTCATTTCTGAATACGAGCTTTTAGCTCCTAGTAGCGTGTAAGTGGTCAGGCAAAATATAGGTATCTGCAACTTAAGGGTCTCTTTTAAATGAGATAGCTTGAATAAGACGTCTGGAAAATAGCCAAACTATTAGGCTGACGTGAACGGGAATTCGGCAAGATACCATGAAGAGGAATAAAACCAAAATAAACTAGACAAAACAGATCGGACATTAATAGGTATGCGTAAAATGACTACATGGAAGGTCGGTAAATCAAGTTTAGTATTACCCATTTAGTCATAGGGTATCAAGAAACCTTATCTCCAGCATTTTTGAATGCCAGAAACCTTAGTTTTAGGTTCTTGTGACATGTAGCTGAAATTGAAATTCGGAGATCGGCAAAGCCCCTTCCAGGCTCCTGCTAATCCGAAAGAGATCGGAGGAGGGTTCTTATCCGGTCTCCCCCCAAAGTTTTAATAAACGTCTAAAAGAGATCGGAGGAGAGTTCTTATCCGGTCTCCCTTCAAAATTTTAATAAACATTAAATAGAGATCGGAGGAGAGTTCTTATCCGGTCTCAACTCAAAACATCAATAAATAACTCTAAAGGAGATCGGAGGAGGGTTCTTATCTGGTCTCCCCTCAAAATTTTAATAAACGTCTAAAAGGGATCGGAGGAGAGTTCTTATCCGGTCTCATCCTAAAAATAAATAACTTAAAGGGGATCGGAGGAGAGTTCTTATCCGGTCTCCCCTCAAAACTTTAATAAATAACTTAAAAGAGGTCGGAGGAGAGTTCTTATCCGGTCTCCCCTCAAAACTTTAATAAATAACTTAAAAGAGGTCGGAGGAGAGTTCTTATCCGATTCTCACACTCGTTCACTAAGGTTGTCTCATTTACTTGTGTATCTGGGTAATCCTAATTAGTGAAAAACCAAATATTCCTCTTACCAAAAGGATTAACATTCCCGTTCAAGCCCTTCTAACTAATTTATAAAGGATGCAAAATTAAACCTACTTACCCTTATTAAGGGACGAGGTGGGGTGCCTAACACCTTCCCCACCCGTTTACGGACCCCGAACCTAGAATCTCTGTCTTGAAGTGGTTTCATTCTTTATTTATCTTCTCAAATGGTTTTCTTTAGTTACCCTCAAAACTAAGGTGGCGACTCCTCACTTTTTCCCACTTCGGTGAGTGATCGTCCGGGCGACCGCAAAATCCCATTGCGACAAAGGGCAGATGAAGTTCTACGAGGATAAGCTGGCCGAGCAAGCTCATGTTCTGGCCGAGCGAAATGATGTTCTTGAAGAAGTTCAGGCGCTCCGGGCCGGTGAAGTTGCTCAGCTCACTGAGGAGCTCAAAGCGAAAGAAGAAGAGGCGGTGACAAGGGAGGCTGGCGCTTATGTGAATGCTCACAGGGATCTCTTGGCCGAGCTCAATAAGCGATATCCCGATGAGGACTTCTCCTGGATGGTCGACCTAGCTCCCCAAGACGAAGAGGAAAGTGAGGAGGAGGCTGAGGGTGAGAGAGGAAACGAGCAAAATGTAGATCAGGCTGGGGGTGATCCTCCAGCCGAATGACTTGTGCAAATTTTAAATGAAATGAAAGTTCCCCTTTTGTTTAATGAATGGATGTGATTGGAAAATCTCTAAATTGCCTAAGTACTTGATTGTCTGAGCATATTAAAACAACAACTAAAAGTGATTATTGATCTAAGTGTAAGAGGTCGGAAAACACAATGAGCATGAGATTGGCAGGGAACCAACACTAAACGAGACTTGATTAAAATTGGAAATTTGACTTGAACATTTAAGATCAGGATCATCATTAAACCGGATCGAAATCTTAACCTTATTATTCCCAAACTTTTAAATGAGAGATCGGCAATAAGACTGGTGACACAAAGGCCTAATGTTGGTTCAATCTCGTTTAACAAGAAAGATCGAAAATATAATTAGCTGATCAGGGGATTTGACAATTAGTTTGAGAGATCGGTGAGGCTTTAGATGATATGGGAACTTAGTATTGATTAGATTCCTTTTGAGGAGAGATCGGAAATGTGGTTAGTTGGCAAAGGGAGACTATGTGTTGGGGATCGGCTTCAAATTTGATTGATTTTAGGGATCGGCCAAAATATGGTGTCGACATGTAGGAATGGCTAAGTGAATAGTAATAACCAAAATTAATGGAGTGAAAGGTACCTCACTTAAATGATTTAATGAATGTTTAAATTATATAAATGTGTATATGAGGTTTGTATTCTCATCATAAATAAAAATTAGGAGACATTGTTAATATATTTTGAAATGTGGTTTGGAAATCAATATAAATGAAAATGTTGAACCTAGGGACATGTAAAATGATGTAATAAATTAGACAAGAAATTATAAAGGAAAAATAGATGATATAATTGATAAATTGTGAATTATATAAGTGATATTCATAAATATATGCATTATATGAAAATGAGTCTAGATATTGTATTTCCACTAGGAAATAAAGTTTAGAATGTTACAATAAAAATATATAATGGAATATATAATGAAATAATTGTTATAAATTGTAATCATATGAATGATATAATGAATGAATAAATGAATCATGTTAATGTATGAATGAGACATTAGTTCTCATTATTGTAAAAAGGAAAAGTACTTTGAGTACAATGGTATATGAGAACCATTGTTGTGAATTGTGATTGACACAAAGGATATAATGAATAAATATATGAATTACAATGAAGGTAAAATTTATGTAGAAATGTATTTTAAAAATACTTCTGTTAGGAATAGAATTGAAATATTATAAATTATAATTGAAATTTGTCATGAAATAATGAAGTTATAAAACACAATATATTAACATTTAATGGTACTAATGTGTCCATGTATTGCCTAGACATGTCTATCAGATTAGATAGATTGGCATGCTAATAGAGTATTATTTTAGCAATACTGCGTAAGGCTTTATGCATGTATTCATGGCTTTATGCCCGCACTCATGACTTTATGTCCGCACTCTTGGCTTTTATGCCCGATTATATGTTATCATGACTTTTTAGCCATATTGACTACATATGCGATTGACGTTCCGCATCCCATGGCATGATGGCCCGAGGCACCGCGGTGTCCAGTGCCAACGACCCTTTATCCAGTGTCAGCTTGTCATAGGTCACTTGGCAGTGTAAATTATTGAAATTATTTAAGAATATTAGCAATTAAAAACATTAGAAAGTATTGAATGAAATGAGGAAAAAAATTAGCAATAGAAATATAACAAAAATACAATTTGCAAAATCGTAGAGAGATCTCAAATACAATACTCTTAGAATAAAATGTATGTTGAATATTATTACTGTAAAGCTATAAACTCAGTGCTTCCAAAGAGGAATGAATTAGCATATAAGATAGTTAATACTAGAAATATCATTTTAAATCAAATTGATACTTGAATATTTAGAATGCTTGATTCTTTCTTTATTTGTATACATTATTTCTTTGTTATATTATTGCACCACTAAACAGCAATGCTTAACGCGATGGATTGTTTTTTTTCGAGTAGGCACTGAAGCTAAAACCCAATGGATATTTGACTGGGATTTTTGAAGTCCAGATCTGCAGAAGTGTCAGAAGTGCTCAAGGTTGTCACCTCCTCAGCAATGCATGTAGATAGGGCTCACAAAAGTTATTTTATGTAATTATAATTAATTTTTAATTGTAATATAACTTATTGTATTGTAATTAATTTGTATTTTATGTAAATTGTGAATTTATGAAATTAGCTTGTAAATCATGTAAATTATAAAGTTCGAGAATTTTGGTACATAAAATAAGTATGAATGGATATATATGCAAATGAGTTGCAAGAATGGAATGTGTGATGAGATGATTATAAAAATAACTGATGAGATTTTATTGTAAAAATATTGCTGAAATTTTAAGGAGGTGAATAGTGAAATATGCCTAATGGTAATAGTAACAGGGAAAACTCCGCTAGTTTCTTCTTAGAAAAATAAATGATATTAAAATATAACAAGAACAAAT
Organism: Hevea brasiliensis; assembly: GCF_030052815.1. NCBI lineage: Eukaryota > Viridiplantae > Streptophyta > Magnoliopsida > Malpighiales > Euphorbiaceae > Hevea > Hevea brasiliensis. The sequence goes on from NC_079493.1 coordinate 60,102,389, forward strand.
TATTAAAAGAATAAAGTAAGATAAGATAGGGTGCTCCGGCACCGAGTGTGACATGTCTTGCTTGGCTATACTGCAGACGGGTGAGGAGTGTCATCAGAAATTTATGAAAAAAACCAGGGATTTCATTGATTTTATTATTTTTTTAATGTGTTTAAGGTGATCAATTCTTATTTTGATCAACTAATAACAAATTCATGCCTTAAAAGAACACAAAATGCAATAAATAAAAAATCAAGATGACCTATCATTCATATTATCCCTACCTACATGTAACATCCTCACTTTAGCTAGTCCATATGTTCTACTATTCCAGTGATCAATGCCGGTTCGGGCAGTTAGAATATCTGGAATTATAATTAGACTAGAGTGAGGAGTTATAAATAAACCAAATAATGATCAGAAAAATTAAGGAAAATTTTTAGAAATGAAATGCACTAAGGTTAAATGAGCTGTAGCCCCAGTGATGAGTGACCCTAATGGGAAGTGACGGCGAAGTCCGTTAGTAATCCTAGACCCAGGGAAAACTTCATGAAATAATTTTTGGGACCTCAGGGAAGGGTTATTGGGGTTTTAATGACAATAAAATGCTAAAAAAATAAAAGGAAAATTTAATTAATCGGTACACACAATTTTAGCTCGTTAAGTCAAACAGAGGACATTTTGGTCATTTCATCTTCAAAGATGATTTTTGACCAACTTGTCCATTTAAGTAAGTGAGATTTATGACATAAAATGTGAATTAATATTGATGAAAAATTTATTAAAAATAAGTAAAAGAAGTAAGGAAGAAAAATAAAAAAGAATAATAATGAAATAAAAGTCAAAATGACATAAGCATGACCTCATTAAAAACTCTTCCACTAATCAAAATTAAACAAACACATTATAAAGGATAAAGAATACCAAAAATCACTTCATCTTCCTCTTCCATCCATGTTTAGAGCATCGGTTTAGGCATTTCTGGGCCTAGATAGAGTGCATACCATTGCATTGCATTTGTAAGTGTTGAGGTGACACTGATGCAGATCTATTTGTTTTCTTATTTTGATTAGGATATGGATCCTGTTTCTTAAAGAGCAGTTGATGAAGAGGTAGAGAATCATGCTCCACCAAGGGATGAATCTGGAGACAGGAGAGAATCTGCTCCACTAGCAGCTGAGGCACCTGCCCGACCTCAGTTTGCGTTATTTCAGCAAATGACTGAATTTTACCGGCAAATGATGGGGGCAATTCCACCACCACAACCACAGCCACAGCCTCCGCCAGCACCACAGAAGTCCCATCTAGAAAAACTACGAAAACATGGGGCTATGGATTTCTTTGGGAAGAAGGAAGATGATCCCATGATAGCTAAAAATTGGTTAGATAGAACTGGAAGAGTGTTGAAATAGCTTTATTGCACCTTCGAGCAGAACTTGGAGGGTGCTGTGTCTCTACTTCAAGATGATGCATACCAGTGGTGGTACACAGTATCCAGTGAGGTACAATCGGATCAGATCACCTGGGATTTCTTCCTCACAGAGTTTAGGAAGAAGTATGTCAGTAAAGTGTATTTAGAAGAGAGAAGAAGAGAATTTATTAGTTTGAGACAGCGGTAGCTATCAATGGTAGAATATGAGCATGAATTCGTTAGACTGAGCCAGTATGGGAGGGAGATAGTCCCTACAGAGGCTAAAAGGTGCAGAAGGTTTGAGGAAGGGCTAAATGACGATATCAAGGTCATGATAATAGCATTGGAGATTATAGATTTTGCCAAATTAGTTAATACTGCATTGAAAGTGGAAAGAGTTAGAATAAATGAGCAAAATAGAAGGGAAAGACAGCAGAAGAGGGGTTTGGGTCAGTCCAATTCAGTCTTTGCTCCCTGTAAGAAGAAGTTTAAGGGTCCTCCTGCTCAGAGTTCGGGACAACCACAAGGTCAAGGTCAGTCCCAGGGGCCCAGACCACAGTTCACACCTAGGAGAGGCCAGTCCACACCATCAGTGGGCAGCTCTCCAGGGACAGTGTTCAGGCGACTAGCCCCAGCATCTTCTGCCTATCCATACTGCCAGAAGTGGCATAAGGGGGACTATTGGCGAGTGACTGGTGCTTGCTTACGTTATGGGTCTACAGAACATTAGATAAAAAATTGCCCGAAGAGGACTACTACAGTTGCCCCAACACAAGTAGATAGGCCTGCCCCTGTACCTCAAAGGGGTAGGAAGTCTGATAAATTTGAAGCAGCTGGTCCATCACTGAGGCCTGCATCTGAGTCAGCTGAGAGGCCAGAGGCCAGAGTACCTGCCAGACCCTATGCCATGAGAGCCCAGGAGGAGCAAGATGCCCCAGATGTTATCAGGGGTACGTTCTTCCTCTACACTTTACCTGTGCATGCAATGGTGGATCCAGGATCTACCCATTCATATATCTGCATTAAGCTACCCGTAGAAAGGGGAGTTTCAGTAGAGGAGAGTGATCAAGACATTTTGGTCATAAATCCGCTAGGCCACAGTGTGGTAGTGAATAAGGTGTATAAAGGTTGCCCGTTGAGGATTCAGGAGTATGAATTCTTAGCAGACCTAATTGAATTGCCCTTCCACGAGTTTGACGTGATTTTGGGAATGGACTGGTTATCACGTCATCAGGCAATAGTTGATTGTAAACTGAAGAGGATTTCTCTGAAAACTCCTAAGGTAATGAGATTACAGTTGTGGGTGAAAGGACAGATTTCCTGTCCAATGTTATCTCAGCCACAGTTGCACAAAGATTGATGAGAAAAGGCTGTGAAGCTTACCTAGCACACGTGGTTGATACTAGGCAGGCTAAGCCAAACCTGTGTGATATACCCACAATAAGAGACTTCCCAGATGTGGTTCCTAAAGAATTGCCTGGTTTACTACCAGAAAGGGAAGTCGAATTTGCTATTGAGGTAATGCCGGGTACAACACTAATTTCTATTACTCCTTATAAGATGGCACCCACTGAATTGAAGGAGCTACAAATCCAATTGCAGGAGTTGCTGGATAAGGGGTTCATACGCCCCAGTGTGTCACCACGGGGAGCTCCGGTGCTGTTTGTGAAGAAGTAGGATGGAACCTTAAGATTGTACATTGATTACTGGTAGTTGAATAAAGTAACTGTAAAGAATAAATATCCGTTGCCCAGAATTAACGATCCGTTTGATCAGTTGAAGGGAGCCGGTGTATTTTCAAAAATTGATCTCAGATCAGGGTATCATCAACTGAGAGTAAAGGATGCAGATGTGTCAAAAACTGCATTCAGAACTCGGTATGTGCATTATGAATTCCTAGTGATGCCGTTTGGGTTAACAAATGCACTAGCAGCATTCATGGACCTTATGAACCGTATCTTCCATCCATATTTAGATCAGTTTGTAGTGGTCTTTATTGATGATATTCTGGTATATTTCAAGACCAAGGAAGAACATGATGAACATTTGAGGATTGTTCTGCAAACCCTGTGAAAAAAGAAGCTGTATGCTAAGTTGTCCAAGTGTGACTTCTGGATGAGTGAGATCTCCTTCCTTGGATACATAGTATCAGGTGAGGGGATTAGAATGGATCCCAAGAAGATAGAAGCAGTGATGGAATGGAAGCCTCCCAGAAATACAACTGAGGTCAGAAGTTTCTTGGTGTCACACCTTACCCCTCTGTAAGGCATAACATGATCCCGTAGAATACCTAATGAACTACCAAACTCCACCTACCGATAATTCATTAAGTACACTACAAGGGATTTTAAAACTATTTTGTTGCATTTTGGAAGTGGTGAGCATTTTGGTAGAAATTAAAATCATTTATTCAAAGCTTATAAACTAGTAAAAATTTTTGTCCATTTTAATTTTACCGCAAATTTTATAAAAATTTTGACAGAGTTTCGTTTGTATTTAGAGAAAACCGTTCTTCAAAAACCTGTAAAAAGCACTTCCAATAAATTTTTCCGAACTCCCAACCTCCAAATATTCTCAAGTCAATACATCTCAAAATTCTCAAAACAAATTATTTCATATCATTCCATCAATATTGTATGCACAAATTAACTTTACAGATATATAAAATCCAAAAATAATATTATTACAATTTATTATACAACTGATCACTTTACATTGATACTTATGACATTACAGTATTTACATCAAAATAATTACAAGGGTATAAAACAATACCCGTACAAAAATGATCAAGAGTTCTTGTCAATCCTGCAGCTCACTCTGCTGCTTTCTCTTTGCTCTTATCTGCGACAGCAAAATAAGCTATCGCTGAGTATAAAAATACTCAGTGGTGCACAATAAAAATTTAAAATATAATACATAAATCATTCATTGCCAAAACACAATTTAAATGCTGCACAATTCCATTTCACAAATTATCAAAGCTCATTATAGAAAAATTTTGGGTCAAATAATTTAATAACACAGTGTTGCCAATTCATACACAACTTAAGCCATGACACAAAATTTCTGATCAATGCCGTGTTGTACACTACGATAAAGCAATCTACAACCCCACTAATCGAAATCAATGAGGGAGGTGGTTAGCTAGCTAATGAGTACTCATCCGTTCTACAACCTCAACTGGTAAACTAGAGAGGGAGGAAAGATAACCGATCTCACCCCATAAATGGAGGAGGAATAATAAGATACTGTCATGCTAAGTGTGAATCAAAAATTAATTTCAAACATTTTATTCAAATGATTCATGAGAAATCCAATAAATTTCCAAAGTCACAATTTCATTCACAAGATGGCAACACAATTCATAATTAACTTCAAATTTTCATTAATCACACTAAATCAATTTTTCAATGACAAAATGCTCAAATAAAGTTTATTGTGCACAAACCTGACGTGAGTTGCCTCTAGGCCTTGACTCAGTCTCTCCGAGCTTCCAAGTCTTTTTCAGCTAAAACACACAGTTTTACAGTGTTTCAGTATCATAACTTAGCATAAATCCAAAAATAAATTTAACTTCACTTTTATCTAGCTCTAATGTGCTAAACTCGACATTCTTGAAATTTTTGTATTTCAGGTTGCTATTCACTATACTATTCAAGTCAAATTGTTAACTTTCTAAGGCTTAATAGGTATGGGAATTCCAAATTCATCCACATACCACATTTTGGTCACTAAACTTGTTGGTTTTGGTCATTTTTTCAACACTTTTTTAGGCAAAATTGTCAATTTTCAGTTTTTGGTGTCTAGGTTGCACTGTTCCATTGGTCACTTTTCTGTTGGAATTTGGCAAAACTTCCTTCATAGAAAATGTTTCCTATTGTCTTAAGTTTATTCTCCTTTTTGAATCACTCCAATTGGAGTTTTTTTAGCTCAAGTTATATCCAAATTACGCCATCGCTCATGTCAGAGAATTTAGTTCTGCAGATTTATTGATCCAACTTCGTTCAGCAATTTGATCAAGTTAAGTCCATAATTTGATCTAATTTTCTTCATATGAAATGTTCTACTATTCTTAGGTTTCCATCAGTTTAAGAATCACCTAAATCGGAGTTTTCTAGAGAGAGTTATAGCCATTGAAATTTTACTGTTCATATGGTAAATCTGCAGTTCTACAGGTTCAGTGATTCAAATTTGCTTAGTAATTTGATTGGGTTAATGGCATAATTTGGGTTTGTGTTCTTCATGAAAGTTTTAGATCTATATCTCGTCTAACCACTGGTAAAAGTTTAGGTCATTTTGACCTGCCTAGCTCGAGTTATGACCAAATGAACAAACACTATTCATTTGGTCAGTTTGTGTAAGGCAGCCTGTAATTTTTCAACTTTGGTCAATTTGTTCACTAAGTTTTAGTCACTTTTTGGGCATGCTTCGTAAATGAAAATTGTGTCATTTAGTGCCTATTTTCATTCCCAATTGGTCTCATACCAATTGGACTTGTAAAATTTTATTTTTGGTCTCTCAAAGTTGACTTGGTCATGCTGCAGCAGCATGACCACACTCCCTCCGAATTTGACTTTAATTCCAACACTTCTAACACACTTAATTAGGTCACAAATGACCATTTCTCACTTCACATTAGGTCAAAGACACCATTTACAAGTTTCTCACATTTTTTGTCTCTAAACCCTAGGTCCAAAACCCTAACTTCCATGTTTAGCTCATTTGTTGAATTCTACATGCATATTTGGAATTTATACACTCATTCACACTTAACTAATTCATAATTTGTATCAAAATTATTCATCCTCAAACCTAAACCCTAGCTGCCCACATTTCTATTTGGTCCACCATGCTTGATTTTATTCACTTACTTGTTAATTACAAGTGTAACTTAACTACTTACACATAAATTCAAAGAGAGAATGAAGGAAGAATACCAACCTTAAGTGAGCAGAATTTTATCTTCTATTTCTCTCAATTTTCTTGAATTATTCTCCTTCTAATCTTCCTCTTGAGGTTTAATTTGAGGTTTCTACTATTTCTCACAAAAGATTTATGGTGTAATTTGGGGTTTAAAAAGCTTGATAATAAGCTTTAATGGAGGAAATTGAAAGAGATGGTGAGGAGGAAGAGAACTCATGGTAAGAAAGAAGAGAAAAATAAAAAATTTCCTTTTTTTTTTTTACTTTGTCTTCTTTAAACAATTTTTGACTTGGTCAATATTGGTGGGAAATAAAAAAATCAATTATGATGTCATAAAGGTGAGATAAGCATAATGTAATAACTTTTTAAATTTTCTTTTTCTTTTTCATCCTTTTATGTCTTATGAAAGACCAAAAATCAATTTAATTTAATATATTAATTATTATTTTTATGGCATCATGCATGAGGTCATGCATGATGTCATCACCTTTTGACTTTTCCATTTTCTCTTTTTTTTTTCTATTTATTTTTCTATTAGTTCTTTAATTTAATTCTCGATTCTAAAATTTTCTTTTCTCTGATTTTATTTGACAGTTAGGGTAGGAGTTAGCTCTCGGGGTCAATTGACCAAATTGCCCCTCACCGGTTCATCCCAGTTTGCATATAATTCTGCATTTCTTTCGGCTCCCTGACCTAATTATTTGACTGGCTTAATAGTTCTTTTTCATGATTTTCTCTTTTCCACTGTGTTCGTAATGGTCCTAAGGACCGCAGTGTCACATTTTACGGTTCCAAATTTGAGTTTAAAATTGCTTCGCAGTTGTTCCCGAGACGGTTACCCATCGCTGTGACTCTCGGCTCGTTTAACTTCTTATGTTCTGTTTTTCTTATTTATACTTAACTAATTGGCAATTACTAATTATTTGTATTTATGGCTTCTTTAGTTGTCTTAAGTGTGGTTCTAATTCCCTTAATTGTTCGGACCGACACCGGTCACCGGAATAGTAAAATATACCAGGCTATGCAAATAGGGGTGTTACACTTGGGGCTAGCTGGGTATTACAGAAGATTTGTGAAGGGGTTCTCTCTCATAGTTGCTCCAATGACCAAGTTGTTACACAAAAATGTGAAATTTGGCTGCAACGATAAGTGTCAAGCCAGTTTTGAGAGGCTGAAGGCTATGTTGATAGAGGCACCAGTGTTAACATAGCCAGTGACGAGGAAGGACTTTGTGGTATATAGTGATACCTTGCATAATGGGTTAGGGTGAATATTAATGCAAGAGGGAAAAGTGGTCGCCTATGCTTCTAGGCAGTTAAGGCCACATGAACATAATTACCCTACTCATGATCTGGAGCTAGCAGTAATTATCTTCGCACTGAAGATATGGAGGCATTATTTGTATGGTGAAAAGTGCTACATCTATACAGACCACAAAAGTCTAAAATACTTGCCAACCCAGAAGGAGCTCAACCTTAGACAGAGGCGATTGATTGAGTTCCTAAAGAACTATGATTGTGTGATAGATTACCACCCTGGGAAGGCAAATGTAGTTGCTGATGCCTTGAGTAGAAAGTCCATCACAGCTTTAAGATCACTAAATGCCCGTTTGTCTTTAGCTTAAGATGGAGCTATTTTGGACGAGTTACAAGTGAGGCCAAACCTGCTACAGAAAATACAAGATGGGCAGAAGGCATATGAAAAATTAATGGCTATTATGGGAAAAATCTCAGAAGGTAAGGAAACTGATTATGAGGTGAAAGCAGATGGGTGTCTGTACTATGAAAGGAGAGTATGTGTACCGGATGATGGGGAATTGACGACTAATATTTTGAAAGAAGCACACACCAATGTTTATGCTATGCACCCGGAAAGCACAAAAATGTATAATGATCTAAAGCCTCATTATTGGTGGCCTGGTATAAAGAAGGATATAACTGACTATGTTACTAGGTGCCTGAAATGTCAGCAAGTTAAAGCAGAACATCAAGTCCCATTAGGATTGCTACAGCCTATAAGCATACCTGAATGGAAATGGGACCGGGTCACTATGGATTTTGTCAGTGGTTTACCTTTCACCCAAAAGAAGCATGATGTAGTGTGGGTGATAGTGGATAGATTAATGAAGTTAGTAAATTTTTTGCCAGTTAAGACTGACTACTCACTGGAGAAGTTAGCAGAGTTGTATATCAGTGAGATAGTTAGACTGTACGGAATCCCACTTTCCATCATATCTGATCGAGACCCACGGTTTACATCGAGATTTTGGAAGAAGTTGCAAGAAGCCTTGGGCACATAACTCCACTTTTCATCCTTAGAAGGATAGACAGTCGGAACGAGTAATCTAGGTAAACCTAAAAACTTATTGAATTTTTACAAATAATAAATTAAAATGATAGTAACAATGTGAATTATGTGATAGATCTTTGAGGATATGCTGAGGAGTTATGTCATTGAGTTTGAGGGGAGTTGGGATATATATCTCCCACAAGCAGAATTCGCATATAACAATAGCTACCAAGCTAGCATTCAAATGGCCTCGTATGAAGTACTGTATGGGAGGAAGTGTAGAACGCCAGTATGTTGAACTGAATTGGGCGAAGATAAATTGGTAGGACCAGACTTGGTGAAACAGACTGAGGAGAAAGTAAAGATAATCAAAGCTAATTTGAAGGTTGCCAAATCTTATGCCGACTTGAAGAGAAAAGAGACAGAGTATGCAGTTGACGACAAAGTGTTTTTCAAAGTCTCACCATGGAAGAAAGTACTGAGGTTTGGAAGAAAGGGTAAGTTAAGCCCTAGGTTCATTAGCCCATATGAAGTTATTGAACGTGTGGGACCAGTGGCCTATCGGCTAGCTTTACCACCAGAACTGGATAAGATCCATAATGTATTCCATGTTTCTATGCTAAGAAGATACCGCTCAGACCCTTCACATGTCATCTCCATGGAAGAGATTGAAATCCAACCAGACTTGACATATACAGAAGAACCCATACGAATACTGGCTCGGGAAGTGAAGGAACTGAGAAATAAACATATTCCACTGGTGAAAGTACTTTGGAGGCACTAAAATACATAGGAAACAACTTGGGAAAGTGAAGAAACGATGAGGCAGCAGTTCCCACAACTGTTTGCATCAGGTAAATTTCGAGGATGAAATTTTTATTAGAGGGGAAGAGCTATAACATCCTCACTTTGCCTAGTCCGTATGTTCTACTATTCCGATGACCAATGTCGGTCTGGGCAGCTAGAATATCTGTAATTATAATTAGACTAGAGTGAGGAGTTATAAATAAACCAAATAATGATCAAAAAATTTTTAGAAATGAAATGCACTAAGGTTAAATGAGCCGTAGCCCCAGTGATGAGTGACCCTAATGGGAAGTGACGGCGAAGGCCGTTAGTAACCCTAGACCCGGGGAAAACTTCATGAAATAATTTTTGGGACCTCAGGGAAGGGTTATTGGGGTTTCAATGACAATAAAATGCTAAGAAAACACAAGGAAAATTTAATCAATCGATACACATAATTTTAGCTTGTTAAGTCAAACGGAGGGCATTTTGGTCATTTCGTCTTTAGATATGATTTTTGACCAACTTATCCATTTAAGTAAGTAAGATTTATAACATAAAATGTGAATTAATATTGATGAAAAATTTATTAAAAATAAGTAAAAGAAGTAAGGAAAAAAAATAATGAAATAAAAGTCAAATAATGACATAAGAATGACCTCATTAAAAACTCTTCCACCAATTAAAATTAAATAAACACATTATAAGGGATAAAGAAGACCAAAAATCACTTCATCTTCCTCTTCCATCCATGTTCAGAGCATCGGTTTAGGCGTTTCTAGGCCTAGATAGAGTGCATACCATTGCATTGCATTTGTAAGTATTGAGGTGACACTGATGCAGATCTGTTTATTTTCTTATTTTGATTAGGATATGGATCCTGCTTCTCAAAGAGCAGTTGATAAAGAGGAGGAGAGTCGTGCTCCACCAAGGGATGAATCTGGAGGCAGGGGAGAATCTGCTCCACTAGCAGCTAAGGCACCTGCCCAACCTCAGTTTGTGTTAGTTCAGCAAATGATTAAATTTTTACCAGCAAATGATGGGGGCAATTCCACCACCACAACCACAGCCACAGCCTCCGCCAGCACCACAGAAGTCCCATATGGAAAAACTATGAAAACATGGGGCTGTGGATTTCTTTGGGAAGAAGGAGGATGATCCCATGACAGCTGAACTAGAGTTATGAAGGTTCAATTGGTGCAAGGGCAATTGGACATGAAACTAGACACATAATGGCACAACTTTGGTGAAGAAATACTACCCAGATAACTAAACCAAGTTGACCTAAAAACTACCCTAATCCGGGTGACCAACATGCTGTCCCTGAAAAATGACTAAATGAACAGTATTTGTTTAAATGGTCATAACTCAGTGTAGAAAAGTTTAATTGACCTAAAATTTTACCAGTAGAAAGCTGAGACATATCCCTACAACTTTCATGAAGAAACCAAACCAAAATTTTGACCATAATATATCCAAACACTGACCTGCATTCAGCGTACAAAAACTATAAAATTGATTCTGCCCCAGAAATTCTGAAAAAATTATAATTCAGCCAATTATGGTGTTTAGGCCATAACTTGAGCTACGAAACTCCAAATAGAGTGATTCAAAAAAAGAAATGTAACTAGACACAATAAGGAACAATTTTGATGAAGAACATTTGGTTAAATTCTCACTATAGAATGACCTAATGGAACAGTGAACTTTAACACTCAAAACTAAAATTTCTGAATTATTCTCCATTGGTTTTAAGTATTGTTTGGCAACTAATGTCAACACTTTTGTAAACCAAAATATGATATCTTGGTGAATTTAGGTTCAACAAATCTATTATAAATTAAAAAGTCAACCTTTGAGTGAAATTAGTCAAGTGAATAGTGACCTCTACATTATAAAAATAAATAATTGAATCATTAACTGTGTAAAATGCCCTAGTATGCCTAGAATGATTGGTTTGGATAGGTTGGCATGCCAATAAGGTTCAGTTAGCAGTACTGGACATGGCATTATGCCATTATGTGATTTTATGGCTTTTAGCCATTCTGATATCAGTGTGATACTTGGCCTTGTGCCCAATGTTTAGTACAGCTTATTAGCTGTTCTGTTGCACACCAGGGGACACAATGTGACTGATGGTGTGATGGCCCGAGATACTTGATGCCCAGTGCCAGTTTACCCATTTATCCAGTCCAGTTGACTAGTATAGGTTACTTGGGCAATCAAAATAAATCTTACCAAATTTTAATCAAATAATACTACAATAATTGCCAGGAACATAGTCTATAAAAATGTCAGCACACATTCTGCATATTCATTTTATTTTAGCTATTTTATTTTATATTGGCACCACTAAGCAGAATTGCTTAGCGCGTCGCTTTTACCATGCACAGGTACTGGAGACACAACTAGAGAGTCCAGCAGACCTCAGACCGGGTGATTAGTCAAATTTGCACAGAGTCCAGAGTCACCTCATATCTGCCGTGTACTTGGTAGGATATTAGGATTTTGGGTTGTATTTTATACTTTGCATTTTGTATTAGTTTTTGGTTGTAATTACTAACTCATGAAATCATATGATAATGTAAATATATAAAATTTCATGTTATTGTAATTATCAATATATTTTGTTTAAAAATAAAATGTTGAGGAGTTATTCATGAAATTAATTCAAATTGTGATGTGAACAAAAATTTTGAAATTTTTGATGAGAATTAGAGATTGAGTTGATATGTATGTATATTGGAGTTCTGAATTTGAAAACCATATTGGAAGTGTTTTTAACAGGTTCAGAAGAACTGTTTTTCCAATTTATAGCCAGCACTCTGCCGGATTTTCTATAGAAATTTATGAAAAATTCAGATAAATTGAAGTTGTAAATAAATAATATAATTAGTAAAATTTTGCATTTGGTGAATAATAAATAAATTAAGGAGGGTAAATTGTTATAAAATAAAATATGGTGCTCCGGCACAGTGGGTGGCATATCTTGCTTGGCTACACTATAGACGGGTAAGGGGTGTTACACTACATATGTTGTGTATATGTAATGACTACCATAAATATTAATCTACAAGTTCACAATACAATCTCAACCTCTTTTCTAATATTCTCTCATCATTTGAAAAAAATAATAAATGATGAACAACATTAAACTATAATTTGCATCATACGCATAAAAATACCATTACCTCTTTGATTTCTTCCTTACGCTTTCCTCGACTCCCACCCCTAACATCCACATTAGGGCCATTATTATCTCTCCCTCTCTTCTCTGCCAATATTATGCTTAATATTCCGATCATCCAATGTCCTCTCTGCCTACTTCTTTGGTGGCTTTCCAACTCCTCTCTTCTCCACGCTCTTCTCTAGCACCTCTTCTCTTAGAGTTCATTGAACTATAGCTTGAAGTTCATAAGCAGTAAGACTTTTTAGTGAAAGTTCTTTGAACAAAGTAATTGCACTGTTGATCTTTGAAGAATTTTTTAATGCAAACAGAGTAAAACCCTTCATCAAGCTTACATTAAATCATTTGATAAAGATCTATATGCTACTAGCCTTTCAAATTCCTACAAAATAAATGGTTTATGTCAGTATATAACTATTTTCTATAGTTGGTTTTCTAGCTATAGTTCCATTTTAATAAAATTATGAAGGCATGGAAGCATGGATTTAAGGGCATTAGAGCATTGAATTTTAAAATTTTCTTCTAGGGTTACATGCACTATACCAAATGAGTTATGTGCCTAGCCAATTTCTAATGCTCAAAAGCATATTAAAACACATTTTAGCATGCATTAGAGGTTCATTTGCCATCAAGAATTGAATTTTAGAAGTTGAATTCATTAAACCCTAACTAAAAGAGGGATTATTGATTTCTAACCTCCAAGTCGCAGAATTAATCAATCTTACTCCTTTAGGGTGGTCCTCAGACTCCAATTGTTGTCCCTCTAACTTGTCCACCACAAGCTCACCAAGGTCCACTAATGGCAACCCTTAAGCTCTCTTTTGAAGATTACCAACCACTAATGCTTTAGGGTTTATACTTTGGTGAAAGGTGTATGGATGTGGGTGCACTAGAAACACTTTCTAGTAAATTAATTCAAGATGAAATGAAAGTTTGTCTTCAAGAATTAATTGAGAATTGAAGAAGAGAGAGGAACTCCCATGGTTGCCATCCAACATGAAAAGAGAAGGAAGAAGATTGTTTTTCTTCTTCTTTCTTCATTTATATACATAAGACAAATTCACTTAAATGCTTGCCACATTTCATGCTAGGATTAAATCTCACTTTTAGAAGACTTAATCACATTAAGCTGCTTGTTAAAGCTAGATTTAATCTTCATTTAATCATCTTTCATGAATGAAAGACAAGTGGCAAGCTTGTATGGTGCCACGTGTCACCATGTGAAAAGACCAATTTGCTCTTATGTATATCCTTGAGTTCTCAGCCCAAAATTATTATTTCTCTTCTTCAAACTAATTTATATCACATATTAATTAATTAATTAATTAATTAATTAATTAATCTCCATTAATTAATCACACAATTAAATTCATATTTAAACATTTTTAAAAATAAATTTATATTATACATCTAATAACTTAGATTTGATTTCAAGTCATGCTAGAGACTTTGCAATCTTATTGCAAACCAAACCTAATTAATTAATTAATTAAACTCTTTAATTAATCAATTAAATCATAATAAACTTGGTGAATTGCTTGTGTAGATATGTGACTTACTAGGCTCATTACTAATTGGCAATGAGAAATGATATTAACTCTTAATATCATTAGAACTCTTTCTTACCGTAAATAATTTCTGTAAATCATTATAGGTATCTCATAGACCACGGTTGACACCTAGCACAGTATGCCATGACCACCCAATCTGTAATAAGGAATACCTTAAATGAATCTTTAATCATATGTTACCATGCACTAAAATCCTCCCATTATAAAATCCCAATTCTAACTGGAGTTATGGTTAATGTCAAACTCTATATACTATGAATATTATGTTCTCTTTTAATTCTAATTTTTGATTAATCAGACTTTCTTGTTAGAAACTGTAACACCCTCCCGGCAACCACTCCGTACATTCTACTGTTCCGGTGACCGGTGTCGGTCCGGACAGCTAGAATGTCCGAAAAAATATTTAAATTAAAGTCAGAAATCATAATTAACTCAAATATTAATAAGAAACACTTAGTAAAAATTTTAGAAATAATACAACCAAGTAAAACGAGCCGGTGCCCAAGCGATGGGTAACCGGAGGGAAGTTGCGGTTCTCGCAACGAGGAGCCCTAGACCCGGGGGAAAAATTGTAAAATAATTTTTGGGACTCCAGAGAAGGGTTACTGAGGTTCCCATGGCATTAGAATGCCAAGAAAATACCTAGAAAAATTTTTCAATCTACATGCATTTATTTTGACCCGTTAAGCCAAACGGAGGGCATTTTGGTCATTTCGCCTTCCGAGGTGATTTTTGGCCGACTTGTCCAGTTGAGTAAATAATTAATATGACATAAAATATGAAGAAACATTACTAGAAATTAAATTAAAAATGAGTAGTAGAGGAAAGAAAAGAAAATGCAAAAAAATGGCTATTTATGACATCAAAGTGATGCCATTTAAAATGTTCAACCAATCACAATTAATCTACCATTTGACTAACTAATAAAGAGACAAAATGAAGACTAAATAACCACAAAATCCAGCAGCCACCATCCTCCCCAATTGCAGCCGAAATCAACCTTGCCCTAAACCTCCATTGCCAACTTCCATCAAGCTTATTTTCTCTCTTCTTTTCACCACTAAACCCTAACTTCACTTCATTAAAACTTTACCCCACATCTTAAACAAGCTCTAGGCAGCCAAGAAGGAGAAAGAAAGTGAGGTTTAAGGGCTTGGAAAATTCTGCCACTTGAGGTTAGTGCACTTATACCTATTAAACTCTTTATTTCCATGATTTTGGACTTGAACTTAGTAAGATTTGTAGTTTAAATGAACAAAAACCTATGGGTATGAACACTTGAATTTCAGCTGCCCTAGTAAAAGAATATGTAGGAATGTTTTTAATGGACTTAGCATGAAGTGGAGGTTATGTTTAAGCTATATACCTATATAGATGTTGAAATAGGGTGCTAATTGAGGTTTATGGGTAAAGTGCATTGGACATTAGGGTTTTGAGGCATGAAAATGTGACTTGGCTTATTAAACTGTTAAAGAAAAATCTAATGGTCAATAAGTGACCATTTGAGGTATGTTGAACACAATTTGGACTGAAAAATGGTATGGTAAACTCAAGGTGTAAACTGCCCTAGGACAGCAGCAGAGGGACTGAAAATTCAGTCCCTTTGCACTGCCATAACTTGGGCTGTGTTAGTCCAATTGAAGTTTGGCCAATTGGAAATGAAACTAGGCTTATAATGGCACATTTTTTCTGAAGAAACTATGCCCAAAAGACCAACGCAAGAGGACTAAAACTTGGCCCCAATCCGGATACCCTGCACTGAATTCTGCAGAATTGACCAAATGAACAGTAACTGTTCATTTGGCCATAACTCACTGTAGATTTGGACAATTGGCCTGAAAGTTTTACAGCAATAAGTTAAGACATAGACAAACAACTTTCATGAAGGAACCTACCCCAAATTATGGCCAGAACCCATCCAACCAAGTGACTCTAGTTACTGTTCATGCACTGTAGATATGGTAAATCTGCAGATTTGGCAATCCGGCCAGCTTGGGTTTTTGGGCCATATCTGGAGCTACAAAACTCCAAATGGAGTGATTCAAAAAAGGAAATTCAACTAGACAAAATAAGGAACAACTTTCATGTTTTACATTTCTTCAAATTCCAACAGTAACAGTGTCCAATGGAACAGTGAATTTGACTCACCAAAACTGAAAATTCTGCTTGTGTGGGTTTACACTTTGAAATGGTATTAACACTTAATGCCAACAAGTTTTAAACACCAAATGTGGTATGTTGGGAGTGCCAAAGTCAATGTACACATTTTTATTCTAAAAGTCAACATTTTTGTTGACCAATGATGAATAGTGACACCAAAAAAGTTGAAATTCACAAATTGAAGAATTTAAAAGTTTCAAATGCCCTAGTATACCTAACAAGATTGGTTTGGATAGTTTGGCATGCCAATAGGGTTCAGTTAGCAGTACTGCACATGGCAAAAATGCCATTCTGTGATTTCATGGCTTTTAGCCATTCTGACTTTGTATTGAGACTTGGCCTTGTGCCTGATATTATTTACAGCTTGTTAGCTGTTCTGTTGCACACTAGGAGATACGTATGTGACCGATGGTGTGACGGCCCGAGGTACTAGGTACCCAGTGCCAATTTACCCGTTATCCAGTCCAGTCATCTAGTGTAGGTTACTTGGGGCAACCAAATGAATAAAAGTGAACAACGTTAATGAAACAATGAATATATCAATACCAAACAAAGAAAGCATACACATTCTATACACATTTATTTTCTTGCTATTTTCTTTTATTATATTATTGCACCACTAAGCATTATTGCTTAGCGTTGCTTTTGCCACGCCGTAGGTACCGGAGATCCCGATCGCGAGCCCAGTGACATCGGGTGAGTCCATCCGCGCTTCGCTGTCCGTGTCACCTCGTCACCTGCAGTGCATTGGTAGGACACTAGATGTCATTTTGTCATTTTGTAATTAACTTTTTATTTTCTCATATGTATTTGGGATTTATGTAATGTATTTTGAGGTTCATGTAAATAATAAAGATTTATGGTCATGTATGGTATTAATTTGAGTATTTAATGGTTGTTTATATATGAGAACCCTGAGAAAGGGATGTTTTGAGAAATGAAAAGGTTGTTGAGACCTGAAATTGACAAATTATTGAGATATTGATATTGAGTTTTGTAGATAATATTGGAGTTGAGAATGAATGAAATTGTATATTGGAAGTGTTTTTAACAGGTTCCGAAGAACTGTTTTCTCCATTTTTAGCCGGTACTCTGCCGGATTTTCCTTAAAATCTTCGGAACCTCAAATGAATAATACTTTTGATAAATGGTTAAAATAAATCATATTTCACAAATTATTTTCAAAACTATGATAAAAATGAATTAAGATAAAATAGAGTGCTTCGACACACTGAGTGGCATAACTTGCTCGGCTACACTGTAGTCGGGTATGGGGTGTCACATTTAGTGGTATCAGAGCACGGTTTAGGCGTTTCTGGGCCTAGATTGAGTCCATACCATGCATTGCATTTGTAAGAGTCGAGGTGACACTAATGCAGATCTGTTTATCTTTCTTATTTTGAATAGGATATGGACCCTTCATCTCAGAGAGCAGTCGAGGAGGAAGTGGAGAGTCATGCTCCACCTGCAGCAGCTGAGACTGGGGGCATGAGAGAATCTGCTCCGCCAGCTCAAGCGAGCCTCGCCACCTCCACAGGCCATGTTCCAACAAATGGCCGACTTCTTTAGACAAATGGCCGGGTAATGCCAAAGACCACCACCACCACCACCACTCCACAGTAAATCACACTTGGAAAGGCTAAGAAAGTTTGGGGCGGTGGATTTCTATGGCAAGAGAGAAGATGACTCGGTGGCAGCCGAGAATTGGTTGAATAGAACAGGCAGAGTCTTAAAACAACTCCACTGCACTCCAAAGCAAATCCTGGAGGCCGCTATATCCCTGCTGTAAGACGATGCCTATGAATGGTGGGACACTGTGTCCAGTGAAGTGCAGCCCGAAGCTGTAACCTGGGACTTCTTCCTCTCTGAATTCAAGAAGAAATATGTGGGTACTGTATACCTGGAAGAGAGAAGAAGAGAGTTTATTAACTTGAGGCAGAGACAGTTGTCAATGACTGAATATGAGAAGGAATTTGTCCGATTGAGCCGTTATGGAAGGGAGATAGTCCCTAATGAAGCTGAAAGATGCAAGAGATTTGAAGAGGGACTAAATGATAACATCAAGATCCAGCTCACTGCCTTGGGAATCACAGAATTTACCAAGTTAGTGGAAGCTACAATAAAGGTGGAAAAAGTAAGAATTAGTGAATAGACCAGAAGGGATAGACAGCAGAAGAGGGGACCAGGTCAGTCTAGTTCCGCTCCTAGATTTGGGAAGAAGTTTAAGGGTCCTCCTGCACAGAGTTCGGGTCAGCCACAGGGTCAGGGTTAGTCTCAGGGGCCTAGGCCACAGTTCACCCCTAGGAGAGGTCAGTCCACACCATCAGTGGGCAGCTTTCCAGGGATGGGGTTCAGGGGACCAGCCCCAACATCTTCTGCATGTCCACACTGTCAAAAATGGCATAAGGGGGAGTGTTGGAGAGTGACTGGTGCTTGCTTGAGGTGTGGGTCAGCAGAGCATCAGTTGAGAAACTGTCCACGCAGAACTATTACAGCTGCTCCTGTAACACCCTCCCCGTAGCAACTCCGTACATTCTACTGTTCCGGTGACCGGTGTCGATCCAGACAGCTAGAACATCCGGAAAAATATTTAAACTAAAGTCGGGAATCATAATTAACTCAAATATTAATAAGAAAAATTTAGTAAAAATTTTTGAAATAAAATACAACCAAGTTAAACGAGCCGGTGCCCTAGCGATGGGTAACCAGAGGGAAGTTGCGGTTCTCGCAACAAGGAGCCCTAGACTCGGGGAAAAAATTATAAAATAATTTTTGGGACTCCAGAGAAGGGTTATTGAGGTTCCCATGGCATTAGAATGCCAAGAAAATACCTAGAAAAAATTTTCAATCGGTACAGATAATTTTGACCCGTTAAGCCAAACGGAGGGCATTTTGGTCATTTCGCCTTCAGAGGTGATTTTTGGCCGACTTGTCCAGTTGAGTAAATAATTATTATGATCTAAAATATGAATAAATATTGTTAAAAATTAAATTGAAAATGAGTAGAAAAGAAAAGAAAAGAAAATGAAATAAAAGTCATATTTATGACATGAGCATGATGCAATTAAAATATTTTCACCCAACCAAATTTTGACACATCATTATAAACTACTTAAACATGAATAAAAGGAGATAAAAATTGGAAAAAGTGGACAGCCATCTTCATCTTTGGGCTGCAGGAACGTTGAGAGAGAGAGAGAGAAGAAAAAAAAAACTCCATGAAAGCTCTTGTTCAAAGCTTGATTTTCCCTAAGCTCTCCACCCCAAAACCCTAAACTTCCTTCACAAAAAATTATCCCTAAACCTTGAGGAAGCATAAGGCAGCAGAAATTTGAGGAAATTTTGAAGTTGGGCAAGTCCAAGTTAGGTCACAAGTGAGGTTAGTGCTATCCTTTCACTCACACTCCTTTAATCCTTGTTAGAGCATCATTTTAAGTTAAGAAATTGTAAGAATTTGAAGTAAATTATATGTGTTAGGGCATCTTCAATTTTTGGCAGCCCTAAGGAAGGATGTGGTTGATTGTTTTAATGAATTTAGAATGGATAGAAATGATGTTTAAGGTATGAATATGCATGGATGTTGAATTAGTGTGCTAATTGAGGTTTATGGGTAATTTAAATTGGACATTAGGGTTTTGAGAAGTGAAACTTGGATTTAGCTTATGAAATTGTGAAAGAACATTATAAGGGTCAATTAGTGACCATTTTAGGTATGTTGACCATGAATTGGACTGAAAAATAGTATAGCCAAGTGAATGTGTAGGCTGCCTTCTTAGTGCAGCAGAGTGACTGAAATTTCAGTCCACTTGCACAGCCATAACTTTGGCTGTGTAGGTCCAATTGATTTTTGGCCAATTGGACATGAAACTAGGCTTATAATGGCACATTTTTGCTGAAGAAACCATGCCCAAAAGAACAAAGCAAGAGGACCAAAACTTGGCCCCAATCCGGACACACTGCAACAACACCTGCAGAAATGACCAAATGAAACTGTTCATTTGGCCATAACTCACTGTAGATTTGGTCAATTGACCTGAAATTTTTACAGAAACAAGTTAAGACATAGAAAAACAACTTTCATGAAGAAACCTACCCCAAATTATGACCAGAACCTAACCCAAATGGCAGTCACAGTCACTGTTCAAACCTGCAACTCTGCAGATTTTGATTTGAGCAGTAATGTTTGGATGGCTATAACTCTCTCTAGAAAACTCGGATTTAGGCAATTCTTGAACCGATGGAAACCTAAGGCATAGTAGAATATTTCATATGAAGAAAGTTAGACCAAATTATGAACTTAACTTGGTCAAATTACTGACCAAAGTTGGACCAAAATCTGCCAAAACCCAAAAGTGCAGCATGAGCGATTGCGTGAACGAGAAACTTATTTTGGCCATAACTTGAGCTACAAAACTCCAAATGGAGTGATTCAAAAAAAGAAATTCAACTAGACAAAATAAGGAACATTTTCTATGAAGGAAGTTTTGTCAAATTCCAACAGTAGATCGACCAATAGAACAGTGCAACTTCGGAGCACTGAAACTGAAAATTGGCAATTTTGCCAAAATGACCTAAGCTTTGAGAAAGTGACCAAATCCAACAAGTTTTAAATGCAAAATGTGGTACATTGGGAGTGTTAAAACCAATGCACCTATGTTCTATGCAAAAGTCAACTTTTTGTTGACTATTGAAGTGAATAGTGACATAAAAACTTGAAATTCAAAAATTGAAGAATTCAAAAGTATCAAATGCCCTAGTAGGCCTAATGTGATTGGTTTGGATAGGTTGGCATGCCAATAGGGTTACGATAGCAAGATCGCGTATGATGTATGGCTTCATTGCCATTCTCGTGATGTGATAGCCTATGGCTATACCGATTATGATGTTTTACTTGGCTTTATGCCTTATTGCTTATATGGCTTATTAGCCATTCTGTTTGCACACCGAGACACATTGTGACCGATGGTGTGACGTGGTACCTGGTACCCGGTGCTAGTTTACCCGCTTATCCGATCATCCAAAGATAGGTTACTTGGGCATGGAAAAGTATAATCAGAATTGAACCGATTGTTAAAGAAAATACGAAAATTAAATATCGAAATGATTACGATAGAATACAAAGAAACTCAAGATCATGAAGAAAATAAATAAACAAAATGCATGAAGAAGTTAATATCATAAAACGTAATTAGCCCTCGACTAAACATTAAGTTGGTAATTATTCAGTTCTTATGAACACAATGGCTAAGAAATTATGATTTTTATTTGCATATTATTTCTTTCTATTTTATTATTTGCACCACTAAGCGTTATGCTTAGCGCGTCGCTTTGCAACGCGTAGGTGCGAAGATCTTGATCGAGCCGAGAGACCACCACAGTTGGGTAGGTCCATCCTGCATTCTGCATAGTGTCCGTGTCACCTCACAAAGCTGATGCATTGGTAGGACACTAGGTGTCATTTTGGTATTTTGTAATTGATCTTATTTTCTCATGTGTAAATGAACTTATGAAATGTAATTTGATGCTCATGTAAATAATGAGAATTGTGTTTGTAAATGAAAAAGTGAATGTTTATCTGTGATATATATATGATTATCACATGAAATGAATGATTGAGAAATGAATGTGAACTGAAAAATATTGAGATTTTGATAAATGGAGTTAAGATGAATGAATAAGAATATAGGAAGTGTTTTTCACAGGTTCCAAGAACAGTTTTTCCATTTTTAGCCAGATTCACGGATTTTCTTTAAAATTTTCGGAACCTCAAATAAATTACAATTTCAATAAATGAATTGTATTTCACAAATTATTTTCAAAACTATGATAAAAATGAATTAAGATAAAATAGAGTGCTTCGACACACTGAGTGGCATAACTTGCTCGGCTACACTGTAGTCGGGTATGGGGTGTCACATTTAGTGGTATCAGAGCACGGTTTAGGCGTTTCTGGGCCTAGATTGAGTCCATACCATGCATTGCATTTGTAAGAGTCGAGGTGACACTAATGCAGATCTGTTTATCTTTCTTATTTTGAATAGGATATGGACCCTTCATCTCGTAGAGCAATGAGGAGGAAGTGGAGAGTCATGCTCCACCAAAGAAGAATGAGACTGGGGGCATGAGAGAATCTGCTCCGCCAGCTCAAGCAGAGCCTGCTCAGCCTCCACAGGCCATGTTTCAGCAAATGGCCGATTTCTTTATACAAATGGCCGAGGTAATGCCAGCACCACCACCACCACCAGCTCCACAGCAGAAATCACATCTGGAAAGGCTAAGAAAGTTTGGAGCAATGGATTTCTATGGCAAGAGAGAAGATGACTCTGTTGCAGCCGAAAATTGGTTGAACAGAACGGGTAGAGTCTTAAAACAACTCCACTACACCCCAGAGCAGAACTTAGAAGCTGCTGTATCCTTGTTACAAGACGATGCCTACGAATGGTGGGACACTGTGTCCAGTGAAGTGCAGCCGTAAGTCAGAACTTGGGACTTCTTTCTTTCGTAATTTAAGAAGAAATATGTGGGTAATGTATACCTAGAAGAGAGAAGAAGAGAGTTTATTAACTCGAGGCAGACGGTTGTCGGGCCGAATATGAGAAGGAATTCGTAAGATTGAGCCGCTATGGAAGGGAGATAGTCCCTAATGAAGCCGAAAGGTGCAAGAGATTTGAAGAGGGACTAAATGACAACATCAAGATCCAGCTCACTGCCTTGGGAATCACAGAATTTACCAAGCTAGTGGAAGCTGCAATAAAGGTGGAAAAGGTAAGAATCAAAGGAGCGGACTGTAAGGGAGAGACAGCAAAAGGGGCCTGTGATACAAGTATACCAACTGATAGTAAGAAGTTTAAGGGTTCTAGTTCACAAGATCAGACACAGGGCCACAGAGGCCAGATTGGAATATCTATAGCTAGTTCCCCGGGCACAATAACAAGGGGATCAACCCCAAAGCCTGAATGTATGTATTGCGGTAGAAGACACAGAGGGGAGTGTCGACTGTTAACTGGAGAGTGTTTCAAATGTGGGGCTACGGATCATTTCATAAGAGATTGCCCTCAGAGGAGTGGTTCAATAGCTCCGGTACAAGTTGATAGACCTTCCCCTATAGTTCAAAGGGGTAAAAGATCTGTAGAGCAGAAACGGCCGACATTACACGTAAGATTGTTTCGAGACGGTTGAAAAGCCCAAGTCGTGGTGGCACCACAAGTATATGCTATGGAAGCTCAGAAGAGCCAAACCTGCATAATCGATGAGGCGATACAAGGAAGTGAAGAAACAAGGAGGTAGCAACTCCTCGATTACTTAAATCAGGTAAATTTCGAGGACGAAATTTAAATTAGAGGGGAAGAGTTGTAACACCCTCCCCGTAGCAACTCCGTACATTCTACTGTTCCGGTGACCGGTGTCGGTCCAGAAAGCTAGAACATCCAGAAAAATATTTAAACTAAAGTCGGGAATCATAATTAACTCAAATATTAATAAGAAAAATTTAGTAAAAATTTTTGAAATAAAATACAACCAAGTTAAACGAGCCGGTGCCCTAGCGATGGGTAACCAGAGGGAAGTTGCGGTTCTTGCAACGAGAAGCCCTAGACTCGGGGGAAAAATTATAAAATAATTTTTGGGACTCCAGAGAAGGGTTATTGAGGTTCCCATGGCATTAGAATGCCAAGAAAATACCTAGAAAAAATTTTTCAATCGGTACAGACAATTTTGACCCGTTAAGCCAAACGGAGGGCATTTTGGTCATTTCGCCTTCAGAGGCAATTTTTGGCCGACTTGTCCAGTTGAGTAAATAATTATTATGATCTAAAATATGAATAAATATTGTTAAAAATTAAATTGAAAATGAGTAGAAAAGAAAAGAAAAGAAAATGAAATAAAAGTCATATTTATGACATGAGCATGATGCAATTAAAATATTTTCACCCAACCAAATTTTGACACATCATTATAAACTACTTAAACATGAATAAAAGGAGATAAAAATTGGAAAAAGTGGACAGCCATCTTCATCTTTGGGCTGCAGAAACATTGAGAGAGAGAGAGAGAAGAAAAAAAAAACTCCATGAAAGCTCTTGTTCAAAGCTTGATTTTCCCTAAGCTCTCCACCCCAAAACCCTAAACTTCCTTCACAAAAAATTATCCCTAAACCTTGAGGAAGCATAAGGCAGCAGAAATTTGAGGAAATTTTGAAGTTGGGCAAGTCCAAGTTAGGTCACAAGTGAGGTTAGTGCTATCCTTTCACTCACACTCTTTTAATCCTTGTTAGAGCATCATTTTAAGTTAAGAAAATGTAAGAATTTGAAGTAAATTATATATGTTAGGGCATCTTCAATTTTTGGCAGCCCTAAGGAAGGATGTGGTTGATTGTTTTAATGAATTTAGAATGGATAGAAATGATGTTTAAGGTATGAATATGCATGGATGTTGAATTAGTGTGCTAATTGAGGTTTATGGGTAATTTAAATTGGACATTAGGGTTTTGAGAAGTGAAACTTGGATTTAGCTTATGAAATTGTGAAATAACATTATAAGGGTCAATTAGTGACCATTTTAGGTATGTTGACCATGAATTGGACTGAAAAATAGTATAGCCAAGTGAATGTGTAGGCTGCCTTCTTAGTGCAGCAGAGTGACTGAAATTTCAGTCCACTTGCACAGCCATAACTTTGGCTGTGTAGGTCCAATTGATTTTTGGCCAATTGGACATGAAACTAGGCTTATAATGGCACATTTTTGCTGAAGAAACCATGCCCAAAAGACCAAAGCAAGAGGACCAAAACTTGGCCCCAATCCGGGCACACTGCAAGAGCACCTGCAGAAATGACCAAATGAAACTGTTCATTTGGCCATAACTCACTGTAGATTTGGTCAATTGACCTGAAATTTTTACAGAAACAAGTTAAGACATAGAAAAACAACTTTCATGAAGAAACCTACCCCAAATTATGACCAGAACCTAACCCAAATGGCAGTCACACATCGCTCAAACTCGCAACTCTGCAGATTTTGATTTGAGCAGTAATGTTTGGATGGCTATAACTCTCTCTAGAAAACTCGGATTTAGGCAATTCTTGAACCGATGGAAACCTAAGGCATAGTAGAATATTTCATATGAAGAAAGTTAGACCAAATTATGAACTTAACTTGGTCAAATTACTGACCAAAGTTGGACCAAAATCTGCCAAAACCCAAAAGTGCAGCATGAACAGTGCACGTGAACAGTAAACTTATTTTGGCCATAACTTGAGCTACAAAACTCCAAATGGAGTGATTCAAAAAAAGAAATTCAACTAGACAAAATAAGGAACATTTTCTATGAAGGAAGTTTTGTCAAATTCCAACAGTAGATCGACCAATAGAACAGTGCAACTTCGGAGCACCGAAACCGAAAATTGGCAATTTTGCCAAAATGACCTAAGCTTTGAGAAAGTGACCAAATCCAACAAGTTTTAAATGCAAAATGTGGTACATTGGGAGTGTTAAAACCAATGCACCTATGTTCTATGCAAAAGTCAACTTTTTGTTGACTATTGAAGTGAATAGTGACATAAAAACTTGAAATTCAAAAATTGAAGAATTCAAAAGTATCAAATGCCCTAGTAGGCCTAATGTGATTGGTTTGGATAGGTTGGCATGCCAATAGGGTTACGATAGCGATCGCGTATGATGTATGGCTTCATTGCCATTACGTGATGTGATAGCCTATGGCTATCACGATTATGATGTTTTACTTGGCTTTATGCCTTATTGCTTATATGGCTTATTAGCCATTCTGCTTTACACCGAGACACATTGTGACTGATGGTGTGTGACGGCCGTGGTACCAGTACCCGGTGCTAGTTTACCCGTTTATCCATCCGATCGTCGGATAGGTTACTTGGGCATGGAAAAGTATAATCGTAATTGAACTGATTGTTAAAGAAAATACGAAAATTAAATATCAGAAATGATTACGATAGAATACAAAGAAACTCTATATCATGAAGAAAATAAATAAACAAAATGCATGAAGAAGTTAATATCATAAAACGTAATTAGCCCTCGACTAAACATTAAGTTGGTAATTATTCATTCTTATGAACACAATGGCTAAGAAATTATGATTTTTATTTGCATATTATTTCTTTCTATTTTATTATTTGCACCACTAAGCTTTATGCTTAGCGCGTCGCTTTTGCAACGCTGTGAGTACCAAGATCTTGATCGAGAGCCAAGAGACCACAGTTGGGTAAGTCCATCATGCGGTTCTACATAGTGTCCGTGTCACCTCACAAAGCTCTGATTGCATTGGTAGGACACTAGGTGTCATTTTGGTATTTTGTAATTGATCTTATTTTCTCATGTGTAAATGAACTTATGAAATGTAATTTGATGCTCATGTAAATAATGAGAATTGTGTTTGTAAATGAAAAAGTGAATGTTTATCTGTGATATATATATGATTATCACATGAAATGAATGATTGAGAAATGAATGTGAACTGAAAAATATTGAGATTTTGATAAATGGAGTTGAGATGAATGAATAAGAATATAGGAAGTGTTTTTCACAGGTTCCGAAGAACGGTTTTCTCCATTTTTAGCCGGTACTCTGCTGGATTTTCTTTAAAATTTTCGGAACCTCAAATAAATTACAATTTCAATAAATGAATTGTATTTCACAAATTATTTTCAAAACTATGATAAAAATGAATTAAGATAAAATAGAGTGCTTCGACACACTGAGTGGCATAACTTGCTCGGCTATACTGTAGTCGGGTAAGGGGTGTCACAGCTCCAACACAAGCAGACAGACCTGCTCCTGCACCACCAAGGGGTAGAAGGTCTGGTAAATCCGAAGATGTGGGACCATCACAGAGGCCTACATCTGAGCTAGCAGAGAGGCCAGATAACAGACCACCTGCCAGAAATTATGCCCTGAGAGCTCAGGAGGAGCAAGATGCCCCGGACGTCATCAGGGGTACGTTCTCCCTCTACACTACACCTGTGCATGCATTGGTGGATCCAGGATCCACTCATTCATACATCTGCATCAATCTACCCGTAGAAAGGGGGATACTGGTAGGGGAGAGTGACCAAGACATTCTGGTCACTAATCCATTAGGCCACAGTGTAGTGGTGAACAAAGTATACAAGGGTTGCCTGTTAAGGATTCAGGGGTATGAATTCTTGGCCGACCTGATTGAGTTACCCTTCCACGAGTTTGACGTGATTTTGGGAATGGACTGGTTGTCACGTCATCAGGCAATAGTTGATTGCAAATTGAAGAGAATTTCTCTAAAAACTTCAGAGGGTAATGAGATCACGCTTGTGGGGAAAGGATGATTTCTTGTCCAATGTCATCTCACCACTTGCAAGAAGAATGATGAGAAAAGGCTGTGAAGCCTACCTAGCACATGTGGTGGATACTAGGCAGGCTAAGCCAAACTTGAGTGACATACCCACAGTGAGAGACTTCCCAGAAGTATTTCCTGAAGAATTGCTTGGTTTGCCACCAGAAAGGGAAGTCGAATTTGCTATTGAGACACTGCCGGGTACAGCACCCATTTCCATTGCTCCTTATAGGATGGCACCTACTGAATTGAGGGAGTTGAAAACTCAGTTGCAAGAGTTGCTTGATAAGGGGTTCATACGCCCCAGTGTGTCACCATGGGGAGCTCCAGTGCTGTTCGTGAAAAAGAAGGATGGGACTTTGAGACTTTGTATTGACTACCGACAGTTGAATAAAGTGACTGTGAAGAACAAATATCCGTTGCCTAGAATTGATGATCTGTTTGATCAGTTGAAGGGGGCAGAAGTATTTTCTAAGATTGATCTCAGATCAGGGTATCATCAGCTGAGGGTGAAGGATGTAGATGTGCCCAAGACTGCATTCAGGACCCGGTATGGGCATTATGAGTTCCTGGTGATGCCCTTTGGCCTAACAAATGCACCAGCGGCATTCATGGACCTTATGAACCGTATCTTCCATCCATTCATGGACCTTATGGTCGTAGTGGTTTTTATTGATGATATTCTGGTGTAATCCAAGACCAGGGAAGAACATGATGAACATTTGAGGATTGTTCTGCAAACCCTGCGGGAAAAGAAGCTGTATGCTAAGTTGTCCAAGTATGACTTTTGGCTGAATGAGATTGCATTCCTTGGACACATAGTGTCAGCTGATGGGATTAGGGTGGATCCCAAGAAAATAGAAGCAGTGATGGAATGGAAGCCTCCCAGGAATACAACTGAGGTCAGAAGCTTCTTGGGGCTAGCTGGGTATTACAGAAGATTTGTGAAGGATTTTCCTAATAAAGCTCCAATGACCAAGTTGTTACACAAGAATGTCGATTTAACTGGAATGACAAGTGTCGCACCGCTTTGAGAAGTTGAAGGCTATGTTGACAGAGGCACCAGTGTTAACACAGCCAGTGTCAGGAAAGGATTTTGTGGTCTACAGTGATGCCTCACATAATGGGTTAGGGTGTGTATTGATGCAAGAGGGGAAAGTGATTGCCTATGCTTCCAGACAGTTAAGGCCACATGAACAGAACTACCCTACCCATGATTTAGAGCTTGCAGCAATTATCTTCGCACTGAAGATATGGAGGCATTACTTGTATGGGGAAAAGTGCTACATTTACACAGACCACAAAAGCCTGAAATATTTGCCAACCCAGAAGGAGCTCAACCTTAGACAGAGGCGATGGATTGAGTTCCTGAAGGATTATGATTGTGTAATCAACTACCATCCTGGGAAGGCAAATGTAGTTGCTGATGCTTTGAGCAGAAAATCCATCACAGCTTTGAGATCATTGAATGCCCGTCTAACTTTGATTCGAGATGGAACTATTTTGGCTAAGTTGCAAGTGAGGCCAAACCTGCTACAGCAGATTTTTGATGGGCAAAAGGCAGATGAAAAGTTAATGGCTATTATGAGCAAGATCTCAGAGGGAAAAGCAACTGACTATAGGGTGAAAGCAGATGGGTGTCTGTACTACAAAGGAAGACTGTGTGTACCAGATGATGGGGAATTGGAAGCTAGTATTCTAAAAGAGACACACACTAGTGTATATGCTATGCACCCAAGAAGTACAAAGATGTATCATGACCTGAAGCTTCAGTATTGGTGGCCTGGTATGAAGAGGGACATAGCTGACTATGTGACTAAATGTTTGACATGTCAGCAAGTCAAGGCAGAACATCAAGTTCCATCAGGTTTGCTACAGCCTATACGCATACCTGAATGGAAATGGGATCGAATCACCATGGATTTTGTAAGTGGTTTACCTCTCACCTAGAAGAAACATGATGCAGCATGGGTAATAGTGGATAGATTGACCAAGTTAGCACACTTTCTGCCAGTTAGGACTGACTACTCACTGGAGAAGTTAGCAGAATTGTATATCAGTGAGATAGTTAGACTACATGGAATTCCACTTTCCATCATATCTGATCGAGACCCAAGGTTTACATCGAGATTTTGGAAGAAGTTGCATGAATCCTTGGGTACACAACTCCACTTCAAATGACTTTCCATCCTCGACGGATGGGCAATCGTAAAGAGTAATCCAGTCCTTGAGGATATCTTTGAGGAGTTGTGTCATTGAGTTTGAGGGAAGTTGAGATAGATACCTCCCATCGCGTAATTTGTATACAACAATAGCTACCAAGCTAGTATCCAAATGGCCCGTATGAAGCTGTATGGGAGAAAATGTAGAACTCCAGCAGGCCGGACTGAATTGGGCGAAGACAAATCGGTAGGGCTGCACTGTGAAACAGCCGAGGAGAAGGTAAAATCAATCAAAGCCAATCTCAAAGTTGCCTCGCATGCATGTAAATCTTATGCCGACCAAGAGAAAAGAAATAGAATATGTGGTTGGCGACAAAGTGTTCCTCAAGGTGTCACCATGGAAGAAAGTGTTGAGGTTTGGAAGAAAAGGTAAGTTGAGCCCTAGGTTCATTGGCCCATATGAAGTCATTGAACGTGTGGGTCCAGTGGCCTATAGGCTAGCTTTACCACCGTAGTGGACAAGATCCACAATGTGTTCCACGTGGCTATGCTCGGAAGATACCGCTCAGATCCTTCACATGTCATCTCCAGAGAAGAAATTGCAATACAGCCGGATTTGACATACGAAGAAGAACCTCTACGGATCTTGGCTCGGGAAGTGAAAGAGTTGAGAAACAAGCAAATTCCATTGGTGAAAGTGCTTTGGAGGCACCACAACACCGAGGAGGCAACTTGGGAAAGTTAAGAGTCGATGAGGCAATAGTTCCCTCAACTGTTTGCATCAGGTAAATTTCGAGGACGAAATTTAAATTAGAGGGGAAGAGTTGTAACACCCTCCAGAACCACTCGTACATTCTCTGCTCTTGATCGGCAGGTCGGTCCGGACAGCTAAAACGTCCGGAAAAATATTTAAATTAAAGTCGGGAATCATAATTAACTCAAATATTAATAAGAAACACTTAGTAAAAATTTTAGAAATAAAATACAACCAAGTAAAACGAGCCGGTGCCCAAGCAATGGGTAACCGGAGGGAAGTTGCGGTTCTCGCAACGAGGAGCCCTACACCCGGGGGAAAAATTGTAAAATAATTTTTGGGACTCTAAAGAAGGGTTACTGAGGTTCCCATGGCATTAGAATGCCAAGAAAATACCTAAAAAAATTTTTCAATCGGTACAGATGATTTTGACCCGTTAAGCCAAACAGAGGGCATTTTGGTCATTTCGCCTTCCGAGGTGATTTTTGGCCGACTTGTCCAGTTGAGTAAATAATTAATATGACATAAAATATGAAGAAACATTACTAGAAATTAAATTAAAAATGAGTAGTAGAGGAAAGAAAAGAAAATGCAAAAAAATGGCTATTTATGACATCAAAGTGATGCCATTTAAAATGTTCAACCAATCACAATTAATCTACCATTTGACTAACTAATAAAGAGACAAAATGAAGACTAAATAACCACAAAATCCAGCAGCCACCATCCTCCCCAATTGCAGCCGAAATCAACCTTGCCCTAAACCTCCATTGCCAACTTCCATCAAGCTTATTTTCTCTCTTCTTTTCACCACTAAACCCTAACTTCACTTCATTAAAACTTTACCCCACATCTTAAACAAGCTCTAGGCAGCCAAGAAGGAGAAAGAAAGTGAGGTTTAAGGGCTTGGAAAATTCTGCCACTTGAGGTTAGTGCACTTATACCTATTAAACTCTTTATTTCCATGATTTTGGACTTGAACTTAGTAAGATTTGTAGTTTAAATGAACAAAAACCTATGGGTATGAACACTTGAATTTCGGCTGCCCTAGTAAAAGAATATGTAGGAATGTTTTTAATGGACTTAGCATGAAGTGGAGGTTATGTTTAAGCTATATACCTATATAGATGTTGAAATAGGGTGCTAATTGAGGTTTATGGGTAAAGTGCATTGGACATTAGGGTTTTGAGGCATGAAAATGTAACTTGGCTTATTAAACTGTTAAAGAACAATCTAATGGTCAATAAGTGACCATTTGAGGTATGTTGAACACAATTTGGACTGAAAAATGGTATGGTAAACTCAAGGTGTAAACTGCCCTAGGACAGCAGCAGAGGGACTGAAAATTCAGTCCCTTTGCACTGCCATAACTTGGGCTGTGTTAGTCCAATTGAAGTTTGGCCAATTGGACATGAAACTAGGCTTATAATGGCACATTTTTGCTGAAGAAACCATGCCCAAAAGACCAAAGCAAGAGGACCAAAACTTGGCCCCAATCCGGATACCCTGCACTGAATTCTGCAGAATTGACCAAATGAACAGTAACTGTTCATTTGGCCATAACTCACTGTAGATTTGGTCAATTGGCCTGAAAGTTTTACAGCAACAATTTAAGACATATACAAACAACTTTCATGAAGGAACCTACCCCAAATTATGGCCAGAACCCATCCAACCAAGTGACTCTAGTTACTGTTCATGCACTGTAGATATGGTAAATCTGCAGATTTGGCAATCCGGCCAGCTTGGGTTTTTGGGCCATATCTGGAGCTACAAAACTCCAAATGGAGTGATTCAAAAAAGGAAATTCAACTAGACAAAATAAGGAACAACTTTCATGTTTTACATTTCTTTAAATTCCAACAGTAACAGTATCCAATGGAACAGTGAAATTGACTCACCAAAACTGAAAATTCTGCTTGTGTGGGTTTACACTTTGAAATGGTATTAACACTTAATGCCAACAAGTTTTAAACACCAAATGTGGTATGTTGGGAGTGCCAAAGTCAATGTACACATTTTTATTCTAAAAGTCAACATTTTTGTTGACCAATGATGAATAGTGACACCAAAAATTTGAAATTCACAAATTGAAGAATTTAAAAGTTTCAAATGCCCTAGTATACCTAACAAGATTGGTTTGGATAGTTTGGCATGCCAATAGGGTTCAGTTAGCAATACTGCACATGGCAAAAATGCCATTCTGTGATTTCATGGCTTTTAGCCATTCTGACTTTGTATTGAGACTTGGCCTTGTGCCTGATATTATTTACAGCTTGTTAGCTGTTCTGTTGCACACCGGGAGATACGTATGTGACCGATGGTGTGACGGCCCGAGGTACTAGGTACCCAGTGCCAGTTTACCCGTTATCCAGTCCAGTCATCTAGTGTAGGTTACTTGGGGCAACCAAATGAATAAAAGTGAACAACGTTAATGAAACAATGAATATATCAATACCAAACAAAGAAAGCATACACATTCTATACACATTTATTTTCTTGCTATTTTCTTGTATTATATTATTGCACCACTAAGCATTATTGCTTAGCGCGTTGCTTTTGCCACGCGTAGGTACTGGAGATCCCGATCGCGAGCCCAGTAGACCACAGACTGGGTGAGTCCATCGACAGTTCTGCTCAGTATCCGTGTCACCTCGTCACCTGCAGTGCATTGGTAGGACACTAGATGTCATTTTGTCATTTTGTAATTAACTTTTTATTTTCTCATATGTATTTGGGATTTATGTAATGTATTTTGAGGTTCATGTAAATAATAAAGATTTATGGTCATGTATGGTATTAATTTGAGTATTTAATGGTTGTTTATATATGAGAACCCTGAGAAAGGGATGTTTTGAGAAATGAAAAGGTTGTTGAGACCTGAAATTGACAAATTATTGAGATATTGATATTGAGTTTTGTTGATGATATTGGAGTTGAGAATGAATGAAATTGTATATTGGAAGTGTTTTTAACAGGTTTCGAAGAACTGTTTTCTCCATTTTTAGCCGGTACTCCGCCGGATTTTCCTTAAAATCTTCGGAACCTCAAATGAATAATACTTTTGATAAATGGTTAAAATAAATCATATTTCATAAATTAATTTCAAAAGCATGACACAAATTAAGTAAGGTATATTATAGTGTGCCAGTACACCATGTGGCATTACTTATTCGGGTATACTGTACACGAGTAAGGGGTGTCACAGAAACTCTTTTTCGAATAAGTTTATCTGTCCTGACCAAGAACTTGAATCATCAAGAACAATTAAATGAACATAAGATTTTCTCCCTATTTACTTAAAGTAATGAATCCCATCTTGATCAACATTCATCCTCTTATATAATTAGTAGGAGCCAACACATGCCCATATACCCACAAACAGTATGAGTATGAAAGTAGTATCAAACTCAAATCATCTATATACAAGATAACTGTGTTATCTCAGGTCTAAAGATTATATGCATTGATATAATATATGGCAATGCATTGACAAGAGTAAACTCCATGTGCTTGTCATAAGTGTCACTGGTTCGGCTTACTTATCATATATAAGAGCCTATCATGTTTGTTATGTGGCATAAGACTCACCACTCCAACTTATTAATATCTCATTTTAATACTTTGGGAACAAACATGATTACAATCTTTCTGGATAAGTCATGTCCTTTGTGAAGTATCCTCGATCATGAACCAATTTATAATAATTTGTACTAGAAATACTATCACTAATATTCTTAACAACTTAAGAATAGAATTTCTAACAAAATATCAATGGACCTTTTCAATTACACATAAATAGATTATGTAAACAGAAAAGTGTAATTATCTTTTATTAATAAAATATGTACAAGATACATACAAAATGATATACTCTAGGGCATACTACTAACAATCTCCCACTAGCACTAGAGCCGCTCATTACAGTATCTTATACCCATCTTCTCAAGATGTCGGTCTAACTGAGCTTATGACATAGCTTTCATGAATGGATTAGCTGGATTTTTGGCTGATGCTATTTTCTGCATGGCTACATCACCTCGCCCAACTATCTCTTTGATAATATAGTAGCGCCTTTCTATGTGTTTAGATTTTTGGTGAGACCGGGGTTCCTTAGCCTGAATGACTGCTCCATTATTGTCAGAGTAGAGAGGAACTGTTGACTCAATGGAAGGAACTACTGCAAGTTCTATCACGAACTTCTTTATCTAAATAGCTTCTTTTGCAGCATCTGATGCAGCAATATACTCAGCCTCTGTAGTGGAGTCAGCAGTTGTACTCTATTTGGAACTCTTCCAACCAGTTGTACCTCCATTACAAATGAACACAAATCTAGAGATAGACTTTCTATCATCAATATCTGATTGAAAATCAGAATCAGTATAACCATCTAATTATAGGTCGCCACCTCCATAGATCAAGAATAAATCCTTCTTGACAGCTATCTAGTGTTCCAAACCTGGATTGGATTGAAACCTACTAGTCAAACTTATAGCATGCGTGATATCTAGCCTAGTACACAATATTACATATATCAAACTTCCAATAGCCAAAGCATATGAAATCCTAACCATTTTATCTCTTTCTACAGGTGTCTTTAGAGACATCTCCTTAGAAAGATGGATACCATGTCTTACTGATAACAATCCTCTCTTGGAATTAAGCATGTTAAACCTTTTTAACACCTTTTCCAAGTATAGACTTTGGGTAAACCAATTATTCTTTTCGTTCTATCTCTATAGATGCAAATTCCAAGAGTATAGGTTGCTTCCCCTAAGTCTTTCATGGAGAATGTATTTGACAACCATACCTTGACAGTTTTTAACATATCTATGTCATTGCCTATTAATAATATGTCATCTACATATAAGACAAGGAAAGTGACAGCACTCCCACTAACCTTCTTATAAACACATGGCTCATCCACATTTTTGATAAAACTAAATGATTTAATGGATTCATCAAAATGGATGTTCCAACTCCTCGAAGCTTATTTTAACCCATAAATAGATTGTTTTAGCTTGCACACTTTGGAATGATCTTGGGATTCAAAACCCCTAGGTTATTCCATGAAAATGTTTTCTTCAATATTTCCATTGAGAAAAGCCATTTTGACATCCATTTGCCAAATTTCATAATCATAGTTTACAGCTATTGCTAATAAAATCCTAATAGATTTAAGCAAGGCAACAGGCGAGAAAGTCTCCTCATAG
This sequence comes from Hevea brasiliensis, assembly GCF_030052815.1. NCBI lineage: Eukaryota > Viridiplantae > Streptophyta > Magnoliopsida > Malpighiales > Euphorbiaceae > Hevea > Hevea brasiliensis. The sequence goes on from NC_079493.1 coordinate 60,138,165, forward strand.
TCGATTGCTTGCCTTTGGCGAAACCCTTTCGTAACTAGCCTTGCTTTATAGGTCTCCACCTTTCTATTAGAACCAATTTTCCTCTTGAAAACCCATTTATTACCTATAGGTACAATACCTTTAGGTGGGTCAACAAGATCCCAAACTTGGTTCTTATACATGGAATCCATTTCGGATTTCATAGCTTCAATCCATTTAGAAGAATCTATATCTGATATAGCTTCTGTAACACCCCGAACCTCCGGGCTCTAAATAGTGTTTTTACTTGTAACTTTTTCTTGACCAAGGGGGACTAAAATGAAATTTTCATATTTGGAAAATGCAAATTTGTTTTTGAAAGTGTCTTCATTGAAAACTTTATCAAATTAGCTTTCCAACTGTCACACCCTACTCCTCCGTAAGATGTAACATGATCCCGTAGTACACTTAATGAATTACCGTACTTCGTCTACCGATAACCCATTAAATATACTACAAGGGATTTTAAAATAATTTCGTGAAATTAAATAGTGGTGGGAACGTTGAATATTTCTTAAAAAAACTTTAAGTGAAATTTTGGTCATGGATAAAATCATCGATTAAAATCTGGTGTTACAAAATTTTTTTCAAAATTTTTGGCAGAGTGCTAGCTGTATTTTGAGAAAATAGTTCTTCAACTTGAAAAGGAAAACACTCTCAATATGTTTTCTCAAATACAAATCCAATAAACTTCATATCATCTCACAATTCAATCTCAATAATCAAATCAATTCATTTTCAAACCAACCTCATCATAAAAGAAACATTTCATCGATTTCAAGACTCAAAAATTAATATTACAAAACTATACAGGTAAATGAAATCTCAAATTTACATTACAATGATTTGCACTAAATTACATACCAAAATATTTTACAAGAGTTTTTATACAACTGCTCAAATAATTTACATACATATTATTACATGCATACATCAAAACCTATGTACAAGGGTATACCTATGATATACCTGGAGCTGATTTGAATGTGTCTTCAAAGAATCTTACTCAACTGTTCTATACTCTTTTCACCAGCGACAGCATATAAAGCTATCGCTAAGTGGTGAACTCAGTGGTGCACAACTATAATTTAAAACATAGTACAATATACATTGACAAAATTATAATAATTAATTTGAAAGTCTCGAAATTTAACAAAATTCCAAAAGTCAAAGTCTTCGTTGCCAATAATATAAATCATTAGTTAAAATGACTTTGAGCAAGAAATTCAACTTATCAAATCACAACTGGACATTTAAAGTAATTCCAGCAATCATGAAAATAAAGATTAATTCCAATAAAGTCAATTATACATAAATCATAATTGAAATCATAATTATTTACTATTCAAAAACCATTCTTTATCTCACTAACTATGCAAGACTAATCCGCAAGGGCCATCTTTAGGGCGATTCTAACTCCCTATGGTCGAGAAGGTCGAATCGGATTCTAACTCCCTATGGTCAGGAAGGTCGAATCATCGTGCACAGTACACATCACAATAATGAAACTTCCGAAAGGGCCATAACAAAAACTTATATCTAACCTCTATTAAGAGGAGAATCTAAGCCTGTGTACATACCATGGTAATCAAAACAAAGCTAACTCCATTGTCTCTTAAACAAATGAGAGAGATGGGTAATAACCTAGTCAAGCATCTATAGTGAGATACAAAATAATATCATAGTCTTTTTGTCCTTTTTATGAGCATAAATCACAACACAATTCGATTCAAAGTCAACTCCAATATCCAATAATTTTTATGCTCATCACAATTCAAAACATAAATTTCTATTTTCCATGCAATTTGCCCATCACAATTCAAAACATTTTCTATCACAATTTTTCAAAACGTAAATTATTCAATCCACAACAATGCTTAATACTTGTTGAAATACCATTTCACAAAGCTAAATTCATACATACTATAATAATTTCAATAATCATTGAATTAAGTCCAATACTTGATAAACATAATACATAAGGAAAATAACTTCTTTTAATCATATGAAATATTCAGAACAAAATCAATTAAAAACTAGTTGTGCACAAACTTCTGATGAGTCGCCTCTTGGCCTTGACTCAGTGGGTCTTTTCCCTTTCCAGTGTCTTTTCTAACTGAAATACACAATTTGAAGTGTTTCAGTACTCATATAAATTGTTTCTAAGAATAAGGTTCAATAATTAAATTTTATTAATACTATTCCTTTCATTAGTCAACCTATAATGTTGACCTTTAATGCACACTAGGTGAATTAGTTTTAATGTCACTAATATGTTCCATTTTTCATTCCTCACTTGTTGACATATGTTGCCAATTTCATTTCAAAGCTTATTGCATTTTATTGTAATTATTTAGATTTCATGGCCAATGTTTACTGTCTATTGGACTAAGCAACAGTGTAAATTTAATAGATTTCTCTTCATTAAATTGTTTCTCATTGTGTCTTCTTTAATTTCCTTTTTGATGTTAGTAGTATGCCCTAGAGCATATCATTTAGTATGTATCTTGTACATATTTTTATTAATAAAAGGCATTTCCACTTTTCCGTTTACATAATATATTTATGTGTAATAGAAAAGGTCCATTGATATCTTGTTAGAAATATTATTCTTAAGTTGTTAAGAATATGAGTGACAATATTTCTAGCATGAAGTATCATAAATAGGTTCACAATCGAGGATACTTCATAATAAGGACATGACTTATCCAGAAAGATTGTATTCATGTTTGTTCCAAAGTTATTTATATAAGATATAAATAAGATGGAATGGTGAGTCTCATGCCATATAACAAACATGATAGGCACTTATAAATGATAAGTAGGCCGAACCAGTGACACTTATGATGAGCACATGGAGTTTACTCTTGTCAATGTTTTGTCATAAATCATATCAGTGCATATAATCTTTAAACCTGAGATAGCACAGTTATCTTGTATATAGGTAGTTTGAGTTTGATATTGCTTTCATACTTGTACTGTGTATGGGTATATGGGCATGTGTTGGCTCCTACTAGTTATATATGGAGGTAGGTGTTGATCAAGATGGAATCTGTTCCTCTAAGTAAATAGAGATAAAATCCTATGTTCATTTAATTGTTCTTGATGTTTCAAGTTCCTGGCCAGGACAGATAGATTTATTCAAAAAAGAGTTTCTGATGAGAAAATCTTTTTAATCAAGAACTGGAATTAAAAGAGAACATAATATTCATAGCAAATGGAGTTTGACATAAACCATGACTCCAGCTTGAGTTGGGATTTTGTAAAAGAGAGATTCTAGTGCATGGTAACATATGATTATAGGTTCATTTAAGGTAAACATTATTACTAATTGGGTGGCCATGGCATGCTATGCTAGCTGTTAACCATGGTCTATGAGGTTCATAAAATGATTTAGAGAAATCATTTATGGTAAGAAAGAGTTCTGATGATATTAAGAGTTGATATCATGTCTCATTGCCAATTACTGATGAGCCTAGTAAGTCACACACATACACAAGTTATCACCTAATTAAATATGATTTAATTAATTAATTAAAGAGTTTAATTGATTAATTAAATAGGTTTGGTTTGCAATTAGTTTGCAAAGTCCCTAGCATGACTTGAAACCAAATATAGATTATTGGATGTATAATATAAGTTAAATTTATATTTAAAGTGTTTAAATATGAATTTAATTAATGAGAAATTAATTAATAGAGATTAATTAATTAATTTATATTTGATATAAATTAATTAGAAGAAGAAAAATAATTATTTTGGGTTGAGAACTCAAAATTAAGACACAGGGGCATTTTGGTTATTTTGCAGTGTGACACGTGGCACCATGAGATGGTGACACATGGCATAACACATAAGCTTGCCAAATGTTTTTTAATCATGTAAGATGATTAAAATCAAGATTACATATAGGTTTGACACTTGGCACAATGTGATTGGGTCACTTAAACCTAGAGCTAATCAAAGGGTGACATGTGGCAAGGGTTTAATGTGTTAACCTAGCTATTTAAGTGTTGTTATGAGAAAATAAAATACAACCAGCAGCCACACTCCTTGGTCACGCCATTTTGCGGCCCTCCCTCTATTCTTCTTCATCTCTCATCAATTCAAAGAGATTAGCCATCAATCTCTTGAATTAAGAATACTAGAAATTGTTTCTAGTATCCTGTTTACATCTTTAATCTCTTAAAAGGCAGAACTTGAATTTCTAATTAATAGAAAAGGCTTTAGAAGCTGTTCAAGGGCTGCTATAGGTGTTCTTGGTGTGGAAAAGCTAGAGGGACAACATCTGGTGTCCTGAAGACGAATCTCAAAGGTGCAGACACGCTGCAGTGCATCAAGAGGTTAGTGTAATCGTTCTTGATTTAATCTAGGGTTCTAAAATTAATCTTGTGACACCCCTTACCCGTGTACAGTATACCCGAGTAAGTAATGCCACACGGTGTACCGGCACACTCTAATATACCTTAATTAATTTATATCATGCTTTTGCATATAATTTATGAAATATACTTTATTTAAGCCATTTAGCAAAATTTTTATTTATTTGAGGTTCCGAAAATTTTATAGAAAATCCGGCGGAGTACTGGCTAAAAATGGAGAAAACAGTTCTTCGGGACCTATTAAAAACACTTCCAATAAACAAATTCATTCATTCCCAACTCCAATATCATCACAAAACTCAATATCAAGATCTCAACAATTTTTCAATTTCAGGTCTCAACAACCTTTTCATTTCTCAAACATCCCTTTCTCAGGGTTCTCATATATAAACAACAATTAAATACTCAAATTACTTCCATACATAACCATAAATCTTTATTATTTACATGAACCTCAAAATACATTACATAAATCCCAAATACATATGAGAAAATAAAAATTTAATTACAAAATGACAAAATGACATCTAGTGTCCTACCAATGCACTGCAGGTGACGAGGTGACACGGACACTGTGCAGAACTGCAGGATGGACTCACCCAGTCTGTGGTCTACTGGGCTCACGATCGGGATCTCCAGTACCTACGCATGGCAAAAGCAACGCGCTAAGCAATAATGCTTAGTGGTGCAATAATATAATAGAAGAAAATAGCAAGAAAATGAATGTGTATAGAATGTGTATGCTTTCTTTGTTTGGTATTGGTATAACCATTATTTCGTTAACGTTGTTCACTTTTATTCATTTGGTTGCCCCAAATAAACCTACACTAGACGACTGGACTAGATAACGGGTAAACTGGCACTGGGTACCTAGTACCTCGGGCCGTCACACCATCGGTCACATATGCATCTCCCGGTGTGCAATAGAACAGCTAACAAGCTGTAAATAATATCAGGCACAAGGCCAAGTCTCAATACAAAGTCAGAATGGCTACAAGCCATGAAATCACAAAATGGCATATTGCCATGTGCAGTATTGCTAACTGAACCCTATTGGCATGCCAAACTATCCAAACAAATCTTGTTAGGTATACTAGGGCATTTGAAACTTTTAAATTCTTCAATTTGTGAATTTCAAATTTTTAGTGTCACTATTCATCTTATTGGTCAACAAAAATGTTGACTTTTAGAATAAAAATATGTACATTGACTTTGGCACTCCCAACATACCTCATTTGGCATTCCAAACTTGTTGGCATTAAGCATTTATACCATTTCAAAGTTTAAACCAACACAAGCAGAATTTTCAGTTTTTGTGAGTCAATTTCACTGTTCCATTGGACACTGTTGCTGTGGGAATTTGAAGAAATGTAAAACATGAAAGTTGTTCCTTATTTTGTCTAGTTGAATTTCCTTTTTTGAATCACTCCATTTGAAGTTTTGTAGCTCCAGATATGGTCCAAAAACCACAGCTGGCCGGATTACCATTCTGCAGAAATTACCATATCTACAGTAACATGAACAGTGACTGCCACTGCCATTTGGGTTAGGTTCTGGCCATAATTTGGGGTAGGTTCCTTCATGAAAGTTGTTTGTCTATGTCTTAACTTGTTTCTGTAAAAATTTCAGGTCAATTGACCAAATCTACAGTGAGTTATGGCCAAATGAACAGTTACTGTTCATTTGGTCAATTCTGCAGAATCAGTTTCAGGGTATCCGGATTGGGGCCAAGTTTTGGTCCTCTTGCTTTGGTCTTTTGGGCATGGTTTCTTCAGCAAAAATGTGCCATTATAAGCCTAGTTTCATGTCCAATTGGCCAAACACCAATTGGACTAACACAGCCAAAGTTATGGCTGTGTAATTGGACTGAAATTTCAGTCCATTTGCTGCTGTCCTAGGGCAGCTCACACCTTGACTTTGCCATACCATTTTTCAGTCCAAATTGTGGTCAACATACCTCAAATGGTCACTTATTGACCATTAGAGTGTTCTTTAATAGTTTGATAAGCCAAGTTAATTTTTCATTCCTCAAAACCCTAATGTCCAATGCAATTTACCCATAAACCTCAATTAGCACACTAGTTCAACATCTATGTAGATATATAGCTTAAACATAATCTCCAATTCATGCTAAGTCCATTAAAACCATCAAAACACTCCCTTATTGTTCCTTCCTTAGGGCTGCCGAAATTCAAGGCATGCATAAGTATAAATTTCATTCATTTAAGTGACAAATTCTTGCTCACTTTAAGGCTTTAACATGGAATAAAGGAGATTTAAGTATATATGTGCACTAACCTTGAATAGGGCAGATTTTTCCCAACTCAAAACTTCACTTTTCTTCCTTTTCTTGGCTGCCAAAAGCTTTGTCTAGGTGTGGGATTAATTTTTGATGAAGGGACTTATGGGTTTTAGGGTGAGGAAGCATGGAAATTTGAAGCTTTCAAGAACCAAAAATGGAGGAGCATGGTGAAGGGATTTCGGCTGCAATGGGAAAGGAGGGATGCCTGCTGCATTTTTTTGTTATTTTGGTCTTCTTTTAACCTCTTTTATTTGTTAGTTAAATAGTTGCTTAATGGTGATTGGTTGGAAATTTTAAATGACATCATACTATGTCATTATTTGCATTATTTTGCATTTTCTTTTCTTTTCTTTCACTACTCATTTCCAATTTCATTTTTAGTAATGTTTCTTCATATTTTATGTCATATTAATTATTTACTCAACTGGACAAGTCAGCCAAAAATCACCTCTAAAGGCGAAATGACCAAAATGCCCTCCGTTTGGCTGAACGGGTCAAAATTGTCTGTACCGATTGAAAAATTTTTCTAGGTATTTTCTTGGCATTCTAATGCCATGGGAACTCAATAACCCTTCTCTGTAGTCCCAAAAATTATTTTATAATTTTCCCCCCGGGTCTAGGGCTCCTCGTTGCGAGAACCGCAACTTCCCTCTGGTTACCCATCGCTAGGGCACCGGCTCGTTTAACTTGGTTGTATTTTATTTCTAAAATTTTTACTAAATTTTTCTTATTAATATTTGAGTTAATTATGGTTCTTGACTTTAGTTTAAATATTTTTCCGGATGTTCTAGCTGTCCTGACCGACACCGGTCACCGGAACAGTAGGATGTACGGAGTGGTTACCGGGAGGGTGTTACAAATCTGATTAATTTTAAAATCTTAAATGGCAAATACAGATCCAAAAACATATTAAAAGAGTTTTAATATGTTGTTTATCATTGAAATAAAATAGATAAAAATAAATCTTGCATGATGCATGTGACCCTAAGTGAAAATCTTTGAATTCAATGGTATAAACTTGTGTTTTTCACGCTTCCGTTCCTTAAATTGGTATCAGAGCCACTATATTGAGCAGTTGGAACAACTTGACTTCAACATGGATTTCCAACTACAGACGGATTTGATCCTTTAGTCCCTTCCTGAGTCTTTTGGGAATTTTGTGACAAATTTCCATATGACTAAACAGGAATGCACCTTAGCTAGTTTACTCAACATGCTGGTTATTGCCCAAAAGAATATGCCAGGCAATAAAGGGAAAGAGGTAGCTTTGGTTGCATCTTCTTCTGCTGGAAAGTCCAACAAGAAGAAGGGCAATAAGAACAAGAAACCTTAGATTCCTGGTCCTTTCAAGAAAATAGCTAAACAGAAAAGGAAGACTAAAGCTGATGGAGGCAAAGGAAAGTGTTTCCACTGCCAAAAGGATGGGCACTGAAAAAGGAACTGCCTAGAGTATCTTGCTTCTCTGAAGGACAAGAAGGATACACCTTCGGAAGGTATGTTCATGTCTTGTTATTTAGATTCTGATGATACTCATAGTTCATCTACAGCTTGGGTTTTAGATACTGGTGCCAGTTCTCACATTTCTAATGATATGCAGGAACTAGCAAACAGTAGCAGCTTGCGTTCTCAAGATATTAGAGTCCGGATTGGCAATGGCTCAACTGTTGAAGCTTTAGCCATAGGATCTAAATCTTTTTACATGTTTGGACATGTTTTGCGTTTGGATAATATTTTATATGTACCTGATGCTTTTAAGAACATCATTTTTATATCTAGTTTGACTAGAAATGGCTATGAATTTCAGTTCACTGATGATGTTTGCAATATTTATTTTGGAAATAAATATGTTGGTTCAGGTTATATGAATGATGGTCTTTATTATTTGGATAATAATGACAAACACAAATTGAATGCAAGTGATCTAAAAGAATGCAATGCCATGGTGAAAACCAACTCAAGTTCAAAATATATTTGGCACTTAAGATTATGTCATATTGCAGAAGATAGGATTGCAAAATTGGAGAAAATGGAGATTCTATCCTCATTAGGCTCTGAGCCTACTCCAACTTGTGAATCTTGCCTTCAGGGTAAAATGACTAGATCACCCTTTATTGGACAAGGGCTAAGAGCTGAAAATATTTTGGAGCTAATACATAGTGATGTATGTGGTCCATTTAAAGAAATGGCTAGAGGGGGTTTTCATTATTTTATTACCTTTACTGTTGATAAATCAAGGTTTGGGTATTTGTATTTGATGAAATACAAACATGAATCTTTTGAAAAGTTCAAAGAATTTAAATCTGAAGTAGAAAATCAAACAGGAAAGAATATTAAAGCTCTTCGATCAGATCGTGGAGGTGAATATTTGAGTACTGAATTTGATGAATACTTGAGAGAGCGTGGCATTGTTTCTCAGCTGATTCCTCCAGGAACGCCACAGCTGAATGGTGTATCTGAAAGGAGAAATCGTACCCTATTGGATATGGTACGTAGTATGATGAGCTATACTGATATGCTAATCTTCTTTTGGGGATTTGCATTAGAATCAGCTTTGTATATTCTGAATAGGATTCCATCAAAATCAGTTTCTTCCACACCTTATGAGATATGGCATGGAAGAAAACCAAGTTTTAAGCATGTTAAGATTTGGGGTTGTCCAGCTTATATCAAAAAGTCAACACCGATAAATTGGAGACCAGATCGTAAAAGGTCGATTTGTTGGATATCCAAAAGATAGTTTTGGATATTATTTTTATTTGCCTACTTCACAAAAGGTTGTGATAAGTAGAGATGCCACATTTCTTGAATAACAGTTTATTCAAGAAGGAGGCAAAGGAAGGCAAATAGAGTTAGAATTGGAGAATTCGACCAACCAAATGCATCGATGGATATAGATCCATCTAGTCAACCAATACCCGTTGATGAAACATCTACACTGTTCCTCGTAGAACAACCAGGTATCTCACTCACCGTGAGATATGGTTTTCTTCATGAAGAAGAACAAGAGTTGTCTACTCATGAAGAAGTAGATCATGGAGATGATCCACTTACCTATGAAGAAGCTATATCGATATAGACTCTTCAAAATGGAGTGAAGCTATGAAATCCCAGATTGATTCCATGTATAAGAATCAAGTTTGGGATCTTGTTGACCCACCAAGGTATTATACCTATAGGGAACAAATGGGTTTTCAAGAAGAAAATTGGTTCGATGGAAAGGTAGAGACCCATAAGGCAAGGCTAGTAGCGAAGGGTTTCGCCAAAGGCAAGGAATCGACTATGAGGAGACTTTCTACTTTGTTGCCATGCTTAAATCAATTAGGATTTTATTAGCAATAGCTGCATACTATGATTATGAGATTTGGCAGATGGATGTCAAAAAAGCTTTTCTCAATGGATACATTGAAGAAAACATTTTCATGGAACAACCTAGGGGATTTGAATCCCAAGATGGTTCCAAGGCATGCAAGCTAAAGCGATCCATTTATGGGTTGAAACAAGCTTCGATGAGTTGGAACATCCGTTTTGATGAAGCCATTAAATCCTTTGGTTTTATCAAAAATGAGGATGAGCCATGTGTATATAAGAAGGTTAGTGACAGTGCTATCACTTTCCTTGTCTTATATGTGGATGACATACTGTTGATGGGTAATGACACAGGTATGTTGATGACTATAAAGGTATGGTTGTCAAATACATTCTCCATGAAAGGCTTAGGGGAGGCAACCTATATTCTTGGAATTCGCATCTATAGAGATAGAGCAAAAAGAATAATTGGTTTATCCCAAAGTCTATACTTGGAAAAGGTGTTAAAGAGGTTTAACATGCTTGATTCCAAGAGAGGATTGTTACCAGTGAGATATGGTATCCATCTTTCTAAAGAGATGTCTCCAAAGACACCTGAAGAAAGAGATAAGATGGCCAGGATTCCATATGCTTCGGCTATTGGAAGTTTAATGTATGCAATGTTGTGTACTAGGCCGGATATCGCATATGCTGTTAGTTTGACTAGCAGGTATCAATCCAATCCAGGTTTGGAACACTGGATAGCTGTCAAGAATATTCTTAAGTACTTGAGAAGAACTAAGGATTTATTCTTGATTTATGGAGGTGGAGACTTGCAATTGGATGGTTATACTGATTCTGATTTCCAATCAGATATCGATGATAGAAAGTCTACCTCTGGATATGTGTTCATTTGTAATGGAGGTGCAGTCAGTTGGAAGAGTTCCAAACAGAGCACGACTGCAGATTCCACTACAGAGGCTGAGTATATTGCTGCATTAGATGCTGCAAAGGAAGCTGTTTGGATAAAGAAGTTCGTGACAGAACTTACAGTAGTTCCTTCCATTGAGTCAGCAGTTCCACTATACTGTGACAATAATGGAGCAGTCATACAGGCTAAGGAACCAAGGTCTCACCAGAAATCCAAACACATAGAAAGGCGCTACCACATTATCAGAGAAATAGTTGGGCGAGGCGATGTAGCCATGCAGAAAATAGCATCAGCTGAAAATCCAGCTGATCCATTCACTAAGCCTATGTCACAGACTCAGTTAGACCGACATCTTGAGAAGATAGGTCTAAGATATTGTAATGAATGGCTCTAGTGCTAGTGGGAGATTGTTAGTAGTATGCCCTAGAGCATATCATTTAGTATGTATCTTGTACATATTTTTATTAATAAAAGGCATTTCCACTTTTCCGTTTACATAATATATTTATGTGTAATAGAAAAGGTCCATTGATATTTTGTTAGAAATATTATTCTTAAGTTGTTAAGAATATGAGTGACAATATTTCTAGCACGAAGTATCATAAATAGGTTCACAATCGAGGATACTTCATAATAAGGACATGACTTATCCAGAAAGATTGTATTCATGTTTGTTCCCAAGTTATTTATATGAGATATAAATAAGATGGAATGGTGAGTCTCATGCCATATAACAAACATGATAGGCACTTATAAATGATAAGTAGGCCGAACCAGTGACACTTATGACGAGCACATGGAGTTTACTCTTGTCAATGTTTTGTCATAAATCATATCAGTGCATATAATCTTTAAACCTGAGATAGCACAGTTATCTTGTATATAGGTAGTTTGAGTTTTATAGTTCTTTCTTACTTTTACTTTTTATGGGTTTATGGGCATGTGTTTTCTCCTACTATTTATTTATGTAGGTAGGTGTTGATCAAGATGGAATCTGTTCCTCTAAGTAATTAGATATAAAATCCTTTGTTAATTTAATTGTTCTTGATGTTTCAAGTTCTGGCCAGACAGATAGATTTATTCAAAAAGAGTTTCGATGAGAAAATCTTTTAATCAAGAACTGGAATTAAAAGAGAACATAATATTCATAGCAAATGGAGTTTGACATAAACCATGACTCCAGCTTGAGTTGGGATTTTGTAACAGAGAGATTCTAGTGCATGGTAACATATGATTATAGGTTCATTTAAGGTAAACCTTATTACTAATTGGGTGGCTATGGCATGCTATGCTAGGTGTTAACCATGGTCTATGAGGTTCATAAAATGATTTAGAGAAATCATTTATGGTAAGAAAGAGTTCTGATGATATTAAGAGTTGATATCATGTCTCATTGCCAATTACTGATGAGCCTAGTAAGTCACACACATACACAAGTTATCACCTAATTAAATATGATTTAATTAATTAATTAAAGAGTTTAATTGATTAATTAAATAGGTTTGGTTTGCAATTAGTTTGCAAAGTCCCTAGCATGACTTGAAACCAAATATAGATTATTGGATGTATAATATAAGTTAAATTTATATTTAAAGTATTTAAATATGAATTTAATTAATGAGAAATTAATTAATAGAGATTAATTAATTAATTTATATTTGATATAAATTAATTAGAAGAAGAAAAATAATTATTTTGGGTTGAGAACTCAAAATTAAGACACAGGGGCATTTTGGTTATTTTGCAGTGTGACACGTGGCACCATGAGATGGTGACACATGGCATAACACATAAGCTTGCCAAATGTTTTTTAATCATGTAAGATGATTAAAATCAAGATTACATATAGGTTTGACACTTGGCACAATGTGATTGGGTCACTTAAACCTAGAGCTAATCAAAGGGTGACATGTGGCAAGGGTTTAATGTGTTAACTTAGCTATTTAAGTGTTGTTATGAGAAAATAAAATACAACCAGCAGCCACACTCCTTGGTCATGCCATTTTGCAGCCCTCCCTCTATTCTTCTTCATCTCTCATCAATTCAAAGAGATTAGCCATCAATCTCTTGAATTAAGAACACTAGAAATTATTTCTAGTATCCTGTTTACATCTCTAATCTCTTAAAAGGCAGAACTTGAATTTCTAATTAATAGAAAAGGCTTTAGAAGCTGTTCAAGGGCTGCCATAGGTGTTCTTGTTGTGGACAAGCTAGAGGGACAACATCTGGTGTCCTGAAGACGAATCTCAAAGGCGCAGACACGCTGCAGTGCATCAAGAGGTTAGTGTAATTGTTCTTGATTTAATCTAGGGTTCTAAAATTAATCTTATTAATTTTAAAATCTTAAATGGCAAATACAGATCCAAAAACATATTAAAAGAGTTTTAATATGTTGTTTATCATTGAAATCAAATAGATAAAAATAAATCTTGCATGATGCATGTGACCCTAGGTGAAAATCTTTGAATTCAATGGTATAAACTTGTGTTTTTCACGCTTCCGTTCCTTCATTTGAATCATATCATTTAGATTTGTATAACTCAAATTATGGTCAATTGACCATAACTAGGTCAATTCTGAATTTTGGTTCCCTTACTAGGCAGTTTTAGTATTACACTTTGCCAATTTTATTTGAGTAGGTTGCTGCCATATTTAGGTCTATTACTCTTCATAGGATATGTTACCCTATGTATTATGGTCACTAAGAATTTTTTATTGTAATTTTTCAAGTCTTGTAGAGTTACTTATAGTCAAGTTATTGGATTGGACCCAATGGTCTTTTAATGACAGGATGTTCAACTAGGGCAGTAGCTTTGACCAAACATTTGAGCTTCTTACATTCATAAGGTGAGTGAGAGGTCTAAAACAAAGTTGAAGGTCTATTTTTTAGCTTTCCATAATAGTATGGCTCATTTTGTTTGAAGACTTCTAGTGGGAGTTATACTTAAAACACTTTGCTGGAGTTAATGGTCATTTGAACCATTTCCAGATTTGGTATGCCAACTTAATCAAGTTAATTGACCTAGTTTCCTTAGTTTCTGGGTTTTGGTCAAAATACCATTATTGTAGGCCTATGTCTTAGTGAAAATTTGGTACTGGTTTCAAGGCATTTGGAGTTATATGGACCATGTTATGGTCATTTTACTATTGCTGGTTAAGTTGCACTTATATTGCAAAGTTTAGGTCATTTTTAGGTCAAAGTCAATTCAGCCTGTTTTTGTAACCTGATTTGTGCAAGCATTTTGACTTAGTTCTAGTCATTTCTGGGCTTTGGTGTCTTCATTAGAGTTGTAGCTCTATGTCTAAGCTTTCCATGGTATAAATTTCAGGTCATTTGGACCTGTTTTGAGTGAGTTATGGCCAAAATACTGACTACTATTCATATGGTCAAAATTCTGGGTTTTCATGTCATGCAATTCCGGATTTGGTCATTCTTTTAAGTCACTTCTAGGCAGAATTTTAGCACATTTTCTACATGAAAGTTGGCCTATTTTATGTCTAGTTTTACCTCCAATTGGCCTCATACCAATTGGGATCGTACAAATTCACTTATAACCTAAAATGCATATTGCCCTTACTAACTACACTTTGCATTGAAAAATGACACTTCTAATGGACATCATTCACTTTACAATTGGGTCAATTGTCCAACAACAACCCAATGTAATCAAATATCTAGTAATAACTCAATTCCATTAAATCAATTGTCCCACAACAACTCAATTTAAGTCAAATAACCAGCAACACTTAATTCAATTAAATCAATATCCAACACTTATACAAATCATCAAACTCTAATCAATTGATCAAAACCACTAATGTACATTCCATTAACTCATAATCAACATTAATATACATGATAATAAGGCCTTCCTAAGCACATCAAGGTTGCCAAAATTGGTACATATGCTTTAACTTCCATATTGACTTCATAACCTTACTTCAAATACACAATTCAAACATACACATGTTAATTAAACTCTTATACATTTAAGTGCTTTAATCAACACCTCAAATCACCATTTACATGAAGAAATTATTCATACTCCCATGGACATGAGGGCTGCCAAATTGGAGACTTGTCAACACTTAACAATTTCTTGAAATTCTTTCATATTCCTACTCACCATAACCTCAATTACAAGTTTAATGAAGCAAGTAAGGAAAATAAGCACTTACCTCTTTTGAAGCTTGTCCAAACTTCACCAAAACCTTTCTTTCTTGCTTCCTATCTCTTCCCCAAGCTGTATGGACCAACTTTAGTGAAGGATAATGGAAGAAAATTGGCTTGGATCATGGAGACAGAGAGCTTGGCCATGGATGAATTTGAATGGGAAATGAAATTCAGCCAAATGAAAATGTGAGGAAGAAGAAGGTGAAAGTGGAGAAATCTGTCCACTTTGGGATTTATATAGGTCTATTAAATAATACTTAGTGGAGCACTAATGATAACTAAAAGATTAATTAATCCAAGATTCCTAAAATTGCAATTATACCCTCAATCTTTCACTATTTATATGATATACCAAATTTCTTATTTTCATGGCATTTTCAAAATTTAATACCACTTATTTCTCATGGACATTTAGGTCAAAAGTCCACTCTATGTGTCAAATGACCAAAATGCCCCTCTTCGGGTTGTATTTTGAATTTTTGGGTACTACCGATTTACTCCTTATACAGCCGATTTCTTTAATTTTCGTTTTTCGTTTATACTAACTTATTAATTTTTCTTTGACATTTTCAATGTCAATTACACCTTAGTAGACCTTTAATTATGTTTCAAAAATATTTTCCTGAGTTCCTCGCGGTCCAAGGCTTGTCAATTGTCCTCGCCGTAACTTCCCAGTGCGGTCACCCATCGCTTCGGTGCCGTCTCATTTAACCTAGTTTCATTTCCTCTCTTTTATTTTTCCTTAATTTTTCTTGTATTTTCTTTTTATTTATTTCATCATTTTATGCCCGTTTATTATCACTGAAGTATAGTTCCAGACATCTTGACTTGTCCGGACTGACATTAGGTCACCGGAGTAGTCGAATGTACGGACTACATAAAGTGAGGGCGTTATAATTCTTCCCTTCTAAATAAAAATTTTGTCCTCAAAATTTACTTGATGTATCTGTTGCTTCCTTGCTTCTTCATTTCTTTGTGTTGTTTCATCAATATCTAGGTTCGGCTCCTCTCTAGCCTTCGTGGCATACACCCGTGGTGTCATCCTGACTTCGGGCCTTTTGACCATCTCAGAAATAGCCTTCTGTGAAATCTCAGTTGTCTCTGCTCTGACTGCACCTCACTGGATACTGTGTCCCACCATTGATAAGCATCATGTTGGAGTAGAGACATAGCACCCTCCAGGTTCTGTTCTGACCAATTCTCATACTTACTTTCCTATTTACTTCTCTTTCCATTCCACAACTTAACTTTAATTAGTTCATCTCTCGGTTTTATCTTCTTCCTTGACTCAATTCCTTGACTCGACTGTCGAGTCATAATTTAGCACCGCTTATCACCCCTAAGAAATCCACTATACCTCGGTATTACTCTGATTTGGCCCTCTAACCATTCTAGTCAACCTATTTACTAATATTCATAACATTTCTTTATTACATTTGAACCAGCTATTCAAAATTTCGCTTCCACAACTCTTTTATTTATCAATATTCTATAACTTACTTCCTTTTGTACTGAACTATAACCTTTCGATATTCTAACTTTTGAGTTTTAAATCCCTAAGTAGGATTTCCACACTCATTTCTAATAATAAAATTATGTCCTGATATAGCTATACCAAAACAGATGCTGTTGGCAATTATTCTCATCTTGGCGTACTATCAAGTAGTATGTAGCTCTACACAATAATCTTAAGTCACTGCAGCTTATAATACAAACATCAAGAATATTGCATAGTTACTACGATACATTCCAATAGATCAAATTTTCTTATATCTTATCCTTCTTGAGTTCACTTATATCCTAAACTTATTCTGATTACAATATCCATTAATAATTACTAACTGTAACATCTTTGCCCTCATCTAGAGCAATTCTATTACTATAATTTACTTTTAGGTCCTCATGCCTTACATTAAGTAAGCTCGCCAATTAGCTTTATAATTTATAGTGTGTTAGAAAATACTTTTAGCTGACAATTCTTTCAAAATTTATGTCAATCATACTTGTTATCATAGTTTTGATCCTAAAGGACTAGTCACTAACATATCAAAATTTATTCCCATGTAAAGGAATAGCAATAAAACATATAATTCTAACACTAACATACAAATAAGTAGTGCTGGAATCAAATAATAACTCATTGTTTCTTTCAAAAATTAAGAACTTACCAGTAGCTACATTCAAAGTTTTTGTTCTTTCTCCTTGGTGCGTAGTGGACGCTCTAACTGGTGCACTACTATTTTCGGGTTGATTCACTGTGTTATGGTTGTGAGGAGTACCAACTCTATTTCTATCTCGACTCTGACCGACTGTCTATGAACTCTGGAGAGCAGATCGAGGTTCTCTAGTACAATCTCTAGTGAAATGTCCATGTTCATCATAATTGTAGCAGACTCCAATGGCCTTACGACAAATACCCCCATATAGTTTGCCACAAGAGTTGCAGATGTGAGGCGGATATGAACTTCTAGTTGTTCAACGACTGGACCTTGGTGGCCTCTACCTTGAAGACCCACCTCTATCAGATCCATAACCACTAGGCTCTCCAGTGTTCTTCCTTTTTCCCAATTTACTATTTGAACTTTGATCATCAGGTCTTTCATTCTTCTCTATTTCATATTGCCCTTGTGGGTGTTGGCTTTGTACTTGGGCTTGGGCTAACAGATTATCAGCCATTTATTGAAAGAAAGTGGCCATTTACTGGGCCATTTGTGCAGTAATTTGTACAGGTGGGGCTAGTAAAGTCAAGCTTCAGACTCTCTGAGGGACTGGGGCTTTGGAAACGTGGTAACATTACCTTTGGCCAAAGCAATTTGTCATCCACACAGATCATGAGTCATTGAAGCATATCAAGGGGCAAAATAAGTTGAATAGGTGTCATGCAAAATGGGTTGAGTTCCTTGAGACCTTCCCATATGTGATTCAATACAAACATGGGAAAGAAAATGTGGTTGCTGATGCCTTATCTCGAAGGAACAGATTCGAGGACGAATCCTTTTGAAGCAGAGGGGAATGATGAGAATCAAGCTACATCCACGCCAAAGGATTTCATCTAAGGTCCAATTACTAGAGCTAGAGCTAAATCACTTCAGAATTTAATTTGTGAAATCTTAAGGAGCAAGGATTATAAGCTGGAATGGCATGAAGAAAAGTATAAAGGATTAAATTTGGTGAAAATTAAGCTTGGAAGTGATCAGGTGTCATGTGGAGCATTAGGTTACATGGAATAAACTGTGGACATGCATGTACTAGATCCAACCCATGTACATGCATCTGCTGGCACCTTTTTGAAAGAATATTCCTTGCTGTTATAACCACCTCTTTTTGGACTTAAATGCACTTATTTGCTGCTGTATTAAATTTACTTTTTGTAAGGAGTTTTTAAACTTTTGATAGATTAATTTTTATTTGGACTTAAAGCTCCTTGCAGCTGTTATTAAAGTAGGGATATTTTTGTCTTTAGCTTTGGAGCCAAGAGACTATAAATACAAGTGTAATAAGAGAGTGGAGGACACACTTTTGAATATTAATGAAAGATTGTTTCTGCTCCTTTAGTGAGTAAATTGGCTGTTGCCTTTGTTCTTGTGAAGCTCATTAACTTGCTCAGATTTCTATCTTGCAAGGTTTAATATGCATAATATTCTTGGTTTATTCATTCTCCATATGAATTAGGTCAAGAATCCCATTTCTGATATTTTCTTTGAATTACACAACAATCTGATTGTGTTGGTTCAAAGAATCAAATTCATACATCTTGATTTGGTGCTTTCCATATTGTTCCTTTAATCCTTGAATGTGGGTTTTCAAGTTACCAATTACTTGAAGGTTCACATCAGTTTTGGTATCAGAGCAAAGGGACGTCCAAACAAGGTAGATTTTCTATTTGCTTCTTATTCTTTGTGTGTTTGTTATCTTTTTCATATTTGCTATTTGGCTCTAGTTCCATATTTGTTTCTTCTTCTTCATCTTGCATCTGGTTCTTTCTTGCTAAACCTTGTTCTGCTTCTTATTGTGTTTTTGTTATTCACATTTTTGTTCATTGTATGCTTGACCGAAATTGGCTCTTGGGGTTTAGTATGACTTGTTTGTTTAAAAATTTGTTTTGTTGAGTTTGTCTTAGGGTTTTGGGTTAATCAAGCCAAAGCCATTATTCTAGCTATCCATTTTGCTTCCTTCATTTTGATATCAAGCATGAGAGATTATTTGGGTCATTGAGTTTGACTTACCTATTAGGCTTGAAACTTTACCAGCATTATTTGGGTGTGTTTAAGACGTTGGGTGTAAATTTTGGGGGTTGCTTGATATTGTTTGCCTACTGAACCAAAATTTTGCGGCAGACTGGATCAAATTAAGTTCACATAGCAAATAGACCCAGAAATTCCTAAAAATTTACAGGGTGTTTTTACCCCACTTCAGTAGTTCCCAAATTAAATTTCAGCTTAAAATTCAACCATTTGTGTGGGGAACCAAAATTTTGCGACAGAATCAATCAAATTAAGTTCACGTAGCAAATATACCCAGAAATTTCTGAAAATTTACCGGGTATTTATACCCCAGTTCAGTAGTTCCCGAATTAAATTTTAGCTTAAAACTCTTTCGTTTGTGTGAGGAACCAAAATTTTGTGGCAGACTCAATCAAATTAGTTTTAATGTCACTAATAGGTTCCATTTTTCATTCCTCACACGTTGACATATGTTGCCAATTTCATTTCAAAGCTTATTGCATTTTATTGTAATTATTCAGATTTCATGGCCAAAGTTTACTGTCTATTGGACCAAGCAACAGTGTAAATTTAATAGATTTCTCTTCATTAAATTGTTTCTCATTGTGTCTTATTTAATTTTCTTTTTGAATCATATCATTTGGATTTGTATAACATAAGTTATGGTCAATTGACCATAACTAGGTCAATTCTGAATTTTGGTTCCCTTACTAGGTAGTTTTAGTATTACACTTTGCCAATTTTATTTGAGTAGGTTGCTGCCATATTTAGGTCTATTACTCTCCATAGGATATGTTACCCTATGTATTATGGTCACTAAGAATTTTTTATTGCAATTTTTCAAGTCTTGTAGAGTTACTTATAGTCAAGTTATTGGATTGGACTCAATGGTCTTGTAATGACAGGATGTTCAAATAGGGCACTAGTTTTGACCAAACATTTGAGCTTCTTACATTCATAAGGTGAGTGAGAGGTCTAAAACAAAGTTGAAGGTCTATTTTTTAGCTTTCCATAATAGTATGGCTCATTTTGTTTGAAGACTTTTAGTGGGAGTTATACTTAAAACACTTTGCTGGAGTTAATGGTCATTTGAAACATTTCCAGATTTGGTATGCCAACTTAATCAAGTTAATTGACCTAGTTTCCTAAGTTTCAGGTTTTGGTCAAAATACCATTATTGTAGGCCTATGTCTTAGTGAAAATTTGGTACTGGTTTCAAGGCATTTGGAGTTATATGGACAAAGTTATGGTCATTTTACTATTGCTGGTCATGTTGCACTTATATTGTAAAGTTTAGGTCATTTTTAGGTCAAAGTCAATTCAGCCAGTTTTTGTAACCCAATTTGTGCAAGCATTTTGACTTAGTTATGGTCATTTCTGGGCTTTGGTGTCTTCATTAAAGTTGTAGCTCTATGTCTAAGCTTTCCATGGTATAAATTTCAGGTAATTTGGATCTGTTTTGAGTGAGTTATGGCCAAAATACTAACTACTGTTCATATGGTCAAAATTCTGGGTTTTCATGTCATGAAATTCCGGATTTGGTCATTCTTTTAGGTCACTTCTAGGCAGAATTTTGGCACGTTTTCTACATGAAAGTTGGCCTATTTTATGTCTAGTTTTACCTCCAATTGGCCTCATACCAATTGGGGTCACACAAATTCACTTATAACCTAAAATGCATATTGCCCCTACTAACTACACTTTGCATTGAAAAATGGCACTTCTAATGGACATCATTCACTTTACAATTTGGTCAATTGTCCAACAACAACCCAATGTAATCAAATATCTAGTAATAACTCAATTCCATTAAATCAATTGTCCCACAATAACTCAATTTAAGTCAAATATCCTAACTTCATAACCTTACTTCAAATACACAATTCAAACATACACATGTTAATTAAACTCTTATACATTTAAGCACTTTAATCAACACCTCAAATCACCATTTACATGAAGAAATAATTCATACTCCCATGGACATGAGGGCTGCCAAATTGGAGACTTGTCAACACTCAACAATTTCTTGAAATTCTTTCATATTCCTACTCACCATAACCTCAATTACAAGTTTAATGAAGCAAGTAAGGAAAATAAGCACTTACCTCTTTTGACGCTTGTCCAAACTTCACCAAAACCTTTCTTTCTTGCTCTCTATCTCTTCCCCAAGCTGTATGGACCAACTTTTATGAAGGATAATGGAAGAAAATTGGCTTGGATTATGGAGAGAGAGAGCTTGGCCATGGATGGCCATGGATGAATTTGAATGGGAAATGGAATTCGGCCAAATGAAAATGTGAGGAAGAAGAAGGTGAAAGTGGAGAAATTTTTCCACTTTGGGGGTTATATAGATCTATTAAATAATACTTAGTGGCGCACTAATGATAACTAAAAGATTAATTAATCCAAGATTCCTAAATTTGTAATTATGCCCTCAATCTTTCACTATTTATATTATATACCCAATTTCTTATTTTCATGGCATTTTCAAAATTTAATACCACTTATTTCTCATGGACATTTAGGTCAAAAGTCTACTCTAGGTGTCAAATGACCAAAATGCCCCTCTTCGGGTTGTATTTCAAATTTTTTTTTACTATCAATTTACTCCTTATATAGCCGATTTCTTTAATTTTCATTTTTCGTTTATACTAACTTATTAATTTTTCTTTGACATTTCCAATGTCAATTACACGTCAGTAGACATTTAATTAATTTGGTCATATTGCCATTGATTTTGAAGTGGGTATTACTGGTAATATGAGTAATATGAGTAATAAGAGTGGTTATAGGATTTGTTCTTGTGTTTGATGGTAACAATATTGAATTTGGTATTGTGGGTATTGTAAGGCTTACACTTGTTCTTACAAATTAGGATTAAGGTGTTGCTATTCAGATTTTGGAAGAGAGGAAGTCCATTGATTTTTGCAAATACCCCTTGTTTATTCCTACTGATCTTGATTTGGAAGCTTACATTGCTCATAGGGTTTATTAATTTGGAATTCTCTCCTGAATCAGCAATCTTACAAGTAAGTTTTTCTTATCAATCAGGTGGTGTCATTATATTTGATTAGGAGCTATTTGCCTTTAGGTCTCTATGTGTTTGATAGATTGCTAGAATAAAATTTTATGGAGGGTTAATAATATGAAAGAATAGCTAAAAGCAAATAGAGTAGAAATTTATTAAAATTTTATTTTAGAACAATATCTGCTTAAATTCTGCTGCAAATCCTATACTAATTACATTGAAATTTTGGCTCAAATTTTGCTACAAATTAATATGTAATTCCTACTCAAATTTTGCTGTAAATTTCATAGTAATTCCTGCTTAAATTCTGCTGCAGTTCTGCACAAATTCTACTACTTATTTTATTGCAAAATTTGCAGCAATTCTGCAGTAATTCTTACTTATTGTGTTGTAATTTCTGCTCAAATTCTGCAGCAATTTCTGTACAAATTCTACTACTTATTTTATTGCAAAATTTGCAGCAATTCTGCAGTAATTCTTACTTATTCTGATGTAATTTCTGCTCAAATTTTGCTGCAATTTCTGCACTAATTTCATTGCAATTCCTACTCAAATTCTGCTGCAATTTCTGCACTAATTTCATTGCAATTCTTGCTCAAATTCTACTATAAATTAACATGTAATTCCTTCTCAAATTCTATGGCAATTTTGCACAAAATTCTACAGCATATATTTATTGCAAAATATGTAGCAATTCTGTAGCATTTCTTATATTTGATTGGCTGTTCATATTTTGGAAGAGAGGAAGTACATTGATTTCTACAAATATCCCTTGTTTATTCCTACTGACCTTGATTTGGAAGCCTACATTGCTCATAGGGTTGATTAATTTGGAAGTCTCTCCTGAATCAACAATCTTGCAAGTAAGCTTTTCTTGTCAATCAGGTGGTGTCATTCTATTTGATTGGGAGCTATTGGCCTTTAGGTCTCTATGTGTTTGATAGATTGCTAGAATGAAATTTTATGGAGGGTTAATAATATGAAAGAATAGCTAAAAGCAAATAGAGTAGAAATTTATTAAAATTTTATTTTAGAACAATATCTGCTTAAATTCTGCTGCAAATCCTATACTAATTACATTGAAATTCAGGCTCAAATTTTGCTACAAATTAATATGTAATTCTTGCTCAAATTTTGTTCTAAATTCCACAGTAATTCCTGCTTAAATTTTGCTGCAGTTTTGCACAAATTCTACTACTTATTTTATTGTAAAATTTGCAGCAATTCTGTAGTAATTCTTACTTATTCTGATGTAATTTCTGCTCAAATTTTGTAGCAATTTCTACACAAATTCTACTACTTATTTTATTGCAAAATTTGCAGCAATTTTGCAGTAAAATTTTACAGTAATTCTTACTTATTCTGATGTAATTTCTGCTCAAATTCTGCTGCAATTTCTGCACTAATTTCATTGCAATTCCTGCTCAAATTCTGCTACAAATTAACATGTAATTCCTTCTCAAATTCTATGGCAATTTTGCACAAAATTCTGCAGCATATATTTATTGCAAAATATGTAGCAATTCTGCAGCATTTCTTATATTTGATTGGCTGTTCATATTTTGGAAGAGAGGAAGTCCATTGATTTCTACAAATACCCCTTGTTTATTCCTATTGACCTTGATTTGGAAGCCTACATTGCTCATAGGGTTGATTAATTTGGAAGTCTCTCCTAAATCAACAATTTTGCAAGTGAGCTTTTCTTGTCAATCAGGTGGTGTCATTCTATTTGATTGGGAGCTATTGGCCTTTGGTCTCTATGTGTTTGATAGATTGCTAGAATGAAATTTTATGGAGGGGATAGTAATATGAAAGAATAGCTAAAAGCAAATGGGGCAGAAATTTATTAAATTTTTATGCTAGAAAATATCTTAGATACCCATCTGCAGAATTCAACCCTCTGCTAATTGAAAAAGGCATCATAGGTACATGGTTGTGGTCTTTAACCAAAAGTAGATTTACATGTTTATTTATTTGATAGAGATTAGTACTATATTGCCATGTGATATTGTCTTTTCTTTTTTTTTTTTTTAACTTACATTAATTATACTAATTGTTTATTTGAATGTGGAGAATCAATTATTTCCAAGATTAGAGGCACAAATTAGAGGGTGTGGAATTTAGGTGATGGATGTTTAAGAGATTAACAAGTTTGAAATTTTATTAAAAAAAAAAAATTATTGTTATAGAATTTTAGCATAAGCTGGTGCTTAGAGATGAGAGTGAAGTGCTCTGAAAGCGGAAACTATCCCATGCTAAAAAGGTAGTTAACTGTAGAATTTGGTAATTAAATTCCACACCCCTAACAAATTAACATATTAACCCTTTATGACATAACTAATTAATCTTTACAGGTAAAAAGCCATAATTCTTGCTCATACTGATGCAATTTTCTGCTCAAATTCTGCTAGAAATCCTGTACTAATTATATTGTAATTCTTGCTCAAATTCTGCTGCAAATTAATATGTAATTCCTGCTCAAATTGTGCTATAAATTCCACAGCTATTCCTGCTCAAATTCTGCTGCAGTTTTGCACAAATTCTGCTGCTTATTTAATAGCAAAATCTGCAGCAATTCTTGCTCATTCTAATGCAATTTCTACTCAAATTCTGCCGCAATTCTTGCACTAATTTCATTGCAATTTCTGAAGTAATTTTGCTATAAATTAATATGTAATTCTTGCTCAAATTCTGCTATAAATTTCGCAGTAATTCCTGCTCAAGCTCTGCTACAGTTCTGCACAAATTCTGCTGCATATTTAATTGCAAATCTACAGTAATTTTGTGGCCAGTCATGGAGATAGCATCCTCCCTCAGTAATCTGCATATTTATTTGCAAATCTGCACAACAGATAGTTTCACAAATGTTATTTTGCTTGGCTAGAAATAACATCCTCCCTCAGGTTCTCTGAGATGTTTGAGTCCACTAAATCAAGTGCATTCTCTTTACTTGTCATTTTGCTGCAAACCCAGTACACTATGTCCTTGTTCTCTCCAAATTCTGGTTCTACTAGCGTTTTTCCTGTGACCAACTCCATTAGGACTACTCCAAAACTGTACACATCACTCTTCTCATTTAGCTTGCATGTGTACGCATATTCTGCATTCCATAGTGCAGAAAACAGTCAAAATATGCAGCAAGTTTCCAAAAATTATCTATAGGAAAACATGATAATTTTGATTATGTACTATAAATTACACCAATTTGGACTGCAGAATGTGACTAGCTAGGCAAGCATTACCGAACAAGCCTTTAATCATAAAATTTTCAAATAAGTTTAAAAACTCAACCATATTAGAATTAATTTTAATATTATGAGATATTAAATTTAAATTTAATAAAGTTTAATGCTAATAATTTAAAATAAAAAAGGGTAATGTTAATTAACAAAAATGAAGAGAAGAAGAAACGAAAAATAGAGGATGAAGGAAAATGAAAAATTGAGGGAGATTGAGAGTACAGCTAATTGATTTAGGAACAAAAAGGAGTGGCTTTTATTTTACCAAGTGTCTCCCTTTCATTGATCAATGCATAATTATTCCATAAGTCCTTCTGTATTTAGAAAATTCACTTTTATAGTTCTTTGTCTTTCAAATTCCTCCATTCTGACCCTACTTTTAAATTTCCAATTCATATAATATTTTGGCACCATCCTTTTTGTGATCAATGTTATTTAATTTTTTTTAATATTTATTTATTTAATAATGTAACCTAAATTTTAAACTAAATTTTTTTCTTGTCAAATATGTTTGCTTATTTTTATAAGTTATATTTCTAACTGTCAATTTATTAGATAATGGCTCCTAGTAAAGGATGGATGGATCTTGTTGGTGATCGTCTTAATGATGTATATTTACGTGGGGTTGAGGAATTTTTAGACTATGCTTTTAAGAAGACTGGGAGGCATGGGGAAATACGTTGTCCATGTGTCAAGTGTAGTAACACGTATTCCGCCACATGAGAAGTGGTAGGGATACATCTCAAGGTGTATGGAATAATACGTAATTATACATTTTGGTATCACCATGGGGAAAGGGTAGGTGAATCAGAATCTAATTTAGAAAGTGTTCAACAAAGTGAAGATGAGCCTAGCAATGAGATGCATGATATTTTAAGGGATTTGTATCCAGAGTTTTGTGGTCAAGATACAAATGATATGGATACGGATATCTTCGCTTGTGATATTCATAAAGAGGAACCGAATGAGGAACAAATAAATGCTATAGGTTACTAAGAGATTTTGAGCAACCATTATTCCAAGGTTCTAAGAGCTCAAAGTTATCTTGCTTAGTCAAATTGCTCCATATCAAGAGCATTGGTCGATGGAGTAATGAGTCATTTACTATGTTGTTGCAATTATTGAAAGATGAATTATTACCTCAAGGATCTAATTTTCCACAATCGTATTATGATGCAAAGAAAGTAATTCAAGATATTGGTCTCTCATACAAAAAAATTGATGCATGTGTAAATAATTGCATGTTATATTGGAAAGAGGATGAGAGGCTAGATTTTTGTAAGATTTATGGCTATTCTAGATGGAAGACTGATAAATATAATGGGGAAGACAAGTTTAAAACCAATGGGAAGAGAATACCAAAAAAAATTCTGCGTTACTTTCCACTAAAGCCAAGACTTCAAAGATTGTTTATGTCCACAAAGATAGCGTCTTTGATGAGATGGCATAAAGATAAGAGGGTAGATGATGGAGTAATGAGACACCCTGCTGATTCAATGGCATGGATTTCCTTTGACAAACTACATCCAAATTTTGCCTCAGACTCTCACAATGTGAGACTAGGCCTTGCTAGTGATGGATTTCAACCTTTTCCCAATTCAAAAATGCCATATAGTGTTTGGCCAGTTTTACTCATTCCATATAATTTGCCACCTTGGATGTGCATGAAATAATCAAATTTTATTTTATCAATGCTTATTCCAGGTCCTGAGGGTCCCGGAGATGCAATTGATATCTATCTTCAACCTTTAGTAGAAGAACTAAGAGAGTTATGGGAAACTGGCATTGATACATTTGATGCATATGCACAACAGAATTTCAAGTTACATGTAGTTTTACTATCGACTATCAATGATTTCCCTGCATATGCGAACTTATCAGGTTGGAGTACTAAGGGAAAGTTGGCTTGTCCTTGTTGTAATAAGGACACTTGTTGGATGAGGTTGGCCAATGGAGGCAAGCAATGTTATATGGGTCATCGACGATATCTTCCTCTTAATCATAAATGGAGAAATGATAACGAATCTTTTGATGGCATAAGGGAGCGAGGGTTACCACCCAAGCCACTTTTAGGAGATGATATACTTGATCAAGTGAAAAATCTTGAAGGGGTCATATTAACTAAGGCTCCTCATATGAAGAAAGCAACCTCACATGATGGTAGGGGGAACAACTGGAATAAAAATAGTATATTCTTTGACCTTCCATATTGGAGGACCTTATTGCTATGTCACAACTTAGATGTCATGCACATTGAAAAGAATATATGCGATAATATACTAGGGACAATCATGAACATAAAGGGAAAAACTAAAGATGGCATCAAAACTCGCCTTGACTTGCAAGCATTAAACATAAGGCTAGAGTTACACCCAGTACAGCAGGGGAATAAAGTTGTGATACCTCCAGCATTGTACAGTTTATCTACTACTGAAAAATACAGGCTTTGCCAATTCTTGAAGCAGTTAAAAGTTCCAGATGGATTTTCATCCAATATTTCTCTTTGTGTAAACATGAAAGAGAGTAAAATCTCAGGATTAAAGAGTCATGATTGTCACGTTCTTCTATTACATATACTTCCTCTTGCAATACGTGGTTTACTTCCTAAAGTAGTATAAGAACCACATGTTGAGCTGTCATTGTTCTTCACTTATTTAGAAGCAAAGTCATTAAAGGTAGATGTATTGGAGTGAAGGAACAGAAGCGTGAAAAACACAAGTTTATACCATTGAATTCAAAAATTTTCACCTAGGGTCACATGCACCATGCAAGATTTATTTTTATCTATTTGATTTTAATGATAAACAATATATTAAAACTCTTTTAATATGTTTTTGGATCTGTATTTTTCATTTAAGATTTTAAAATTAATCAGATTAATTTTAGAACCCTAGATTAAATCAAGAACGATTACACTAACCTCTTGATGCCTTTGCAGTGTATGCTGCGCCTTTGAAATTCATCTTCAGGACACCAGATGTTGTCCCTCTAGCTTGTCCACACCAAGAACACCTATGGAAGCCCTTGAACAGCTTCTAAAGCTTTTTCTATTAATTAGAAATTCAAGTTCTGCCTTTTAAGAGATTAGAGATGTAAACAAGACACTAGAAACAATTTCTAGTGTTCTTAATTCAAGAGATTGATGGCTAATCTCTTTGAATTGATGAGAGATGAAGAAGAATAGATGAAAAGCCTCAAAGTGGCGTGACAAAGGAGAGGAGTGGCTGCTGGTTGCTTTTCTTTTCATAACAACACTTAAATGGCTAGGTTAACACATCAAACCCTCGCCATATGTCACCCTTTGATTAGCTCTAGGTTTAAGTGACCCAATCACATTGTGCCAAGTGTCAAAACTATATTTAATCTTGATTTTAATCATCTTACATGATTAAAAAACATTTGTCAAGCTTATGTGTAATCCCATATGTCACCATCTCATGATGCCACGTGTCACACTGTAAAATGACCAAAATACCCCTGTGTCTTAATTTTGAGTTCTTAACCAAAAAAAAAATATTTTTCTTCTTCTAATTAATTTATATCAAATATAAATTAATTAATTAATCTCTATTAATTAATTTCTCATTAATTAAATTCATATTTAAACACTTTAAATATAAATTTAATTTTTACTACACATCCAATAATCTAGATTTGGTTTCAAGTCATGCTAGGGACTTTGCAATTTAATTGCAAACCAAACCTATTTAATTAATCAATTAAACTCTTTAATTAATTAATTAAATCATATTTAAAAAGGTGATAACTTGTGTATGTGTGTGACTTACTAGGCTCATCACTAATTGGCAATGAGATATGATATCAACTCTTAATATCATCAGAACTCTTTCTTACCATAAATGATTTCTCTAAATCATTTTATGAACCTCATAGACCATGGTTAACACCTAGCATAGCATGCCATAGCCACCCAATTAGTAATAAGGTTTACCTTAAATGAACCTATAATCATATGTTACCATACACTAGAATTTCTCTGTTACAAAATCCCAACTCAAGCTGAAGTCATGGTTTATGTCAAACTCCATTTGCTATGAATATTATGTTCTCTTTTAATTCCAGTTCTTGATTAAAAAGATTTTCTCATCAGAAACTCTTTTCTGAATAAATCTATCTGTCCTGGCCAGGAACTTGAAACATCAAGAACAATTAAATGAACATAGAATTTTATCTCTATTTACTTAGAGGAACAGATTCCATCTTGATCAACACCTACCTCCATATATAACTAGTAGGAGCCAACACATGCCCATATACCCATACATAGTACAAGTATGAAAGCAGTATCAAACTCAAACTACCTATATACAAGATAACTGTGCTATCTCAGGTCTAAAGATTATATGCACTGATATGATTTATGACAAAACATTGACAAGAGTAAACTCCATGTGCTTGTCATAAGTGTCACTGGTTCGGCCTACTTATCATTTATAAGTGCCTATCATGTTTGTTATATGGCATGAGACTCACCATTCCATCTTATTTATATCTCATATAAATAACTTGGGAACAAACATGAATACAATCTTTCTGGATAAGTCATGTCCTTATTATGAAGTATCCTCGATTGTGAACCTATTTATGATACTTTGTGCTAGAAATATTGTCACTCATATTTTTAACAACTTAAGAATAATATTTCTAACAAAATATCAATGGACCTTTTCTATTACACATAAATATATTATGTAAACGGAAAAGTGGAAATGCCTTTTATTAATAAAAATATGTACAAGATACATACTAAATGATATGCTCTAGGGCATACTACTAACAATCTCCCACTAGCACTAGAGCCATTCATTACAATATCTTAGACCTATCTTCTCAAGATGTCGGTCTAACTGAGTCTGTGACATAGGCTTAGTGAATGGATCAGCTGAATTTTTTAGCTGATGTTATTTTTCTGCATGGCTACATCGCCTCACCCAACTATTTCTCTGATAATGTGGTAGCGCCTTTCTATGTGTTTGGATTTCTGGTGAGACCTTGGTTCCTTAGCCTGTATGACTGCTCCATTATTGTCACAGTGTAGTGGAACTGCTGACTCAATAGAAGGAACTACTGTAAGTTCTATCACGAACTTCTTTATCCAAACAGCTTCCTTTGCGACATCTGATGCAGCAATATACTCAGCCTCTGTAGTGGAATCTGCAGTCGTGCTCTGTTTGGAACTCTTCCAACTGACTGCACCTCCATTACAAATGAACACATACCCAGAGGTAGACTTTCTATCATCGATATCTGATTGGAAATCAGAATCAGTATAACCATCCAATTGCAAGTCTCCACCTCCATAAATCAAGAATAAATCCTTAGTTCTTCTCAAGTACTTAAGGATATTCTTGATAGCTATCCAGTGTTCCAGACCTAGATTGGATTGATACCTGTTAGTCAAACTAACAGCATATGCGATATCCGGCCTAGTACACAACATTGCATACATTAAACTTCCAATAGCCGAAACATATGGAATCCTGGCCATCTTATCTCTTTCTTCAGGTGTCTTTGGAGACATCTCTATAGAAAGGTGGATACCATGTCTCACTAGTAATAATCCTCTCTTGGAATCAAGCATGTTAAACCTCTTTAACACCTTTTCCAAGTATAGACTTGAGGATAAACCAATTATTCTTTTCGCTCTATCTCTATAGATGCGAATCCCAAGAATATAGGTTGCCTCCCCTAAGTCTTTCATGGAGAATGTATTTGACAACCATACCTTTATAGTTGTCAACATACCTGTGTCATTACCCATCAACAGTATGTCAT
This sequence comes from Hevea brasiliensis, assembly GCF_030052815.1. Lineage (NCBI taxonomy): Eukaryota > Viridiplantae > Streptophyta > Magnoliopsida > Malpighiales > Euphorbiaceae > Hevea > Hevea brasiliensis. Next base: position 60,169,546 of record NC_079493.1, read on the forward strand.
CCACATATAAGTTAAGGAAAGTGATAGCACTGTCACTAACCTTCTTATATACACATGGCTCATCCTCATTTTTGATAAAACCAAAGGATTTAATGGCTTCATCAAAACGGATGTTCCAACTCCTCGAAGCTTGTTTCAACCCATAAATGGATCGCTTTAGCTTGCATACCTTGGAACCATCTTGGGATTCAAAACCCCTAGGTTGTTCCATGAAAATGTTTTCTTCAATGTATCCATTGAGAAAAGCTGTTTTGACATCCATCTGCCAAATCTCATAATCATAGTATGCAGCTATTGCTAATAAAATCCTAATTGATTTAAGCATGGCAACAGGCGAGAAAGTCTCCTCATAGTAGATTCCTTGCTTTTGGCGAAACCCTTTCGCTACTAGCCTTGCCTTATAGGTCTCTACCTTTCCATCAGAACCAATTTTCTTCTTGAAAACCCATTTGTTCCCTATAGGTACAATACCTTCATGTGGTTCAACAAGATCCCAAACTTGATTCTTATACATGGAATCAATCTCGGATTTCATAGCATCAATCCATTTTGAAGAGTCTATATCTGATATAGCTTCTTCATAAGTAAGTGGATCATCTCCATGATCTACTTCTTCATGAGTAGACAACTCTTATTCTTCTTCATGAAGAAAATCATATCTCACTAGTGGGTGAGATACCTTGGTTCTTCTACGAGGAACAGTTGTAGATGTTTCATCAACGGGTATAGGTTGACTAGATGGATCTATATCCATCTGATCTGTTGGTTGGTGAGAATTCCCCAATTCTAACTCTATTTGCCTTCCTTTGCCTCCTTCTTGAACAAACTGTTGTTTTAGAAATGTGGCATCTCTACTTATCACAACCTTTTGTGAAGTAGGCAAATAAAAATAATATCCAAAACTATCTTTTGGATATCCAATAAATCGACCTTTTTCTGATCTGGTCTCCAATTTATCAATGTTCAGCGTTTTGATATAAGCTGGACAACCCTAAATCTTAACATGCTTAAGACTTGGTTTTCTTCCATGCCATATCTCATAAGGTGTGGAAGAAACTGATTTTGATGGAATCCTATTCAGAATATACAAAGCTGATTCTAATGCAAATCTCCAAAAGAAGACCGGCATATCAGTATAACTTATCATACTACGTACCATATCCAATAGGGTACGATTTCTCCTTTCAGACACACCATTCAGTTGTGGCGTTCCTAGAGGAGTCAGCTGAGAAACAATGCCATGCTCTCTCAAGTATTCATCAAATTCAGTACTCAAATATTCACCTCCATGATCTGATCGAAGAGCTTTAATACTCTTTCTTGTTTGATTTTCTACTTCAGATTTAAATTCTTTGAACTTTTCAAAAGATTCATGTTTGTATTTCATCAAATACAAATACCCAAACCTTGATTTATCATCAGTAAAAGTAATAAAATAATGAAAACCCCGTCTAGCCATTTCTTTAAATGGACCACATACATCACTATGTATTAGCTCTAAAATATTTTCAGCTCTTAGCCCTTGTCCAACAAAGGGTGATCTAGTCATTTTGCCCTGAAGGCAAGATTCACAAGTTGGAGTAGGCTCAGAGCCCAATGAGGATAGAATCCCCATTTTCTCTAGTTTTGCAATCCTATCTTCTGCAACATGACATAACCTTAAGTGCCAAATATATTTTGAACTTGAGTTGGTTTTTCACCATGGCATTGCATTCTTTTAGATCACTTGCATTCAATTTGTGTTTGTCATTATTATCCAAATAATAAAGACCATCATTCATATAATCCGAACCAACATATTTATTTCCAAAATAAATATTGCAAACATCATCTGTGAACTAAAATTCATAGCCATTTCTAGTCAAACTAGATATAGAAATGATGTTCTTAAAAGCTTCAGGTACATATAAAATATTATCTAAACACAAAACATGTCCAAACATGTAAAAGGATTTAGATCCTATGGCTAAAGCTTCAACAGTTGAGCCATTGCCAATCTGGACTCTAATATCTTGAGAACGCAAGCTGCTACTATTTGCTAGTTCCTGCATATCATTAGAAATGTGAGAACTGGCACCAGTATCTAAAACCCAAGCTGTAGATGAACTATGAGTATCATCAAAATCTAAATAACAAGATATGGACATACCTTCCGAAGGTGTATCCTTCTTGTCCTTCATAGAAGCAAGATACTCTAGGCAATTCCTTTTCCAGTGCCCATCCTTTTGGCAGTGGAAACACTTTCCTTTGCCTCCATCAGCTTTAGTCTTCCTTTTTTGTTTAGCTATTTTCTTGAAAGGACCAGGAATCTGAGGTTTCTTTTTCTTATTGCCCTTCTTCTTATTGGACTTTCTAGCAGAAGAAGATGCAATCAAAGCTACCTCTTTTCCTTTATTGCCCGGCATATTCTTTTGGGCAATAACCAACATGTTGAGTAAACCAGCTAAGGTGCATTCCTGTTTAGTCATATGGAAATTTGTCACAAAATTCCCAAAAGACTCAGGAAGGGACTGAAGGATCAAATCCGTTTGTAGTTGGAAATCCATGTTGAAGTCAAGATGTTCCCCCTGCTCAATCAGCCGAATCATCTTGTGGACATGATCCCCAACATTCTATCCCTCAGACATCCTCATACGGAATAGCTATCTAGATATCTCATACCTAGCATTCCTGCTGTGCTCACCATACAACTCTTATAGATGAAGGAGGATCTCACTCGCACTCTGCATGTTCTCATGTTGCTTCTGTAACTCATTACTCATGGAAGCAAGCATGTAACACTTAGCTCTCATATCATGCTCCTTCCACTTGTCCAAAGTTTCATGTTCCTCTTGTGTGGCCTCTGGAGGTAAGGGATCAGGAACATTTGAATCTAGAACATATCCTATATGTTCAAGGTTGTGACAAGTTTCAAATTTCTTAGCCAATCGCATGATTAGGTCCTGTCAACCTATTGTGATCAAGTATGCTTGCAAGGATATTGGATGGTGGTGGTTGTTTTGTGCTCATTTTTATCAGAAAATTAACTGCAGAAAATAACCAGATCAATTAGTAAATGTATCATGTAATTAACCAAAATGATTATGGTCTTTTAATCAAATTGGTCCTCCCACTAACTTAGCGAATCCTACACTTCCAAAGTAGAAAACGAAAATCCTAATTGGATGAATTTCTAGTGGGTGATTGAATTCTTATAATTCTATTGATCATCCTCAGGTACATCCATTATTGGAATTACAATAAACTATAAGTGAGCAACTCCTTGCCCATCACATCTCATGTGAGGTTCAATCCATTACCTAGCCCCTAATGCTTAAAATCTCAGGTACATCCATTATTGACTTATCTTGCATTAGTTAAGTTGATCCCATTGAGCCAGTAATTATGCAAATAATTTTAATGTCCTCAGGTACATCCAATATTGGCCACTAAACCATTTACATATTTACAACATCTCATACTTAACAATTATTCTTAAGAAAATCTCTTAAATTAATTGCATCTTATACAACTATTTAAAATTTCTTAAAATAATTGCCCCAATTGAGGGCCTATGTTATAATTACTTTAATTATAGCATTTCCAACTTAATCATTTGTATGGAAGATTTTATGGTCATTCTAATTACTATTAAGGTCTCACTTTGCACATTATCCAATTAGCATGCATATATCATATAATAGAATACATTCCCATACATCTCATGCATTCATGGATAAGCAATAAATATGGTATGATCATGGACTTTCTAAGGGATTCAATTCTGAGTCACCAAGAATTGAATCAGGGCATTCCTAGGTGCATTTCATTCATTCATTATACAAGAGCTGCTGAAGGAGTACATAATCAACACTTGATCTTGAATTCCTCCCACTGGTCCCACTAATGCTCTTGACCTCCTTGAACTTCTTGCAATCCAATATTACATAGTAATCCTTGGCATATCAAGGCGAATTTACAAGAACTTAAATAAATGAAATTACAACCCAAAAATTATTACAAACTTAATAATACATGCCCAAAATAAATTAAAATAAATTAATTAATTTTCAATCCCAAAGAAACATAAAAGAAATAAATCCAATCACATTGGTCTTTTATAGTCCATGATCATCCATCATGCATATCACTATTTAACAATTAAATAAAACATACATACATAAATTAAATTGAATATCTCATATTCAACTTAAAAATCCAGATTTGAATATGATTCAAATAAATTTAAAAATTCAGATTTGAATCTCATTCAAACAAATTTAAAAATTCAGATTTGAATCACATTCAAACAACTTTAAAAATTCAGATTTGAATCACATTCAAACATTTTTTAAAAAATCAGATTTGAATCACATTCAAACATTTTTTAAAAAATCAGATCTGAATTTTATTCAATCAATTTTAAAAAATCAGATTTAAATATGATTCAAACAACTTTAAAAATTCAGATTTGAATCACATTCAAACAACTTTTAAAATTCAGATTTGAATCACATTCAAACAATTTTTAAAATTCTGATTTGAATCATAAATTAATTGTGTGATAAAAAATTCTAATTAAGCAATTTAATTAGACATAAAATGGATCTTAGATCATACAACAATTGCACATTCACCATCCATTTACCTTTGCACACCATTGTGGTGCATCAACCATGCGCACCATGGTGTTCATCATTTGTGCCGCCACCTTGCTTTGTAACCAGCAATGATCTTTTGATCTCATGATCAAACACACAATTAAATCATATAATCAACAATCTAAATGGCAAATATAGTAGCTCTGATACCAATTGAAGGAACAGAAGCGTGAAAAACACAAGTTTATACCATTGAATTCAAAAATTTTCACCTAGGGTCACATGCACCATGCAAGACTTATTTTTATCTATTTGATTTCAATGATAAACAATATATTAAAACTCTTTTAATATGTTTTTGGATCTGTATTTGCCATTTAAGATTTTAAAATTAATCAGATTAATTTTAGAACCCTAGATTAAATCAAGAACGATTACACTAACCTCTTGATGCACTGCAGCGTGTCTGCGCCTTTGAGATTCGTCTTCAGGACACCAGATGTTATCCCTCTAGCTTGTCCACACCAAGAACACCTATGATAGCCCTTGAACAGCTTCTAAAGCTTTTTCTATTAATTAGAAATTCAAGTTCTGCCTTTTAAGAGATTAGAGATGTAAACAGGACACTAGAAACAATTTCTAGTGTTCTTAATTTAAAAGATTGATGGCTAATCTCTTTGAATTGATGAGAGATGAAGAAGAATAGACGAAAAACCTCAAAGTGGCATGAAAAAGGAGAGGAGTGGCTGCTGGTTGCTTTTCTTTTCATAACAACACTTAAATAGCTAGGTTAACACATCAAACCCTTGCCACATGTCACCCTTTGACTAGCTCTAGGTTTAAGTGACCCAATCACATTTTGCCAAGTGTCAAACCTATATTTAATCTTGATTTTAATCATCTTACATGATTAAAAAACATTTGGCAAGCTTATGTGTAATCCCATATGTCACCATCTCATAATGCCACGTGTCACACTGTGAAATGATCAAAATGCCCCTGTGTCTTAATTTTGAGTTCTTAAATCAAAAAAATTATTTTTCTTCTTCTAATTAATTTATATCAAATATAAATTAATTAATTAATCTCTATTAATTAATTTCTCATTAATTAAATTCATATTTAAATACTTTAAATATAAATTTAATTTATACTACACATCCAATAATGTAGATTTGGGTTCAAGTCATGCTAGGGACTTTGCAATTTAATTGCAAACTAAACCTATTTAATTAATCAATTAAACTCTTTAATTAATTAATTAAATCATATTTAAATAGGTGATAACTTGTGTATGTGTGTGACTTCCTAGGCTCATCACTAATTGGCAATGAGACATGATATCAACTCTTAATATCATCAGAACTCTTTCTTACCATAAATGATTTCTCTAAATCATTTTATGAACCTCATAGACCATGGTTAACACCTAGCATAGCATGCCATGGCCACCCAATTAGTAATAAGGTTTACCTTAAATGAACCTATAATCATAGGTGACCCTGCACTAGAATCTCTCATTACAAAATCCCAACTCAAGTCAAGTCATGGTTTATGTCAAACTCCATTTGCTATGAATATTATGTTCTCTTTTAATTCCAGTTCTTGATTAAAAGATTTTCTCATAAAAACTCTTTCTCGAATAAATCTATCTGTCTCCGCCAGAACTTGAAATATCAAGAACAATTAAATGAACATAGGATTTTATCTCTATTTACTTAGAGGAACAGATTCCATCTTGATCAACACCTACCTCCATATATAACTAGTAGGAGCCAACACATATCCATATACCCATACACAGTACAAGTATGAAAGCAGTATCAAACTCAAACTACCTATATACAAGATAACTGTGCTATCTCAGGTCTAAAGATTATATGCACTGATATGATTTATGATAAAATATTGACAAGAGTAACTCCATGTGCTTGTCATAAGTGTCACTGGTTCGGCCTACTTATCATTTATAAGTGCCTATCATGTTTGTTATATGGCATGAGACTCACCATTCCATCTTATTTATATCTCATAAAAATAACTTGGGAACAAACATGAATACAATCTTTCTGGATAAGTCATGTCCTTATTATGAAGTATTCTCGATTGTGAACCTATTTATGATACTTTGTGCTAGAAATATTGTCACTTATATTCTTAACAACTTAAGAATAATATTTCTAACAAAATATCAATGGACCTTTTCTATTACACATAAATATATTATGTAAACGAAAAAGTGGAAATGTCTTTTATTAATAAAAATATGTACAAGATACATACTAAATGATATGCTCTAGGGCATACTACTAACAAGGAGCAATTAGAAAAGAAAATTCCTATAACTCTTTGCAAGCTAGAAAGGATCTTTCCACCTTCATTCTTTGACATTATGGTGCATTTGCCTATGCATTTGGCTAATGAAACTAAAATTGGTGGACCAGTACAATATCGTTGGATGTACCCAAAAAAATGAGCATTATATTCATTTAAGTCATGTATTCGTAATAGAGCTTGTGTAGAGGGTTCAATTGCAGAGGCATACATTGCAAATGAGTGCATGACTCTTTGCTCAAGGTACTTGCATGACATTGAGACAAAGTTCAATCGAATGGAGCGTAACTATGATGGTGGTAGTAATAAAAATAAAGGAGGCTTATCAATTTTCTCCAAAGTAGGACGAGGATTAGGTGCTAGTAAAACTCGTGATCTTGATACACAAGAGTGGGAGCAATCTCATATTTATGTATTAAAGAATTGTGATGAAGTCCAGCCATACATCGAGTATGATATTTTTTTTTGTTTATTCATATTGTATTTACTCTTTTTTTTTTTAATTTGTCACAATCGCCTATAATCCTCTTTTTTTTTTTTTTTTTTTGTTTTTTTTTTACCACCCCTTAGAGAGTATTCACAATTGCCAGCAACCAATTTAGTAGCTATGTCAGAAGGCCAATGGAATAAAAATTTTGTTAGATGGTTTAAGACGAAAGTAAGTACACTTTAAGTTTTGTATGTAATTTGAGTAATTAATTATTTCAATTGTTTGCAACCATTAGGAATTGATTTTTCACTTTTTCAAACAAATTTTTTTTTATAGGTTGCATGGTTGCATAAAAATGACTCAAGTCCAATGATGGGAGCCCTACTCTCATTATCACGCGGTCCTGCTCGATATGTGACATCTTTTTATGGTTACATTGTCAATGGGTATAGGTTTCATACTGAATATCATGACCAAGGTTTGAGGACACAAAATAGTGGAGCTATTGTAATTGGAGATATTGGTGATGAAGTTAACAACATAGATTACTACGGTGTCTTAACTGAGATTATTCAATTGCAATATCTTGGAGGAAGACGTGTGGTGTTATTTCGTTGTAATTGGTGGGGTGTTTATGATCGAGTGAGGGGGGTTAAGATTGATGAATATGGGGGGGGGGGGGGTGTTAGTGTTAATTATAAATGAACTTTGAAAACAAATGAACCTTTCATTTTAGCTAACCAAGCATCACAAGTCTTTTATGTTCCAGACAATATTCACAAAGGCTGGCATTGTGTGATAAAGGCACATCCTCGAGATTTTTATGACATCCCATTAGAAGAAGACATTGACCCCATTGATTTGAATCAATTAGGTGAAGCATATCAAGCTGATGAATCTGTCAATCTTGAATTTGGAGAAACAAATACAGTTGATGCAAATAACCAAATTAGTTGGAAGAGGATGGATATAGAGCCACAAATAATTGATATATCTTCAACACAGAAGAAAAGAAAACATGGATCATGAAGTTTATTTAATTATTATTGTTTGAATGCTAGTGTATAATGTTTCTTTTCAAAATAAACTCTATAATATATACATAATTTATTTTGGATGTTTATGTGTAATTAAGTTATTCAATGTAGTTTTACATTTCATTTTGTCTTTTTCCCATATTTTATTAATGTTGTTTCCCATATTTATTTATGTCATGATATATTTTGTTGATTTGAAAAAAAATTCACATATATTTGATGTGCTAATATTCCAGGTAAATGACGCTAGAAATGGGGTCACAAAAAAAGAAAGGACTTAGGACAAATATAGTGAAGAGTTCATTTATACCACCGGGTGCATTAAGAAGGGCAAGGGGACATGGACATCAATCAAGATAATTTTTACCTATGACATCCACACAAAGTCAAACTGCATCAATTGCACGTTGTTCGTTAGAGCCACATAATGACATCTCTATTTTTCAAGATATTGATCATAAGGAAGAAGATGGTGGAGTACAAGAACAAATACTTGAACAAGTGCATGAAGGTTCAACTCCTATTTTTCTATTTCATTCAGGGTTATGAATTTAGTTTACATTAATAATTTATTTTTTATTTTTAATATTGATAAATTTTGATACTGCAGAATGTAATACAACAAGGCAACATCAAAGTAATAATAATCCAGCTCAGAAAGAAACACAAGAAGGTTCAAATAATTATTGTCATAAGTATTATTAATAATTTATATTTATTATTGATGCATTATTTCTATATCATTAATGAAGTTCTAAGGACTATTTTATTTAGGTATTTCCACTATACAAAAGAAGAGAAAAATAAGAGGAATGAACAAGGGTAAAAAGATTGCTGCACTTAAGGATGTAGAGAAACTGGATGTGGTTTTTTATAATAATCGAGTTGTTGGAGAAAATCATACAGAATGGTCAAGACATTTGGGCAAAATAGTGCGTGACCCAAACATTTGTCCAATAAGAGTGCACTCATGGAAGCAAATTGGAGAAGATGCAAAAGATCATATGTGGGATTCATTCAAGGTACCTTTACTTTTAATAAAACATTAGATTAATTTAATTTGCATCTATTCATTCATTCTTCTTTTTTTTTTTTTTGTAGGAGACATTTAAAAATGTTGACATTGAGCTATATCGAGAAAAGACTTTAGAGCATATGAATCATTTGTGGAATAATTAGAGAGGGGATTTGAAACGCCACAATATAAAGCCTTGTGGTTCTTTTCCAGAGATGTTGAAAAATGTTCCTCAAGGGATGCATCAAGAAGATTGGGAGTGGTTAGTTAAGAACCATTTTTGCACCAAAAAATTTAAGGTATGACATTTTATTTTACCAATATTAGAAATTATGTAAATTAAATATAAGTATTTTTATCTTTAGTTTTATTATTTTTTAGAAGGGTTAACATAATGTTTTTAAATACCTTTTTTAATATAGGAAACAAGTGTTCGAAACTATGAAAATAGGAAAAATTTAACTATGCTTCATCGTACTGGTAGCAAACCTTACAGACAAATTATCTATGATTTGGTAATGTTAGTGAAATTTTTTCATGCTTTTGCATTTTAGAGATTAAATATATTATGCTATTGTGTAACAATATCGTATTTTGTAAAGGGAGGCAAGGATGGCAATCCACCAGACATTGGAACTATATTCTTTGAAACTCATAAGAAGGGTGCAAATTTGGTTGACTCTACTGTTCAAGAGAAATATGTATGTTATATTACTTTTATTGCAAATCTGTTTCTTTTCATATATTGTTTTATTTGTGTCATTGATTAATCATAATTATTATAGGATCAAATACGTGATGTCATCCAATCCAACCCTTCTTTTGTCTCATATAGAGGTTGTAGAACAATGTTTTGAAACACGACATCGTGATCAAGTTATTGGTTATGGGGGTGGAATAAAGGTAAAAGAAGTTAAGAAATCTCATTCCAATGTTGGCCTTCAAGAGGAGAATCAATTGCTTAAGGATTGTTTGTCTGAAGTAGAAACTAGGATGAAACACCTGGAGGACTTATTATTGAGCCAATACTCTAATGCTCCATCTAGAACTCCTCTATCTACAGATCAATCTACATGATTGTGATAAGGTAAATTATCTTCTTTTTCATCTACTATATTCTTTATATTGTTTTTAATATAGGTCATATTTTAAGTTGTACATTTACAAATGGAAATATAATATTCACTATTATATATTTATTAAAGATAAATTGTATATAATTTAATTAAAGAGCACAGAAATCGGATTGCAAGTTGATGAATATTTTTGAATTTATGTTTTATGCAAGTTGTGAATTTGAATTATTTGTTTGAAATTTTGAAAATATTCAAAATACAAACGGAGCTTTGCCGAATTTTTTATTTGATATATTATACTTAAACTGTTTAGAAATAAAATATTAACAAATTTTAAGTTAAATGTGAAACTCATTTCAAGCTATTAGTGGATTTCATAGTTGTTGCAATCTAATTATATTTTTGTAACACCCTAGGCAAATCCCACATTGGCAAAACACGGAAGAGATGCTGGGTTTATAAGTTGGTGATTCGTAACTCCTAGTGACGCGTTTTAAAACCGTGAGAGCTTCAGTCCAGAGCGGACAATATCACTAGTGGGCCGGCCCATTACATTTGTGGTATCAGAGCCGCTCTGCGTGCAACCTTGAACGATGGTGGGGCAAACCTCAGCGAGGGGGGGGTGGATTGTAACACCCTAGGTAAATCCCACATCGACAAAACACGGGAGAGATGCTGGGTTTATAAGTTGGTGGTTCGTAACTCCTAGTGACGCATTTTAACTCCTAGTTACGAACCACCAACTTATAAACCCAGCGTCTCTGCCGTGTTTTGTCGATGTGGGATTTGCCTAAGGTGTTACAATTTTTATATTTTGGTGCAAATGTGATTATACAAATAGTGAAAGCATTGAAGTAATTTTTTTGGGTGAAGGTGTTCAAAAGTAACTTAGAAGATATTGTTGAATTTTATTTCAGTCTTCACATATTTATAGTTTTCTTATTGACATAAACAAATTAAGTTGAAATAATTAATATTAAACCGACATTTGAGACGGTTGTTATGACATTTTTCATATTGATGTACGAATGTTATTTTACTTATGAAGCATATTATTTATTATTATTAATTGCTTATTAAATTTTTTAGTGTTTTAAAAGTTAACATAATTAAATCATCATCATTAATGATGATTTTTGTATTCATATTGATTGTTAATCACCTCTTTTTGTTATTGTTAATATGTTTTCACAACTATTTTTATGATTGTTAATCATTTTTAACGACTGTTTTGCATCGTTGTTATCAATTTTTAATGTTAATCCTCAATTATTTTCAATGACTACTTTTTACTATCGTTAGTAATTTTTAACGATCATCATTTGCTCTCGTTAATACTTGTTAACGAGATTTTTTTTAATTGTTAATAACCATTAACGAGCATTATTTGTTGTTGTTAATATTTTTTAACTACCAATTTTTTCATTGTTAATAGTTTTTAGAGGCCGTTACATTGCAAAATAATGATCTTTTAATTTAAATTTGATGACCATTTACTCCGCTGTTAATAAAATTAACGATGGCTAAAATAGTCGTTAATACTATAATTTTAACAATCGCTTATTGTGTCCTTGTTATTAGTATCAACGACGAGTTATATAAAGTCCTCGTTAAACTTTTTAACGACGGAGCCTATAATGACGACTTAACGACCAACTTTTGTGGTTGTTAATTATTATTAACGACCACTTTTTAACTTTTAATGATGATTTTTCCTCTCGTTAAATATTAATTTTCTTGTAGTGCTGTTTATTATCACTGAAGTGTGGTTCCAGATATCCTGACTTGTCCGTACTGATATTAGGTCACCAGAGTAGTTGAATGTACGGACTACGTAAAGTGAGGGCGTTACACCAACAGTTCAAACGGATCAAAAATCTGAGTTCCAGTAGAAAAGTTATGCAATTCTGAAACCTAAGTGCCCTTTTGACACTTTCTGTCCAGAGAGCATAAAGGCAGTCGAAAGTAGGAAGTTTGGCTACCGAAGTTCATTCTTTGAATCATGGTTTTTAAGCGTTAAAAGCCATTTTGTCCAGAGAGGAATCTGGCAGCCAAAAGTGGGCACTTCGACAGTCGTAAGTGACTTTTTAAAAGCTCGTTTTCTCTCTTCCTCTTCTCACTGTCGCCACTCTCTTCCCATTCTCTCTCTTTTCTTTCATTTCCCCCATTTGCAATCTCCCTCTACTCTTGATTTCCTCACTTTTCTTTCATCGGTTCTCCATTTAAAAAGTAGAAAACATCAAAGTGCTCTTTGATCCGATTTAAGCAAGAAGAATAAGGAATTTAGAAGGGAAAATTAAAGATTTGAAGTTGGACAATTGAGGTAAGTTTCTTTTCATGCTAGATTAGTTGTACAAGCTTTGATTTAAGGTGGATTATGGGAAAAATTACATGAGAAAGCATGAAAATCATGCAAGAATGAAGAGGAGTGATTTTGGCCAATTTGGGAAAAATTAGGGTTTGGTGTATTTTAGTTAAATTAACGATAAATTGAAGTTAAATTAAAGTAGTATGCATGATTGGGGTAAAGAAATTGCATTAAATTTGTATAAATTGAATTATGGAAGATTATAGTTCATGGGGAAATTAGGGCTTTGGTGCTAGAGAGTGAAATTGATGTGTGTAATATTAAATTATGACTACTTAGCATGAATTGAATGTGAATTGACCTAGGATTGATGAATGGATGTAATGAAATGGTAGGATTGAGAAAAATTGTAAACTAGGGGTTTGAAAAATTGGGAGTTTTTGTGCTATGAGTACTATAAATGTATTAATAATAAATTACGGTCATTTGGGATGAGTTAAATGTGAATTTATGTTGGTTAGTGACAGTACTTGAAGGAATTAAAATTTGAACCTAGGGCAAAATTTACACACTGAGTCTAGTGTGTTTGGCAGCCTATAAGTTGAGCTACATGACTCCAATTAGTGTAAAACCAATTGGAAATGAAACTTAAGACATAGGGATAGAATTTTCATGAAGAGACCTCATTTAGAAACTACCTAGAAATTGCCTAAAATGAAATTCTGGAGTCTGCAGTGTGCTGACGTGAACAGTAAACTTTGTAAGGCCATAACTCTCTTTTGAAAACTCAAATTTAAGTGATTTTCAAACCGATGGAAACTTTAAACATAGAAGAACATTTCATATGAAGAACTTTAGGCCAAATCATGGACTTAACTTGATTAAATTTTTGAGTGAATTTGGATCAATAAATCTGCCAGAACTGGAATAGTCTTGTGAACAGTCACGTGAATAGTAACCACTGTTTTGGTCATAACTTGAGTTACAAAACTCCAAATGGATTAATTCAAAAAGGGAATTAAAGCTAGAACACTAAGGAACAACTTTGATGAAGGAAAGTCAGCTAAATTCCCATTGTACAAGGTCCAATAGAACAGTAGAAATAAGTGACTCAAAACTGAATTTTTGGAATTTCACCTAAGGAGCTTAGAAATTTAATTGGCAATCAATGCCAACATAAATGTGACTTATAATGTGACTTATAATGTGGTATGTGGGGATAATTAGAATTAGCATATCTATTTAGTATGAAAAATTCAATATTTGACTTGAATAGTGAGGTGAATAGTAACCTCAAATATAATAATTGCAAAAAACCCCAAAGCTTATAAATTTTCTTAGATAATTTAAGTATACAAAATTTAATCATTAGATTTATTAGTTAGGCAAAAATTGAATAGATAATGAAATACTTTAATTTTGTGTTTCAGCGGGAAATAAGCCTTCCGAGGAAGGAAATACACGGGAGTGAATTAAGACGAGCTATCATACGAGGTTTGCACACAATAAATGTTTTTCACTTCTTACTTGATATTGGAACATTTATTTACATGTTTGTATTCAAATGGTGCTTATTAATCCTTTAAGAAAAGTTTTGTTACCTACTTTAAAATGGAGATTTGAAATGAAATTTGTTTAATGATTGCATTAAATATTTTTGAACACTATAGTATTGAATTTGATTTTGGATTCACAATTGGCATGGCAATACCACTATGTGCCTACTCTGTTTATGGGGTTGAGTTTGATTATTTTCCTTACTCTCTGGCTTACCAGTTTGAGGTTGAGTTCGAATGAGTACTTATATAGCTAGCTAGCCACCTCCCTCATTGATTTCAATTAGTGGGGTTGAGATTGCTTTGTCGTGGTGTGCAACACAACATTATTTGGAAATTTTGTATCATGACCTAAGTTATGTATTGAGTGGCATCATTGTGGATTGTAAATTGTTTGATAAAATTGTATTATAAATGTTGATTTAAAAATTGTGAAAATGCATGTGAAAGATTTTAAGATTGCTGTTTATTGATGAATGATTATTTTAGTAAATTTAAATTTTTATTATGCACCACTGAGTAAAATTACTCAGCGATAGCTTTATTTGGCTGTCCTAGATAAGAGAAAGGACAAAGCAGCAGAGTAAGCTGCTCTAGTGACAACAGGACATTTTGAGGATTTTTGTACGGGTATTTGTTTATACCCTTGTAAATTAGCTTGATGTAGATATTTTTAATTCATATGTATTTATGGAGCTAATTGAGCAGTTGTACATTAAAGCTTGTACTAATATAAATTTTGATTTTTTTCTTATAAATTGAGACTTGTATATGTAAATTAAATTAAATGCAATGTTGATGAGTTTTATTGAAATGCGTTGAAATTGTGTTGGATTGAGAACTATTGGAGTTGGGTTTGAGAAAGAAATTTATTGGAAGTGCTTTCTTTTCAAGTTTTTGAAGAACTGTTTTATCAAAATACAGTCGGCATTCTGTCAAAATTTTTATAAAAATTTGTGAAAAAATTTATTTAACCAAAATGTTCCATTATGACATAAATTCCAATTAAAGGCTATTTAATAATGTTTTAGTACTACTTTAGAAGTTAAAATGAATGAAAATGGTTTCAAAATCCCTTGTAGTCTATCATAATGGGTTATTGGTAGGTGAAGTTTAGTAATCCATTAGGTATACTACGGGATCATGTTACGCCTTACGGAGGGGTAAGGTGTGACATATTTTAGTGGTATCAAAGCATGGTTTTGAAATGAGTTTTGACTATGAATTGGAATATTTTCTTTGATAAGTACAACTGCTCAAGTGTTCTTAGTTGATACATATGACACTTACATCATGATTATGAACTAATGGAGATAATTCTCCTTGTGTTTGTTATCAGGGAGTAGATAACCTCTTTGAAATTGGAATGGAAGAAGGAGATTATTCCGTTAAGCAATCTGTTGAGGTTGAGGCACAGGGGGAAGCTGCAGCTCTCTAGAATGTGAGCGGGTCATCCACTCCAGCTCCTCTAATGCCACAGTTTTCTGTTCAATTTGCTTAGTAGATGGTTGCATTGTTTCAACAAATGACTGGAAACCTGCCCATCCAAACCCAAACCCAAGCACTAGCAGTGCAAATAGGGTGTATTAGGATTGTCCTTTGGTGATCCAAGGACATTCTTTTTTATCTAATTTGATAGAAATGTCCTTCAGAGATTGTGATATTATCTTTGGCATGGATTGGTTAGCCACGCATCATGCAATGATTGACTATAGACTAAAGACAGTCATTTTTGATCTCCCTCAGTATGGTGGTGTGGTAATACATAGGGAGAGGCAGCTAATGCCATAAAATCTCATTTCGGCTGCACTAGCTACAAAAATGATCAGAAAGGGGTATGAAGCACACTTGGCACATGTGATAGACACCCAAGTGGGGAGTCCAGCTGAAGGAGTGGAAGCATGTAAATTGTTAGATTAGAGCACTGAATTTCAAAAATTTCTTCTAGGGTTGCATACATCATGCAACATCCATTATATGCCTAATTAATTTCAATGCTCAATTGTATATTAAAACACTTTTAATATATATTAGGATCTATGTTTGCCATTTAAAATTTTTGAATTAACAATTAATTCAATTGAACCCTAGTTTGAAAGACGAAAATGCGCACTAACCTTTTGATGCACAAGTGATGTAATTGCCACCTTTAGGAAGTACCTAGGACCCAATTATTGTTCCTCTAGCTTGTCCACAACAAGATCACCAATGGGCAGCCCCTAAATTAGCTTCTCAAGCCTTGCCAACCAATTGTAATTTAGGTTTTTGCCTTTCGAGAGGTTGTAGATGTGTATAGGACATTAGAAACAATTTCTAACAATTTTAATTCAAAGGAATTTAGGCAATTCTCTTTGAATTGATGAGAAAAGAAGAAGAGGATAGGGAGAGCTCAAGGTGGCAGCACCTTTGAGACAAAGAAGAGTGTTTCTTATTTTTCTTTCTTTTCCCTTTTATAATTAGGTAGTCACTTAAAACCCTTGCCACATGTCATCACCATATTGCATCTTAATTTTAATTGATTTAATCACATTAAGCCACGTGTTAAAGCTAGACTTAATCTTGACTTTGTTCATCTTACATGATTGGAAGACAAATGGCAAGCTTATATGGTGCCATGTGTTACCATCTCGTATTGCCACATGTCACCCTGTGAAATGACCAAATTACCCTTAGATTTTAATTTTGAGTTCTCAACCCAAAATCATTATTTCTTCTCTTCTAATCAATTTATATCAAATATAAATTAATTAATTAATCTCCATTCATTAATTTTTCATAATTAAATTCATATGTTTAAATATAAATTTAACTTATACTATTCATCCAATAACCTACAAGTCATACTAGGGACTTTGCAATCTTCTTTCAAATCAAACCTAATTAATTAATTAATTAAACTCTTTAATTAATCGATTAAATCACATTTTACTTGATGATTATCTTGTTTATGTGTGTGACTTACTAGGCTCATCACTAATTGGCAATGAGATATGATATTAACTCTTAATATCATCAGAACTCTTTCTTACCATAAATGATTTCTCTAAATCATTTTAGGCATCTCATAGACCATGGTTGACACCTAGCATAGCATGCCATGGCCACCCAATCAGTAACAAGGAATACCTTAAATGAACCTTTAATTATATGTTACCATGCACTAGAATCTCTCTATTATAAAATCCCAATTCGAGCTGGAGTCATGGTTTATGTCAAACCCCATTTGCTATAAATATTATGTTCTCTTTTAATTCCAGTTCTTAATTAATTAGATTTTCTTATCAGAAACTCTTTTCTGACTAAATTTGTTTGTCCTGGCCAGGAACTTGAAACATCAAGAATAATTAAATGAACATAGGACTTTGTCCCTATTTACTTAGGGTAACAGATTCCATCTTGATCAACACCTATCTCCATATATAACTAGTCGGAGCCAACACATACCCATATACCCATACACAGTATAAGTATGAAAGCAATATCAAACTCAAACCGCCTATGTACAAGATAACTGTGTTATCTTAGGTCTAAAGATTATATGCACTGATATGATATATGACAATGCATTGACAAGAGTAAACTCCATGTGCTTGTTATATACGTCATTGGTTCAGCCTACTTATCATGTATAAGTGCCTATCATGTTTGTTATATGGCATGAGACTCACCATTCCATCCTATTTATATCTCATATAAATACCTTGGGAACAAACATGATTACAATCTTTCTGGATAAGTCATGTCCTTATTGTGAAGTATCCTCGATTATGAACCAATTTATGATACATTGTGCTAGAAATACTGTCACTCATATTCTTAACAACTTAAGAATAGAATTTCTAACAAAATATCAATGGACCTTTTCTATTACACATAAATACATTATGTAAATAGAAAAGTAAAATTGCATTTTATTAATAAAATATGTATAAGATACATACTAAATAATATGCTCTAGGACATACTACTAACACCAGCATTGAAGGACATCCCTATAGTATATGATTTTCTGGATGTGTTTCCTAAAGAGTTGCTAGGACTACCTCCAGAAAGAGAGGTGCAGTTTGAGATTGATGTTATGCCTGGTGTGGACCCAATCTCTATAACACCTTACAGAATGGCACTTGCTGAATTGAAGGAGTTGAAGGTCCAGTTGCAAGAGTTGCTTGATAAGGCTTCATTTGCCCTAGTATGTCACCTTGGGAAGCGCTAGTGCTATTTTTTAAGAAGAAAAATGGCACTCTCCATCTATGGATTGACTACCGACAGTTGAATAACTTGACCGTAAATAACAAATATCTATAGCCCCGCATAGATGACTTGTTTGATCAACTAAAGGGTGCATCTGTGTTCTCTAAAATTGATTTGAGATCGGGCTATTATCAGTTAAGGGTGCAAAAGTAGAGTATTCCAAAAACTGCTTTTAGAACTCGATATGGCCACTATGAATTTCTGGTTATGCCATTCGGGTTAACCAATGCTCCAGTTGCATTTATGGACCTGATGAACACTATCATTGGACCATACATCGACCAATTTGTAATTGTGTTTATTGATGACGTCTTAGTATATTCGAGGAGTGCAGAGTAGCATTATAGACATCTGCGAATTGTGCTACAGACTTTAAGGGAGAAATAGCTATACGCTAAATTGTCAAAATGTGAATTTTGGTTGAAAGAGATTGCTTTCTTGGGGCACATAGTATCGGCAGAGGGCATTAGGGTAGATCCCAGCAAGATAGAAGCTATCCTTAATTGGAAGCCACTTAGGAATATCACAGAAATTCGTAGTTTCTGGGTTTAGCTTGATACTACCACCGATTTATGAAGGGATTTTCTATATTGGCTTCTTCGCTGACCAAGCTGCTTTGGAAAGATGTGAAATTTCAGTGGATGAATAAATGCCAGCAGAGTTTTGATGAATTAAAGAGATGTTTAACTAAAGCTCCAGTCTTGACTTTACCTACACCGGGTAAAGAATATGCAGTTTATAGCGATGCTTCTCATAATGGGTTAGGTTGTGTACTGATGCAAGATCAGAATGTCATTGCATATACATCACGCCAGCTGAAACCATATGAGAGAAATTATCCTACACATGACTTAGAGCTTGCTGCTATTGTATTTGCTCTTAAGATCTGGAGACACTATTTGTATGGGGAGAAGTGTTACATCTACATAGATCACAAGAGCTTAAAGTACTTAGGCACCCAGAAAGAATTGAATTTGGGACAGAAAAGATGGTTAGAACTAATTAAAGACTATGATTGTCTGATAGATTATCAGCTAGGGAAAGCTAATGTGGTGGCTGATGCCTTAAGTCGTAAGACGATGGTAAGTCTAAGAGTTTCTCCTTTGTCCATGGTATATGAGTTGAAAGTACTACATGCTAGTTTGGAGGTTAATAATGAGGGACAGACGGTAGTTGCATGGTATGTACAGCCAGTGTTGATTGATCAGATTAGAATGGCTGCACAGAATAATGAACAATATCAGAAATTGATAAAGGAAGTTCAGGATGGTAAGAAACCTGAATTTTCTATGAGAGATGATGGCTTAATGCTACATTAGGGCAAAATGTGCATTCCTAATGACATTGACTTGAGACAAATCATTATGAAGGAAGCAAATGAGTCTTCTTTTGCTATGCACCTAGTAGCACTAAGATGTACAGAGGGCTAAAAGAGCACTATTGATGGATGGGAATGAAGAAGGACATCGCTGAGTACATATCTAAATGCCTAACTTGTAAGCAAGTGAAGATAGAACATCAAGTACCAGCTGGTTTGTTACATCCACTACTAGTGCTTAAGTGGAAATGGGAAAGAATAACAATGGACTTTGTGATGGGACTTCCGAGAAACCAAAAGAATCATGATGCAGTATGGGTCATAGTGGATAGATTGACCAAGTCTGCTGACTTTTTGCCCGTGAGGATGGACTACAGCTTGGATAGATAGGCTAAGTTGTATCTTGATGAGATAGTGAGACTGCATGGAGTGCTAGTGTCAATTGTGTCAGATCGAGATCCTAGGTTCACTTTTAGATTCTAGGTTAGTTTGAAAAAAGCCCTGGGAACTAGATTGAACTTCAGTACAACATTCCATCCACAGAAAAATGGCCAGTCTGAGAGGGTGATTCAGATATTGGAGGATATACTACGAGCTTGTGTGATTGAGTTTGAAGGTAGTTGGGATACACAATTACCTCTGATTGAGTTTGCTTATAATAATAGCTATCAATCAAGCATCGGGATGCCTCCATATGAAGCCTTGTATGGTAGGAAGTGCAGAACTCCTTTGTGTTGGGATGAAGTAGGTGAAAGGAAGCTGATAGGCCTAGAGATTGTTTAGCAGACAGAGGAGAAGATTGACTAAGCTTATCAGAGATCGATTCAAGGCTGCATCAGACCGGCAGAAGTCCTATGTTGATTTGACAAGAAGAGACATTGAGTATACAGTGGGTGACAAAGTATTCCTTAAGGTTTCCCCTTGGAAGAAGATTATGAGATTTGGCAGAAAGGGGAAACTGAGTCCTCGCACATATGAGGTTCTGGAAAGAGTGGGTCCTTTGGCATACCAATTGGCACTACTTCCAGAGTTGGAAAAGATACATAATGTCTTTCATGTATCTATATTGAGGAGGTATAGATCAGACCCATCTCATGTTTTAACTGTTGAGGAGATTGAGGTGAATCCAAACCTCACATATGAGGAATAGCCCATAGAGATTTTGGCATATGAGGTGAAGCAGTAAGGGAATAAATAAATACCTCTAGTTAAGGTGCTGTGGAACCATCAGTGAAGCCAGGATGCTACTTGGGAGCATGAAGAGGACATGAGGAGACAACAACCACAATTATTCAAAGACTAATACCAGGTAAAATTTCAGAACAAAATTTTATTTTTAAGGAGGGGAGAATTGTAACACCCTGAACCTCCGTGCTATGAATAATGTATTTACTTACAACTTTTTCTTGACCAAGGGGGGACTAAAATTAAATTTTCACATTTGAGAAATGCAAATTTGTTTTTGAAAGTATCTTCATTGAAAACTTTATCAAATTAGCTTTCCAACGACTCAAACGGATCGAAAATCCGAGTCCCGGTCGAAAAGTTACGTAATTCCGAAGCCTAAGTGCCCTTTTGACACTTTCTGTCCATAGAGCATTTAGGCAGCCGAAAGTGGGCACTTCGGCAGTCAAAAGTGACTTTTTAAAAGCTCGTTTTCTCTCTTCCTCTTCTCATTGTCACCACCTCTTCCCATTCTCTCTCTTTTCTTTCATTTCCCCCATTTGTAACTGTTAGTAGTATGCCTTAGAGCATATCATTAAGTATGTATCTTATATATATTTTTATTAATAAAATGCATTTTCACTTTTCTATTTACATAATATATTTATATGTAATAGAAAAGGTCCATTGATATTTTGTTAGAAATATTATTCTTAAGTTGTTAAGAATATGAGTGACAGTATTTCTAGCACAAGGTATCATAAATTGGTTCACAATCGAGGATACTTCACAATAAGGACACGATTTATCCAGAAGGATTTTAATCATGTTTGTTCCCAAGTTATTTATATGAGATGTAAATAAGATGGAATAGTGAGTCTCATGCCATATAACAAACATGATAGGCACTTATACATGATAAGTAAGCCGAACTAGTGACATTTATGACAAATACAAGGAGTTTACTCTTGTCAATGTATTGTCATAAATCATATTAGTGTATATAATCTTTAGACCTGAGATAGCACAGTTATCTTGTATATAGGTGGTTTAAGTTTAATATTACTTTCATACTTATACTATGTATGGGTATATGGGCATGTGTTGGCTCATACTAGTTATATATGGAAGTAGGTGTTGATCAAGATGGAATCTGTTATCCTAAGTAAATAAGGATAAAATCCTATGTTCATTTAATTGTTCTTGATGTTTTAAGTTTCTAGCCAAGACAGATAGATTTATTTAGAAAAGAGTTTCTGATGAGAAAATCTTTTTAATTAAGAACTAGAATTAAAAGAAAACATAATATTCATAGCAAATGGGGTTTGACATAAACCATGACTTCAGCTCGAATTGGGATTTTGTAACAAAAAGATTCTAGTGTATGGTAACATATGATTATAGGTTCATTTAAGGTAAACCTTATTACTGATTAGGTGGCTATGACATGGTATGCTAGGTGTTAACCATAGTCTATGAGCTGTCTAAAATGATTTAGAGAAATCATTTATGGTAAGAAAGAGTTCTGATGATATTAAGAGTTTATATCATATCTCATTTCCAATTAGTGATGAGCTTAGTGAGTCACACACATACACAAGTAATCACTAAGTTAAATGTGATTTAATTAATTAATTAAAGAGTTTAATTGATTAATTAAATAGGTTTGGTTTGCAATTAGATTGCAAAGTCCCTAGCATAGCTTGAAACCAAATCTATGTTATTGGATGTATAGTATAAGTTAAATTTATATTTAAAGTATTTAAATATGAATTTAATTATGAGAAATTAATTAATAGAGATTAATTAATTAATTTATATTTGATATAAATTGATTAGAAGAAGAGAAATAATTATTTTGGGTTGAGAACTCAAAATTAAGACACAAGGGTATTTTGGTCATTTCACAGGATGACATGTGGCCATGAGATGGTGACACATGGCACTACACATAAGCTTGCCAATTGTCTTTTAATCATGTATGATGATCAAAGTCAAGATTAAATCTAGGTTTGACACTTGGCACAATGTGATTGGGTCAATTAAACCTAGAGCCAATCAGAAGGTGACATGTGGCAAGGGTTTTAAGTGGTGACCTAGCTATATAAGGGAAAGGACGAAAAGAAAAATCATAAGCTGCTGTTTATTTATTTTGTGCCGCCACCCAAGGAGTCCTCTTCCTCTCTTCTTCTTCATCTCTCATCAATTCAAAGAGAATTGCCAATATTCTCTTGAATTAAAAATACTAGAAATCGTTTCTAGTGTCCTGTATACATCTATAACATCTCTAAAGGTAAAACCTGATTTTCTAATTAATTGGAAAGGCTTGAGAAGCTGTTCAAGGGGCTACCATTGGTGATTTTGGTGTGGACAAGCTAGAGGGACAACATCTAGTGTAACACCCTCCCTGTAGCAACTCTGTACATTCTATTGTTCCGGTGACCAGTGTTGGTCCGGACAGCTAGAACGTCCGGAAAAATATTTAAACTAAAGTGAGGAACCATAATTAACTCAAATATTAATAAGAAAAATTTAGAAAAAATTTTAGAAATAAAATACAACCAAGTTAAATGAGCCGATGCCCAAGCGATGGGTAACCCAGTGGGAAGTTGCGGTTCTCGCAACTAGGAGCCCTAGACCCGGGGAAAAATTCATAAAATAATTTTTGGGACTCCAGAGAAGGGTCATTGAGGTCCCTATGGCATTAGAATGCCAAGAAAATATTTAGAAAAATTTTTCAATCGGTAGAGACAATTTTGACCTGTTAAGCCAAACGGAGGGCATTTTGGTCATTTCGCCTTCAGAGGCAATTTTTGGCCGACTTGTCCAGTTAAGTAAATAATTATTATGACATAAAATATGAATAAATATTGCTAGAAAGTAAATTGAAATTCGGTAGAAAAGAAAAGAAAAGAAAAATGAAGGAAATTAGGGATAATGACATCACATGATGTCATTTACATATCCTCCACCAATCACCATTCAACAAGCCTTCTTAAAACAATTAAAAGAGACAAAATGGACCCAAAAATTCTGGTGTTTTCTCCTTCTTCTTCAGCCAGCCGTGAGTTTCTCCTTCTTCCTCCGTAACTCTCATTCTCTCATACCTTCAATCATTGATTTCTCACCCCAAAACCCTTAGGTCCCTTCACTAAAATTTGTCACCCAACCTTGCTAGAGTGGTTGGCAGCCAAGAAAACAAAAGAAAGTGGAAGAAAGTGAGGTGTGAACAAGCTTAGAAAATCACCAAAGAGGTTAGTGCCATAACTTTTGCTTTTACATCTTTCTAATCATGAATTTGAGCTAAGTTAAGTTAAAAATTTGACAAAAATTGAATAAATGAAGCATGGTTATATTCCATGAAGTTTTGGCAGCCTTGACATGAGTTAGGGTTAGGAGAAATCTTTGGTTTAAAGTGACATATTGCGGCCCCTCTTATAAATTATATGATTAGTATAGCAAATTAGGAGTGGGATGCATGAATTGGAGCCTTGGTCAATTAGGGTTAGGGTTTTGGAGAGAAACTTGGACCTTGCTTAGGTAATGGAGAATGAACATTCTAATGGTCAATTAGTGACCATTTTAGGTAAGTTGGCCATAATTTGGAGTGAACTATAGCATTACAAACTGATTTGATGTGGCTGCCTAGTGAGAGCAGTAGGTGTGGCTGTGAGTCCAGCTTGTTTGGACTGCCATAACTCTGGCTGTGTAGGTTCAATTAGTGTTTGGCCAATTGGACATGAAACTAGACACATAATGGCACAATTTTGGTGAAGAAACCATGCTCAAAAGACCAAAGCAAGTGGACCAAAAACTGGCCCCAACCCGGATGTCCTGCAACCAGAACCTGCAGAATGACCAAATGACATTCATTTGGCCATAACTCATTGTAGAATTGGCCAATTGACCTGAAATTTTTACAGAAACAAGTTAAGATATAGACAAACAACTTTCATGAAGAAACCTACCCAAAATTATGGCCAGAACATATCCAACAAGGCAGTTGCAGTCACTGTTCACTGCACTGTAGATATGGTCAATTCTGCAGTTTTTCAATCCGGCCAGCTGTGGTTTTTGGACCATAACTGGAGCTATAAAACTCCAAATGGAGTGATTCAAAAAAATAAATTCTACTAGACAAAATAAGGAACAAGTTTCATGTTTACCATTTCCTCAAATTTCCACTGTAACAGTCACTAATGGAACAGTAAAGTTAGGGTACAAAAACTGAAAATTCTGCTCCCTTAGTTCTAAGCTTAGAAATGGTATTGGTGATTAATTCCAACAAGTTTTGAATGCAAAATGTGGTACATTGGGGGTGTTAAAACCAATGTACCTATTTTCTATCCAAAAGTCAACATTTTTGTTGACCAATGAAGTGAATAGTGACACCAAAACTTGAAATTCAAAAATTGAAGAATTCAAAAGTATCAAATGCCCTAGTATACCTAACAAGATTGGTTTGGATAGTTTGGCATGCCAATAGGGTTCAGCTAGCAGTACTGCACATGGCATTATGCCATTTTGTGATTTCATGGCTTTTGGCCATTCTTACATTGTGTTGATATTTGGCCTTGTGCCTATGGTCATTATAGCTTATTAGCTGTTCTGTTGCACACCGGGAGATGCATATGTGACCGATGGTGTGACGGCCCGAGGTACTAGATACCCAGTGCCAGTTTACCCGTTTATCCAGTCCAGTCGTCCAGTATAGGTTACTTGGGCAACCAAAAGAATGAAAGTGGATAAAGTTAACAAAATAAATGATTATAACAAGTACAAAACCAGTAAAATATCGATACATTCAATACATATTTATTTTCTACTATTCCTTTTATTTTATTATTGCACCACTAAGCATTATTGCTTAGCGCGTTGCTTTTACCACGCGTAGGTTCTGGAGATACTGATCGAGAGCCCAGTAGACCACAGACTGGGTGAGTCCATCCTGCAGCTCTACATAGTGTCCGTGTCACCTCACCATCTTCAGTGCATTGGTAGGACACTAGGTTTCATTTTGATATTTTGTAACTAATTTTTATTTTCTCATATGTAATTGAACTTATGAAATGTATTTTGATGTTCATGTAAATAATGAGAATTGTGTTTGTGAATGGAAAAGTGAATGTTTATCTGTGATTTATACATGATTATCACATGAGATGATTGAATATGAGTATTGGAAGTGTTTTTCACAGGTTCCGAAGAACTGTTTTCTCCATTTTTAGCCGGTACTCTGCCGGATTTTCTATAAAATTTTCGAAACCTCAAATAAATTAAAATTTCAATAAATGACTTAAATAGATTATATTTCACAAATTATGTTCAAAATTATGATGAAAATTAATTAAGATAAAATAGAGTGTTCCGGTACACTGTGTGACATAGCTTACTCGGATATACTGTAGACGGGTAAGGGGTGTCACATCTAGTGTCTTAGGTGCATCCCAAAGGTGCCAAACACAACTGCAGTGCATCAAAAGGTTAGTGCACATGTTCTTGATCTAATATAGGGTTTTAATGAATTAATCTGTTAATTCTAAAATCTTAAATGGCAAATGTAGATCCAAAAATATATTAAAAGAGTTTGAATATGCTGTTTATCATTGAAATCAAATAGATAAAAATAAATCTTGCATGATGCATGCGACCCTAGAAGAAAATTTTTTGAATTCAATGATCTAAACTTATATTTTTCATGCTTTCACTGCTTCAATTGGTATCAGAGCCACTATATTTGCCATTGAGATTATTTAATACATGATTTAATTGTCTGATTTGATCATGAGATGATTATTCATTGCTGTTACAAAAGCAAAGGTGGCGGCATGAGGAAGAACACCATGGTGCGCATGGTTTTTGGCACCATTGTGGTGCGCATGGTTTGATGGATTTTAAATGTGCAATTGTTGTATGTTCTAAGGTCCATTTTATATCTAATTAAATTGTTTAATTAGAGTTTTAATCATACAATTAAATTATGATTCAAATCTGAATTTTTAAATTTGTTTAAATGTGATTCAAATACGAATTTTTAAATTTGTTTGAATCATATTCAAATCTGGATTTTTAAGTTGAATATGAGATATTCAATTTAATTTAAGTATGTATGTTTTATTTAATTGTTAAATAGTTATATGCATGATGGATGATCATCGATAATAAAAGACCAATGTGATTGGATTTATTTCTTTTATGTTTCTGTGGGTTGTAAATTAATTAATTTATTTTAATTTATTTTGGGCATGTATTATAAATGTTGTAATAATTTTTTGGGTTGTAATTTCATTTATTTCATTCTTGTTAATTTGCCTTAGTATGCCAAGGATTACTATGTAAATGGATTGCAAGAAGATTAAGGAGGTCAAGAGTATTGGTGGGACCAGTGGGAGGAATTCAAGATTAAATGTTGATTATGTACTCCTTCAGCAACTCTTGTAATATGAATGAATGAAATGCACGTAGGGATGCCCTGATTCAATTCTTGGTGGCTCAGAATTGAATCCCTTAGAAAGTCCATGATCATACTATATTTATTTATTATCCATGAATGCATAAGATGTATGGGAATGTATGCAAGTATAAGATATATGCATGCTAATTAGATAATGTGCAAAGTGAGACCTTAATAGTAATTAGGACCACCATAAAATCTTCCAAACAAATGATTAAGTTGGAAATGGTATAATTAAAGTAATTATAACATGGGCCCTCCATTGAGGCAATTATTTTAAGAAATTTTAAATACTTGCATGTGATGCAATTAATTTAAGAGATTTTCTTAAGAATAATTGTTAAGCATGAGATGTTGTAAATATGCAAATGGTTTGGTGGCCAATATTGGATGTACCTGAGGATATTAAAATTATTTTGATGTTTACTGGCTCAATGGGATCAACTTAACTAATGCAAGATAAATCAATAATGGATGTGCCTGAGATTTTAAGCATTAGGGGCTAGGTAAAAGGATTGAACCTCACATGAGATGTAATGGGCAAGGAGTTGCTCACTTATAGTTTATTGTAATTCCAATAATGGATGTACCTGAGGATGATCAATAGGATTATAAGAATTCAATCACCCACTAGAAATGCATCCAACTAGGATTTCCGTTTTCTACTTTGGAAGTGTAGGATTCGCTAAGTTAGTGGGAGGACCAATTTGACTAAAAGACCATAATCATTTTGGTTAATTACATGATACATTTACTAATTAATCTGGTTATTTTTTGCTATTAATTTTCTAATAATAATGAGCACACCACAACCACCGCCATCCAATATCTCTGCAAGGATACTTGATCGTAATAGGTTGACAGAACCTAATCTTTCTGATTGGCTAAGAAATTTGAAACTTGTCCTGAACCTTAAACATATAGGATATGTTCTAGACTCAAATGTTCCTGGTCCCTTACCTCCAGAGGCCACTCAAGAGGAACATGAAACTTTGGACAAGTGGAAGGAGCATGATATGAGAGCCAAGTATTACATGCTTGCTTCTATGAGTAATGAGTTACAAAAGCAACATGAGAACATGCAGAGTGCAAGTGAGATCCTCCTTCACCTACAAGAGTTGTATGGTGAGCACAGCAGGAATGCTAGGTATGAGATATCTAAACAGCTATTCCGCATGAGGATGTCAGAGGGACAGAATGTTAGCGATCATGTCCACAAGTTGATTCGGCTGATTGAGCAGCTAGTTCATCTTGACTTTTACATGGATTTCCAACTACAATCGGATTTGATCATTCAGTCCCTTCCTGAGTCATTTGGGAATTTTGTAATAAATTTCCATATGACTAAATAGGAATGCACCTTGGCTGGTTTACTCAACATGCTAGTTATTGCCCAAAAGAATATGCCAGGCAATAAAGGAAAAGAGGTAAATTTGACTGCTTCTTCTTCTGCTGGAAAGTCCAACAAGAAGAAGGGCAATTAGAAAAAGAAACCTCAAGTTCTAGGATCTTCCAAGAAGATAGCCAAACAGAAAAACAAAGATCAAAGCTGACAAAGGCAAAGGAAAGTGTTTCCACTGCCAACAGAATGAGCACTGGAAAAGGAACTGCCCAGAGTATAGCAAGTAATAGTAGCTTGCACTAATGAGATATTAGACTCCGGGTTGACAAAAGCTCAACTGTTGAAGCTTTAGCCATAGGATCTAAATCTTTATACATGTGTGGACATGTTTTGTATTTAAATAAGGTTATGCATGTACCTGATGCCTTTTAAGAACATCATTTCTATATCTTGTTTAATTAGAGATGGTTATGAACTTCAGTTAATAAATGATGTTTGCAATATTTATTTTGGAAATAAATATGTTGGTTCGAGTTATATGCATGATGGACTTTAAAATCTAGATAATAATGTTAAATACAAATCTAATGCAAGCAATCTAAAAGAATGCAATGCCATGATAAAAATCAATTTAAGTTCAAAATATATTTGACACTTAAGGTTAGGTCATGTTGTAGAAGATAGGATTGCAAAGCTGAGGAAAATGAGGATTTTATCCTCATTGGGTTTTGGACCTACTCCAACTTGTGAATCCTGCCTTCAGGGCAAAATGACTAAATCACCCTTTGTTGGACAAGGACTAAGAGCTGAAAATATTTTGGAGTTAATACATAGTGATGTCTGTGGCCCTTTTAAAGAAATGGCTAAGAGGCAATTTTCATTATTTTATTACCTTTACTGATGATAAATCAATGTTTGGGTATTTGTATTTGATGAAATACAAACATGAATCCTTTGAAAAGTTCAAAGAATTTAAATCTGAAGTAGAAAATCAAATAGGAAAAAGTATTAAAGTTCTTCGAACAGATCGTGGAAGTGAATACTTGAGTACTGAATTTGATGAATACTTAAAAGAACATGGCATTATTTCTAGCTGACTCCTCTAGGAACACTACAGCTGAATGGTGTATCTGAAAGGAGAAATCGTACCCTATTGGATATGGTATGTAGTATGATAAGCTATACTGATTTGCCAATCTCCTTTTGAGGATTTGCATTAGAATCAGCTTTGAATGTTCTGAATAGGATTCCATCAAAATCAGTATCTTCCACACCTTATGAGATATGGCATGGAAGAAAACCAAGTCTTAAGCATGTTAAGATTTGGGGTTGTCCAGCTTATATCAAAAAAGTTGAACACTGATAAATTGGAAACCAGATTAGAAAAGGGTCGATTTGTTGGATATCCAAAAGATAGTTTTGGATGTTATTTGCCTACATCACAAAAGGTTATGGAAAGTAGAGATGCCACATTTCTTGAACAACAGTTTGTTCAAGAAGGAGCCAAAGGAAGGCAAATAGAGTTAGAATTGGAGAATTCTAACCAACCAACAGATCAGATGGATATAGATCCATATAGTCAACCTACACCTATTGATGAAACATCTACAGTTATTCCTTGCAGATTAACTAGGATATCTCACCCACCAGTGAGATATGGTTTCCTTCATGAAGAAGAACAAGAGTTGTCTACTCATGAAGAAGTAGATCATGGAGATGATCCACTTACCTATGAAGAAGCTATATCATGTCACACCTTACCCCTCTGTAAGGCATAACATGATCCCGTAGAATACCTAATGAACTACCGAACTTCACCTACCGATAACTCATTAAGTACCCTACAAGGGATTTTAAACCAATTTTCTTACTTTTTATAAGTGGTGAGCATTTTCTAATAGGTATCAAAATATTTAATTAGAGTTTGAAAACTAGTTATGATTTTTGTCCCATTTTATTTTTTCGCAAATTTTATAAAAATTTCGGCATAGTGACGTCTGTATTTTGAGAAAACAGTTCTTCAAATACCCGTAAAAAGCACTTCATATGATTTATCTCATCAACTTCATCAATTCAACATCCATCTCAACCAATTTCAACATCATTTCTCAAATTCCAAAATTCAATATCATAAAAAATACTACCATTCATATGTAATTAAAAATAAAACAATTTATATACATCATTATAAAAATTTACATTAAGAAAAATCCAAACTAAAATTTATTACAAGTTTTATACAACTGCTTATGACCATTTCCTACATTTACATACATTACATACATCAAAATAATTTTTACAATCAGGGTATAAAATATACTCGATAAACTTCAAAATAGGTAGCTCCTCAATCCTCAGCAGCTCACTCTGCTGCTCCTCTAGTCTCTATATCTGTGACAGCAATAACAGCCATCGCTGAGTACTAGGATTCAGTGGTGCAGAACATACTAAAATAATCTTTATGCGGAATTTAAATCATATTTATTCAAAAATTAAACTGAACATGAAATATAAATTCAAAACATGATTTATAAGATTTTAATCCAAACAATTTCATTTCAAAAGTCTCAAAACAAATTTCATAAAAATACACAGTTATATCATGCCATTCGAAACAAATATCATCTCAATAGCCAGAGGCTAAGGAGAAGTCACATTACAAGGCTAGCTAGCTCAAATATATGGGAACCCATTCTTTTTCTTCTTCTACTGGCACACATCTCAACACTTCAGCCAGAGAAGGAATCAAAATTCGAAACTGATTTCCCCCACTAGTCATGCTAGTGAGGTATTCAAATATATGGTCATGACACTGTGGTTTCATAACTATCTTAACAATTTACTAAACATTTGATGTCGTTTTAAATATATACAATTAAACTTTCAATAATTTAAATTAAAAGCATAACAAACATTTCAAGACAATGATATCACAATTCAATATTTCAATTCATTCAAAACAATGTGCAGAAGAAAATTTACAGAAATTTTATGTTGTGCACAAACCTTATACGAGTCGCCTCTTGGCCTTAACTCGATCCCTCGGGTTCGTTCCCGGTATTCTTTTCAACTGAAACACACAGTTTCATAGTGTTTCAGTATTATAACTTAGCATAAATCCAAAAATAAATTTAAATTCACTTTTACCTAGCTCTAATGTGCTAAAATTGACGTTCTTTAAAATTTATATTTGGGGTTACTATTCATGATACTATTCAAGTCAATTTGTTGACTTTCTAAGGCTTAATAGGTATGGGAATTCCAACTATACTCACATACCACATTTTGGTCACCAATTTTGTCAAATTATAAGTCTTTTAGGCAAATTTGTAAATTTTTCAGTTTTGGTGTCCTATGTTGCACTGTTCCATTGGTCATGTTGTTGATAGAATTTGGCTAAGTTTTCTCCATAGAAATTGTTCCTTATTGTCTTAAATTTATTCTCCTTTTTGAATCACTCCATTTGGACTTTTTAACTCAAGTTATAGCCATTTGAATCATGGCTGTCAGATTGGTCTAACCCAGATTTTTTGGGCACTAAAACTGGTTCTGGCAGTTTTAGGTCACCAATTTTGGGTGGCTAAATGACTTGGTTAAGAGCATAATTTGGATTTGTGTTCTTCATGAAAGTTTTAGATCTATATCTCAAATTTCTACTGGTAAAATTTCAGGTCATTTAGATCAGCCTAGCCCAAGTTATGGCCAAATGAACAAATACTGTTCATTTGGTCATTTTCGTACAGGTCAGATTGCCTAATCTGGATTTGGCCAATTTGTTTCCTATGCTATGGTCACTTTTTGGGCATGATTCCTAAATGTAAAATGTGCCATTTTGTGTCTAGTTTCATTCCCAATTTGCCTCACACCAATTGGGTTGGTAAATTTTCAGTTTTAGTCTCTGAAAGGGACCTTGGTCCTGCTGCTTGCATAATGGCCATATCCAATCCGAATCTCCACTTGATTCCAATACTTCCAACATACCACAATTGGTCATACATGACTAATTTTCAGCTCAAACTAGGTCAAACACACCACTTGACCAATTCTCCAAGTTTTATCTTCCAAAACCCTTGGTCCAAAACCCTAACTCACAATTTTTGTTACATTTTATTAATTCAACACATATAAACATGCTTCCTCAACTCATTCAAGCTTTCTAACATGTTTAATTCAATGGAACTCATCAAACCCTAGTCCCCACATGTTGGCCAAAATTTCCTCTATATCCCTAACATAGTGTTTTTGTTTCATTTATAACAATTTCTAACTTACATCAATTACTTAAATAAGAATTCAAATAGATAATTGAAGAATTTGTCACTAACCTCTTGTGAAGTTTCCCAAAGCTTCAATTTCTCTTTATTTTCCTTCAAATTTCCTTCTCAATAGGCTTGCCAAGATCCAAGAACAAGTTTTATTTAGGAAAATTATGGGATTTATGAGGTTGATTCAAGCTTTAAAAGCTTGAAATTAAGTAGCTATGGAGGATTTAGTGAGAGAAAGGAGAGAGATGAGAGGCCACGGCAAATGGAAGAAGAAGAAGAAGATAAAAATTTGGCTTTTTAATTTTGTTTTTATTCTTTAATTTGACTTAGTCAATTAGTTAATTAAATTAAAATTAATTATGAAGTTATAGTTGCATCATCATGATGATGTCATCAATTGTGTTAACTTTCATTTTTTTCTTTTTCATTTCTTTTTTCTTTGGTTCTTTTAATTTAATTATTGATCCCAAAATTTTCTTTTCTCCGATTTTATTTGATAGTCAGGTCAGGAGTCAGCTCTAGAGGTCAATTGACCAAATTGCCCCTCACCGATTCGATTTGGTTTGCAAATAATTCAATATTTCTTCCGGATCCCTGACCTAATTATTTGACCGGCTTAATAATTCCTTTTCGTGATTTTCTCTTTTCCACTGTGTTCGCAATAGTCCTAAGGACCGCGGCATCACATTTTACGGTTCGAAATTTGAGTTTAAATCGACTTCGCAGTCCTTCCCGAGAAGGTCACCCATCGCTATGACTCTCGGCTCATTTAACCTCTTATGTTATGTTTTTCTTATTTATACTTAACTAATTAACAATTACTAATTATTTGTGTTTAAGGCTTATCTAGTTATCTTAAGTGTGGTTCCAATCCCCTTAATTATCTGGATCGACACGGCTCACCGGAATAGTGAAATATACCAGGCTATGCAAATATGGGTGTTACATATCAGATATAGACTCTTCAAAAATGGATTGATGCTATGAAATCTGAGATTGATTCCATGTATAAGAATCAAGTTTGGGATCTTGTTGACCCACCTGAAGGTATTGTACTTATGGGGAACAAATGGGCTTTCAAGAAGAAAATTGGTTCTGATGGAAAGGTAGAGACCTATAAAGCAAGGCTAGTAGCGAAAGGGATTTACCAAAGGCAAGGAATTGACTATGAGGAGACTTTCTTGCCTATTGCCATGCTTAAATCAATTAGGATTCTATTAGCAATAACTACATACTATGATTATGAAATTTGGCAGATGGATGTCAAAACAGCTTTTCTCAATGAATACATTGAAGAAAACATTTTCATGGAACAACCTAGGGGTTTTGAATTCCAAGATGGTTCCAAAGTATGCAAGCTAAAGCGATCCATTTGTGGGTTGAAACAAGCTTTGAGGAGTTGGAATATCCATTTTGATGAAGCCATTAAGTCATTTGGTTTTACAAAAAATGAGGATGAGCCATGTGTATATAAGAAGGTTGGTAACAGTGCTATCACTTTCCTTGTCTTATATGTGGATGATATTCTGTTGATGGGTAATGACATAGGTATGTTGACAACTGTAAAGATATGGTTATTAAATACATTCTCCATGAAAGACTTAGGGAAGACAACCTATATTCTTGGGATTCACATCTATAGAGATAGAGCGAAAAGAATAATTGGTTTATCCCAAAGTCTATATTTGGAAAGGGTGTTAAAGAGGTTTAACATGCTTGATTCCAAGAGAGGATTATTACTAGTGAGACATGGTATCCACCTTTCTAAAAAGATGTCTCCCACCTTTCTAAAGAGATGTCTCCAAAGACACTTGAAGAAAGAGATAAAATGGCTAGAATTCCATATGCTTTGGCTATTGGAAATTTGATGTATGCAATGTTGTGTACTAGGCCGGATATCGCATATGCTGTTAGTTTGACTAGCAGGTATCAATCCAATCCAGGTTTGGAACACTAGATAGCTGTCAAGAATATCCTTAAGTACTTGAGAATAACTAAGGATTTATTCTTGATTTATGGAGGTGGAGACTTATAATTGGATGATTATACTGATTCTGATTTCCAATCAGATATTGATGATAGAAAGTCTACCTCTAGATATGTGTTCATTTGTAATGGAGGTGCAGTCAGTTGGAAGAGTTCCAAATAGAGCACAACTGTAGATTCCACTACCGAGGTTGAGTATATTACTGCATCAGATGCTGCAAAGGAAGCTATTTGAATAAAGAAGTTCGTGATAGAACTTGCAGTAGTTCCTTCCATTGAGTTAGTAGTTCCACTTCATTGTGACAACAATAGAGCAGTCATACAGTCTAATGAACCCCGGTCTCACCAGAAATCTAAACACATAGAAAGACGCTACCACATTATCAGAGAGATAGTTGGGCGAGGCGATGTAGTCATACAGAAAATAGCATCAACTGAAAGTCCAGTTGATCCATTCACTAAGCCTATGTCACAGACTCAGTTAGACCAACATCTTGAGAAGATGGGCCTAAGATATTGTAATGAATGGCTCTAGTGCTAGTGGGAGATTGTTAGTAGTATGCCCTAGAGCATATCATTAAGTATGTATCTTGTACATATTTTTATTAATAAAAGGCATTTTCACTTTTCCGTTTACATAATATATTTATGTGTAATAGAAAAGGTCCATTGATATTTTGTTAGAAATATTATTCTTAAGTTGTTAAGAATATGAGTGACAATATTCTAGCACAAGGTATCATAAATTGGTTCACAATCAAGGATACTTCACAATAAGGACATGACTTATCCTGTAACACCCCTATGTTCGGTAGTGTGTTCTACTGTTCTAGTGACCAGTGCTGTCCGGACAGCTAGGATGCCTAGAGCTACATCTAAATGTTAGTGAGGAGACATAAAATAATAAAATACAAGAAAAGAAAATACAAGAAAAACAAAGGAAAAATAATAGCAATGAAATGTAACCGAGTTAAAAGAGCCGAAAACCCTAGCGATGGGTGACCCCACCGAGAAGTTGCGGCGTGGATCGTTGACTTGCCCTGGACCGTGGGGAACCCTAGAAAATATTTTTAAGACTTAAATAGACATCTATTGAAGTATAAATGTCATTAGAAATATCAAAGAAAAATTAATTAATTAGTACAAAGAAAAGTGAGAAATTGAAAAAACGGACAAAACTCGGTGTTACCGAAAAATCGAGAATGCAATCCGAACAGGGGCATTGTGGTCATTTGACATCCTGAGTTGCCTTTTGACCTAAATTTCCATTAAAAATAAATGATATTACACTTGGAAAATGTCATGAAAATTAAAATTGAAGTACATAATATAAATGATGGAAGTTTAGGGCATAAAAATGAAAATTTAGAAAGTTAGAATAATTAAACATTAAAATCATGTAAGTGCTTCACTAAGGCAGATTTGGGACCACTATATAAGCTAAATGGACAGCTGAACATCATCTTCAACCTCAAAGATAAGAACCAGCTGAATCCTTTTCTTCTCTCAAATTCATCCATGGCCGTCCATGGCCAAGCTCTCTCTCTCACCATGATCCAAGCCAATTTTCTTCCATTATCCTTCACTAAAGTTGTTCTACACAACTTGGGCAGTAGATAGGTAGCAAGAAAATCAAGTTTTGGTAAGGTTTTGAAGAGTTTCAAAAGTGGTAAGTATGTATTTTTGATGCTTGTTTCATTAAACTTTGTATGGATGTTATGGGTAGTTGAATTGTGGAAGGATTTTTGAAGTTTGATGAGTTAAGGGAGAGGTACATTTTTGGTAGCCATGGAACTTCAATAAGGGCAAATTATCCTTGCATGTAAATGGTAGATTAAAGTGTTGATGTAAGTATTTATGTGTGTAAGAATAAATTTGATGATGTATACTAAATGTATGTGTGATAGTACACTTGATTTTGGAAGCATGAAAGTTAATTGAAGAGATGTACAATTCGGCAAACTTAAAGTGTAGATCAAAATATGTTATTTTGTGGTTTGGTTTATGGAATTATATTGTTGAATTATGGTGTTTGTTATGGTAGCATGTATATGTGTATAAGGGTTTGAGTTTGGACATGTAAATGATCTTGTCATGTGGTTAAATTGTTTGTAATTGGACTTGGAAAATTCTGGACTATAATGTGCATATTGAGTGTGGTTATAAGCTGCCAAAATGACCAAAAATGAGTTGCTAAATGTGTTTATGTTATGGTACAAAATAGAAATGGCATGAAGGAAGTAACTTGGTAAGTGTTAAATGTGTAATTGATGAGTGATGAAGAGTGTGTAGCAGGGCAGTGTGCGTTTTAGCTTAGAACCTTAAGTGTGTGACTCCAATTGGTATGAGACCAATTGGAGGTGAAACTAGGCACAAAATGTGCCAACTTTCAAGAAGGAAGCTTACCAAAATTCTGCCTGGAAGATGACTTGAAAAATGACCAAATCCGGATTAGTGCTTTGAAAGCCTGAAAATTGACCATTTGGGCAGCAGTTGGTGTTTTGGCCATAACTCACTCAAAATAGACAATTGACCTGAAGTTTTTATCATGAATAGTTTAGACATATATCTACAATTCTTATGAAGACACCAAAGCCCAGAAATGGCCAGAACTAAGCCAAATAGCTTGCACAATTTCAGGTCCAAAAACTGGCCGAACCAAAAGTGACCTAAAAATGACCTAAAGCTACCATTTTGGTACATTCTGTCCAGCATTGGTAGATTGACCATAACTTGGTCTACATAACTCAGAATGACCTAAAATTTTATCCCGCGTGCAATAAGACATAGACCTATAAGTTTGTAGTTTTGACTGAAACCCGAAAACCAAGAGAACTAGGTCATCTGGCTAGGTTAAATTAGTATACCGGAATCCGACAAATTACAATAAAACGCAATATACATGGAAATGAATTTGGTAACATGTACCAACACTAAAAGGCTATTAAATGTGACATATTGGTAAAATTAGAATTGACTCACTTTGAGTGCATCAAGGGTCAATATTATAGGTTGACTAATGAAATGAATTGAGAGGAATAGTATCAAGAAAATTTAAATATTGGATTTTATTGTTAGAAACAAATTCATTGAGTACTGAAACACTTTAAATTGTGTCTTTCAGTTGAAAAGGATATTGAGAAGCATAAGGAACATTGAGTCAGGGCCAAGAGGTATATATCAGAGGTTTGTGCACAATAGTTATTTCTTTTAAATTTTTCAATTGAAATAGATTATGATTATTTGTATGTTATTGTTTTAAATTGTGTTTGTGCACAATAATTTTGATTTCTCATTTTCTACTTAAAAATTTAATTGAACATTATAATTTTTAATTGTGTTTGTGCATAATACTTTTTATATTCACTATTTTTACTAGCAAAATTTATTTGGAGAAATGAGTTATGAATAATATTTGATTGTTTTGGCTTTGGGAATTTTATTTGGAAATTATTGTGTTGCCTACTTTGCAAATGGAAATTTTGAGATAAAATATGATTTGTGCACAACTAGTTTATAATTAAATATTGTGATTTGGAATTATTTTTATTCACACTTGGCATGACAATATTACTATTTTCCTCCTCCATTTATGGGGTAAGTGTGACTATTTTCCTTCTCCATTTATGGGGTGAGTGTGATTATATTCCTCCCTCTTTGACTTGCTAGTCTGAGGTGAGTGTGGATGAGTTCTCATTATCTAGCTAGCTTCCTCCCTCATTGATTTCGATTATTGGGGTGAGTGTGTCTTGTTGTGGTGTACAACACAGCATGTGCGGAAAAATTATGTCATGGCCTAAACTGTATTATTCAGTGATTTGATCAAATGGTGTTATTGATTGGCAAAACTGTATTAATCAATTGTTTGATCAAATTTGTGTTATATGAACTTTGTAAATTGTGAAATAGAATTGTGAATTATTTGATTTGTGAATTGTCAATAAAAGATTTATATATCGCATTTCAAATTGTTATTGTGCACCACTGGTAAATTTTACTCAGCGATAGCTTTTCATTCTTTGTCATGAGATAGACAGATGACAGGCGATGACTAGGCTGCTAATGCTATATTGAGAGTTCACCGGGTATATTGAGTATACCATATTTTGCATTTTGTATTGTAATGTATGTTCACTGTATGTATATAGTGTTCTTGATTTTGAGCAGTTGTAAATTAAAATTGTACATTGAAGTTGTAAAATAAATTGTAAATTATTTTGGTTTGTAAATATTGCGATATATTTCTTTTATCGCAGCCTTTAAAAACACTAAAAAATTATTGTGGATTTGAGTTGATAAAAGTTGAAAAACATATTGTGTTGATTAAAGGTTGGAGTTTGAGATTGAGAAATATATTTGAAGTGCTTTTTACAGGTTTTTGAAGAACTGTTTTATTCAAAATACAGATGGCACTCTGCCAAAATTTTTACAGAAATTACTAATACTTCTAATGTGTTAGCTGTTTCACTTCAGCTCAAAAAAAATTTTTAATACCTGTAAATAGTGCTCACCACTGTAAAAAGAAGTAAGAAAAGTTTTAAAATCCCTTGTAGTGTATTTAATGGGTTATCAGTAGACAAAGTTGGTAATTCATTAGGTATACTACGGGATCATGTTATGCCTTACAGAGGGGTAGGGTGTGACATGTTTTAGTGGTATTAGAGCTAGCTTTTAAATTCTGTTTTCACCTATAATTTGAATATTCTTTCTTCATAGTACAACTGCTCAATGTCATTGTTTGATACATCAGTACATTACATTATAAATATGCACTAACGGGAGGAAACTCCTTGTGTTATTTGTTCAGGAGATCTAAGATCCTCAAATTGACTATGGAAGAGGGTGATCGTTCAGTCGATCAATTGATAGAGGCTGAGGTGTAAGGGGATGCCCTAGCCCTCTATAATGTCAGTGGATCAGTCACACTAGCCCCCTCAGTACCGCAGTTTCCTGCTCAGTTTGCTCAGCAGATGGCTGCAATGTTTCAACAAATGGCTGGTAATGTGCCTACTCAAGTCCCACTACAGACACCAGTGGTACAACCACAGTCTTCTACAAGGCAGTATGACAAATTGATGAAATATGGGGCTATTGAGTTCAAGGGGACAGTAGATCCTCTTGAGGCAAAACAGTGGTTAGAGAGAATGGATAGGGTGTTTAAGAAACTGCACTGCACAGAGGAGCTCAGATTTGAATATTCAGTGTCTCTGCTATAGGGGGATGCATATGACTGGTGAAAAACCATTCCCCATAGTCTGGTAGAACCTTCAGTGCTAACATGAAATGATTTTCTTTGGGAGTTCAGACAAAAATATGTCCCTGATGCTTATGTGGACCAGAAGCTGCAAGAGTTCATAAGTCTGAAACAGGGGAGTAGATCGGTGGCTGAATATGAAAGAGAATTTTCCCGCCTGAGCCATTATGCAATAAGTCTACTTGCTACCAGCAGGGACAGATGTAAAAGGTTTGAAACCGGCTTGAAGCCTAGTATCAGATTACAAGTGGTCAGATTCCAACATAACAACTTCTCTGAGCTTATTTCTCAAGCACTAGAATTAGAAAGAATTGAATCTAAAGCTGCCCCTGAGAAAAAGAAATCAGAGAAGACAGAAAAAGAGGGAAAGTCAGTAGAATAGAGTTTCAGTGGTCCTACTGGAAAGAGGAAAAACTTTGGGGGACACAACAGAGGTAGTAAGAAATCCTGTAGAGATAGACCTTCTGGACAGAAACCACCTTGATCCGATCAGCAAACTCAACAGAAACCCAGAAATGCGCTATCAGATCGACTTTGTGAAACTTGTGGTAAACCACATAGTGGGTTATGTTATAGAGCCATAGGAGCATAATTTAATTGTGGAAAGATTGGTCATTTTGCTAGGGATTGTATAAATCCACGTCGTTCTGAATCATTTACTACACCAGAGGGGTCAACCTAAGTTTCTACCCCAAATAGTTCACCATCAGTTAGTAGAGGCAGAGGTAGAGGTAGGGGTAGTACACCTAGAAGTCAGAGTACTGTGAATCAGCCAGAACAGGGTGATGCTTCAGCTAGAGTATACACTATACAATAGAGGGAAGAGGCTGAGACTTTTGACATCGTTGCTGGTACTCTCTAAACTAGTAACTAATATATATATATGTATTATTTGACCTGGGGTCTGCATACTTTTATGTCAGTACCAGTATTGTTTGCCTTCCTGCTGTCCCTCATATAAAAAAAAAATTGTTAGTTACCTAAAATTAAGTTACAGTAATGGAATTGCTCTAAATGAGGGCAAAGATGTTACAGTTAGTAATTTTCAATGGATATTGTATTCAGAATAAGTTTAGAATATTAGTGAATTCGAAAAGGATAAAAGGATAGGAAAGTTTAATCTATTGGGATGTATCGTAGTAACTATGCAATGTTCTTGATGTTTATACTGTAAGCTGCAGATTACAGTACTGACTTGAGATTCTTGTGTAGAGCTATGTACTACTCGATAGTACACCAAAATGAGAATAGTTGCCAATGGCATCTGTTTTGGTATATTTATGCCAGGACAGAATTTTATTGTTGGAAATAAGTTTGAAAATCCTACTTAGGGAGTTAAAACTCAAAAATTAGATTATCGAAAGGTTATAGTTCAGTACAAAAGGAAGTAAGTTATAGAATATTAATAGATAAAAAGAGTTGTGAAAGTAGAAATTTGAACAGTTAGTTCAGATATAACAAAGAAATGTTACGAATGTGAGGAAGACTATTGACTAGAATGGTCAGAGGACCAATGACTAGATAAATCATTCTAACATGACCTCAAGAGTCATTCAAGAAGGAACATGAACCGAAATATTAGACAGCACAATAGTAAGAGAAGATTGGTGTTATACAAACAAATTAAATGTTGTATTAGATTGTTAAAAGTCTTATACAAATTCGAGGGAAAGAAGATTATACGATCATATAGAAAGGAGAAAATAAACGTATGACTATTGTAAGATGGCTATTGGGTAAAATTTCGCGGACGAAATTTATTTTAAGGGGGTGAGAATTATAACACCCCTATGTTCGGTAGTGTGTTCTACATCTAAATGTTAGGATGCCTAGAACTACATCTAAATGTTAGTGAGAAGACATAAAATAATGAAATACAAGAAAAGAAAATACAAGAAAAACAAAGGAAAAATAATAGCAATGAAATGTAACCAAGTTAAACGAGCCGAGAACCCTAGCGATGGGTAACCGCACCGGGAAGACCGTTGACTAGTCCTGGATCTCGGAGAACCCTGAAAAATATTTTTAGGACTTAAATAGACATCTATTGAAGTATAAATGTCATTAGAAATATCAAAGAAAAATTAATTAATTAGTACAAAGAAAAGTGAGAAATCGAAAAAACGGACAAAACTCGGTGTTACCAAAAAATGAGGAATGCAACCCGAACAGGG
The DNA here is from genome assembly GCF_030052815.1 of Hevea brasiliensis. Classification (NCBI taxonomy): domain Eukaryota; kingdom Viridiplantae; phylum Streptophyta; class Magnoliopsida; order Malpighiales; family Euphorbiaceae; genus Hevea; species Hevea brasiliensis. The sequence goes on from NC_079493.1 coordinate 60,212,090, forward strand.
GCATTGTGGTCATTTGACACCCCGAGTTATCTTTTGACCTAAATATCCATTAAAAATAAATGATATTACACTTGGAAAATGTCATGAAAATTAAAATTGAACTACATAATATAAATGATGGAAGTTTAGGGCATAAAAATGAAAATTTAGAAAGTTAGAATAATTAAACATTAAAATCACGTAAGTGCTCCACTAAGGCAGATTTGCGACCACTATATAAGCTAAATGGACAGCTGAACATCATCTTCAACCTCAAAGATAAGAACCAGCTGAATCCTTTTCTTCTCTCAAATTCATCCATGGCCGTCCATGGCCAAGCTCTCTCTCTCACCATGATCCAAGCCAATTTTCTTCCATTATCCTTCACTAAAGTTGTTCTACACAACTTGGGCAGTAGATAGGCAGTAAGAAAATCAAGTTTTAGTGAGGTTTTGAAGAGTTTTAAAAGTGGTATGTATTTTTTATGCTTGTTTCATTAAACTTTGTATGGATATTATGGGTAGTTGAATTGTAGAAGGATTTTTGAAGTTTGATGAGTTAAGGGAGAGGTACATTTTTAGCAGCCATGGAACTTCAATAAGGGCAGTTTATCCTTGCATGTAAATGGTAGATTAAAGTATTGATGTAAGTATTTATGTGTGTAGGAATAAATTTGATGATGTATACTAAATGTATATGTGATAGTACACTTGATTTTGGAAGCTTGGAAGTTAATTGAAGAGATGTACAATTCGGCAAACTTGAAGAGATGTACAATTCGGCAAACTTGAAGTATAGATCAAAATATGTTATTTTGAGGTTTGGTTTATGGAATTATATTATTGAATTATGGTATTTGTTATGGCAGCATGTATATGTGTATAAGGGTTTGAGTTTGGACATGTAAATGAGCTTGTCATGTGGTTAAATTGTTTATAATTAGACTTGGAAAATTTTGGACTATAATGTTCTTATTGAGTGTGGTTATAAGCTGCCAAAATGACCAAAAATGAGTTGGTAAATGTGTTTATATTATGGTACAAAACAGAAATGGCATGAAGGAAGTGACTTGGTAAGTGTTAAATGTGTAATTGATGAGTGATGAAGAGTGTGTAGTAGGGCAATGTGTGTTTTAGCTTAGAACCTTAAGTGTGTGACTCCAATTGGTATGAAACCAATTGGAGGTTCATACCAATTGGAGTTGAAACTAGGCACAAAATGTGCCAACTTTCATAAAGGAAGCTTACCAAAATTCTGCCTAGAAGATGACTTGAAAAATGACCAAATTCGGATTAGTGCTTTGAAAGCCTGAAAATTGACCATTTGCGCAGCAGTTGGTGTTTTGGCCATAACTCACTCAAAATAGGTCCAATTGACCTGAAATTTTTACCATGAATAGTTTAGACATATATCTACAATTCTTATGAAGACACCAAAGCCCAGAAATGGTCAGAACCAAGCTAAAGAGCTTGCACAATTTTAGGTCCAAAAACTGGCCGAACCAAAAGGGACCTAAAAATGACCTAAAGCTACCATTTTGGTACATTCTGTCCAGTATTGGTAGATTGACCATAACTTGGTCTACATAACTTAGAATCACCTGAAATTTTTCCCCGCGTGCAATAAGACATAGACCTACAAGTTCGTAGTTTTGACCAAAACCCGAAAACCTAGGGAACTAGGTCATCCGGCTAGATCAAATTAGTATACCGAAATCCGACAAATTGCAATAATATGCAATATACATAGAAATGAATTTGGTAACATGTACCAACACTAAAAGGCTATTAAATGTGACATATTGGTAACATTAGAATTGACTCACTTTGAGTGCATCAAGGGTCAATATTATAGGTTGACTAATGAAATGAATTGAGAGGAATAGTACCAAGAAAATTTAAATATTGGATTTTATTGTTAGAAACAAATTCATTGAGTACTGAAACACTTTAAATTATGTGTTTTAGTTGAAAAGGATATTGAGAAGTATAAGGAACACTGTGTCAGGGCCAAGAGGCATATATCAGAGGTTTGTGCACAATAGTTATTTCTTTTGAATTTTTCAATTGAAATAGATTATGATTATTTGTATGTTATTGTTTTAAATTGTGTTTGTGCACAATAATTTTGATTTCTCATTTTCTACTTAAAAATTTAGTTAAACATTATAGTTTTAAATTGTGTTTGTGTACAATACTTTTTATATTCACTGTTTTTACTAGAAAATTTATTTAGAGAAATGAGTTATGAATAATATTTGATTGTTTTGGCTTTGGGAATTTTATTTGGAAATTATTGTGTTGCCTACTTTGCAAATGGAAATTTTGAGATAACATATGATTTTTTGCACAACTAGTTTATAATTAAATATTATTATTTGAATTTGTTTTGATTCACACTTGGCATGACAATATTACTATTTTCCTCCTCCATTTATGGGGTGAGTGTGACTATTTTCCTCCTCCATTTATGAGGTGAGTGTGATTATATTCCTTCCTCTTTGACTTTCCAGTCTGAGGTGAGTGTGAATGAGTTCGCATTATCTAGTTAGCTTCCTCCCTCATTGATTTCGATTGTTGGGATGAGTGTGTCTTGTCGTGGTGTACAACACGGCATGTGCGGAAAAATTGTGTCATGGCCTAAACTGTATTATTCAGTGATTTGATCAAATAGTGTTATTGATTGGCAACACTGTATTATTCAGTTATTTGATCAAATAGTGTTATTGATTGACAAAACTGTATTATTCAGTTATTTGATCAAATTGTGTTATTGATTGGCAAAACTGTATTATTCAATTGTTTGATCAAATTTGTGTTATATGAACTTTGTAAATTGTGAAATGGAATTTTGAAATATTTGATTTGTGAATTGTCAATAAAAGATTTATATATCGCATTTCAAATTGTTATTATGTACCACTGAGTAAATTTTACTCAGCGATAGCTTTTCATTGCTGTCGCAGGTAGACTGACTGACAGGGCAGCAGACTAGGCTGCTAATGCTATATTGAGAGTTCACCGGGTATATTGAGTATACCATATTTTGCATTTTGTATCGTAATGTATGTTCACTGTATCTATATAGTGTTCTTGGTTTTGAGCAGTTGTAAATTAAAATTGTACGTTGAAGTTGTAAAATAAATTGTAAATTATTTTAGTTTGTAAATATTGTGATATATTTCTTTTATCTCAGCCTTTGAAAACACTGAAAAATTATTGTGGATTTGAGTTGACAAAAGTTGAAAAACATATTGTGTTGATTAAATGTTGGAGTTTGAGATTGAGAAATATATTTGAAGTGTTTTTTACAGGTTTTTGAAGAAATGTTTTATTCAAAATACAGATGAAACTCCGCCAAAAATTTTACAAAAATTACTAATAATTCAATCAAATGTGTTAGCTGTTTCACTTCAGTTCAAAAATTTTTTTTAATACTTGTAAATAGTGCTCACTACTGTAAAAGAAGTAAGAAAAGTTTTAAAATCCCTTGTAGTGTATTTAATGGGCTATCAGTAGATGAAGTTGGTAATTCATTAGGTATACTACGGGATCATGTTATGCCTTACGGAGGGTAGGGTGTGACATATCCAGAAAGATTGTAATCATGTTTGTTCCCAAGTTATTTATATGAGATATAAATAAGATGGAATAGTGAGTCTCATGCCATATAATAAACATGATAGGCATTTATACAGGATAAGTAAGCTAAACTAGTGACATTTATGACAAACACATGGAGTTTACTCTTGTCAATGCATTGTCATAAATCATATTAGTGCATATAATCTTTAGACCTGAGATAGCACAGTTATCTTGTATATAGATGGTTTGAGTTTGATACTGCTTTCATACTTGTACTGTGTATGGGTATATGGGCATGTGTTGGCTCCTACTAGTTATATATGGAGGTAGGTGTTGATAAAGATAGAATCTATTACGCTAAGTAAATAGGGATAAAATCCTATGTTCATTTAATTGTTCTTGATGTTTCAAGTTCCTTGCCAGGACAGATAGATTTATTCAAAAAAGAGTTTCTGATGAAAAAATCTTTTTAATTAAGAACTGGAATTTAAAGAGAATATAATATGCATAGCAAATGGAGTTTGTCATAAACCATGACTCCAGCTCGAATTGGGATTTTGTAACAGAGAGATTCTAGTGCATGGTAACATATGATTATAGGTTCATTTAAGGTAAACCTTATTGCTGATTGGGTGGCTATGGCATGCTATGCTAGGTGTCAACCATAGTCTATGAGCTGCCTAAAATGATTTAGAGAAATCATTTATGGTAAGAAAGAGTTTTGATGATATTAAGAGTTGATATCATATCTCATTGCCAATTAGTGATGAGCCTAGTGAGTCACACACTTACACAAGTAATCATCAAGTTAAATGTGATTTAATTAATTAATTAAATAGGTTTGGTTTGCAATTAGATTACAAAGTCTCTAGCATGGCTTGAAACCAAATCTATGTTATTAGATGTATAGTATAAGTTAAATTTATATTTAAAGTGTTTAAATATAAATTTAATTATGAGAAATTAATTAATAGAGATTAATTAATTAATTTATATTTGGTATAAATTGATTAGAAGAAGAGAAATAATTATTTTGGGTTGAGAACTCAAAATTAAGATACAGGAGTATTTTGATCATTTCACAGGGTGACATGTGACACCATGAGATGGTGACACATGGCACTACACATAGGCTTGCCAATTGTCTTTTAATCATGTAAGATGATCGAAGTCAAGATTAAATCTAGGTTTGACACTTGGCACAATGTGATTGGGTCAATTAAACCTAGAGCTAATTAGAAGGTGACATGTGGCAAGGGTTTTATGTGGTGACCTAGCTATATAAGGGAAAGGATGAAAAGAAAAATCATAAGCTGCTGTTTATTTCTTTTGTGCCGCCACTTAAGGAGTCCTCTTCCTCTCTTCTTCTTCATTTCTCATCAATTCAAAGAGATTTGCCAACATTGTCTTGAATTAAAAATACTAGAAATCGTTTCTAGTGTCCTGTATGCATCTATAACATCTCTAAAGGCAAAACCTGATTTTCTAATTAATTGGAAAGGCTTGAGAAGCTATTCAAGGGACTTCCATTGGTGATCTTGGTGTGGACAAGCTAGAGGGACAACATCTGGTGTCCTAGGTGCATCCCAAAGGTTCCAAACACAACTGCAGTGCATCAAAAGGTTAGTGCACATGTTCTTGATCTAATCTAGGGTTCTAATGAATTAATATGTTAATTCTAAAATCTTAAATGTCAAATATAGATCCAAAAATATATTAAAAGAGTTTTAATATGTTGTTTATCATTGAAATAAAATAGATAAAAATAAATTTTGCATGACGCATGTGACCCTAGAAGAAAAAATTTTGAATTTAATGATCTAAACTTATTCTTTTCATGCTTCTACTCCTTCAGTAACCTCCCTTCACTCTTGATTTCCCCACTTTTCTTACTTGGGTTCTCCATCTAAAAGGTAGAAAACATCAAAGTGCTCTTTGACCGAAGGATTTAAGCAAGAAGAATAAGGAATTTGGAAGGGAAAATTATATATTTGAAGTTGGACAATTGAGGTAAGTTTATTTTCATGCTAGATTAGTTATACAAACTTTGAATTAAGGTGGACTATGGGAAAAATTACATGAGAAAACATGAAAATCATGCAAGAATGAAGAGGAGTGATTTTGGCCAATTTGGGAAAAATTAGGGTTTGATGTATTTTAGTTAAATTAATGATAAATTCAAGTTAAATTGAAGTAGTATGCAAGATTGGGGTAAAGAAATTGTATGAGATTTGCATAAATTGAATTATGGAAGATTAGGGTTCATGGGAAAATTAGGGCTTTGGTGCTAGAGAGTGAAATTGATGCGTGTAATGTTAAATTATGACTACTTAGCATGAATTGAATGTGAATTGACCTAAGGTTGATGAATGGATGTAATGAAATGGTAAGATTGAGAAAAATTACAAACTAGGGATTTGAAAAATTGAGATTTTTTGTGCTATGAGTACTATGAATGTATTAATATTAAATTATGGTCATTTGGGGTGAGTTAAATGTGAATTTTTGTTGGTTAGTGAGAGTAATTGAAGGAATTAAAATTTGAACCTAGGGCAGAATTTGCACAATGAGTACAGTGTGTTCGACAGCCTATAAGTTGAGCTACTCAATCACACCAATTGGAAATGAAACTTAAGACATAGGGCTAGAATTTTCATGAAGAGACCTAAATTAGAAACTGCCTAGAAATTGCTTAAAATTTGGCTTGAACCTGAAGATGAAATTCTAGAATCTGCAGTGTGCTGACGTGAATAGTAAACTTTGTAAGGCCATAACTCTGTCTAGAAAATTCCAATTTAGGAGATTCTTGAACCGATGGAAACCTTAAATGTAGAAGAACATTTCATATGAAGAACTTTATGTGACACCCCTTACCCATCTACAGTATAGCCGAGTAAGATATGCCACACCATGTATCGGAGCACCCTATTTTATTTCAATTATTTTTATTTTTCCTTATTTATTTTTTTTATTTGTTATGAAGTACAATTTGTGAGATATCATTCATTTAAGCCATTTATTGAAACATAAATTCATTTGAGGTTTCGCAAATTTTATAGAAAATTCGGTAGAGTACCGGCTAAAAAATTGAGAAAACAGTTCTTCGGAACCTGTGAAAAACACTTCCAATATATTTTCAATCATTCCCAAACTTCATTTCATCAACAAAGTCTCAATATTTTTCAACAACAATTCCATTTCTCATTCATTCATTTCTCATGATATTCATATACATATCATAAATAAATACTCAATTTTCCATTCATAAACACAATTTTCACTATTTACATTAATACCAAAATACATTACATAAGTCTCAATTACATATGAGAAAATAAAAGTTAATTACAAGATACCAAAATGAAACCTAGTGTCCTACCAATGCACTGAAGACGGTGAGGTGACACGGACACTATGTAGAGCTGCAGATGGTCTCACTCAGTCTGTGGTCTATTGCACTCTCTATCGGTCTCTCCAGAACCTACGCATGGCAAAAAGCAACGCGCTAAGCAATAATGCTTAGTGGTGCCAATAATAGAATAAAAAGAAATAACAGAAAATAAATATGTAGTGAATATGTTGATATCTTATGCGGACAAATTTTCGATAATTATTTGTGGTCGTATTTGTTTGGTACTTGCTATATTCATTATTTTATTAAATTTATCAACTTTCATTTTTAGTTGCCCAAGTAACCTATACTGGATGACTGGACTGGATAAATGGGTAAACTGGCACTGGGTATCAAGTACCTCGGGCCGTCACACCATTGGTTACATATGTATCTCCCGGTGTGAACAGAACAACTAATGAGCTGTAATAAATATTAGGCACAAGGCCAAGTATCATCACAATGTTAGAATGGCTAAAAGCCATAAAATCACAGAATGGCATAATGCCATGTGCAGTACTGCTAACTGAACCCTATTGGCATACCAACCTATTCAAACCAATCTTGCTAGGTGTACTAGGACATGTTACACTTTTAAATTTCACAATTCTTGAAATTGAAGTTTAAGTGTTACTATTCATTTCATTAGTCAATTAAAATGTTGACTTTTGCATAGACAATAGGTACATTGGTTCTAATATTCTCAACATACCATATTTTCCATTCTAAAATTATTGGTATTGGTTGCCAATACCATTTCTAAGCTTGGTGCTAGTTATTCAAAATTTTTAGATTTCAAACATTATGTTTATTGTTCTATTGGTTATTTGTACAGTAGGAATTTGGCAAAGTTGTCTTCATGAAAGTTGTTCCTTATTGTGTCTAGTTACATTTCTTTTTTGAATCACTCCATTTGGAGTTTCGTAGCTTAAGTTATGGCTTAAAAACCATAACAGGCCGGATTGTAAATTTCCAGAATTTTCTGGGCAGAACCAATTCTGCAGGTTGTGTGCACTGACTGTAGGTCAGTTTTTGAACATGTTATGATCAAAATTTGGGTTTAGTTTCTTCATGAAAGTTGTAGGTCTATATCTCAGCTTTCTACTGGTAAAATGTCAGGTCAATTGGACCTTTCTACACTAAGTTATGACTAAATGAATAAACACTATTCATTTGGTCATTTTGCCCAGGCGGAATGCAAGTTACCCGGATTAGGGCAATTTTTACGTCAACTTGGTTTGCTTTTCTAGGCAGGGTTTCTATACCAAAGTTGTGCCATTATGTGTCTAGTTTCATGTCCAATTGGCCGTGTATGAATTGAACCTCTACAACTCCATTTATGACTGCCCAAACTGATTGGACTCATGCTCAGTCCTGCAGATCAGCCAAGGCAGCTCACCCACACTCAATTGCCTAGCCTCAACTCACTTCATTTTCTCATCATACATAGCCAAATGGTCACTAGTTGATCATTTAAACTTTTATTCACCAACACATGAGCAAAAACCTAGGTTTTTCCCAAACCCTAACTCCATCAACTTCAATTCTTCTTATACATGCAATCAATGAATTGAGACATCTAATTCATGTTCAATGGCAGCCATGGACCACTATAAATTAATCTAATCAATGAAATCCTAACAGACTCTAAGGCTTCCAAAATTTTGAAGAGTGCATACTTATAGTTTTCTTTCCAATTCCTTGCAATTTCTAAGCTCAATCAAGTCCTTAAACATATATTGAAAGAAAGGAAGAGAGATTGGTCACTAACCTTGTGAGCAGAAATTTTCCACTCAAAATTCCTTCACTTTCTTTGGCTTTCTTGGCAGCCAAACACTTGCTCAAGATGTAATATCAAGTTTTAATGAAGGATAGTAGAAGGTTTATGGTGTATTTACAAGGAGAATTTAGTGAGAAGAAAAACATCCATGGAGGGAAAGAGAGAGATAGGTTCGGGTGGAAATGGGAAAGTAGAAGAAATCTGTTTTTTTTTTTTTTCTTTCATTTTTTGCCCATTTTATTCATTTTAAATGGGTTAAAGACATGTGTCACAATGTGATTGGTCATTGGGGTTTTAATGACATCATAATGATGTCAAAATTCCCATTTATTCCATTTTCTTTCCTTTTTCTTTTCTACTCATTTTCAATTCAATTTTTAGCAATATTTATTCACATTTTATGTCATAATAATTATTTACTTAACTGAACAAGTCAGCCAAAAATCACCTTTAAAGGCAAAATGACCAAAATGCCCTCCGTTTGGCTTAACAAACTAAAATTGTCTGTATCGATTAAAAAATTTTTCTAAGTATTTTCTTGGCATTCTAATGCCATAGGAATCTCAATGACCCTTCTCTGGAGTCCCAAAAATTATTTTATGAATTTTTCCCCTGGTCTAGGGCTCCTAGTTGTGAGAACCGCAACTTCCCACTAGGTTACCTATCGCTAGGGCACCGGCTCATTTAACTTGGTTGTATTTTATTTCTAAAAATTTTTCTAAATTTTTCTTATTAATATTTGAGTTAATTATGGTTTCTCACTTTAGTTTAAATATTTTTCCGGGCGTTCTAGCTGTCTGGACCTACACTGGTCACCGAAACAGTAAAATGTACGGGATTGCTACAGGGATGGTGTTACACTTTAGGCCAAATTATGGACTTAACTTGATCAAATTTCTGAGCGAAGTTGGATCAATAAATCTGCCAGAACTATAACAGTCATGTGAACAATCACGTGAATAGTAACCACTGTTTTGGTCAAAACTTGAGCTAAAAAACTCTAAATAGAGTGATTCAAAAAGGAAATTAAAGCTAGAACACTAAGGAACATGTAACGATCGGGCTCCAACCACTAGAGGAATTGTCCGCTTTGGCCATAAGCCTCACGATTTTGTCCCATAGATGGAAGGAGAACTTCCCAGGAGTTCACCCATCCTAGGATTTCTCAAGTGAGCACGCTTAACCTTGGAGTTCTTCCAACTCTCCAGGCCATTCCACCAAAAGGGCCCTCTAGTGATTAGTTCCCTCTATCTTATACATCATTACTTTTTGAACCCAAGACCATCTCCGTGCTTTGCCAATGTGGGATTTGCCTAAGGGACCTTTCGAGACTCAGCGTTCTCGCTGAGGTTTGACCCACCATCACCCAAGAGGATATGCGAGCGACTCTGATACCAATTGTAATGATCGGGCTCCAACCACTAGAGGAATTGTTCGCTTTGGCCATAAGCCTCACAGTTTTATCCCATAGGTGGAATGGAGAACTTCCCAGGAGGTCACCCATCCTAGGATTTCTCTTAAGTGAGCACGCTTAACCTTGGAGTTCTTCCAACTCTCCAGGCCATTCCACCAAAAGGCGCCTCTTGTGATTAGTTCCCTCCATCTTATATATCATTACTTTTTTAACCCAAGACTATCTCTGTGCTTTGCTGATGTGGGATTTGCTTAACCTCTTTCTCCCAAGTTTCATCTTCATCACCTAAATGTGACACCCCTTACTCGTTTACAGTGTAGCCGAGCAAGATATGCTACACATTGTACCGGAACACCATATTTTATTTAAATTATTTTTTTATCCTCCTTTATTTATTTTTTTTTCATAGTTATGAAGTACAATTGGTGAAGTATAATTTATTTAAGTCATTTATGGAAAACATCAATTTGTTTGAGGTTCCACAAATTTTATAGAAACTCCGATAGAGTACCGGTTAAAAATGAAGAAAATAGTTCTTCGAAACTTGTGAAAACATTTCCAAAATTTTCAATCAATCAATTCCAAACTCTATTTCATCAACAAAATCTCAATATTTTTCAACAACGTTTCCATTTCTCAATCATTCATTTCATATGATATTTATGTAAAAGTCATCAATAAATATCCACTTTTTCATTCAGAAGCACAATTTTCACTATTTACATCAATACCAAAATACATTACATAAGTCCTAATTACACATGAGAAAATAAAAGTTAATTACAAAATACCCAAAATGAAACCTAGTGTCCTACCAGTGCATTGATGTCGATGAGGTGACCGGGACACTATGTAGAGCTGCAGAAGGTCTCACCCAGTCTGTGGTCTACTAGGCTCTCGGTCGGTCTCTCCAGAACCTACGCGTGGCAAAAGCAATGCGCTAAGCAATAATGCTTAGTGGTACCAATAATAAAATAAAAAGAAATAATAGAAAATAAATATACAGTGCATATTCTAATGTCTTATGTAGATAATTTTTCGATCATTATTGGTAATCTTATTTATTTTGTACTTGTTATGCTCATAATTTCATTAAATTTATCTACTTCCATTTTAACTTGCCCAAGTAACCTATACTGGATGACTGGACTGGATAAATGGGTAAACTGGCACTGGGTATCAAGTACCTCAGGTCGTCACACCATCGGTCACATATGTATCTCCCGGTGTACAATAGAACAGCTAATGAGCTGTAATAAATATCAGGCACAAGGCCAAGTATCATCACAATGTCAGAATGGCTAAAAGCCATAAAATAACAGAATGGCATAATGCCATGTGCAGTACTGCTAACTGAACCCTATTGGCATGCCAACCTATCCAAACCAATCTTGCTAGTTGTACTAAGGCATGTTACACTTTTAAATTGTACAATTCTTAAAATTTAATATTAGGTGTTACTATTCATTTCATTAGTCAACTAAAATATTGACTTTTGCATAAACAATAGGTACATTGGTTCTAATACTCCCAATAGACCACATTTTTCATTCTAAAGTTTTTGGTATTGGTTGTCAATACCATTTCTAAGCTTAGTGCTAATTGTTTAAAATTTTCAAATTTCCAGCCTTGTATTTACTGTTCCATTGGTTATTTTTACAGTAGGAATTTGACAAAGTTGTCAACATAAAAGTTGTTCCTTATTGTGTCTAGTTATATTTCTTTTTTTGAACCACTCCATTTGGAGTTTTGTAATTTAAGTTATAGCCTAAAAACCATAACTAGCCGGATTGCAAACTTTCCAGATTTTCTAAACTGACCAAATCTATAGTGTTTTGTATAGTGACTATAGGTCACTTTTTGAATATGTTATTGTCAAAATTTGGGTTAGGTTTCTTCATAAAAGTTGTAGGTCTATATCTCAGCTTTCTGCTGGTAAAATTTCAAGTCAATTGGACCTTTCTACACTGAGTTATGAACAAATGAATGGACACTATTCATTTGGTCATTTAGCCCAAGCAGAATGTAAGTCACTCGGATTAGGGCAATTTTTAGGTCAACTTGGTCTTCTGGGCAGGGTTTCTATACCAAAGTTGTGCTATTATGTGTCTAGTTTCATGTCTAATTGTACTTGCACCAATTGAACCTCTACAACTCCATTTATAACTGCCCAAACCTACTGGACTCATGCTCAGTCTTGCAGGTCAACCAAGGCAGCTCACCCACACTCAAATGCCAAGCCTCAACTCACTTCATTTCCTTATCATTCACATTTAAATAGTCACTAATTGAACATTACAAGGTTAATGAACCATCACATGAGCAAATCCTTATGTTGTTCAAGTGTCCACATTTTCAAGGTTCATTCATCCATCACACTTGCATTTCACTTACTCTTACATGTTCAATCACTCATTTCAAGCTATGGGCAGCTCATAAACACTTTACTTCAAGTAAATTCACCGAACCCTAACCATCCCTAGGCTGCCCAAATTGTAGGGATGAATATACATAAGTTTTATTTTGTTTTTCTTGCACTTTTCCACTTATCTCATGCTAATAAACATGAATTAAGTAAAAGAGATAGGAGATTGGACACTAACCCCTTTGAGCAGAATTTCTAGGTAACAAAACTTCAATCCTTTCTCTTCTTTTTGCTACAACTAGCTTCTCCAAGATGTGGGAATGATTTTTAGTGAAGTGAGTTTAGGGTTTTGTGGAGAGGAAGCTTAGGAAAATCAAGCTTTAAAAGAGAAAATGGAGAGAGAGCTTCTAGGCTATGGTGGACGGGAAATGAGGAAGAAGAGTGCAGTTTTTTTCATTTCAATTTTCTGCCCATTTGACTCATTTTAATGTTAGTAGTATGCCCTAGAACATATCATTTAGTATGTATCTTGTACATGTTTTTGTTAATAAAAGGCATTTCCACTTTTCCATTTACATAATATATTTATGTGTAATAAAAAAGGTCCATTGATATTTTGTTAGAAATTCTATTCTTAAGTTGTTAGGAATATGAGTGACAGTATTTCTAGTACAAAGTATCATAAATAGGTTTACAATCGAGGATACTCCATAATAAGGACATGACTTATCCAGAAAGATTGTATTCATGTTTGTTCCCAAGTTATTTATATGAGATATAAATAAGATGGAATGGTGAGTCTCATGCCATATAATAAACATGATAGGCACTTATACATAATAAGTAGGCTGAGATATCAGTGCTGTGTATTGTCAATGTATTGTCATAAATCATATCAGTGCATATAATCTTTAGACCTGAGATAGCACAGTTATCTTGTATATAGGTGGTTTGAGTTTGATACTGCTTTCATACTTGTACTGTGTATGGGTATATGGGCATGTGTTGGCTCCTACTAGTTATATATGGAGGTAGGTGTTGATCAAGATGGAATCTATTCCTCTAAGTAAATAGAGATAAAATCCTATGTTCATTTAATTGTTCTTGATGTTTCAAGTTTCTGGCCAGGACAGATAGATTTAATCAGAAAAGAGTTTTTGATGAGAAAATCTTTTTAATCAAGAACTGGAATTAAAAGAGAACATAATATTCATAGCAAATGGGGTTTGACATAAACCATGACTCCAGCTTGAGTTGGGATTTTGTAACAGAGAGATTCTACTGCATGGTAACATATGATTATAGGTTCATTTAAGGTAAACCTTATTACTAATTGGGTGACCATGGCATGCTATGCTAGGTGTTAACCATGGTCTATGAGGTGCATAAAATGATTTAGAGAAATCATTTATGGTAAGAAAGAGTTCTGATGATAATAAGAGTTGATATCATGTCTCATTGCCAATTAGTGATGAGCCTAGTAAGTCACACACATGCACAAGTAATCACCTAATTAAATATGATTTAATTAATTAATTAAAGAGTTTAATTGATTAATTAAATAGGTTTGGTTTGCAATAAGATTACAAAGTCCCTAGCATGACTTGAAACCAAATCTAGGTTTTGGATGTACAGTATATGTTAAATTTATATTTAAAGTGTTTAAATATGAATTTAATTAATGAGAAATTAATTAATAAAGATTAATTAATTGATTTATATTTGATAAAAATTGATTAGAAGAAGAGAAATAATTATTTTGGATTGAGAACTCAAAATTAAGACACATGGGCATTTTGGTCATTTCACAAGGTGACATGTGACACATGGCATTACATATAAGCTTGCCAAATGTTTTTTAATCATGTAAGATGATTAAAATTAAGATTAAATATATGTTTGACACTTGGCACAATGTGATTGGGTCAATTAAACCTAGAACCAATCAGAGGGTGACATGTGGCAAGGGTTTAATGTGTTGACCTAGCTATATAAGTGTTGTTATGAAAAGAAAATAACACAACCAGCAATTATCCTCCTTTGTGCTGCCACCTTGAAGCTCCCATTCTCTCTTTTTCTTCATCTCTCATCTATTCCAAGAGATTAGCAAACAATCTCTTGAATTAAAAATACTAGAAATTGTTTCTAGTGTCCTGTTTACATCTTTAATCTCTTTAAAGGTAGAACTTAATTTTCTAAATAATAGAAAAAGCTTTAGAAGCTGTTCAAGGGCTGCCATAGGTGTTCTTGGTGTGGACTAGCTAAAGGGACAACATCTGGTGTCCTGAAGACACATCCGGAAGGCACAAATACACTGCAGTGTATCAAGAGGTTAGTGTATTTGTTCTTGATCTAATCTAGGGCTCTAAAATTAATCTGATTAATTTTAAAATCTTAAATGGCAAATACAGATCCAAAAACATATTAAAAGAGTTTTAATATGCTGTTTATCATTGAAATCAAATAGATAAAAATAAATCTTGCATGATGCATGTGACCCTAGGTGAAAATTTTTTAATTCAATGGTATAAACTTGTGTTTTTCACGCTTTTGCTCCTTCATTTAAGTGGTTTATGGACATGTGTCACAATGTGATTGGGTAAGAGTGCTTAGTGACATAAGCATGAGGTTAAAATTGCAATTTTAATTCATTTTCTTTTCTTTTCATTGCTACTCATTTTCAATTTAATTTTTAACAATATTTATTTATATTTTAGATCATAATAATTATTTACTTAACTGAACAAGTTGGTCAAAAATTATCTCTGAAGACGAAATGACCAAAAAGCCCTCTGTTTGGCTTATTGAGCCAAAATTGTCTGTACCGATTGAAAATTTTTTCTGAGCCTTTTCTTGGCATTCTAATGCCATAGAAACCTCAATGACCCTTCTCTGGAGTCCCAAAAATTATTTTATGAATTTTCGCCCGGGTTTAGGGCTCCTAGTTGCAAGAACCGCAACTTCCCACTGGGTTACCTATCGCTAGGGCACCGACTCATTTAACTTGATTGTATTTTATTTTTAAAATTTTTCCTAAATTGTTCTTATTAATATTTGAGTTAATTATGGTTCCTCACTTTAGTTTAAATATTTTTTCGGATGTTCTAGCTATCCGAACCGACACTGATCATCGGAACAGTAGAATGTACAGAGTTACTACAGGGAGGGTGTTACAGAACAACTTTGAGGAAGGGAAGTCAGCTAAATTCGAATTGTAGAAGGTCCAATGGAACAATAGAAATAAGTGACCCACAACTGAATTCTTGGAATTTCACCTAAGAAGCTTAGAAATTCAATTGGCAATCAATGCCAACATAAATGTGACTTAAAATGTGGTATGTGGGGATAATTAGAATTAACATATCTATTTAGTATGAAAAAGTCAATATTTTGACTTGAATAGTGAGGTAAATTGTAACCTCAAATACAATAATTGCAAAGAACCCCAAAGCTTATAAATTATCTTAGATAAATTAAGTGTACAAAATTTAATCGTTAGATTTATTAGTTAGGCACAAATTGAATAGATAATGAAACACTTTAATTTTATGTTTCAGCAGGAAAGAAGCCTTCCGAGGAAGGAAATACGCGGGAGTGAATTAAGACGAGCTACCATACGAGGTTTGTGCACAATAAATGTTTTTCACTTCTTGCTTGATATTGGAACATTTACTTACATGTTTGTATTCAAATGGTGCTTATTAATCCTTTGAGAAAAGTTTTGTTGCCTACTTTATAAATGGAGATTTGAAATGAAATTTGTTTAATGGTTGCATGAAATAATTTTGAACACTATAGTTTTGAATTTGTTTTTGGATTCACACTTGGCATGGCAATACCACTATGTGCCTCCTCCATTTACTGGGTTGAGTTTGATTATTTTCCTCCCTCTCTGGCTTGCCAATTTGAGGTTGAGTTTGAATGAGTACTCATATAGCTAGCTAGCCACCTCCTTCATTGATTTCGATTAGTGGGGTTGAGATTGCTTTGTCGTGATGTACAACACGACATTATTTAGAAATTTTATGTCATGACCTAAGCTGTGTATTGAGTGGCAACACTGTGGATTGTAAATTGTTTGACAAAATTGTATTATAAATGTTGATTTGAAAATTGTGAAAATGCATGCGAAAGATTTTAAGACTGCTGTTTATTAATGAATGATTATTTTAGTAAATTTTAAATTTTTATTGTGCACCACTGAGTAAAATTACTCAGCGATAGCTTTATTTGGTTGTCGCAGATAAGAGAAAGGACAAAGCAGTAGAGTGAGTAGCTCTAGTGATAACAGGACATTTTGAGGATTTTTGTACGGGTGTTTGTTTACAGCCTTATAAATTAGCTTGATGTAAATATTTTTGGTTCATATGTATTTATGGAGCTAATTAAGCAGTTGTACATTAAAGCTTGTACTAATATAAATTTTGATTTTCTTCTTGTAAATTGAGACTTATATATGTAAATTAAATGAAATGCAATGTTGATGAGTTTTATTGAAATGCGTTGAAATTGTGTTGGATTGAGAACTATTGGAGTTGGGTTTGAGAAAGAAATTTATTGGAAGTGCTTTCTTTTCAGGTTTTTGAAGAACTGTTATATCAAAATACAGTAGGCATTCTGCCGGAATTTTTATAAAAATTTGCGAAAAAATTTATTTAACCAAAATGTTCCATTATGACATAAATTCCAATTAAAGGCTATTTAATAATGTTTTAGTACTACTTTAAAAGTTAAAATGAATGAAAATGGTTTCAAAATCCCTTGTATTGTATCATAATGGGTTATTGGTAGGTAAAGTTTGGCAATCCATTAGGTATACTACGGGATCATGTTACGCCTTACGGAGGGGTAAGGTGTGATAACTTCTTCATAGGTTAAAAGATCATCTCCATGATCTATTTCTTCATGAGCAAACAACTCTTGTTCATCTTCTTGAAGAAAATCATATCTCTCTGGTGGGTGAAATATTCTGGTTGATCTGCGAGGAATTATTGTAGATGTTTTATCAATAGGTATTGATTGGCTAGATGGATCTATATCCATTTGATTTGTTGGTTGGTTAGAATTCTCTAATTCTAACTCTATTTGCCTTCCTTTGTCACCTTCTTGAATAAACTGTTATTTAAGAAAAATGACATCTCTACTTACCACAACCTTTTGTGATGTAGGCAAATAAAAATAATATCCAAAACTTTCTTTTGGATATCCAACAAATCGACCCTTTTCTGATTTAGTTTCCAATTTATCAGTCTTCAGCACTTTAATGTTAGCTGGACAACCCCAAATTTTAATATGCTTAAGACTTAGTTTTCTTCCATGCCATATCTCATAAGTTGTGGAAGAGATCGATTTCGATGGAATCCTATTCAGAATATGCAAAGCTGATTCTAATGCAAATCCCCAAAAGGAGATTGGCATGTCAGTATAGCTCATCATGCTATGTACCATATCTAATAGGGTATGATTTCTCCTTTCAGATATACCATTTAATTGTGGCGTTCCTGGAGGAGTTAGCTGGGAAATAATGCCATGCTCTTTCAAGCATTCATCAAATTCAGTACTTCAATATTCACCTCTATGATCCGATCAATGATTTTTAATACTTTTTTCTTTTGATTTTCTACTTCAGATTTAAATTCTTTGAACTTTTCAAAGGATTCATGTTTGTATTTCATCAAATACAAATATCCAAACCTTGATTTGTCATCAGTAAAGGCAATAAAGTAATGAAAATCACCTCTAGCCATTTTCTTAAATGGACCACATACATCACTATATATTAGTTCCAAAATATTTTAAGCTCTTAACCCTTTTTCCAACAAAAGGTGATCTAGTCATTTTGCCTTGAAGGTAGGATTCACAAGTTGGAGTAGGTTCAGAACCTAATGAAGATAAAATCCCCATTTTCTCCAACTTTGTAATCCTATCTTCTGCAATGTGACCTAATCTTAAGTGCCAAAGATGTTTTGTACTGGAGTTGATTTTCATTATGGTATTACATTCATTTAGATTACTTGCATTCAGTTTGTATTTATCATTATTATCCAAATAATAAAGTCCATCATGCATATAACCTGAACCAATATATTTATTTCCAAAATAAATATTACAAACATCATTTGTGAACTGAAATTCATAACCATTTCTTATCAAACTAGATACAGAAATGATGTTTTTAAGTGCATTAGGTATATACAAAATGTTATTTAAATACAAAACATGTCCATACATGTACAAAGATTTAGATTCTATGGCTAAAGCTTCAACAGTTGAGCCATTGCCAATCTAGAGTTAAACATCTCGTGTTTGCAAGCTGCTACTGCTTGCCAATTCCTGCATATCAAAAGAAATGTGAGAACTCGCACTAGTATCTAAAACCCAAGCTGTAGATGAACTATGAGCATCATCAGAATCTAAATAACAAGATATAGATATACCTTCTGAAGGTATATCTTTCTTGTCCTTCAGAGATGCAAGATACTCTGGGCAGTTCCTTTTCCAGTGCCTATCATTTTGGTAGTGGAAACACTTTCCTTTGCCATTGTCAGCTTTGGTCTTGCCTTTTTGTTTAGCTATTTTCTTGGAAGGTCCAGGAACTTGAGGTTTCTTCTTCTTATTGTCCTTCTTCTTCTTGGACTTTCCAACAGAAGAAGAAGAAGATGCAACCAAAGCCACCTCTTTTTCTTTATTGCTCGGTATATTCTTTTGGGCAATAATCAGCATATTAAGCAAGCCAGCCAGAGTGCATTCTTGCTTAGTCATATGAAAATTTGTCACAAAATTCTGTCATATGAAAATTTGTCACAAAATTCTCAAATGACTATAGTAGGAACTGAAGGATCAAATCCATCTTTAATTGGAAATCCATGTGAAAATCAAAATGTTACAGCTGCTCTATAAGCCGAATCATCTTATGGACATGATCTCTTACATTTTATCCCTCTGACATCCTCATTCGGAATAGCTGTCTCGATATCTCATACCTAGCATTCCTATTATGTTCACCATACAACTCTTGTAGGTGAAGAAGGATCTCATTTGTACTTTGCATATTTTCATGCTGCTTCTGTAACTCATTAGTCATAAAAGCAAGCATATAATATCTGGCTCTCATATCATGCTCCTTCCACTTGTCCAAAGTCTCTGATTCCTCTGGAGTGGCCCTTGGAGGTAAGGGACCAGAAATTTTTGAATCTAGAACACAATTAAATAAATAATTTGTATGAAATAAAATATGAATAAATATCGCTAAAAATTGAATTGAAAATGAGTAGAAAAGAAAAGAAAAGAAAATGGATGAAAATTTGAATTTTGACATCACATGATATCATTAAACCATTTCCACCAATCACATTAACCCAAGCCCACTTAAAACAAATAAAAAGAGATGAAATAGGAGAAAAAAATGAAAAGAAAATCTGCTTTCTTAATATGCTCTAAATTCAGGATAAGTTTCAAATTTCTAAGCCAATCAGAAAGATTAAGTCCTGTCAACCTATTATGATCAAGTATGCCCGCAAGGATATTGGATGGTGGTGGTTATTGTGTGCAAATTTTTATCAGAATATAAACTACAAAAAATAACAAGATTAATTAGTAAATGTATTTATCGCAAGGACTTTGTGGTCGCCGGACGATTCTCACCGAAGTGGAAAAAGTGAGGAGTCGCCACTTTAATTTTAAGGGAAATTAAAGAAAACCATCTGTAAAAATAAATTAAGAACTACTTCAAAAATAGAGATTCTAGGTTCGGGGTCCATATACAGGTGGGAAAGGTGTTAAGCACCCCACCTCATCCCTCGGCGAGGGTAAGCAGATTTAATGTTGTATTCTTTATAAATTGAGATTGATAATTTGGGGGTTAGAATGATGATGTTAATCCTTTGTGTGGATAAAAGGAATGTTTAATATTTTACTATTTTCGGGTTGCCCAAGAACACGAGTACATGAGATGACCCTTCAGTGAATGGGCATTTTGAGGACTAGCATGAGTGCTGAAATTGTCATATTTTTGGGACAAATTTTAGCTTATAAATATGAGTGCCTTGAGGAGGACCTCCCATTGGGCCTCAACAAAATATTTGGGATACTTTGGAAGAACTCTGCCGTAGACCCATTGTTTAGGATTTGATGATTTTTAATTAAAGCATTGGGGTTAGAAGGGGAAGGACTCTCTCCCGATCTAAAATGCTCCATTAGGATTTTGACTAAGAGAATTCAGGAAAGGACTCTCTCCCAATCTCTTAATATATTTTGTTAAAATTTAAGCTAAAAACTCGGGTAAGAACTCTCTCCCGATCTCTTAATATATTTTATTAGAATTTAAGCTAAGAGAATCCGAGTAAGAACTCTCTACCGATCTCTTAATATATTTTGTTAAAATTTAAGTCGAGAACTCAAGTAAGAACTCTCTCCCGATCTCTTAATATATATTGTTAGAATTTAGGCTAAGAGAATCTGGGTAAGAACTCTCTCCCGATCTCTTAAAATATTTTGTTAAAATTTAAGCCGAGAACTCAGGTAAGAATACTCCCCCGATCTCTTAATATAATTTATTAGAATTTAGGCTAAGAGAATCCAGGTAAGAACTCTCTCTCGGTCTCTTAATATATTTTATTAGAATTTAGGCTAAGAGAATCTGGGTAAGAACGCTCTCTCGATATCTTAATATATTTTGTTAAAATTTAAGCCGAGAACTCGGGTAAGAACTCTCCTCCGATCTCTTAATATATTTTATAGGAATTTAGACTAAGAGAATCCGGGTAAGAACTCTCTCCCGATCTCTTAACATATTTTATTAAAGCTCACTGAGAACTCGAGTGAGATCTCTCTCCCAATCTCCCGTATTTATAAGAATGTTGTTTTATTAGAATTTTTAACTAGGGATTCGGGTATGGGTTTTATCCCAATCCCTTTCATATTAGAAAGAATTACCGAAGGCACGAAAAACCTCTGTGAAAGGCTTTTCCGGGACTATGGAATTTTATAATTGGATGGCGAACATTGAGTCGAACTCCTTGCCGATCTTTTGCGTGATTACTTTATCTAAACTTTTTAGACTTCGTCCCTTTTGGGTCGCCTGCCCGAGGTCCGAACTTTGTCTCGATTCCCGATCCATAGTCTTATCATCTGAGCTTGCTCTAGGATCAGATCTCGTAACTTATTTTCTCATTTCGCCCCTCCAGCCTATTCTGACCCTTTCTATAATTACTCGAGATACATCCCCTTTCCTATTGTTTTCATTTATTTGGACTAAAAACTACCATGTCAACACTTCTACCTGTACTCTTCGGAGTATTTATGAGTCGTCGATGACTTGAACATTCGTTTTTGAGGGAAATAAGAATGAGGTGACGATTGAAATGAAATTTATGAATGATATAAAAAAGATAAAGATAATGATTACGAGCTAAAACGACCTATTCTAAGACTCAATGTGACTAGACACTTTTTAAAAAATCTTAAGAAAACGAATCCAGGGAACGCAACAAACGACAGGTTAGACGCTTACCTATAGAAAGTTGGGATGACGGGTGGGCCAACACTAGTATCAGCAAATCTTAGCGAGCTGAAGACTGAGACGATTGAAAAAACTTGAGCTGACTCAGGTGATGGGGATGAAGTGGATTGAAGTTGAGCTCGTCGGGTAATGCACAGTTACTGAAAATGAGACTTATAGGATTTAAAGCTCTGTTAAATGAGATACTTCAGAAAAGAAAACCGGTTTCTAAAGTTTCTCAAAGCTTTGAGAGCTTTGGATGATAAGCAATAACACTATATCAAAGTTCAGAGTCTTTCCATGATAATCACCATCCTTTTTCTTTTCTACAATATTGCATGCAGGTATTTATAGAGAATGGGTACCCAAAATGGAGGGTCAGGATCTCATCAGGAGGAGACGGAAGGCCTAGATTCAAAAGGACGTAATCTGATGTCTGGGAATTAAATAGAATCAAAATTGAGGGTCGAGATTCTGTTCAGAATTTCTATCCTTTCATCCCTTAATCCAACAGTTAAAGGTCTTGCCTTACAAAATGGATCCAAAGGCTGGAAACAAAAAGCGCTGAATCTGTTATCTGCTTTTGATCCGAAGGCTCCAAATCCATCCTTATAATTATGATCAACGGTGTAGATTGAGATGTATTGGGCTGCTTTAACAGTTTGGAATCTGGCGGCTAGGAGTGCGTCCTTACAAGTGAGACGTGTGGCGAGGATTAGATCATGCCTGCAATGCTTTAACTAACTCGAATCTGACGATGAAGGGAGCTAATTAAAGGTCATGATAAAAAGTTATTCAACTCCTTGAGTTCTCCAATCTCTATAGGTTGTCCCCCGCTTTTCCGATCTTCCCATTGTGACTAACCAATTTTAGGGTTATTATTCCGATCTCTATCTCTTGCATCTGGTTCCTTCTTACTTCCCGATCCCTCTTATTTTATCCTTTCAATCTGACATGTATCGATCAAAGTAATAAATTCTTCAGTTACCGATGCGTCTGCTTCGAGTTTTATATGCAATAAATGCCAGGGCCCTATATATATATATATATATATGCTGATGAATTTTCCTTTGTATACTCACAACTTTCTCCAGTGAATCTTCAATGTTTTATTTCTCAGTTCTTGGCCTTTCCTGCAAGGATTCTTCACATGACAACCACTTTAATCTTTTTCCGAATGCTTTCTTTGTTTATCTCCTGAAAATGAGCAGTTCCGGTGATCAGAGGTTCATGAGGGTGTCATCTGATGATGGTGAGGGAAATGGTCTAATTGATCGATCAAGGTCAAAACTAATTACCGCGTCGATCTCGGGTCAGCCCATCGGTATGGCTTGCGGACCAATCTCTGACAAGAGGACCACTAATATCAATCTTGATATCGGTAACCGCCTCTTGAAGTTCATTTGGCTCCTCACCATCTCTAGAGTCTCGATTGCAGCTCGGTTCTGGTCAATGACATTAACAATGACTCCGCTCAACATCATGAGAGTCATAGTCACCCCATCTAAGCTATACATCTGCCCAGTATTTATTGCTAGCTTTCTGATCAAACACATCTTTTGATTCAACCACAAGACTAGGCTTTGACATAGGCCAACATTCTAGGCTCAGGAGTGGTCTAAGTTAGAATGTAGTGCTGATTTTGAGAGATCACTCAAATGATATAATCTGATCTTTTGAAAGATCACCCAAATGATGTAATCTGATCTTGAGAGATTACCCAAATGATGTAATCTGATCTTTTGGAAATGAAATGAAATTTTACTTGAATATTTTTGTTATATTATTGCATTGGTCATTATTCCGATCTCTGATAAATGCACTCGATCTGATCCTAGACGAATTGCCATTTGCCGATCCGTTGGTTCGGAACCCCATTCGATATGATGACCTTCGTTAACCGATCTCATTTGTTCGACCTTTTACTATGTTTCTAGAACCTTCTTTCGACATGTCATTGAAATGGCCCGGTTCCACTAACCGATGCGTCACTTGGGACCTCATGAGCATTTAATGCTCGAGCGGGTATAAAGAGGGAAGAGGTTAGCCATTTGTTCCCTTATGCCATTCTCAGACCTTCCTCTAGCGACTTCGACACTCTCCCTTATTTTCTAGAGTTTTCTGGCGCCGATTTATACTTCGGTAAGAGTTTTGATTTTTTTTGGATTGGTTTCACTTTTGTTTTCTGAAAATGAGTGGCACCAATGGTTTGAGAGCTGCTAGTCCTCCTTCCATTCATATCTCATGGACATTGGATGAAGGTGAGGTGGCCAGACTGAGCGAGCTACCCGAACCTTCTACAACTTCTGTCCCAGCCCATGGTCGGGCAACTAAATCAAAACAAGTTTCTTCTTCAGGGAAGGAGAACTTACCCGTAGACGAGTTGCCATCGGTCCTCAAGGAGACCGATCTCCAATCCATTAGCCAAGAGTACAATCTTCGAGCTGACTCCTTCGAGCTTATCAGATGTCATGGCGATCTCTAAGCCGATCATTTCTTTAAAGAAACCAACCTGATCATAGTTTATGAAGAACAATTGAAAGTTGCGCTTTGGTTTCCCTTGAACAGATTCTATCGAGCCGTCTTGAAGTTCCATCAGGTTTGCATAGCCCAAGTGCATCCAAACTCCTGGTGGACTCTAGTGGCTTTCAGAGGTTTATGCCAAGCCAAAAAGCTCGAGCCTACAACAAAGGTTTTTGCTAAGTTGCATAGGCTCGCTCGGCGGAAGGACGATGAATATTGGTTTTTCCAAGCCAAGCCGAACTATGGGTTTTTCATCGATCTCCACTCTTCGTTGAAGAATTGGAAAAATTGATTCTTCATATTGAGGAGTAAGGACCTGAACGGCTTTGAGAGTATCCCACGTAGTTGGCAGTATCTGGTTCCTATAGTTCCAAAGAAGATCTCCCTAAATAAGGACGAGGACACCATGGTAAAGGAATTGAAGGGTCAGGCGGCCACTAATAAGTATTCGTGTTTTGATGCGGTTATGGCCGAACTAAAGTGGTGGCTAATGCAAATGATCGCCCATGAGGATTATGAGCTGCAACTCTTTGACCTCGGACCCAAGATTAGTACAACCTAAATCTTCAGTCTCCTAACTTTGGTGATCTCACTAACTTATTCTCTATACGGGTATGGAGGGAGACGTGAGCATTAAGGAGAGCCACAAGCAAAAAAGAGAGGTCACCCGAAAAGTGCGAGAATTGAAAACTGCTGCTGCCTCGCAGACGCTGAGGCGGGACTCGGTAGAAGTGCCAGGCTCTTTGTTCCAACCTCTAGAACAGCTAACCCCAGAGGTGGAGATTGCTCTTTCCCCTCCTTGATAAGCTGAACCACCGCCTCCGATGGTTTCTTCAAGTGCGGAAGGAGGGTCTTCCCGACCAACCGTAAGGACCCTCTCTCATGATGCTCAGGTCCTCATCCATTCCTTGGAAAAGAATCGCTTAGTTCGGGGGAATCCTAACTTGGCCAAGGTCCTGGGTGCCACCATCTGCTTTCAGGAAGATCGGAATAGACTGGTTTCGAATAGCATTGACGATCTCCTGGCTTAGACGATGAGCTTAAGTGTAGAGAGCATTATGAACCAACATATAATTAGAGAAAGGGCCCATCTCTTGAGACAGGAAATTTTGAAGGTGGCCTAGGATACAGCTTCAGCCAGAGCCCAACTTTCGTTTGCTCAGGACGAAGTCTTACGAGGATAGGATAGCTAAACTGGAGCGGGAACTTGAAGATGCTCGAGCCTGCTGATCTGTTGATGTCACTCGCCTTATTGAAGAGATCAAAGTGAAAGAAGAAGAGGTCGTGGCGAGAAAAGCTAGTGCTTATATGAATGCTCATGGCAATCTTCTGGCCAAGCTTGTGCGGCACTATCCTGAGGAAGACTTCTCCTAAATGTTGGATCTTGTCCCTGGAGGTGAAGAGGAGAGTGAGGAGGAGCCTGAGAGAGAGAGAGAGAATGATAGAACTGATAATGTACTTGAAGAGCAGGTTAGGGGAGACCCTCCTACCGAATGACTTGTATATTTTTATTTTGAAATGAATCTAAGTTTTTTCATGTTCAATTTCTTGATGAGATCGGAAAACATCCAAACCAAATTGCCTGAGTACTTAATCAATTAAATGCAGTTGAACATTAAACTCGAGATCGGTTATCAATTATAAAACATCAAGCCACTTCAAGAGATTGGAAAAACATTACACATAAATATGAGATCGGACGGAGCCGTGACCAAATATCGAATGAAACTTTAAAACATTTGAAGAGTGATTTGATAGAATTGTAAAGAATTGAACATGACTTGAGCTTATTAAGGTCGAAATCATTATATAGGGCTCGGATAAAACCTTAACTCTTCTTGAGGAATGTACGGACAATTCGAGTGAGATACCTGATCACAATATCATGTGTAGATTTGGAATTTTGAGGTATTTGAACATAGAGGAATCGAAAAACAATAGCATGCAAGATTGAATGGTCCGGAGGTCCAATATTGATTCGGACACATCGGATAAAGGCCAAGAGATCGGAAAGCAATCTAACTTGAACGTGGGATCGATTTATTCCGAAGACAAACCATTGGTGAGTTTAGAAAAACTACCTGTGATCAGGTCATTGGTCGAGAATGGATAACATAAGGAAGTTTCAATTTTAAAAGAACCTTGTATTTGAGGGTCAACCAAAATATGGTGTCTATAGCTGCCCCTCTTTACATAATTTCTATTAAAGAGAATAAAATTCTCTTGTATAGGAATCATGTAAAGATTTAGAACCATATTTTGGGCGGATGATATTTTAAAATAAAATACTGCAAATTATAGCCTTGGGAATTCAAATCAATTTAAGTCTTGGATTCAGAGGTTGATAACAGAGAAATTAATGCTAAAAATTAAAATCAACTTAGATCTTGAATCCAGAGGTCGATAACAGGGAATTAAAATCAACTTGGATCTTGAACCCAGAGGTTGATAACAGGAAATTAAAATCAAATTGGATATTAAACCCAGAGGTTGATAACAAGAAATTAAAGTGTTGAAAATTAAAATCAACTTGGATTTTGAACCCAGAGATTGATAACAGAAAATTAAAATCAACTTGGATCTTGAACCCAGAGGTTGATAACAAGAAATTAAAGTGCTGAAAATTAAAATCAACTTAGATCTTGAACCCAGAAATTGATAACAAAAAATTAAAATAAACTTGGATCTTGAGCCCAGAGATTGATAATAAGAAATTAAAATGCTAAAAATTAAAATCAACTTGGATCTTGAACCCAGAGGTTAATAACAAGAAATTAAAATCAACTTGGATCTTGAATCCAAGGGTTGATAACAGGAAATTAAAGTGCTAAAAATTAAAATCAACTTGGATCTTGAACCCAGAGGTTGATAACAAGAAATTAAAATTAACTTGGATCTTGAACCCAGAGATTGATAACAAGAAATTAAAATACTGAAAATTGAAATCAACTTGGATCTTGAACCCAGAGGTTGATAATAAGAAATTAAAGTGCTGAAAATTAAAATCAACTTGGATCTTGAACCCAGAGGTTGATAACAAGACATTAAAATCAACTTGGATCTTGAACCCAAAGATTGATAATAAGAAATTAAAATATTGAAAATTTAAATGAACTTGGATCTTGAACCTAGAGGTTGATAACAAGAAATTAAAATCAACTTGGATCTTGAACCCAGGGGTTTATAACAGGAAATTAAAATCAACTTGGACCTTGAACCCAGAGGTTGATAACAAGAAATTAAAGTGCTGAAAATTAAAATCAATTTGGATCTTGAACCCAGAGGTTGATAACAAGAAATTAAAATCAACTTGGATCTTGAACCCAAAGGTTGATAACAAGTGATTCTCCTTTTAGAAAAAAAGCTTTCAACAAATTAATAGCGCATAAACCAAAGTAGATAAAATATGCACAAATTTATTCATGGTGTAAGAAGATAATTATACTTCTTTCCCTCATTTTGCTAGGAGCGTCCTTTTAGGTTTTCACTCTTATATTTTTTTTTATGCCTAATATCTTTTCACGACATCCGAATTCACTGGCCTCGGCAATTCTTTTCCATCCATGTGAGTTAAGATGAATGCACCACTAGAAAATGCTTTTTTAACCACATAAGGTCCTTCATAAGTTGGTGACCATTTACCCCCGGGACCACTTTGATTTGGGAAGATCTTCTTTAGAACTAGATCTCCTGTTTGGAATTCACGCGGGCGTATGTTCTTATTGAATGCCCTAGCCATCCTTCTTTGGTACAGTTAATCGTGGCATACTGCCATTAGTCTTTTTTCATCTATCAAATTTAACTGGTCTAACCTTGATTGAACCCATTTTGTCTCATCTAGTTTTGCCTCTTTTAGAATCCTTAAAGAAGGAATTTCTACCTCAATTGGCAGAACAGCTTCCATCCTATAGACCAGCGAATATGGAGTTGCCTCAGTTGATGTTCGTACCATAGTTTGGTAGGCATGAAGCGCAAAGGGAAGCATGCCATGCCAATCTTTATAAGTGATAGTCATCTTTCTAATTATGCACTTGGGATTTTTATTGGCAGCTTTTCCAGCTTCATTCATCTGGAGTCGATATGGTGATGAATTGAGATGCCGTATCTTGTATTGATCGCACAACTTTTGAATCTTCGAAACATTCAGATTTTTGGCATTATCAGTGACAAATTCCCCCTAAAGACCATACCAGCAGATAATATTATTCTTGAAGAATTTTAAAAAGGTATTCTGAGTGATGTGAGCATATGAAGTCGCTTCAACCCATTTAGTGAAGTAGTCGATGGCTACTAAAATGAATCTGTGCCCATTAGATGCTTTCGGATTAATCGGACCGATCACATTGATACCCGACATTGCAAATGGCCACAATGAGGCGAGATTATAGAGCTGATGAGGTGGGACATTTATCTGATTAGCATAAACTTGGCATTTGTAACACCTTCAGAAGTACTCAATGCAATCTTTTTCCAAGGTGGTCCAGAAGTAACCCTGCCTTAAGATCTGCTTTGCCATCATATACCCATTGCTATGAGTAGCGCAGTTCCCCTCATGGGTTTCAAATAGAATTCCTCTTGCTTCTTTGGCATTTACACACATCAACAATTCACCATTGGAGCTTCTCTTGTATAAGATTTTCCACTAGGGAAGTATCCCATTATTAATCTTTTGATCATTCTCTTGTCATTTCTGCTTGCCCCAGGAGGATATTGCTTACTTTTGATGTAAACATAGACATCATGATACAAGGGTTTGCCATCTGTTTCTTCTTTGATCATAAAGCAGTATGCCGGCTCACTTCTTGCTTTGATTTGCAATAACTATGTTATTTGCCCTTCCTTCATTTGAGTCATCACCGCTAGAGTAGCTAAGGCATCAGCAAATTGGTTCTTGTCTCGACTCAGGTGAGTGAAAGAGATCTCCTCAAATTCCTTGATTAGTTCGAGGAGATATTTTTGAGATGGGATGAGTTTCATGTCTTTAGTTTTCCATTCCCCTTTGACTTGGTAAATGATCAAGGCTGAATCCATATACACCTCTAATTTCTTTATCTTTATTTCAATGGTCGCCTGTAAGCCACTCACGCAGGCTTCATACTCTACTACATTGTTTGTGCAGCCAAACCTCAGCTTAACAGCTATTAGGAAATGTCTCCCATCTAGGGCAACAAGCACTGCTCCAATCCCATTACCGACTAAATTGATTGCTCCATCAAAATACATTTCTTATATGTCACACCCTACCCCTCTGTAAGGTATAACATGATCCCGTAGTATACCTAATGAATTACCAACTCCGTCTACTGATAACCCATTAAATACACTACAAGGGATTTTCAAAACTTTTCTTACTTCTTTTACAGTGGTGAGCACTATTTACAGGTGTTAAAAACTTTTGTGAACTGAAGTGATAGAACTAACACATTTGACTTATTTGGAGTTTCTGTAAAAATTTTGGCAGAGTGCCATCTGTATTTTGGATAAAACAGTTCTTCAGAAAACCTGTAAAAAGCACTTCAATATATATTTGTAAATCTCAACTCCAACATATTTCTCAACACAACATTTTTCTCAACTCAAATCCGCAATGATTTTTCAAAGACTGAGATACAAGAAATATAATACAAAACTATTCAAGTAAATGAAATCTCAAATTTACATTTACAATAATTTACATTTAATTACATACCAAAATATTTTACAAGAGTTTCTATACAACTGCTCAAATAATTTACATACATATTATTACATGCATACATCAAAACCTATGTACATGGGTATACCTATGATATACCTGGAGCTGATCTGAATATATCTTCAAGGAAATTTACTTACTGCTCTATGCTCTTCTTACCTGCGACAGCATACAAAGCTATCGCTGAGTGGTGAACTCAGTGGTGCACAACTATAATTTAAAACATAGTATAATATACATTGACAAAATTCTGATAAATAATTTGGGAATCTGAATACTCATCAAATTCCAAAACTCAAAATATTCATTGCCAATAATGTAAATCATTTGTATAAATGACATTGATCACAAAATTCAATTTATCAAATCATGACTAACCATTTAAGTAATTCAACAAAATCAATTATACATAAACCATAATTGAAATCACAATTTCTTACCATTCAAAAGCCATTCTGTATCTCAAAAATCAATCTTTATCTCAAAACCATGTTGTATCTCAAAAATCATTCTTTATCTCACTAACTATGCAAGACTAATCCGATAGGGCCATCTTCGATGTGATTCTAACTCCTTATGGTCGGGGAGGTCGAATCAGATTCTAACTCCCTATGGTCGGGGAGGTCGAATCATCGTGCACAGTACCATCACAATAATGAATCTTCCGCAAGGGCCATAACGATAAAATAAACTTAGATCTAACCTCAAATCAGAGGAAAATCTAAGCCTGTGCACGTACCATGGTAATCAAAACACAACTAACTCCATTGTCTTCTCAACAAATGAGAGAGACGGGTAATAACCTAGTCAAGCATCTATAGTGAGATATAAAACAATATCACAATCCATTTAGTGAGCACAAATCACAATACAATTCGATTCAAAGTCAATTTCAATATCCAATAAAGTTTTATGCTCATCACAATTCAAATCATACAATTGCATTTTTCCATGAAAATTGCCATCACAATTCAAAACATGTTCTATCACAATTTTCTAAAACATAATTTATTCAATCCATAACAATGCTTAATACTTGTGGAAATACCATTTCACAAAGCTAAATTCATACCTACTATAACAATTTCAATAATCATTGAATTAAATCCAATGCTTGTTAAACATAATACATAAGAAAAATATGTCATTTAATCATATGAAATATTCAAAACAAAATCAGTTAAAAACTAGTTGTGCACAAACCTCTGATAATTGTCTCTTGGTCTTGACTCAGTATTTTTGTCCCTTTTGCTGAGTCCTTGTTAACTGAGAAACACAATTTGAAGTGTTTCAGTGCTAAATTAATTTGCCTCTAACGATAATGTTTGACAATTAATTCACTGAAAGCTATTATTTGCTTAATCACCTAATATACCGACCCTCGATGCGTTTAAGGTAAATTAGGTTTTGGTGTCAATAATATGTCACATTCTATAGGGTTTTAGGGTTGGTACGTTTTACCAAACTCATTTCCTTGTTTAGTGCATTTTCTTGCAATTTGCTGGATTCCGGGATACTAGTTTGACCTAACCGGACGACCTAGTTTCCTCGGTTTTCGGGTTTCGGTCAAAACTACAAACTTGTAGATCTATGTCTTATTGCACGCGGGACAAAATTTCAGGTCAATCCGAGTTAAGTAGACCAAGGTATGGTCATTATACTATTGCTGGTCAAATGGCATCAAATTAGGTCAATTTTAGGTCAATTTGGTCAACTTTGGTTCGGCCAGTTTTTGGACCCGAACTTGTGCAAGCTTTTTGACTTGCTTCTGGTCATTTCTGGGTTTTGGTGTCTTCATAAGACTTGTAGGTATGGGTCTTAACTATTCATGGTTAAAATTTCAGGTCAATTGGACCTGTTTTGAGTGAGTTATGGCCTAAACACTCACTGCTGCCCAATTGGTCATTTTTCAGGTCCTAATTGCACCTAATCCGAATTGGTCATTTTCTTAGGTCACCTTGCAAGCAGAATTTTGGTATGTTTTCTCAATGAAAGTTGGCACATTTTGTGCCTAGTTCCACCTCCAATCGGTCTCATACCAATTGAGGTTACACATTTAAACTTATTGGCTAAAATGTACACTGCCCTTGGTTACTTTGCTTAACACACATCAATTACACACATTTACCTTGCAATATGTTTACTTCCCTACCAAATCTGTTTTGGTAAATTACCAAAAACACATTCCCCTTTACATTAACATCATTTTGGGCAGATTACAATTATCCTCAATACACCAATTAACACTCAATTTACAAGTTCTAAGTACAATCACATACACACCTAACCATTACAAATTTTTGCATATACTTTACACAACAAGTTCATATACGTATCCATCAATCCTTCTATGTCAATATTCTGCAAACACTTCCATGAATACATACATTTATTCAAGTGTCCCCAAGCTGCCGAAAATCTTCTTCAACACCAAATTGTCCTACAATTCATCAATTCCCATCCAAGTGCCAAAAATCACCATATAAATATGAAGTAATTCACTAGGTTTATTAAATCATCATAATTAATATAATTCTCATCAAATATATGTACAATTACTTCATCAATACATGATTACATGGCTGCCCAAAAATGGATATCTCAATACTCTTCAAACTTAAAAATTTCCTTCACAAAACCAACACCCATAACATGTATACAAAGTTTATCAAAGAAATCTTCAAAAATGATAACTTACCTTATGGTTGGAGCTTGTTAAACCTTGCTTAAACTTCTTAAATTTGGTATCAAACTCTTCCTTGTGATGTGTAGACAAACTTTAATGAAGAACCCTAGGTGATTGGAGTTGAAATGGAGGAGTGCATGGAGCTTGATTGAAAAATGGCCATGGAGGATTTTTCTTCTTCAATTCGTCTAAGTTAAGGGAGTGAGGAAGATGAACATTCTGCTGGATATAATGGACTTACACCTGCCCTATTATGTGTTTATTATATTCCTTTAGTGGCCCACTCACTCAATTTTAACTATATAATAAGCTTACATGTTTTATTTACACATTTTTCACTCCATTTTGGCTATTTACTTTAGGTACCACTAAACTAATTTTTCATTTTATTTTCTAAGTGTAATATTATTTATTTTTAATGGACATTTAGGTCAAAAGACAATTCGAGATGTCAAATGACCATAATGCCCCTGTTCGGGTGGCATTCCCGATTTTTCGGTATCACCGGGTTTTGTCCGTTTTTCGATTTCTTACTTTTCTTTGTACTAATTATTTAATTTTTCTTTGATCTTTCTAATGATATTTATTCTTCAATAAGGGTCTCTTTAAGTCCTAAAAATGTTTTCCAGAGTTCCCCGCAGTCCAGAGCTAGTCAACGGTCCACGCCGTGACTTCCCGGTGCGGTCACCCATCGCTAGGTTTCCCGGCTCGCTTAACTTGATCACATTTCTTTGCTATTATTTTTCCTTTGTTTTTCTTGTATTTTCTTTTCTTGTATTTCATTATTTTATGTCTCACTCATATTGAAGTGTAGTTCTAGGCATCCTAGGTCCAGGACAACACCGGTCACCGAACAATGACGCACTACCGAACTTAGGGGTGTTACAATTCTCCCCCCCTTAAATAAATTTCGTCCACGAAATTTTACCTGGCATTATTCTCTGAACAGCTGTGGGTGCTGTCTCCTCATATCCTCTTCACGTTCCCAAGTAGCTTCCTGGCCTGAATGATGGTTCCACAAAGACTTTAACTGTGTGTATCTGTTTATTCCTCAGCTGCTTTACCTCATAAGCCAGAATATTTATGGGTTCTTCCTCATATGAGAGGTCTGGATTTACTTCAATCTCTTCAACTGGTAGTACATGAGATGGGTCAGATCTGTACCTCCTTAACATGGATACATGGAAGACACTGTGTATCTTTGCTAGCTTTTGAGGTAATGCCAACCGATATGCCAAAGGACCCACTCTTTCCAGAACCTCATATGGTCCAATGAAACGAGGACTGAGTTTCCCCTTTCTGCCAAATCTCATAATTCTCTTCCAAGGAGAAACTTTGAGGAATACCTTATCACCCACTGCATACTCAATATCTCTTCTTTTCAAACCAACATAGGACTTCTGACGGTCTGATGCAGCCTTGAGTCTATCTCTGATCAATCTGATCTTTTCCTCTGTCTACTGAACAATTTCTAGCCCAATCATCCTTCTTTCACCTACTTCGTCCTAACATAGGGGAGTTCTGCACTTTTTGCCATACAAAGCTTCATATGGAGGCATCCCAATGCTTGATTGGTAGCTGTTGTTATAAGCAAACTCAATCAAAGGCAAGTGTGTATCCCAACTACCTTCAAATTCAATCACACAAGCCCGTAGCATATCCTCCAATATCTGAATAACCCTCTCGGGTCGCCATCCGTGCATGGGTGGAATGCTGTGCTTAAGTTCAATCTAGTTCCTAGGGCTCTCTGAAGACTACCCCAGAATCTAGAAGTGAACCTAGGATCTCTGTCAGACACAATTGATACTGGCACTCCATGCAATTTTACAATCTCATATATGTACAATCTGGCCAATCTTTCCAGGCTATAATCCATCCGAACTGGCAAAAAGTGAGCAGACTTGGTTAGTCTGTCAATTATGACCTATACTGCATCTTGACTATTCTGTGTCCTCGGGAGTCTCATCACAACATCCATAGTTATCTGTTCCCTTACAATGTTTCATAGGGTGCCACTCGTATGCTAGCTTGACACTTATTAATGTATACAAATTCTGTTAGTGGGATGTATCTGTCCCATCTCCTCTCGGATTCAATGACACAAGTTCTCGATATATTCTTGAGGGCTTATCACATTTCTGAGTTATTTTTATCATTTCATTTCATTATTTATAGGAACTCAATGAGTTTCCAAATTTACCTGAATTACTTGTTTCGACTGTCCATCCGTTTGAGGATGATAAATCGTACTGATATCTTTAAGCTTATAGCAATTACTGTGGTATAGGTAATTCACATTAATATAACTGAGTCACTGACTCTAGCTACCTTACAAGTGTAGTCATTTGATAGGCTACTTCTGAAGTCTTAAATTTCTGACTAAAATTTTCACATTTATTTCCAGTAATAGTATTCTATTCGGGTGCAACTGTATCAATTTACAGATTACTTACAAATATTCTTAATTTATTATACCACGAGGAAGCACGTAGCTCTACACAATAATCCCGTGTCGGTACTATAATCTGCAGCTTACAATACAAACATCGAGAACATTATATAGTCACTACGTTATAACCTCATGGGCTAGGTTTTCTAACATCTTATCCTTTTCGAATCCACTAATATCCCAAACCGATTCTGATTACAATTTCCTTTGACAATTACTAACAGTAACATCTTTGCCCTCATCTAGAGTAATTCTATTATCAGAACTTACTTTTAGGTCCTCTTGCCTTACATTAAGTAGGCTCGCCAATTAGCTTTATAATTTACGGTATGTCAGAAAATACTTTTAGCTAACAATTCTTCCAAAATTAATGTCAACCATACTTGTTATTGTAGTTATTATCCTAAAGGACTAGTCACTAATACATCAAAATTCATTTTCATGTAAAGGAATAACAACAGAACCTATAGTTCTGACACTAACACACAACTAAGTAGTGCTGGGATCAAATAATAACTAATTGTTTCTTTCAAAAATTAAGAACTTACCAGCAGCTACATCTGAAGTTTCTACTCCTTTTACTTGGCGCATAGTGGACTATCTGACTGGTGCGCTACTATATTTGGGTTGATTCACTGTGTTATAATGGTGAGGAGTACCGACTCGATTTCTATCTTGACTCTGACTGACGGTCTGTGAAATCCGGAGAGTAGATTGAGGTGGTTTAGTACAATCTTTAGCAAAGTGTCCAAGTTTTCCACAATTGTAATAGGCTCCAGAGGCCTTACGACAAATACCTCCATGATATCTTCTACAAGTTTCACATTGGCGGGAAGGTTACGAACTTCTAGTTGTTCGACGACTAGATCTTAGTGGTCTCTGCCCTGATGATCCGCCTCTATCATATTTCTGAGCTCGGGTTTCCTCAAATTCTTTTCTCTTCCCCAAATTAATGTTCGAACTCTGACCCATAGGTTTCTCCCTCTTTTCCATTTCACACTGCCCTTGTGGGGGTTGGGTGCAGACTTGGGCTTGGGGTGATTATCACCATTTGTTGAAAGAAAGTGGCCATTTGTTGGGCCATTTGTGCGATAATTTGTACCAGAAACTGCAGTCAAAGCCTTCGACATTTTGTGGAGCTGGGGCTTCAACTTGTTCTTCTGCCATTACAGACTGTTCTATTATCTCATTCTTCTGTTCCATTTTTCTCACAGAATTTTCTATTCCTGTACAACCAACACAAGGAGATTCCTCTCCATTAGTTCACATTTATGATGTAAATGTACTATATGTATCAAACATTTGAGCAGTTGTAGTTACCGACAAAAAGATTTCAAATTCACAGTTCAAAATTCACTTTAAAACCATTGCTCTGATACCACTAAAACATGTCACACCCTACCCCTCTGTAAGGTATAACATGATCCCGTAGTATACCTAATGAATTACCAACTCGCTTCATCGATAACCCATTAAATACACTACAAGGGATTTTCAAAACTTTTCTTACTTCTTTTACAGTGGTGAGCACTATTTACAGGTGTTAAAAACTTTTGTGAACTGAAGTGATAGAACTAACACATTTGACTTATTTGGAGTTTCTGTAAAAATTTTGGCAGAGTGCCATCTGTATTTTGGATAAAACAGTTCTTCAGAAAACCTGTAAAAAGCACTTCAATATATATTTGTAAATCTCAACTCCAACATATTTCTCAACACAACATTTTTCTCAACTCAAATCCGCAATGATTTTTCAAAGACTGAGATACAAGAAATATAATACAAAACTATTCAAGTAAATGAAATCTCAAATTTACATTTACAATAATTTACATTTAATTACATACCAAAATATTTTACAAGAGTTTCTATACAACTGCTCAAATAATTTACATACATATTATTACATGCATACATCAAAACCTATGTACATGGGTATACCTATGATATACCTAGAGCTGATCTGAATATATCTTCAAGGAAATTTACTTACTGCTCTATGCTCTTCTTACCTGCGACAGCATACAAAGCTATCGCTGAGTGGTGAACTCAGTGGTGCACAACTATAATTTAAAACATAGTACAATATACATTGACAAAATTCTGATAAATAATTTGGGAATCTGAATACTCATCAAATTCCAAAACTCAAAATATTCATTGCCAATAATGTAAATCATTTGTATAAATGACATTGATCACAAAATTCAATTTATCAAATCATGACTAACCATTTAAGTAATTCAACAAAATCAATTATACATAAACCATAATTGAAATCACAATTTCTTACCATTCAAAAGCCATTCTGTATCTCAAAAATCAATCTTTATCTCAAAACCATGTTGTATCTCAAAAATCATTCTTTATCTCACTAACTATGCAAGACTAATCCGATAGGGCCATCTTCGATGTGATTCTAACTCCCTATGGTCGGGGAGGTCGAATCAGATTCTAACTCCCTATGGTCGGGGAGGTCGAATCATCGTGCACAGTACCATCACAATAATGAATCTTCCGCAAGGGCCATAACGATAAAATAAACTTAGATCTAACCTCAAATCAGAGGAAAATCTAAGCCTGTGCACGTACCATGGTAATCAAAACACAACTAACTCCATTGTCTTCTCAACAAATGAGAGAGACGGGTAATAACCTAGTCAAGCATCTATAGTGAGATATAAAACAATATCACAATCCATTTAGTGAGCACAAATCACAATACAATTCGATTCAAAGTCAATTTCAATATCCAATAAAGTTTTATGCTCATCACAATTCAAATCATACAATTGCATTTTTCCATGAAAATTGCCATCACAATTCAAAACATGTTCTATCACAATTTTCTAAAACATAATTTATTCAATCCATAACAATGCTTAATACTTGTGGAAATACCATTTCACAAAGCTAAATTCATACCTACTATAACAATTTCAATAATCATTGAATTAAATCCAATGCTTGTTAAACATAATACATAAGAAAAATATGTCATTTAATCATATGAAATATTCAAAACAAAATCGCTTAAAAACTAGTTGTGCACAAACCTCGATAATTGTCTCTGGTCTTGACTCAGATTTCGTCCCTTTTGCCGAGTCCTTGTTAATCGAGAAACACAATTTGAAGTGTTTGATGCTAAATTAATTTGCCTCTAACGATAATGTTTGACAATTAATTCATCAAAGCTATTATTTGCTTAATCACCTAATATACCGACCCTCGATGCGTTTAAGGTAAATTAGGTTTTGGTGTCCTTAATATGTCACATTCGATAGGGTTTTAGGGTTGGTACGTTTTACCAAACTCATTTCCTTGTTTAGTGCATTTTCTTGCAATTTGCTGGATTCCGGGATACTAGTTTGACCTAACCGGACGACCTAGTTTCCTCGGTTTTCGGGTTTCGGTCAAAACTACAAACTTGTAGATCTATGTCTTATTGCACGCGGGGCAAAATTTCAGGTCAATCCGAGTTAAGTAGACCAAGGTATGGTCATTATACTATTGCTGGTCAAATGGCATCAAATTAGGTCAATTTTAGGTCAATTTGGTCAACTTTGGTTCGGCCAGTTTTTGGACCCGAACTTGTGCAAGCTTTTTGACTTGCTTCTGGTCATTTCTGGGTTTTGGTGTCTTCATAAGACTTGTAGGTATGGGTCTTAACTATTCATGGTTAAAATTTCAGGTCAATTGGACCTGTTTTGAGTGAGTTATGGCCTAAACACTCACTGCTGCCCAATTGGTCATTTTTCAGGTCCTAATTGCACCTAATCCGAATTGGTCATTTTCTTAGGTCACCTTGCAAGCAGAATTTTGGTATGTTTTCTCAATGAAAGTTGGCACATTTTGTGCCTAGTTCCACCTCCAATCGGTCTCATACCAATTGAGGTTACACATTTAAACTTATTGGCTAAAATGTACACTGCCCTTGGTTACTTTGCTTAACACACATCAATTACACACATTTACCTTGCAATATGTTTACTTCCCTACCAAATCTGTTTTGGTAAATTACCAAAAACACATTCCCCTTTACATTAACATCATTTTGGGCAGATTACAATTATCCTCAATACACCAATTAACACTCAATTTACAAGTTCTAAGTACAATCACATACACACCTAACCATTACAAATTTTTGCATATACTTTACACAACAAGTTCATATACGTATCCATCAATCCTTCTATGTCAATATTCTGCAAACACTTCCATGAATACATACATTTATTCAAGTGTCCCCAAGCTGCGAAAATCTTCTTCAACACCAAATTGTCCTACAATTCATCAATTCCCATCCAAGTGCCAAAATCACCATATAAATATGAAGTAATTCACTAGGTTTATTAAATCATCATAATTAATATAATTCTCATCAAATATATGTACAATTACTTCATCAATACATGATTACATGGCTGCCCAAAAATGGATATCTCAATACTCTTCAAACTTAAAAATTTCCTTCACAAAACCAACACCCATAACATGTATACAAAGTTTATCAAAGAAATCTTCAAAAATGATAACTTACCTTATGGTTGGAGCTTGTTAAACCTTGCTTAAACTTCTTAAATTTGGTATCAAACTCTTCCTTGTGATGTGTAGACAAACTTTAATGAAGAACCCTAGGTGATTGGAGTTGAAATGGAGGAGTGCATGGAGCTTGATTGAAAAATGGCCATGGAGGATTTTTCTTCTTCAATTCGTCTAAGTTAAGGGAGTGAGGAAGATGAACATTCTGCTGGATATAATGGACTTACACCTGCCCTATTATGTGTTTATTATATTCCTTTAGTGGCCCACTCACTCAATTTTAACTATATAATAAGCTTACATGTTTTATTTACACATTTTTCACTCCATTTTGGCTATTTACTTTAGGTACCACTAAACTAATTTTTCATTTTATTTTCTAAGTGTAATATTATTTATTTTTAATGGACATTTAGGTCAAAAGACAATTCGAGATGTCAAATGACCATAATGCCCCTGTTCGGGTGGCATTCCCGATTTTTCGGTATCACCGGGTTTTGTCCGTTTTTCGATTTCTTACTTTTCTTTGTACTAATTATTTAATTTTTCTTTGATCTTTCTAATGATATTTATTCTTCAATAAGGGTCTCTTTAAGTCCTAAAAATGTTTTCCAGAGTTCCCATGATCGAGCTAGTCAACGGTCCACGCCGTGACTTCCCGGTGCGGTCACCCATCGCTAGGTTTCCCGGCTCGCTTAACTTGATCACATTTCTTTGCTATTATTTTTCCTTTGTTTTTCTTGTATTTTCTTTTCTTGTATTTCATTATTTTATGTCTCGTCACTCATATTGAAGTGTAGTTCTAGGCATCCTAGCTGTCCGGACAACACTGGTCACCGGAACAGCAGAACGCACTACCGAACTTAGGGGTGTTACATTATACATCATTTGGACTCTTAGCATCATCGCTCACTGCGTTAATATATTCGTCTGGGAATTCAAAATCTAGGGCTTCGTAATCATTGATTGGGTTCTCAGCCAGGAGGTTAGCTATTACACTCCCTTTTACTGCTTTTCTTGTCATATGGACAATGTCGTATTGAGAAAGTATGACCTACCATTTTCCTAATCTCCCAGGTATTAAAGGGCTTTCAAATACATACTTGATCGGATCCATCCTGGAGATGAGCCATGTTTTATGATTCAACATGTAATGTTTGAGTCGATTCACTGTCCAAGCCAATGCACAACAGGTTTTTTTCCAGGGATGAGTATCTCGACTCGCAGTCATTAAATTTCTTGCTCAAATAGTAAATGGCTCTTTCTTTTCTCCTAGTGTCATCATGCTGTCCTAGAACGCAACCCATCGAGCTCTACTATACTGCCATATATAGAATTAATGGCTTACTCATCACTGGAGGAACTAGTATTAGCGGATTTGACAAGTACTGCTTAATCCTTTCAAAAGCCTCTTGACAGGCTTGATCCCACTTGGCAGTATTATTCTTTCTAAGAAACTTGAAAATGGGTTTAGCCTTGGTGGTGAGGTTAGAGATGAATCTTGAGATGTAGTTCAACTTCCCCATGAAACTACGCACATCTCTTTCTGTTTTTGGGGAGGGCATCTCTTGGATGGCTTGAATTTTGTCTGGATCCACCTCTATTCCCTTCTCACTTACTATAAATCCCTGGAAAATATTTTTAGGACTTAAATAAACACCTATTGAAGTATAAATACCATTAGAAATATCAAATAAAAATTAATTAATTAGTACAAAGAAAAGTGAGAAATCGAAAAACGGACAAAACTCAGTGTTACCGAAAAATCGGGAATGCAACCCGAACAGAGGCATTGTGGTCACTTGACACCCCGAGTTGTCTTTTGACCTAAATGTCCATTAAAAATAAATAATGTTACACTTGGAAAATATAATGAAAAATTAATTTAGTGGTACCTAATGTAAATAGCAAAAATGGAGTGTAAATGGAGTAATTATCACTTAAAACTTGTTAAATTATTATCCTAGCATGAGTGGAGCACTATGGGATTGAATAACCATTAATTGGGCAGGTGTATCTCCACTAACATCTTCATCTTCTACAATTCACTCACCATGCCGAAATCAAAAGCTTGAGAACCCTCCCATGGCCGCCCAAATGCATGGCTCATTATACCCATTTTCAAGCTAAACTTTGTTTACTTGTTTTCATTAATTTTGATCCCTACCTCACAAGGAAGAAGTAGATACCAAAATCAAGGGAGTTTAGTGAAGATTTAATAAGTCCCAACAATAGGTAAATGTTTAAATTGATTTAATTCTTATGTAAAGTTTGTGGGAAGCTTGAGTTGAATGAATTGATGAAGAAATTTTGAGGTTTTGGTGAATTGTTATTATGTACTAGTTTAGGCAGCCATGGTAATTAAAGAATTTGAATTATTTTCATATGAAATTTATGGGTATTGATATTGATTAAAGTGAATAGAAGTTTAGTAGGTTAATTGTTAGTGTATGTTAAAGTTATGCACTTGAATTGGAAATTATATTAAGTTTGAATTCTATGCGTAAATGATTAAATGGAAAGCCATGAAATTGTACACTAAATGAAATATTATTACATGTATTGTGAAGAATTAATGATGGACTAATGTGAGTTAAAGTTTTGGTAAGTTAACTTCATGTATATGTGATGTTGAACCAAATGGAGAATTGAGCTTGAAAACAATTTTGGAGACTTTACAATGCGGCAGCTTGTTAACTCCTTGAAGGATGCTGGAATTCATGAAGATGTTTGATGAATTATGGTCCTAAAATTTGCCAAATGTGTATGTAAGTTAGTGGTGAAGTTGTATGTTAGGATAGTGGAGAAGTTATGTGTTATGGTTAGGTGATTAAGTTGTTGTAAATGAGTTTGAAAAATTTTGCACTTTATGCTGCCAAAATGACTAATAATATATTGTGAATTATGTTTAGGTCATGGTACAACCATAATTGGCTTGAATGTTAAGTTTGGTAAGTGTTAAAAGTGATCCTTGATGTGTATGAAGGAAATGCAATAAGGCAATGTGTGCTTTGGGCCTAGAATTTTAAGTGTGTGGCTCCAATTGGTATGAGACCAATTGGAGGTGAAACTAGGCACAAAACGTGCCAACTTTCATGAAGGAAGCTTGCCAAAATTCTGCTTGCAAGGTAGCTTGAAAAATGACCAAATTCGGATTAAGTGCAAATAAGGCCTGAAAATTTACCATTTGGGCAGCAGTTAGTGTTTAGGCCATAACTCACTCAAAACAGGTCCAATTGACCTGAACTTTTGACCACGAATAGTCAAGACCCATATCTACAAGTCTTATGAAGACACCAAAGCCCAGAGATGACTATAAGCAAGTCAAACAGCTTGCATAAGTTCGGGTCCAAAAACTGGCCGAACCAAAATTGACCTAAAATGATCTAAAGTGACAATTTTGATGCAATTTGACCAGCAATAGTAAAATGACCATAACTTGGTCTACATAACTCAGAATGACTTGAAATTTTGCCCTGCGTGCAATAAGACATAGATCTACAAGTTTGTAGTTTTGACCGAAACCCGAAAACCAAGGGAACTAGGTTGTCCGGCTAGGTCAATCTAGTATCCCGGAATCTAGCAAATTGCAAGAAAATGCACGATACATAGAAATGAATTTGGTAACGTGTACCAACCCTAAGAGACTATCGAATGTGACATATTAGTAACATTAAAACCTAATTTACCTAGAATGCATCGAGGGTCAACATATTAGGTTGACTAAGGAAATAATAGAATTTGATAAATTA
The DNA here is from genome assembly GCF_030052815.1 of Hevea brasiliensis. NCBI lineage: Eukaryota > Viridiplantae > Streptophyta > Magnoliopsida > Malpighiales > Euphorbiaceae > Hevea > Hevea brasiliensis. Next base: position 60,255,752 of record NC_079493.1, read on the forward strand.
ATTATTGAACCTTATTCTTAGAGACTGTTTAAATGAGTACTGAAACACTTCAAATTGTGTTACTCAGTTAGCAACGACTCAGGGAAAGGGAAGGAAACATTGAGTCAGAGCCAAGAGGCATATATCAAAGGTTTGTGCACAATAATTTTGACTTCTCATTTTCTACTGAAAAATTTAATTGAACATTATAGTTTTAAATTGTGTCCGTGCACAACACTTTTATATTCACTGCTTTTACTAGCAAATTTATTTGGAGAAATGAGTTATGAATAATTTTTTATTGCTTTGGTATTGGGAATATTATTTGGCATTTATTGTATTGCCAACTTTGCAAATGGAAATTTTGAGATCAAATGTGATTTATGGTTTGTATGAAATATTGTGATTTGAAATTGTTTTGATTCACACTTGGCATGACACTGTTACTATGTTCCTCCTCCATTTAAGGGGTGAGTGTGATATATTCCTCCCTCTTTGACTTATCAGTCTAGGGTGAGTGTGATTATGTTCCTCCTTCTTTGACTTCCCAGTCTGAGGTGAGTGTGGATGAGTACTCATTATATAGCTAGCTTCCTCCCTCATTGATTTCGATTATTGGGGTGAGTGTGTCTTGTCGTGGTGTACAACACGGCATGTGTGTAAAAATTATGTCAAGGCCCAAATTGTGTTATTGATTTGCAAAACTGTGTTACTCAGTTTTATGATCAAATTTGTGTTATATGAATTTTGTAAATTGTGAAATGGAATTGTGAATCATTTGATTTGTGAACTGTCGATAAAAGATTTGTATCTCGCATTTCAAATTGTTATTGTGCACCACTGAGTAAATTTTACTCAGCGATAGCTTTTCATTGCTGTCGTAGGTAGACAGACTGACAGGGCAGCAGACTAGGCTGCTAGTACTACACTGAGAGATCATCGGGTATATTGAGTATACCATATTCTGCATTTTATATTATAATGTATGTTCACTGTATGTATATAGTGTTCTTAGTTTTGAGCAGTTGTAAATTAAAATTGTACATTGAAGTTGTAAAATAAATTATGAGTTATTTTGACTTGTAAAATTTGTATTATATTTCTTTTATCTCATTCTTTGAAAAATTATTGTGGATTTGACTTGAGAAATATATTGTGTTGTTTAACTGTTAGAGTCGAGATTGAGAAATCTATTTGAAGTGCTTTTTACAGGTTTTTTGAAGAACTGTTTTGTTCAAAATATAGATGGTACTCCGTCAAAATTTTTATAGAAATTATTAATTCTTAAAATGTGTTAGTTGTTTTACTTCAGTTCAACAATTTTTTTTTAACACCTATAAATAGTGCTCACCACTATAAAAAAAAGTAAGAAAAGTTTTAAAATCCCTTGTAGTGTATTTAATGAGTTATCAGTAGACGAAGTTGGTAATTCATTAAGTATACTACGTGATCATGTTATGCCTTACAGAGGGGTAGGGTGTGACATGTTTTAGTGGTATCAGAGCAAAGTTTTTAAATTCTGGTTTCACATGTTATTTGAATATTCTTTCTTCATAGTACAACTGCTCAATATCATTGTTTGATACATACAGTACATTACATTATAAATATGCACTAACGGGAGGAAATCTCCCTGTGTTATTTGTTTAGGAGGTCTAAGATCCTCGCATTGACTATGGAAGAGGGTGATCGTTCAGTCGATATATCTATAGAGGCTGAGGTGCAAGGGGATGCCCCAGCCCTACACAATGTCAGTGCCCAGCATCTGCATTTCTGCTCGATTCGCTCGTGAGATGGTCGCAATGTTCCAACAAATGGCTGGTAAAATGCCTACTCAAGTCCCAATACAGACACCAGTGGTACAACCACAATCTTCTGCTAGACAGTATGACAAATTGATGAAATATGGGGCTACAGAGTTCAAGGGGACAGTAGATCCTCTAGAGGCTGAACAGTGGTTAGAGAGGATGGATAGGGTATTCAAGAAACTGCATTGCACGGAGGAGCTCAGATTTGAATACTCAGTATCTTTGCTACAAGGGGATGCTTATGACTGGTGGAAAACCATTCCCCACAGTCTGGTAGAACCTGCAATGCTAACATGGAGTGACTTTCTCAGGGAATTCAGACAAAAATATGTCCCTGATGCTTATGTAGATCAGAAACTGCAAGAGTTCCTAAGTCTAAAACAGGGGAGCAGATCAGTGGCTGAGTATGAAAGAGAATTTTCCCGCCTAAGCCATTATGTAGTAAGTCTACTTGCTTACCAGCAAGGAGAGATGTAAGAGATTTGAAACCGGCTTGAAGCCCAGTATCAGATTACAAGTGGTCGGATTCAAACATATTAACTTCTCTGAACTTATTTCTCAAGCGCTAGAGTTAGAAAGAATTGAATCTGAAGCGGCCCCTGAGAAAAAGAAATCAGAGAAGACAGAAAAAGAGGGAAAGTCAGTAGAACAGAGTTCCAGTGGTCCTACTGGAAAGACGAAAAACTTTGGAGGATACAACAGAGGTAGTAAGAAGTCTGGTACAAATAGATCTTCTGGACAGCAAACCACCTCGATCCGATCAGCAAACTCAACAGAAACCCAGGAATGCGCTGTCAAATCGACTTTGTGAAACTTGTGGTAAACCACATAGTGGGGTATGTTATAGAGCCGTACGAGCATGTTTTAATTGTGGAGAGACTGGTCATTTTGCTAGGGATTGTGTAAATCCATGTCGTTCTGGATCATTTACTACATCAAAGGGATCAACCCAAGTTTCTACCACAAAGAGTTCACCATCGGTTAGTAGAGGCAGAGGTAGAGGTAGGGGTAGTACACCTAGAAGTCACAGTATTGTGAATCAGCCAGGACAAGGTGATGCTTCTGCTAGAGTATACGCTATACGGCAGAGAGAAGAGGCTGAGACTTTTGACATTGTTGCTGGTACTGTGACACCCCTTACCCGTCTACAGTATATCCGGATAAGATATGTCACACGGTGTACCGGCACACTCTATTTTTTTTTAATTAATTTTTTTTTCATAGTTTTGAATATAGTTTATGGAATATAATTTATTTAAGCTATTTATCAAAATTATTATTTATTTGAGGTTCCGAAAATTTTAAAGAAAATCCGGCGGAGTACCGGCTAAAAATGGAGAAAACAGTTCTTCGGAACCTGTGAAAAACACTTCCAATATTTATATCTCATCACTCTCAAACTCCAATATCAAATCTCAACATTTTTCAATTTCATTTCTCAATCATTCATCTCATAATTTTCTCATATTTCAAATCTCATTCATACATTTCAATTTCATAATCATTTCCATACATACTCAATTCATATGTAAACATTCTCAAATTCAATGAGCAAAATTTTCAAATTTCCTTAATTTACATAATTTACAAAATAATTACAAAATTTCATAATTTACATGATATACAAATTAATTACAATTTGCTAATTTATATTACAATATAAGAAATAATTAACATACACAAAATACATGATATGCTTAATGTGAGCCCTATCTACATGCATTGCTGAGGAGGTGACAACCTTTGACACTCTGCAGATCTGAACTCTCAAAATTTCCAGTCAAACGTCCAGTGGGTTCTAGCTTCAGTACCTGCGCGAGGAAACAATTCCATCGCGTTAAGCATTGCTGCTTAGTGGAGCAATAATATAACAAGGAAATAATATACAAATAAAGATAGAAATAAAACATTATTCAAATAATTAAGATCTATTTATACTTTACATGCGGTTTCTAAAATTTAATATGTTTTATCCTAATTTAGTCTTCTTTGGAAGTGTTTATTTCGCCAATGTACAGTAATAATGTACAAGAAAAAAAAAATGATCTGAAAATAATAAATTTATGCTTATATTATTATATAAGTCTCATTTGCAATATTTATTTATTTTATAATTTTCTTTGCTAATCTTTTAGCATTTTCCCAATACTTGCTAGGTTGTCTCAGATTATCTCATAATAAGTAAATTTTAATATCTGTCGATTCGATTCGATTCTTTCTAATAAATAACTATTCTAATTTATTTTAGGTCATCTTACTCATTTATTTTATTTAATTTCTAATATTTTAAATTGCTAATATTCTTAACTTATCTCAATAAATTTCACTGCCCAAGTAACCTATGACAGGCTGACTAAACTGGATAACGGGTCGTTGGCACTGGACACCTTGGTGCCTCGGGCCGTCATACCATGGGACGCAGAACGTCAACCACGTATGCAGTCAGTATGGCTAGAAAGCCATGATAACACATAATCGGGCGTAGAAGCCATGAATGTTGGCATAATGCCATGAATGCGGGCATAAAGCCATGAATACGGCATAAAGCCATCAATACGGCATAAAGCCATGAATACAGGCATAAAGCCTTTCGCAGTACTGCTAAAACAATACCCTATTGGCATGCCAAACTATCCAATCTGACACACATGTCTAGGCAATACAAGGGCACATAATATCATTAACCATTAATATATTGTGTTTTATGACTTCATTATTTCATAATAAATTTCAATTATAATTCATACATTCATTTGATCATTTATATGATCACAATTCACATCAATTATCCTTTTTATACCATTGTACTCAAAATACTTCTCCTTTCTACAATAATGAGAACTAATGTCTCATTCATACATTAATATGGTTCATTTATTCATTCTTTATGTTATTCATATTAATCACAATTCTAAACAATGGTTCACATGTACCATTGTATTCAAAACATTTTCCTTTTCTCATTTATACATTCAAGAATCTACTTATGTAATTGCAAATTTTATATTTCAAGTTGAGTTATTAATATTTTATGAATTCCATTTGTGATGGGCATATAAGCCCTAACTATCTATTCATATCAATTAGGTGACTTATTTTTCATGTTTCAAGTAATCCATAAATATTTCATGGATTTCAAATTTATGGCCTTAATTTCTTTTTAACAATTTTGACTAGGATGCATAGTCCACATTTGTCATACAATTCTAAGCATTTAAGCTTAGAATTGGTTCTATGTCTTCATCTTAATTTACTAATTATTTTGATTACTATTCACCTTACTAGTCAACCAAAATTTTGACTTTTTTATACTTAATAGATATATTAATTCTAATTACACCAAGATCCCACATTTTGAGTTTTACATTTGCTAGTATTAATTGCCAATTGCAATTTAAAGTCCCCTAAATGCATTTCTAATTTTACATTTGAATTTCAAGTTTTGGTGTCACTATTCACCTCATTGGTCAACAAAAATGTTGACTTTTGGATAGAAAATAGGTACATTGGTTTTGACACTCCAAACATACCACATTTTCCATTTAAAACTTGTTGGAAGTGATCACCATTACCATTTCTAAGCCTAACACTAAGTGGCAGAATTTTCAGTTTTTGTACCATAAGTTTACTGTTCTATTAGGGACTGTTACAGTGGAAATTTGAGAAAATGGTAAACATGAAAGTTGTTCCTTATTTTGTCTAGTTGAATTTCTTTTTTGGAATCACTCCATTTGGAGTTTTGTAGCTTCAGATATGGTCCAAAAACCACAGCTGGCCGGATTTCAAATCTGCAGAATTTACCAAATCTACAGTACCATGAACAGTGACTGTGACTGCCATTTGGGTTAGGTTCTGGTCATAATTTGGGGTAGGTTTCTTCATGAAAGTTGTTTGTCTAGGTCGTAAATTGTTGCTGTAAAACTTTCAGGTCAATTGACCATATCTACAGTGAGTTATGGCCAAATGAACGATTCTTCGTTCATTTGGTCATTCTGCAGTGCTTGGTATCCGGATTGGGGCCAACTTTCGGTCCTCTTGCTTTGGTCTTTTGGCCATGGTTTCTTCAGAAAAAATGTGCCATTATAAGCCTAGTTTCATGTCCAATTGGCCAAACACCAATTGGACCAACACAGCCAAAGATATGGCAGTCCAAGTGGGCTGGAATCACAGCCACCTCATTGGTTACCTAGGCGACATACCAAACCAGTTTGCAATGCTATAATTCACTCTAAGTCATGGTCAATTTACCTCAAATGGTCACTAATTGACCATTAAAATGTTCATTCACCATTACCTAAGCAAGGTCCAAGTTTCTCTCCAAAACCCTAACCCTAATTGACCAAGCCTCCAATTCATGCATCCCACTCCTAATTTGCTATACTAATCATATAATTTATAAGAGGGGCAGCAATATGTCACTTTAAACCAAAGATTTCTCCTAACCCTAACTCATGTCAAGGCTGCCAAAACTTCATGGAATATAACCATGCTTCATTAATTCAATTTTTGTCAAATTTTTAACTTAACTTAGCTCAAATTCTTGATTAGAAAGATGTAAAAGCAAAGGTTATGGCACTAACCTCTTTGGTGATTTTCTAAGCTTGTTCACACCTCACTTTCTTCCACTTTCTCTTCTTCTAATTGCTGCCCAAGTCTTGCTCTAGTGGTAAGGGAAATTTTTAGTGAAGGGAGGACAAGGTTTTAAGGTGGTTTGAAGTGGAAAATGAAGCTTAAGGGAGCTTTAATGGTGGAACCTCTTCTCTCTCTCTCTCTCAATGTTTTTTAGGCTGCCCAAAGGTTGAAGATGCAGATTGGTTTTTCAAATTTTTGGTCACTTTTATCTCTTTTAATGAGTTTAACAAATTGTGATTGGTGGATAGGTTTTTAATGACATCATATGATGTCATTATTAGGTATTTTCTTTCATTTTCTTTTCTTTTCATCTCTACTCATTTTCAATTTAATTTTTAGTAATGTTTATTCACATTTTATGTCATAATAATTATTTACCCAACTGGACAAGTCGGCCAAAAATCGTCTCTGAAGGCGAAATGACCAAAATGCCCTCCGTTTTGCTTAACGGGTCAAAATTGTCTGTACCGATTGAAAAATTTTTCTAAATATTTTCTTGGCATTCTAATGTCATAGGAACCTCAATGACCCTTCTCTGGAGTCCCAAAAATTATTTTATGAATTTTTCCCCGGGTCTAGGGCTCCTCGTTGTGAGAACCGCAACTTCCCTCTGGTTACCCATCGCTTGGGCAACGGCTCGTTTAACTTAGTTGTATTTTATTTCAAAAATTTTTCCTAAATTTTTCTTATTAATATTTGAGTTAATTATGGTTCCTGACTTTAGTTTAAATATTTTTCCGGACATTCTAGCTGTCCGGACCGACACCGGTTACCGGAACAGTAGAATGTACGGAGTTGCTACCGAGAGGGTGTTACAGGTACTTTCTTAATTAGTAACTAAGATATATATATATATATATATATATATATATATATATATATATATATATATATATATATATGTATTGTTTGACCTGGAGTTTGCATACTTTTATGTTAGTGTTAGAACTATATGTTCTATTGTTATTCCTTTACAGGGGGAATAAATTTTGATGCATTAGTGATTAGTCCTTTAAGATAAGGATTGTGATAATAAGTGAAATTAGTTTTAAAAGAGTTTAGTGGCGAAAAGTATGTTCTAACACACCATAAATTATAAAGCTAAACGGCAAGCCTACTTAATGTAAGGCAAGAGGACGTAAAAGTAAGTTACAGTAATAGAATTGCTCTAGATGAGGGCAAGGATATTACTGTTAATAATTGTTAATGGATATTGTAATCATAATAAGTTCAGGATATTAGTGAATTCGAAAAGGATAAAAGATAGGAAAGTTTGATCTACTGGATGTATCGTAGTAACTATGCAATATTCTTGACGTTTATACTGTAAGCTGCAGATTACAGTATTGACTTGAGATTATTGTGTAGAGCTACGTACTACTCGATAGTACACCCAGATGAGAATAGTTGCCAATGACATATGTTTTGGTATAGTTATGCCAAAACAGAATTTAATTATTGGAAATAAGTTTGAAAATCCTACTTAGGGAGTTAAAACTCAAAAGTTAGACTATTGAAAGGTTATAGTCTAATACAAAAGGAAGTAAGTTATAGAATATTAATAGATAAAAAGAATTGGGGAAGTAAAAATTTGAACAGTTCGTTCAGATATAACAAAGAAATGTTACGAATGTGAGGAAGACTATTGACTAGAATGGTTAGAGGACCAATGACTAGATAAATCATTCTAACATGACCTCAAAGGGTCATTCAAGAAGGAACATGAACTGAAATATTAGACAGCACAATAGTAAGAGAAGATTGGTGTTATACAAACAAATTAAATATTATATTAGATTGATAAAAGTCTTATACAAATTCGAGAGAAAGAAGATTATACGATCATATAGAAAAGAGAAAATAAATGTATGACTATTGTAAGATGGCTATTGGGTAAAATTTCGCGGACGAAATTTATTTAAGGGGGGGAGAATTGTAACACCCCTAAGTTCGGTAGTGCGTTCTACTGTTCCGGTGACCAGTGTTGTCCGGACAGCTAGGATGCCTAGAACTACACTTCGATATGAATGAGAAGACATAAAATAATGAAATACAAGAAAATAAAATACAAGAAAAACAAAGGAAAAATGATAGCAAAGAAATGTAACCAAGTAAAGCGAGCCGAGAACTCTAGCGATGGGTGACCACACCGGGAAGTCACGGCGTGGACCGTTAACTAGCCCTGGACCGCGGGGAACCCTGGAAAATATTTTTAGGACTTAAATAAACACCTATTGAAGTATAAATACCATTAGAAATATCAAAGAAAATTAATTAATTAGTATAAAAAAAAGTGAGAAATCGAAAAACGGACAAAACCCGGTGTTACCGAAAAATCGGGAATGCAACCCGAACAGGGGCATTGTGGTCATTTGACACCCCGAGTTATCTTCTGACCTAAATGTCCACTAAAAATAAATAATGTTACACTTGGAAAATATAATGAAAAATTAATTTAGTGGTACCTAATGTAAATAGCAAAAATGGAGTGTAAATGGAGTAATTATCACTTAAAACTTGTTAAATTATTATCCTAGCATGAGTGGAGCACTATGGGATTGAATAACCATTAATTGGGCAGGTGTATCTCCACTAACATCTTCATCTTCTACAATTCACTCACCATGCCGAAATCAAAAGCTTGAGAACCCTCCCATGGCCGCCCAAATGCATGGCTCATTATACCCATTTTCAACCTAAACTTTGTTTACTTGTCTTCATTAATTTTGATCCCCACCTCACAAGGAAGAAGTAGATACCAAAATCAAGGGAGTTTAGTGAAGATTTAACAAGTCCCAACAATAGGTAAGTGTTTAAATTGATTTAGTTCTTATGTAAAGTTTGTGGGAAGCTTGAGTTGAATGAATTGATGAAGAAATTTTGAGGTTTTGGTGAATTGTTATTATGTACTAGTTTAGGCAGCCATGGTAATTAAAGAATTTGAATTATTTTCACATGAAATTTATGGGTATTGATGTTGATTAAAGTGAATAAAAGTTTAGTAGGTTAATTGTTAATGTATGTTAAAGTTGTGCACTTGAATTGGAAATTATATTAAGTTTGAATTCTATGCGTAAATGATTAAATGGAAAGCCATGAAAATGTACAATAAATGAAATATTATTACATGTATTGTGAAGAATTAATGATGGACTAATGTGAGTTAAAGTTTTGGTAAGTTAACTTCATGTATATGTGATGTTGAACCAAATGGAGAATTGAGCTTGAAAACACTTATGGAGACTTTACAATGCGGCAGCTTGTTAACTCCTTGAAGGATGCTGGAATTCATGAAGATGTTTGATGAATTATGGTCCTAAAATTTGCCAAATGTGTATGTAAGTTAGTGGTGAAGTTGTATGTTAGGATAGTGGAGAAGTTATGTGTTATGGTTAGGAGATTAAGTTGTTGTACATGAGTTTGACAAATTCTGCACTTTATGGTGTATGTTGAATGTGATTGTAAGCTGCCAAAATGACCAATAATATGTTGTGAATTATGTTTAGGTCATGGTACAACCAGAATTGGCTTGAATGTTAAGTTTGGTAAGTGTTAAAAGAGATCCTTGATGTGTATGAAGGAAATGCAATAAGGCAATGTGTGTTTTGGGCCTAGAATTTTAAGTGTGTGGCTCCAATTGGTATGAGACCAATTGGAGGTGAAACTAGGCACAAAATGTGCCAACTTTCATGAAGGAAGCTTGCCAAAATTCTGCTTGTAAGGTTGCTTGAAAAATGACAAAATCCGGATTAAGTGCAAATAAGGTTTGAAAATTTACCATTTGGGCAGTAGTTAGTGTTTAGGCCATAACTCACTCAAAACAGGTTTAATTGAATTTTGACCATGAATAGTTAAGACCCATATCTACAAGTCTTATGAAGACACCAAAGCCCATAAATGACTATAAGCAAGTCAAACAGCTTGCATAAGTTCGGGTCTAAAAACTGGCCGAACCAAAATTGACCTAAAATGACCTAAAGTGACCAATTTTGATGCAATTTGACCAGCAATAGTAAAATGACCATAACTTGGTCTACATAACTCAGAATGATCTGAAATTTTGCCCCGCGTGCAATAAGACATAGATCTACAAGTTTATAGTTTTGACCGAAACTCGAAAACCGAGGGAACTAGGTTGTCCGACTAGGTCAAACTAGTATCCCGGAATCCAGCAAATTGCAAGAAAATGCAAGATACATAGAAATGATTTTGGTAACATGTACCAACCCTAAGAGACTATCGAATGTAACATATTAGTAACATTAAAATCTAATTTACCTAGAATGCATCGAGGGTCAACATATTAGGTTGACTAAGGAAATAATAGAATTCGATAAATTAATTATTGAACCTTATTCTTAGAGACTATTTAAATGAGTACTGAAACACTTCAAATTGTGTTTCTTAGTTAGCAACGACTCAGGGAAAGGGAAGGAAACACTGAGTCAGAGCCAAGAGGCATATATCAAAGGTTTGTGCACAATATTTATTTGTTTTGAATTTTTCAATTGAAATAAATTATGATTATTTGTACGTTATTGTTTTAAATTGTATTTGTACACAATAATTTTGACTTCTCATTTTCTACTGAAAAATTTAATTGAACATTATAGTTTTAAATTGTGTCCGTGCACAATACTTTTATATTCACTGCTTTTACTAGCAAATTTATTTGGAGAAATGAGTTATGAATAATTTTTTATTGCTTTGGTTTTGGGAATATTATTTGGAACTTATTGTATTGCCAACTTTGCAAATGGAAATTTTGAGATAAAATGTGATTTATGGTTTGTATGAAATATTGTGATTTGAAATTATTTTGATTCACACTTGGCATGACACTGTTACTATGTTCCTCCTCCATTTTATGGGGTGAGTGTGATATATTCCTCCCTCTTTGACTTATCAGTCTGGGGTGAGTGTGATTATGTTTCTCCCTCTTTGACTTCCCAGTCTGAGGTGAGTGTGGATGAGTACTCATTATATAGCTAGCTTCCTCCCTCATTGATTTCGATTATTGGGGTGAGTGTGTCTTGTCGTGGTGTACAACACGGCATGTGTGTTGTGACACCCCTTACCCATCTACAGTGTAGCCGAGCAAGTTATGCGACTCAGTGTGTCAGAACACCAATTCATGTTTCAATTTCAGTTAATCCTTTTTAATTCATTTATTTATAATTTTTGATAAATCTAAATTTTTCCGCAAATTTTATAGAAAATCCGGCAGAGTGCCAGCTATAAATTGGAAAAATAGTTCTTCTGAACCTGTTAAAAACACTTCCAATAATATCATCACATTATTCTCAATCAACCTCCAATATATTCTCAACAATTTCTCAATTCACTTCAGTATCTAAAAAATTCAATTCAATTCAAAACACAATCAATTCAATGAAAAACGCTCAATTTATTACTGAACATATTCCATAGATACTTACATCAAAAGCATAATTATATGAATTTATAATATACATTACAGAAGGTTACAAAATATCAAAATATCAAAATATCAAAATGGCCTAATGTCCTACCAAATGCACTGCAATGTGAGGTGACTCTGAACTCTGAGTGCAGATATGAAGGCTCACCCTGTATGAGGCCTACTGGACTCCCCAGCTATGTCTCCAGTACCTGCGCGTGGCAAAAGCGACGTGCTAAGCAATTCTGCTTAGTGGTGACAATATGAAATAAAATAAAATAAAATAAAATAAAATAAAATAAAATAAAAACATGTGTACAGAATGTATGTTTACATTTTTGGGTGAACTAAGTCTCAAATGTTTATTGCAATATTATTCAATTGAAGTTTGGTAAGATTTATTAATACTGCCAGAGTAACCTATACTAGTTGACTGGACTGGATAAATGGGTAAACTGGTACTGGGTACTAAGTACCTCGGACCATCACACCATCGGTCAACAGAACAGCTAATAAGCTGTGATAATTATCGGGGATTAAACCCGAGTATAACAACTCAATATCATAGCCAAAGGCTATTATGTCACAGAATGGCATGGGAAGCCATGAAATACAGAATGGCATGAAGCCATATGCAGTACTGCTAACAGAACTCTATTGGCATGCCAACCTATCCAAACCAATCACATTAGGCCTACTAGGGCATTTAACACTTTTTATTTATGTAATTCTTTGAAATTGAATTTTTTTATGATTACTATTCATTTCATTGGTCAACCAAAATATTGACTTTTGCATTGGCAATAGGTAAATTAGTTTAAATATCATCAACATACCACATTTTGCATTTTAAACTTGTTGGTATTGGTTGACAATACCATCTCTAAGCTTAATGTGAATTGGACAAAATTTTCAGTTTTCAAGCTTTGGGTTTACTGTTCTATTAGCTACTGTTGTAGTGGGAATTTGGAAAAATGCTCAACATGAAAGTTGTTCCTCATTTTTTCTAGTTGAATTTCCTTTTTTGAATCACTCCATTTGGAGTTTTGTAGATCAAGTTATGGCCTAAAAACCATAACTGGCCGGATTGGGCAGAACCCAAAATTCTGGATAAAATTGTTTCTGCCAGATTTTGTAACTCAAGTTTGGTTGACAATTTGACTAGGTTGTGGTCATAATTTGGGTCAGGTTTCTTCATGAAAGTTGTTGGTCTATATCTCAAATTATTGCTGGGAAAATTTCAGGTCAATTGGACCTTGCTACATTGAGTTATGGCCAAATGACCAAATACTATTCATTTGGTCATTTTGCCCAGGCAGATTGCAGGTCACCCGGATTGGAGCAAGGTTTTGGTCCACTTAGTTTGGTCTTATGGGCATGGTTTCTTCACCAAAGTTGTGCCATTTTGTGTCTAGTTTCATGTCCAATTGGCCAAACACCAAATGAACCTCTACAATTCAATTTATGGCTGTCCAAACAGGCTGGACTCACATCCAAACCTGCAGGTCACACAAGGCAGCCACTCCAACCTTAAATCCCACAACCCAATTCACTTCATTTTTTATTCAAACCAAACCAAATGGTCACTAATTGACCATTAAAACCTACTCCCATCATCACAAGATCAAAGTCTCATTCTTCAGCCCAAACCCTAACTCAACATTTCAAAACCATGTATTATCATTGCATTTATCAATTTACTTATAAGATACACATTAAGGGCAGCCACACTAGCATGTTAACTTCCCAAAAATCATCACCATATTACCCTAACCATGGCTGCCAAAATTTAGGGTTAGCATACCAATGGTTTTTCATCAAATTTCTTTGTCATTTACACCCATTTATAGTTCTTAAACATAAAATTTAAGTGAAATTCAAGCTTTGGGTCACTAAACTCTTATGGAGTGAATTTCCCACTTGATCAAATTCTTGTTTTCCTCTTTTTTTTTTTTAGCTCCCAAAAGCTTCACTAGGATGTAAGAATAAATTTTTATGTTGCTAGGTTAGGGTTTTGTTGGGTAGAAGTTTGTAAAATCAAGCTTTGAAAAAGCTTGAAAATAGTGGTTATGGAGAAGGTTCACGCAAGGAAGAAGAAAGGGAGTGAAAAGTCTGGTTTTTTTTGTTTATTTTCAGCCCATTTTGTCTTTTTAAACACATTTATGCCATGTGTCAACACTTGATTGGGTGAAGGCACACTAATGACATCATGTGATGTCATAAATTCCCATTTAATTCATTTTGTTTTCTTTTCTACTCATTTTCAATTCAATTTTTAGTAATATTTATTAACATTTTATGTCATAATAATTATTTACTTAACTTGACAAGTCGGCCAAAAATCACCTCTGAAGGCGAAATTGTAACACCCTAGGCAAATCCCACATCGACAAAACACGGGAGAGATGCTGGATTTATAAGTTGGCAGTTCGTAACTCCTAGTGACGCGTTTTAAAACCGTGAGGGCTTCGGCGACAAATGTAATGGCCCGGCCCACTAGTGATATTGTCCGCTCTGGACTGAAGCCCTCACGGTTTTAAAACGCGTCACTAGGAGTTACGAACCGCCAACTTATAAACCCAGCATCTCTCCCGTGTTTTGTCAATGTGGGATTTGCCTAGGGTGTTACAATCCACCCCCCTTATGCGACTCAGCGTTCTCGCTGAGGTTTGCCCCACCATCGTTCAAGGTTGCACGCGGAGAGGCTCTGATACCACAAATTTAATGGCCCGTCCCACTAGTGATATTGTCCGCTCTGGGCTAAAGCCCTTATGGTTTTAAAACGCGTCAATAGGGGTTAGGAACCTCCATCTTATGAACTCAGCATCTCTCCCATGTTTTGTCGATGTGGGATTTGCCTAGGGTGTTACAGAAATGACCAAAATGCCCTCCGTTTGGCTTAACGAGCCAAAATTGTCTGTGTCGATTGAAAATTTTTTCTAAGTATTTTCTTGGCATTCTAATGCCATAAGAACCTCAATAACCCTTCTTTGGAGTCCCAGAAATTATTTTATAATTTTTTCCCCGGATCTAGGGCTCCTAGTTGTGAGAACCGCAACTTCTCACTAGGTTACCCATCGTTAGGGCACCGGCTCATTTAACTTGGTTGTATTTTATTTCTAAAATTTTTTCTAAATTTTTCATAATAATATTTGAGTTAATTATGGTTCCTCACTTTAGTTTAAATATTTTTCCGGGCATTCTAACTGTGCAGACCGACACTGGTTACCGAAACAGTAGAATGTACAGAGTTGCTACCGGGAGGGTGTTGCAACTCTTCCCCTCTAATTTAAATTTCATCCTCGAAATTTACCTGATACAAACAGTTGAGGGAACTGTTGCCTTATCGTGTCTTCACTTTCCCAAGTTTCCTCTTCAATGTTGTGGTGCCTCCAAAGCACTTTCACCAGTGGAATTTGTTTATTTCTCAGTTCCTTCACTTCTCGAGCTAGGATCCGTATAGGTTCCTCTTCATATGTCAAATCTGGTTGTACTTCAATATCTTCCATGGAGATGACATGTGAAGGATATGAGCGGTATCTTCTGAGCATGGACTCGTGGAACACATTGTGGATCTTGTCCAACTCTAGTGGTAAAGCTAGCCTGTAGGCTACTGGTCCCACACGTTCAATGACTTCATATGGGCCAATAAACCTAGGGCTCAACTTACCTTTTCTTCCGAACCTCAATATTTGCTTCCATGGTGAGACTTTGAGAAACACTTTATCACCAACTACATACTCTATCTCTTTTCTCTTCAGGTTGGCATAAGACTTCTGTCTATCGGAGGCAATCTTCAGGTTAGCTTTGATTCTTTTCACTTTTTCGTCAGTCTGTTTCACCAGGTCTGGTCCTACCAGCTTATCTTCGCCCAATTCAGTCCAACACACTGGGGTTCTACATTTCCTCCCATACAGTGCTTCATACGGAGCCATTTGAATGCTAGCTTGATAGCTATTGTCAGATGCGACTCTCGCTGGGAGGTATCTATCCCAACTTCCCTCAAACTCAATGGCACAACTCCTCAGCATATCCTCAAGGACCTGACATATATTTTATGTTATTATTATCATTTCAGCTCAATATTTGCAATAGTTCAATTGGTTTCAGTTGTTTACCTAGATTACTCTTTCTGATTGCCCATCCGTCTGAGGATGAAAAGCTGTGCTGAAGTGGAGTTGTGTACCTAAGGATTCATGCAACTTCTTCCAGAATCTTGATGTAAACCTTGGGTCTCGGTCAGATATGATAGAAAGTGGGATTCCATGCAGCCTAACTATCTCACTAATATACAATCTCGCTTAGCTCCAAAGGAGTAGTCACCCTAACTAGCAGAAAATGTGCTGACTTCGTCAATCTGTCCACTATCACCCACACTGCATCATGCTTCCTTTGGGTGAGAGGTAGACCACTAACAAAATCCATAGTGACCCAATCCCATTTCCATTCAGGTATGTTTATAGGCTATAACAAACCCGATAGAACTTGATGTTCTGCTTTAACTTGCTGACATGTCAAGCATTTATTCACATAGTCAGCTATATCCCTCTTCATACCAGGCCACCAATAATGAGGCTTCAAATCATTATACATTTTTGTGCTCCCCGGGTGCATAGCATAAACACTCGTGTGTGCTTCTTTTCGAATACTAGTCTTTAGTTCCCCATCATCTGGTACACACACTCTTCCTCTGTAGTATAGAAACCCATCTGCTTTCACCTCATATTCAGTTTCCTTCCCCTCAGGAATTTTAGCCATAATTGCCATTAGTTTTTCATCTGCCTTCTGCCCATCTTGTATTTGCTGTAGTAGGGTTGGCCTCACTTGCAACTCAACCAAAATAGCTCCATCTTGAGCTAAGGACAGACAGGCATTGAGGGATCTTAAAGCTGTGATGGACTTCTTGCTCAAAACATTAGCAACTACATTTGCCTTCCCAGGATGATAATCTATCACACAATCATAGTCCTTTAGGAACTCAATCCATCACCTCTGTCTAAGATTGAGCTCCTTCTGGGTTGGCAAACATTTTAGACTCTTGTGGTCTGTATAGATGTAGCATTTTTCACCATATAAATAATGCCTCCATATCTTTAGTGCAAAGATAATCGCTGCTAACTCCAGGTCATGAGTAGGATAGTTCTGTTCATGTGGCCTTAACTGCCTGGAAGCATAGGCGACCACTTTCCCCTCTTGCATCAATACAAACCCTAGCCCATTATGTGAGGCATCACTGTAGACCACAAAGTCCTTTCCCGACACTGGCTGTGTTAACACTGGTGCCTTTGTTAACATAGCTTTTAACCTCTCAAAACTAGCCTGACATTTGTCATTCCAGTTAAATCTGACATTTTTGTGTAATAACTTAGTCATTAGAGTAGCTATTAAGGAAAATCCCTTCACAAATCTTCTGTAATACCCAGCTAGCCCCAAGAAACTTTTGACCTCAGTTGTATTTCTGGGAGGCTTCCATTCCATCACTGCTTCTATCTTTTTGGGATCCACTCTAATCCCCTCTGCTGATAATATGTGTCCAAGGAAAGAGATTTCACTCATCCAGAAGTCACACTTGGACAACTTAGCATACAGCTTCTTTTCTCGCAGGGTTTGCAGAACAATCCTCAAATGTTCATCATGTTCTTCCCTGGTCTTGGAATACACCAGAATATCATCAATAAAGACCACTACAAACCAATCTAAGTATGGATGGAAGATACGGTTCATAAGGTCCATAAATGCTGCTGGTGCATTTGTTAACCCAAACGGCATCACTAGAAATTCATAATGCCCATACCAGGTTCTGAATGCAGTTTTTGACACATCTACATCCTTTACCCTTAATTGATGATACCCTGATCTGAGATCAATTTTTGAAAATACACCAGCTCCCTTCAACTGATCAAACAGATCATCAATTCTGGGCAATGGATATATTCTTCACAGTTACTTTATTCAACTGCCGGTAATCAATACACAATCTCAAAGTTCCATCCTTTTTCTTCACAAACAGCACCAGAGCTCCCCATGGTGACACACTGGGGCGTATGAACCCCTTATCAAGCAACTCTTGCAACTGAGTTTTTAACTCCCTCAATTCAGTGGGTGCCATCCTATAAGGAGCAATGGAAATGGGTGCAGTACCCGGCATTACCTCAATAGCAAACTCGACTTCCCTTTCTAGTGGTAAACCAAGCAACTCTTCAGGAAATACATCTGGGAAGTCTCTTACTGTGGGTATATCATTCAGGTTTGGCTTAGCTTGCCTAGTATCAACCACGTGTGCTAGGTAAGCTTCACAGCCTTTTCTCATCATTCTTCTTGCAATCAGAATGAGATAACATAGGACAGGAAAACTGTCCTTTCACCCACAATAGTGATCTCATTACCCTCAGAAGTTTTCAAAGAAATTCTCTTCAATTTACAATCAACTATTGCCTAATGACGTGACAACCAGTCCATTCCCAAAATCACGTCAAACTCATGGAAGGGCAATTCAAGTCTGCCGAGAATTCATGCCCCTAAATCCTCAACGGGCAACCTTTATACACCTTATTCACTATTACACTGTGGCCTAGTGGATTTGTGACTAGAATGTCTTGATCACTCTCCTCTACTAGAACTCCCCTCTGTATGGGTAGTTTGATGCAAATGTTGGAATGAGTGGATCCTGGATCCATCAATGCATGTACAGAAGTGTTATAGAGGGAAAACGTACCCCTGATGACATCCGGGGCATCTTGCTCCTCTTGAGCTCTAATGGCATAAGCCCTGGCTGGTATTCTAGTGTTTGGCCTCTCAGTTGACTCGGATGTAGGCCTCTCAGTTGACTCGGATGTAGGCCTCAGTGATGGACCAACTGCCTCAGGTTTACCAAGCTTCCTACCTCTTTGTGGTGCAGAAGTAGGTCTGTCAGTTTGTGTTGGAGCAACAGTAGTAGTCCTTTTCGGACAATTCTTGATCTGGTGTTCTGTCGATCCACACCGTAAGCATGCACCGGTCACTCGCCAGCACTCCCCTTTATGCCACTTCTGACAGTACTGACAAGCAGAAAATGCAGGGGCTGGTCTCCTAAACACCGTCCCTGGAGAGCTGCCCATTGATGGTGTGGGCTGGCCTCTCCTAGGTGTGAACTGCGGTCTGGGCCCCTGAGACTGACCCTGACCCTGTAATGGTCCTGAACTCTGAGTAGGAGGACCCTTACTCTTCTTACTAGGAGCAGAAAATGCACTGGACTGACCCGGACCCCTCTTCTGCTGTCTTTCCCTTCTATTTTGTTCATTGATTCTGACCCTTTCCACTTTTGATGCAGCATCCACCAGTTTAGAAAAATCCGTGATCTCCAGTGCTGTGATCATGACTTTGATGTTGTCATTGAGCCCTTCCTCAAACCTTCTGCACCTCTCTGCCTCGGTAGGGACTATCTCCCTCCCATATCGGCTCAGTCTAACAAACTCACGCTCATACTCAGCCACTGACAACTGTCTCTGTCTCAAACTGAGGAATTCCCTTCTTCGCTCTTCTAAATACACTTTACTAATATATTTCTTCATGAACTCTGTGAGGAAGAATTCCCAGGTGATTCGTTCAAGTTGCACCTCACTGGTTACTGTGTCCCACCACCGATATGCATCATCTTGAAGTAGGGACACAGCACCCACCAGGTCCTGCTCGGGGGTGCAGTTTAGCTGTTTCAATACTCTGATGGTTCTGTCCAACCAATTTTCTGCAGCCATGGGATCATCCTCCCTCTTTCTAAAGAAGTCTACAGCCCCATGTTTTTGCAATTTCTCCAAATGGGACTTCTGTGGGGCTGGTGGAGGTTGTGGCTGTGGTTGTGGTGGTGGAATTGCTCCCTTCATTTGCCGATAGAATTTGGTCATTTACTGGAATAGAGCAAACTGAGGTTGAGCAGGTGCCTCAGCTGCTGGTGGAGCAGATTCTCCCCTGCCCCCAGACTCAGCCCTTGGTGGAGCATAACTCTCCACCTCTTCATCAACTGCTCTTTGCGAAGCAGGATCCATATCCTATTCAAAATAATAAAACAAACAGATATGCATCAGTGTCACCTCAACACTTACAAATGCAATGCAATGGTATGTACTCTATCTAGACCCAGAAACGCCTAAACCAATGCTCTGATACCACTAAATGTGACACCCCTTACCCGTCTACAGTGTAGCCGAGCAAGTTATGCTACTCAGTGTGTCGGAACACCAATTCATGTTTCAATTTCAATTAATCCTTTTTAATTCATTTATTTATAATTTTTGATAAATCTAAATTTTTCCGCAAATTTTATAGAAAATCCGGCAGAGTGCCAGCTATAAATTGGAAAAACAGTTCTTCTGAACCTGTTAAAAACACTTCCAATAATTTCATCACATTATTCTCAATCAACCTCCAATATATTCTCAACAATTTCTCAATTCATTTCAGTATCTCAAAAATTCAATTCAATTCAAAACACAATCAATTCAATGAAAAACGCTCAATTTATTACTGAACATATTCCATAGATACTTACATCAAAAGCATAATTACATGAATTTATAATATACATTACAGAAGGTTACAAAATATCCAAATATCAAAATGGCCTAATGTCCTACCAAATGCATTGCAATGTGAGGTGACTCTGAACTCTGAGTGCAGATATGAAGGCTCACCCTGTATGAGGCCTGCTGAACTCCCCAGCTATGTCTCCAGTACCTGCGCGTGGCAAAAGCGATGCGCTAAGCAATTCTGCTTAGTGGTGAAAATATGAAATAAAATAAAATAAAATAAAATAAAAACATGTGTACAGAATGTATGTTTACATTTTTGGGTGAACTTAGTCTCAAATGTTTATTGCAATATTATTCAATTGAAGTTTGGTAAGATTTATTAATACTGCCCGAGTAACCTATACTAGTTGGATGGATCGATAAATGGGTAAACTGGTACTGGGTACTAAGTACCTCGGACCATCACACCATCGGTCACATTGTGTCTCCCGGTGTGCAACAGAACAGCTAATAAGCTGTGATAATTATCAGGGATTAAACCCGAGTATAACAACTCTATATCATAGCCAAAGGCTATTATGTCACAGAATGGCATGGGAAGCCATGAAATACAGACTGGCATGAAGCCATATGCAGTACTGCTAATAGAATTCTATTGGCATGCCAACCTATCCAAACCAATCACATTAGGC
Source organism: Hevea brasiliensis (assembly GCF_030052815.1). NCBI lineage: Eukaryota > Viridiplantae > Streptophyta > Magnoliopsida > Malpighiales > Euphorbiaceae > Hevea > Hevea brasiliensis. The sequence continues at coordinate 60,276,786 of NC_079493.1, forward strand.
CTACTAGGGCATTTAACACTTTTTATTTATGTAATTCTTTGAAATTGAATTTTTTTATGATTACTATTCATTTCATTGGTCAATCAAAATGTTGACTTTTGCATTGGCAATAGGTAAATTAGTTTAAATATCATCAACATACCACATTTTGCATTTTAAACTTGTTGGTATTGGTTGCCAATACCATCTCTAAGCTTAATGTGAATTGGACAGAATTTTCAGTTTTCAAGCTTTGGGTTTACTGTTCCATTAGTTACTGTTGTAGTGGGAATTTGAAAAAATGCTCAACATGAAAGTTGTTCCTCATTTTGTCTAGTTGAATTTTCTTTTTCGAATCACTCCATTTGGAGTTTTGTAGCTCAAGTTATGGCCTAAAAACCATAACTGGCCGGATTGGGCAGAACCCAAAATTCTGGGTAAAATTGTTTCTGCCAGATTTTGTAACTCAAGTTTGGTTGACAATTTGACTAGGTTATGGTCATAATTTGGGTCAGGTTTCTTCATGAAATTTGTTGGTCTATACCTCAACTTATGTCTGGTAAAATTTCAGGTCAATTGGATCTTGCTACATTGAGTTATGGCCAAATGACCAAATACTGTTTATTTGGTCATTTTGCCCAGGCAGATTGCAGGTCACCGGGATTGGAGCAAGGTTTTGGTCCACTTAGTTTGGTCTTATGTGCATGCTTTCTTCACCAAAGTTGTGCCATTTTATGTCCAGTTTCATGTCCAATTGGCCAAACACCAAATGAACCTCTACAATTCAATTTATGGCTGTCCAAACAGGCTGGACTCACATCCAAACCTGCAGGTCACACAAGGCAGCCACTCCAACCTCAAATCCCACAACCCAATTCACTTCATTTTTTATTCAAACCAAACCAAATGGTCACTAATTGACCATTAAAACCTATTCCCATCATCACAAGATCAAAGTCTCATTCTTCAACCCAAACCCTAACTCAACATTTCAAAACCATGTATTATCATTGCATTTATCAATTCACTTATAAGATACACATTAAGGGCAGCCACACTAGCATGTTAACTCCCCAAAAATCATCACCATATTACCCTAACCATGGCTGCCAAAATTTAGAGTTAGCATACCAATGGTGTTTCATCAAATTTCTTTGTCATTTACATCCATTTATAGTTCTTAAACATAAAATTTAAGTGAAATTCAAGCTTTAGGTAACTAACCTCTTATGGAGTGAATTTCCCACTTGATCAAATTCTTGTTTTCCTCTTTTTTTTTTTTTTGCTCCCAAAAGCTTCACTAGGATGTAAGAATAAATTTTTATGTTGCTAGGTTAGGGTTTTGTTAGGTAGAAGTTTGTAAAATCAAGCTTTGAAAAAGCTAGAAAATAGTGGTTATGGAGAAGGTTCACGCAAGGAAGAAGAAAGGGAGTGAAAGGTCTGATTTTTTTGTTTATTTTCAGCCCATTTTGTCTTTTTAAACACATTTATGCCATGTGTCAACACTTGATTGGGTGAAGGCACACTAATGACATCATGTGATGTCATAAATTCCCATTTAATTCATTTTTTTTTCTTTTCTTTTCTACTCATTTTCAATTCAATTTTTAGTAATATTTATTAACATTTTATTTCATAATAATTATTTACTTAACTGGACAAGTCGGCCAAAAATCACCTCTGAAGGCGAAATGACCAAAATGCCCTCCGTTTGGCTTAACGGGCCAAAATTGTCTGTGTCGATTGAAAATTTTTTCTAAGTATTTTCTTGGCATTCTAATGCCATAAGAACCTCAATAACCCTTCTCTGGAGTCCCAAAAATTATTTTATAATTTTTCCCCTGGGTCTAGGGCTCCTAGTTGCGAGAACCGCAACTTCTCACTAGGTTACCCATCGTTAGGGCACCGGCTCATTTAACTTGGTTGTATTTTATTTCTAAAATTTTCCCTAAATTTTTATTATTAATATTTGAGTTAATTATGGTTCCTCACTTTAGTTTAAATATTTTTCCGGACGTTCTAGCTGTCCGGACCGACACTGGTCACCGGAACAGTAGAATGTACGGAGTTGCTACCAGGAGGGTGTTACATGTGTAAAAATTGTGTCATAGCCCAAATTGTGTTATTGATTTGCAAAACTGTGTTACTCAGTTATTTGATCAAATTTGTGTTATATGAATTTTGAAAATTGTGAAATGGAATTGTGACTCATTTGATTTATGAACTATTGATAAAATATTTATATATCGCATTTCAAATTATTATTGTGCACCACTGAGTAAATTTTACTCGGCGATAGCTTTTCATTGCTGTCATGGTAGACAGATCGAGCGTGAGACTAGGCTGCTAGTACTACACTGAGAGATCATCGGGTATATTGAGTATACCATATTCTGCATTTTATATTGTAATGTATGTTCACTGTATGTATATAGTGTTCTTGATTTTAAGCAGTTGTAAATTAAAATTGTACATTGAAGTTGTAAAATAAATTATGAGTTATTTTGACTTGTAAAATTTGTATTATATTTCTTTTATCTCATTCTTTGAAAAATTATTGTGGATTTGACTTTAGAAATATATTGTGTTGTTTAACTGTTGGAGTCAAGATTGAGAAATCTATTTAAAGTGTTTTTTACAGGTTTTCTGAAGAACTGTTTTGTTCAAAATACAGATGATACTCCGCCAAAATTTTTACAGAAATTATTAATTTTTAAAATGTGTTAGTTGTTTTACTTCAGTTCAAAAAATTTTTTTTAACACCTGTAAATAGTGCTCACCACTATAAAAAGAAGTAAGAAAAGTTGTAAAATCCCTTGTAGTGTATTTAATGAGTTATCAGTAGATGAAGTTGGTAATTCATTAGGTATACTACGGGATCATGTTATGCCTTACAGAGGGTAGGGTGTGACATATACCCTGAGGCTCCATCAATACATGAGCATCTCCCCAATCCCGCAGCATTGTCTACCAGTACATCTATATGTGGGAGAGGGAAATCATCTTTCAGACTTGCCTTACTGAGATCTGTGTAGTTAACGCATACCCTCACTCTGCCATCTGTCTTCATTACAGAGACAACGTTAGGTACCCATTTCAGGTATTTTACTACTTCTAGGAATCCAGCATCATATTGCTTCTTAACCTCATCCCTGGCTTTGAGCAGTGTGTCGGGGTTCATTCTTCTCAAATTTTGTTTAACCGGGACTGTTCTAGGGATTAAAGGATTCTTATGTGTGACTATCTGAGAATCTAGTCCTGGCATGTCATCATAGCCCTAAGCGAATACATCGATGAACTCCTTTAGCAGTTGGATCATGTCTTCTAGTTCTTCATTATTCACGATTCTAAATTCCCTTTTATTTTCCTCTGTCCCCAAGTTCAAAATATTCATTTCATCTCCACAAGGTACTAGGGTGGTTCATCTTCTTCTCCCGATTCTTTCACAGGCTCTTCTTCAGGATCACTTGAATCAATGGCGATTATGGGACTCTCAAAGTTAACATAAGGGATTTCAGAGTTGATTGGATTATTATGGAGGGGTTGGTCAATGGTCATAGAGAAGTGAAAATGGATTACATTAAAGATTGATTTTTTGTAATGAACTTTTTAAAAGAAAATATTGACACAGAGGTCCATTTACAGAGCTACACTTGACACCATGGATAAAGTAATCAAGTGCTGGTAACAAAATATACTTTACTTAAAATAAAGCATAGGGATATCCTCAGCTTCCTAATTGTTAAGCTCTTATTCCTCAGTGGTTGCTAAGATCAGTATTTCGGATATAGAATCCAGGTGCAGGACATTAATAGATGATTCTGAGGGAGATTCTCTATCTTCTTCTTTTAAGTTCTCAATGATTGGTCTGGTGAAAACGTCTGAGATTTTCGAGACGTCTTTCTTCATTTCGAGAGGTTTGTCGAATCTCTGATCCATGAGTAGGTTTCTCATCCGGAACCTTCTATCAATCAAAGCATCCTTATCATATCCCAATCCTGAGCGGTCATTTCTCTGAGCGACTGACACGGGTTCAACAATTCCTTGCAGGGTGACACTAATCCCTTGCCCTTTTCATAGCCATTTTTCAGCATTACTTTTGCAACCATGGATGCAACTCCCCCATCTCCCAAAAAGGTTCCTTGTAGCTCCAAAGCTTGAAATGAGCTTTCTAGAGATCGTTTAATCGTTTCCACATAAGGGACTGATGGTGGCTTGGTAACTAACATAGCTTTTTCTCCTCTTACTATAATAATTTTGCCGTTCATGACATAATTGATCCTCTGGTGCAGAGTTGAAGGCACTGCATTTGCTTAATGGATCCAGGGCCTTCCTAACAGCATAGTGTATGCTGGTTCAATATCCATTATCGAGAATGTTACATTGAAAGTACATGCCCCTATTTGAAGCGATAAATCAATGTCTCCTAACACATCTCTCTTCATGCCATCAAGTGCTCTCACAATCATAGAGCTTTGGCGTATTCCAGAAGGGTCTATCGGGAACCTTGCTAGGGTTACATTAGGCAAGACATTAAGTGCTGAGCCGTTGTCGATTAAAACTTTAGCAACCAAACAACTTTTACACTTAACTGTCACATGCAGAGCCTTGGTGTGCTTCAAGCCAGAGGGGTCTATTTCGTCTCCTGAGGAAGTGAAGAAATTGGATGCTTGAATTTGTCTGACTATCTTTTCAAATTGCCCTGGTGTGATGTCCGGGGTTACAAAGGCCTGGTCCAAAACCTTTTGTAAGGCGTGGCGATGCACTTCCAAGCTCAGTATTAATGACAGCAAGGAGATTCAAGCAGGTGTCTTCCTTAATTGTTCAATTACATCATACTCACTCTGCTTCATGATTTGTAATAGTAGTTCATCTTCTTCCTTCCTCCCACTGGATTCCCCCTTCTCTACTACTTTTTCTACCTTCTCTTCAGTCTCAGGTGACTCTCCTACTTCCGCTTTCCCTTTACTTTTCTTTTCCTCAGTGCCGTAACACCTCCTACTTCTAGTAATAAATTCTACTTCTAGATTTGGAGAGTTATTTGTTAGGGTAGGTTTTGATATGGATTGGGTAGCTGAGTCATTGGAGGGACCTGTATAGGTCATTTTGAAGTGAGCATGAGGGGTGAAACATGGTTTAAAGGTGGTGACGGGTTGAGTGTAGGTATGATTGAGGGTAAGGATAGAAGTACTGCTAGATGCACTCTATGTATAAACTTGGAAATTATAATTCTAAGACACAGCACGGGTATTGGTAACAGGCAGCTATGGTGGGGTACGTATGATGGTTTGAGGTGGTGCCGGCAATGTTGATGTGGCGGGAACAAAAAAAAAAAAACAATTTTTGGAGTAGATCCTGAGGTGTCTTTGCCATAAATGGCGGTGTTCACTTCTTTTTCTCCTTTTGATTTTAATTGGCACCTCAAGATTTTAAACTATATCATCCTCCGAATTTCTTCTTTAAATTCATCACAACTCTGCAATTCTTGATTGGTTGCTCCATGATAAGGGCATCCCGAGCCTGACAGATCATTTCCAGAGTTATGCCTATAAGAATGTATGTACCCTTCTAGTACTGCCATTGTGAGAATCTCATCAAAGTATGGGACTAACAGATCCACCTCGGTAACAAAGCTTTCATCCTGGGATTCTATCATATTTATACCATTCCCTTTGCTGCTATCATGGTGGGGCAATAGGTTTGAAGTGACATTAGGAGTGGAGCTATTCCCTTCAATCTTCAACCATCCATTCCTAATCAGGGATTGTACTCTTCCTCAAAGGGCTCCAAAGTTATCCGTTGAATGCCCTATAGCCCCGCTATGGTATTCACATCTTGCGCTGGGATCATACCACTGGGGATATGGTGGCTGGACAGGGTCTAGTGGGATGGGCACTATCTGATTGATACCCAACTAATAATGATAAATTTCGCTGAGTGGGAGTGGTAATGGTGGATATGAATTCCTTGATGGTCTTGGGCCAGATTGAGGAGCAGGTGGTCTTAAAAGAGCATTTTGGTCAGATGGTCTGGGATTGTAGGTAGCTTGGGGAGGATACTGTGGGCGAGGGTAGTTCGGGAATGGAAGAGGAACATTTGCTACCATTGGGTTTTGGGCTAGAGGGTATGGACTTTGGGCTGGGGTGTATGGGCGAAATTTATTTTGTGGCGATGGGTGAGTTTGTTTGGAAAGGGAGTGTACATCTCCTTATTTCCTTTTTCCGAAATTAGTAGGTTTTTTCATGGAGCTCTCCCCTACTACTTCTTGTAACCTCTCTAATCAGAGATTTGCTTCAATCCTTTCTCCTATTTGAATGATATTAGAAAAACTGTTAGAAGTATTCCCAATCATTAAATTGAAGTATGGGGCCTTCAGAGTCTCAATGAACAGAGAGCAGAGCTCACTGTCCATCACTGGAGGATAAATTTTAGCCACCTTTTCTCTCCACCTCTAGGCATACTCCTTAAAGCTTTCCCTTTCCCTCTGCACTAGATTTTGGAGGTCTCTCCTTGTGGGGGCAACATCACAATTGAACTTGTATTGCTTAAGGAAAGCATTAGCCAAATCTTTCCAGGAGCGTAATCTACTTATATCTAATTGTATGCACCAACGTAAGGCTATATAGCCTGTGAGACTTTCATGGAAGAAATGTACCAATAGCCTGTCATCTTTAGTAAGAGCGGACATCTTAGCTATGTAAATGGCTAAGTGGATGCGTGGGTCAAAGCTTTCGTTGTGTTTATTGAATTCTGGGACTTTAAATTTCAGTGGCATAACCACATCTGGTACTAGTCTCAGCGATGATACATCGACTGAGCCATACATATTTAACGCTTTAATAGCTCTTAGTCTTTCTTCCAGAGTAGATAACTTCTCATTTTCTTTTTCTCTACTTTCTCCTCCCACCGCATGAGCTATTCCCCCAGTTAGAAAATTGGTTGCAGGGTAAACTAAAGGGATTGGTGTTGAAGGATGAAATTTCGCATTTGGGACAACCTAGTGATAAGAGATAGGAAACTCGCTGCCAGGGAATGTTGGATTGAAGGTAATTGTTGGATCAGGGATGGGAGTTTGGAAGGTGAAAGAAGTTGAGGCTTGATCATGAAGTTTTTGGGCATGAATATCAACTATTGTTATAAAGGGGGAATTACTGGTAAATTTGGTTCTAGTGCTAGCCGAGTGGTTTCTTTATTTTGGGACATTTCTCTCATCATTTTCATTAATTTTGAGATCTGTTCTCTTAATTCTGAAACTTTGCCCTGTAGGTTCTGCACTTGTTCTTGCTCTTCCATTATCTTCTTCATTCAGGATCTTGTTAAGTAAACCTTTCTTGGTACGACTGGTTGCTGGATTGGATTTGCTTTGGAAGCAATATTGGTTTCCTATAGAAAGTTGCGTTATTAGTTTTATTTCTAGAAAAAACTTACCATGGCCAAAGTTTTGCTGGTCAAAGGATATTGGCGTAAACAATTACAGGAAACGGAGTCTGCCGAGGGTAGATTACATTATCCTTTACAATGGCATCATTCGTTAGTCCAACCATGAATAACGAGGCGTATGCAAGGTTATGATACATGTTCATATAGCGCATACATCTTTTCACATAACTCTAATAAGGATAAATCCCACGGGAGTTACACTATCTATTCATAAGTTTCGAGGTCCTAGAACATAGTTTTATTATTTGTGAAGCGTACATAGTATTATGCTATTGCCTAAGCTCAGGCAAGCTCATTAAGATATAATGGCATCTTTTGAGATACTCGTACAATCTCATTTCTTGTCTCACAGGGTTGAACGTCTTCAAAGCATATTCGGATTCAGGCAGCAATTCTTGTTTCCCTTGTACTATCATCTTCTCTAATTGGTCGATATTCCCTCGTAACTCCTAGTAAAGGGTGGCTTTTCTGTCCTTTTCCCTTCTTTCTTTAGCACACTCCTTTGAGATATCATTGATTAATTGTGTCTGTTCTTTAAGTTCATGCCTCCTCCTTTTGGTTTCTTGCTTATACTCTTCCACCAATATCTTATGATATTCCAGTTTTTCTCGTAATTTGCCATTTTTCACCTCTTTCTCCTTTACTGTGCTTTGGAGAGAAGCCTTCTCTTTCTCCCACTAGGTTTTCCACGTCTCATATTCAGTTTTTACAGCAGTCATCTCTTCTCTAAGTCTCTTTGCTTCCCTTTCCAATGCTTGCTTTTGACTTTCTAATATTTTTATGCGCTCTTTCAATTGCTGCTTCTCAGTAGTCAAATTTCGAAGAGGGCTACTCGATCCAATATCACCTCTTTCCAAATAGATTTCTTGGCGAGATATACCTTCTTCGGACCCTGCTAATTTGGAGATTTGATATTCCTTGTCTCTCCTGTTTCTCCATAAGGAATATTCCTCAGCTATACTTGGCCCTTTAGGTGATCGTTCCATCAAGGTCACCTCTTCTTAGGATTTGCGAAAAGCCTTTAATTTGTCTTCTCTGCATGGTTCATGATAGAAATGAGTTTGACAGAATCCTTCAATATTAGGAATAAATTGAGTCGAGCCAAATTGCCTCATTATCATAGCTGGGATGTAGCTTGCGCATTCGGTGAGTCATATCAACGGTACAAAATGATGACCTCCCGTGCTAATCAAGATGGGTTGGCACGTAGTCCACAACTTCCTCCAACAGTAATTGTGACTACTAAAATTTAGAATCTGCTCTTGCCATTGTCGTTCATCCCTTCGACTAATTACTAGCTTCACCCTCTTTTCAATAATGGGTTGGTCAAAGTACCATGTCAGAACTTTAGTTTCTAGTGGATAGATATGACTGAGGATCCAAAGATACAATAGCGGGATGCAGCATTTAATGATTCCCTCACCCTGATGACTGTAAATACATCAAGGTCAAGAAAGTCTCAGCAAGAATAGCAGGTATTGGATTGATATTCTATTTCTCCACTGCCCAAAATAATTCCGTGACATTATGGGTGACAATTCCCAGAGGCCGAGGAATAAAACCAGTCCACAAATCCCTAGAGCTAAAACTGATAGAGCCTTATCCCATTTCTCACTCTGAATATGCTGGTCCAATTGCTTCTTAATGTAGATCCAAGGCTACCCATGCGAGTTTTCCTTAATGGTTTCTTTTACCCTAGCTTCCTCTACTGGGACTCCTATTATGTGTGCGAACTGTTTCCATGTTTGTCTGTGATCAAGGTGGAGATAAATACGATTCTAGGCTACATAAGGGATTTCCAGTAGCGTATGATATTCTTCTACTGTAGGTGTTGTGTCGACATCATTGAAAGAAAATACCCTATAACTGGGATTCCAAATAGATAACATGGTCTTTAGTGTCAAAGCCTGTACTTTGACCCGCATCAAAGAGGCAATCTTCTCGTATTTTTCCTCGAACTGTGTTTGGGCATGATTGGGTAGTGATTTCCAACTATTTAATAAGTCATCAAAACTGGCTGTTCTAATATCGATTTCACTAGGATCTAATGGAGGCAATGGACAAGCTTTTATTTCTATCTCACTAGTCTGTAAGGATTCCAAGTTATGGACTGATTTGAATCTTTGTGGAGCATCTCATTTCTGTTTTGAAACCTTTTCGGCTGACTGACTCGAAGATGCCATTTTAAAGTTTTCCCTACCCTTGGCAGACACCAATTTTTAATACCTGTAAAGGAAATAAGTTAGCATAATAAATTTAGGTAATTTTGAATTATACTACTTGCATGGCCATATCTATACACCTATCAAAGTAGGAAGGTGTTTAGATCATCCTGGCAGTATGATTCAAAATTACCCTCATGTTATTTAAGAAAAATATAATCAGAGTAGGATGAGAGCAAGTATGTCCTTTTTGTCCTAAAATGGGGTAACCGTGACATAGGATAGGTACTATCTAATTGGATGGTCCTACCTCCAAGGTTGGCTTATCATAGGCTCTGATTAATGTGATGGTTTAGCTCAAGGTCTAATTTTCTAAAGCCATAGGTCCCCAAATTGTCCCTACTATAAACAGTAGAGCCCCATTTCACCATTATGATAATGACGAGAAAAATCCACGGTTATCACAATAGGTGAAACAAGTTCCAATCTGAGCAGAAGTCTTCACAGATACTAAAAGGGTAAAAACCCACAGGTACCGCTACATGACCCCCTCCCACTTCCTACAGGGTAAGAGAGCCCGGGTATAGGGCTAAAGTGTGCGAGGACATCATGTAGGTGATCAGTGTGTGAGGACATCTATTCAAGGGAATTTAAGCGAAGATTACTGCAATAAATGAAACAATAAAAATAAACAAAACGGTTAGAGAGAATAGTAATAATAAAAAATTATAATTTTATGAGTCAAACCCCATAATTATCGATAAGAGCACATGATTAAATCTGCTTTTTGGACTTCTAAACCAGGATTATTTTGGTCTTATTTCGTAGTGGAGTCGCCAAGCTATCGCAAGGACTTTGCGGTCTCCGGATGATTCTCACTGAAGTGGAAAAAGTGAGAAGTCGCCACTTTAATTTTAAGGAAAATTAAAGAAAACTATCTGTAAAAATAAATTAAGAACCACTTCGAAAACAGAGATTTTAGGTTTGGGGTCCATATATGGGTGAGGAAGGTGTTAGGCACCCCACCTCGTCCCTCAGCAAGGGTAAGCAGATTTAACATTGTATTTTTATAAATTGAGATTGATAATTTGGGGGTTAGAATGATGATGTTAATCCTTTGTATGGATAAAAGGAATGTTTAATATTTCACTACTTTGGGTTGCCTAAGAACACAAATACATGAGATGACCCTTCAGTGAATGGGAATTTTGAGGATTAGTATGAGTACTGAAATTGTGATATTTTCGGGAGGAATTTTAGCTTATAAATATGAGTGCCTTGAGGAGGACCTCCCATCGGGCCTCAACATAATATTCTGGATACTTTGGAAGAACTCTCCCGCAGACCTGTTATTTAGGAATTGATGAGTTTTAATTAAAGCATTGGGGTTAAAAGGGGAAGGACTCTCTCCCGATCTTTTAATATATTTTGTTAAAATTTAAGCTGAGAACTCAAGTAAGAACTCTCTCCCGATCTCTTAATATATTTTATTAGAATTTAAGCCAAGAGAATCCAGGTAAGAATTCTCTCTCGATCTCTTAATATATTTTGTTAAAATTTAAGCCAAGAACTCAGGTAAGAACTCTCCCCCGATCTCTTAATATAGTTTATTAGAATATAGGCTAAGAGAATCTGAGTAAGAACTCTCTCTCGATCTCTTAATATATTTTGTTAAAATTTAAGCCGAGAACTAGGGTAAGAACTCTCCCCCGATCTCTTAATATATTTTACTAGAATTTAGGCTAAAAGAATCCAGGTAAGAACTCTCTCCCGATCTCTTAATATATTTTGTTAAAATTTAAGCCGAGAACTCGGGTAAGAACTCTCCCCCGATCTCTTAATATATTTTATTAGAATTTAGGCTAAGAAAATCCGAGTAAGAACTCTCTCCCGATCTCTTAATATATTTTATTAGAATTTAGGCTAAGAGAATCCGAGTAAGAACTCTCTTCCCATCTCTTAATATATTTTGTTAAAATTTAAGTTGAGAACTCGGGTAAGAACTCTCCCCCGATCTCTTAATATATTTTATTAGAATTTAGGATAAGAGAATCCGGATAAGAACTCTCTCTCGATCTCTTAACATATTTTATTAAAGCTCACTGAGAACTTGGGTGAGATCTCTCTCCCGATCTCCCGTATTTATAAGAATGGTGTTTTATTAGAATTTTTAACTAGGGATTCGGGTAAGGGTTCTATCCCGATCCATTTCATATTGGAAAGAATTACCGAATGCACGGAAACCTCTGTGAAAGGCTTTTCTTGGATTATGGAATTTTATAACCGAATGGCGAACGTTGAGCCGAACTCCATGCCGATCTTTCACGTGATTGCTTTATCTGAACTTTTTAGACTTCGTCCCTTTTGGGTCGCCTGCCCGAGCTTTGTCTCAATTCCTGATCCACTGTCTTATCTTTTGGGCTGGCTCTAGGACCCGATCTTGTAACTTATTTTCTCATTTCGCCACCTCTAGCCTACTCTGACCCTTTCTATAATTACTCGAGATACATCCCTTTTCCTATTGTTTTCATTCATTTGGACTAAAAACTACCATGTCAGTACTTCTACTTGTACTCTTCGAAGTATGTACGAATAGCTGATGACTCGAACATTCGTTTTCGAGGGAAATAAGAATGAGGTGACGATTGAAATGAAATTTACAAATGAGAAAAAAAAGATAAAGATAATGATTACGAGCTAAAATGACCTATTCTAAGACTCAGTGTGACTAGACTCTTTTTAAAAAAACTTAAGAAAACGAATCCAGGGTATTCAACAAATGACAAGTTAGACGCTTACCTATAGAAAGTTGGGATGACGGGTGGGCCAACACTGGTATCAGCAAATCTTAGGGAGTTGAAGACTGAGACGGCCAAAAAAACTTGAGCTGACCTGAGGTGATGGGGAGGAAGTGGACTGAAGTTGAGCTCGCCGGGTAATGCATAGATACTGAAAATGAGACTCACAGGATTTAAAGCTCTGTTAAATGAGATAGTTTAGAAAACTAGTTTTAAAGTTTCTCAAAGCTTTGAGAGCTTCGGATGACAGGCAATAAGACTATATCAAAGTTTAGAGTCTTTCCACGATAATCACCACCCTTTTTTTTGTTTACAGTATTGCATGCAGGTATTTATAGGGAATGGGTACTCAAAATGGAGGGTCACGATCTCATCAGGAGTAGACGGAAGGCATAGATTCCAAAGGACGTAATCTGATGTCTGGCAATTAAAAAGAATCAAAATTGAGGGTCGGGATTCCATTCAGAATTTCTGCCCTTTCATCCCTTAATCCAACGGTCAAGTGTAACACCCTAGGCAAATCCCACATCGTCAAAACACGGGAGAGATGCTGGGTTTATAAGTTGGTGGTTCTTAACCCCTAGTGACGCATTTTAAAACCGTGAGGGCTTCGGCCTAGAGCGGACAATATCACTAGTGGGCCGGGCCATTACATTTGTGGTATCAGAGCGGCTCCGCGTGCAACCTTGAACGATGGTGGGGCAAACCTCAGCGAGGACGCTGAGTACCATAAGGGGGGTGGATTGTAACACCCTAGGCAAATCCCACATCGATAAAACACGGGAGAGATGCTGGGTTTATAAGTTGTTGGTTCGTAACCCCTATTGACGCATTTTAAAACTATGAGGGCTTTAGCCCAGAGCGGACAATATCACTAGTGGGCCGAGCCATTACATTACAATATCACTAGTGGGCCGGGCCATTACATTTGAAAATGTAACGGCCCGGCCCACTAGTGATATTGTCCGCTCTGGGCTAAAGCCCTCACGGTTTTAAAACGCGTCAATAGGGGTTACGAACCAACAACTTATAAACCCAGCATCTCTCCCGTGTTTTGTCGATGTGAGATTTGCCTAGGGTGTTAAAATCCACCCCCCTTATGGGACTCAGTGTCCTCGCTGAGGTTTGCCTCACCATCGTTCAAGGTTGCACGCGGAGCCGCTCTGATACCACAAATGTAACGGCCCACTAGTGATATTGTCCGCTCTAGGCCGAAGTCCTCACGGTTTTAAAACGCGTCAATAGGGGTTACGAACCAAAAACTTATAAACCCAGCATCTCTCCCGTGTTTTGTCGATGTGGGATTTGCCTAGGGTGTTACATCAAGGGTCTTGCCTTACCAAATAGATCCAAAGGCTGGGAACAAAAAGCACCGAATTTGTTATCTGCTTTTGATTCGAAGGCTCCAAATCCATGAAGGAACGGAAGCGTGAAAAACACAAGATTATACCATTGAATTCAAAAATTTTCACCTAGGGTCACATGCACCATGCAAGATTTATTTTTATCTATTTGATTTCAATGATAAACAACATATTAAAACTCTTTTAATATTTTTTTGGATCTGTATTTGCCATTTAAGATTTTAAAATTAATCAGATTAATTTTAGAACCCTAGATTAAATCAAGAACGATTACACTAACCTCTTGATGTGCTACAGCGTGTCTGCGCCTTTGAGATTCATCTTCAGGACACCAAATGTTGTCCCTCTAGCTTGTCCACACCAAGAACACCTATGGCAGCCCTTGAACAGCTTCTAAAGCCTTTTCTATTAATTAGAAATTCAAGTTCTGCCTTTTAAGAGATTAGAGATGTAAACAGGACACTAGAAACAATTTTTAGCGTTCTTAATTCAAGAGATTGATGGCTAATCTCTTTGAATTGATGAGAGATGAAGAGAAATAGCTGGAGAGGCTCAAAGTGGCGTGACAATTGAGAGGAGAGGCTGCTGGTTATTTTTTCTTTTCATAACCACACTTAAATAGCTAGGTTAACACATTAAACCCTAGCCACATGTCACCTTTTGATTAGCTCTAGGTTTAAGTGGCCCAATCACATTGTGCCAAGTGTCAAACCTATATTTAATCTTGATTTTAATCATCTTACATGATTAAAAAAACATTTGGCAAGCTTATGTGTTATGCCATGTGTCACCATCTCATGGTGCCACGTGTCACACCGAAAATGACCAAAATGCCCTCGTGTCTTATTTTTGAGTTCTTAACCCAAAATAATTATTTTCTTCTTCTAATTAATTTATATCAAATATAAATTAATTAATTAATCTCTATTAATTAATTTCTCATCAATTAAATTCATATTTAAACACTTTAAATATAAATTTAATTTTTACTACACATCCAATAATCTAGATTTGGTTTCAAGTCATGCTAGGGACTTTGCAATTTAATTGCAAACCAAATCTATTTAATTAATCAATTAAACTCTTTAATTAATTAATTAAATCATATTTAAATAGGTGATAACTTGTGTATGTGTGTGACTTACTAGGCTCATCACTAATTGGCAATGAGATATGATATCAACTCTTAATATCATCAGAACTCTTTCTTACCATAAATGATTTCTCTAAATCATTTTATGAACCTCATAGACCATGGTTAACACCTAGCATAGCATGCCATGGCCACCCAATTAGTAATAAGATTTACCTTAAATGAACCTATAATCATATGTTACCATGCACTAGAATCTCTCTGTTACAAAATCCCAACTCAAGCTGGAGTCATGGTTTATGTCAAACTCCATTTGCTATGAATATTATGTTCTCTTTTAATTCCAGTTCTTGATTAAAAAGATTTTCTCTTCAGAAACTCTTTTCTGAATAAATCTATCTGTCCTGGCCAGGAACTTGAAACATCAAGAACAATTAAATGAACATAGGATTTTAACTCTATTTTCTTAGAGGAACATATTCCATCTTGATCAACACCTACCTCCATATATAACTAGCAGGAGCCAACACATGCCCATATACCCATACATAGTACAAGTATGAAAGCAGTATCAAACTCAAACTACCTATATACAAGATAACTGTGCTATCTCAGGTCTAAAGATTATATGCACTGATATGATTTATGACAAAACATTGACAAGAGTAAACTCCATGTGCTTGTCATAAGTGTCACTAGTTCGGCCTACTTATCATTTATAAGTGCCTATCATATTTGTTATATGGCATGAGACTCACCATTCCATCTTATCTATATCTCATATAAATAACTTGGGAACAAACATGAATACAATCTTTCTGGATAAGTCATGTCCTTATTATGAAGTATCCTCGATTGTGAACCTATTTATGATACTTTGTGCTAGAAATATTGTCACTCATATTCTTAACAACTTAAGAATAATATTTCTAACAAAATATCAATGGACCTTTTCTATTACACATAAATATATTATGTAAACGGAAAAGTGGAAATGCCTTTTATTATTAAAAATATGTACAAGATACATACTAAATGATATGCTCTAGGGCATACTACTAACAATCTCCCACTAGCACTAGAGCCATTCATTACAATATCTTAGACCTATCTTCTCAAGATGTCGGTCTAACTGAGCTTGTGACAAATGCTTAGTGAATGGATCAGCTGGTTTTTCAGCTGATGTTATTTTTCTGCATGGCTATATCGCCTTGCCCAACTATATCTCTGATAATGTGGTAGTGCCTTTCTATGTGTTTGGATTTTGGGTGAGACCTTAGTTCCTTAGCCTGTATGACTGCTCCATTGTTGTCACAGTGTAGTGGAACTGCTGACTCAATGGAAGGAACTACTGTAAGTTCTGTCACGAACTTCTTTATCCAAATAGCTTCCTTTGCAGCATCTGATGCAGCAATATACTCAGCCTCTGTAGTGGAATCTGCAGTCGTGCTCTGTTTGGAACTCTTCCAACTGACTGCACCTCCATTACAAATGAACTCTCCCACTAGACTTTAAAGTCCTTAAATAAATGTAATTACATCCTAACTTATCACAACATTTACGGTGCATGCCACTAAAATAAATTAATTATTTTACATTCCAAAGAAAGATAAAAGAAATAAATCCAATCACATTGATCTTTTATTGTCTATGATCATCCATCATGCATATTAAAATTTAACAATTAAATAAAATATACATGTTAAAATTAAATTAAATATCATATATTCAATTAGGATTAAATTTGAATCTTATTCCAATAATCTTTAAATTTAGAAACCTTTTCCAAATTTTATTTTATGAAAACAAGTTTTCAAAATTATTTGTGTGATTGGAAATCCTAATTAAACCATTTAATTAGGTTTAAGCTTAATTCTGGGAATAAAAATTACACAACAATTGTATAAAAAACCAAAAACTAAGCCAAACATGCCTTGATTGCAAAACAGGGCCCGTGTAATAATTACATGGCCTGAGGCGTGCTAAAAACACGACCCATGTAACGATTACATGGCTTGAGGCACGCTAAAATGTAACACCCCTATGTTCGGTAGTGCGTTCTACTGTTCCGGTGACCAGTGTTGTCCAGACAGCTAAGATGCCTAGAATTATATTTAAATATTGATGAGGAGACATAAAATAATAAAATACAAGAAAAGAAAATACAAGAAAAACAAAAGAAAAATAATAGCAATGAAATGTAACCAAGTTAAATGATCCGAGAACCCTAGTGATTGGTGACCGCACCGGGAAGTCGCGGCGTGGACCGTTGACTAGCCCTGGACCGCGGGGAACTCTGGAAAATATTTTTAGGACTTAAATAAATGTCTATTGAAGTATAAATACTATTAGAAATATCAAAGAAAAATTAATTAATTAGTACAAAGAAAAGTAAGAAATCGAGAAAACGACAAAATCCGGTGTTACCGAAAAATCGGGAATGCAACCTGAACAGGGGTATTGTGGTCATTTGGCACCACGAGTTGTCTTTTGACCTATATTTCCATTAAAAAATACATGATATTACACTTGGAAAATGTCATGAAAAATTAAATTGGTGGTACATAGTTTAAATAGCAAAAATTGGGAGTTAAATGTGGGAATATGAAACCTTTGGATAAATGAACATTAAATTAAAACATAGTGCTCCACTAACTCACCTAAGTGGACCACTACATCTTCATTTTGGATAGATTTTCATCTTCCTCAAAATCCCAAGAACCAAGCAAAACCAAGGAAGAGAGAAGAACCTCCATTGCTGTCCACCTTGAAGCTTCATGCAAGCATGATCCAAGCCATTTTTCCACTAGCTCCCTTCACTAAAATTGCTCTACACCACTTGGGCAGTAGATAGGTAGCAAGAAGATCAAGTTTAGTCAAGGTTTTGAAGAGTTTCCAAAGTGGTAAGTAGGTATTTTTGATACTTGCTTCATTAAAGTTTGTGTGGATGTTATGGATAGTTGAATTATAGAAAGATTTTTGGAGTTTGATGTTTTAAGGGAGATGTATATTTTTGGCAGCCATGGAAACTTCATAAGAACAGTTTATCCTTGCATGTAAATGGTAGAATAAAGTATTGATGAAGTGTTTATGTGTGTAGGAATAAATTGAGTGATGTATACTAAATGTATGTGAATGTATACTAAATGTATGTGAATGTACACTTGATTTTGGAAGCTTGGAAGTTAATTGAGAGAGATGTATGAATCAGCAATTTGAAGTATGGACCAAAATATGTTATGTCATGGTTTGGTTTATGGAATATTATTGTTGAATTATGGTGCTTGTTATGGCAGCTTGTACATGGGTATAAAGGTTTGAGTTTGGACATGTGAATGAGCTAGGTTATGTGACTAAATTATTTGTAATTTGGACTTGGTAAATTCTGTACTATAAGGTGCATATTGAGTGTGGTTATAAGCTGCCAAAATGACCAAAAATGTGTTGTGAAATGTGTTTAGGTTATGGTACAAACCAGAATTGGCATGAATGTGTAACTTGGTAAGTGTTAAATGTATCCTTTGGTATGTGATGAATAGTGTATTGCAGGGTAGTGTGTATTTTAGTTTAGAACCTTGAGTGTGTAGCTCCAATTGGTATGAGACTAATTGAAGGTGAAACTAGGCACAAAATGTGCCAACTTTCATGAAGAAAGCTTACCAAATTTCTGCTTGGAAGGTAACTTGAAAAATGACCAAATCCGGATTAGTGCATTTAAGGCCTGAAAATTTACAATTTGGGCAGCAGTTAGTATTTTGGCCAAAACTCACTCAAAACAGGTCCACTTGACCTGAAATTTTTACCATGAACAGTTGAGACATATATCTACGAGTCTTATGAAGACACCAAAGCCCAAAAATGACCATAAGTAAGTCAAATAGCTTGCACAAGTTCGGGTCCAAAAACTGGCCGAACCAAAATTGACCTAAAAATGACCTAAAGTGACCAATTTTGGTACATTCTGACCAGCAATAGTAAAATGACCATAACTTGGTCTACATAACTCAGAATGACCTGAAATTTTACCCCGCATGCAATAAGACATAGATCTACAAGTTTTTAGTTTTGACCAAAACCCGAAAACTAAGGGAACTAGGTCATCTGGCTAGGTCAAATTAGTATACTGGAATCCGACAAATTGCAATAAAATGCAATATTCATGGAAATGAGTTTGCTAACATGTACCAATACTAAAAGGCTACAAATGTGACATATTGGTAACATTAAAACCTAATTCACCTAGAATGCATCGAGGGTCAACATCTTAGGTTGACTAAGAAAATAATAGAATTCAATAAACTAAGTGTTAAGCCTTATTCTTAGAGACAGTTTAAATGAGTACTGAAACACTTCAAATTGTATTTCTCAGTTAGCAAAAACTTAGGGAAGGGGAAGGAAACACTGAGTCAGAGCCAAGAGACAATTATCAGAGGTTTGTGCACAACAGTTATTTCTTTTGAAATTTTCAATTGAAATGAATTATGACTATTTGTATATTATTGTTTTAAATTGTAGAAATGTGTTTGAATGGATACTTATTGCTTAAAAAGCATTGTAAATGGTTTGAAACTGTGAGAAATTGTTTGAATGATATCTGATGGATACTTATTGATTGAAAAGCATTGTAAATTGTTTGAAACCACAGCTATCATGTATATTGATTGAATTCCTCGCTAGCTTGTCTAGTGGGACAAATTGAATTCCCTCTCTGGCTGAAGTGTTGAGGTGTGTGCTTGTTGAGGACGAATAGAATGAGTACTCATATTTTTGCTAGCTAGCTATGTTATTCCTCATTAGCCATCGGCTTTTGGGACGAATTGAATTCCTCATTAGCCATCAGCTTTTGGGACGAATTGAACTTTAGAATATGATTAAGCTGTGTGTGATTTATGGATATTCATTGTAAGATTGTGAAATAGAGTTTAAATTCTTATTGACATTCACTGTCTTTTGAATTTAACCATGTTTTGATTATTGAGATTTACTGTGATATTGTGAAATGGAGTTTAAATTCTTTATGACATTCATTGTCTTTGAATTTAACTATGGTTTTAAGTATCCACTATTTATATGACTTATGATTTGTGATTTAAAGTTGTATTTGGTTAATGTTGTGCACCACTGAGACAATGGCTCAGCGATAGCTTTTCATTGCTGTCGCAGGTAGACAGACTGACAGGGCAGCAGACTAGGCTGCTAGTGCTTCAGTGAGAGATCATCGGGTATATTGAGTATACCATATTCCGCATTTTGTATTGTAATGTATGTTCACTGTATGTATATAGTGTTCTTGGTTTTGAGCAGTTGTAAACTAAAATTGTACATTGAAGTTTTAAAATAAATTGTGAATTATTTTTACTTGTAAAATTTGTATTATATTTCTTTTATCTTAGCCTTTGAAAATATTGAAAAATTATTGTGGATTTGAGTTGAGAAACATATTGTGTTGATTAAATGTTGGAGTTTGAGATTGAGAAATATATTTGAAGTGCTTTTTACAGGTTTTTGAAGAACTGTTTTATTCAAAATACAGATGGCACTCCACCAAAATTTTTACAAAAATTACGAATAATTCAAATGTGTTAGTTGTTTCCCTTTAGTTCAAAAAATTTTTAACACCTGTAAATAGTGCTCACCACTGTAAAAAGAAGTAAGAAAAGTTTTAAAATCCCTTGTAGTGTATTTAATGTGTTATTAGTAGACGTAGTTGGTAATTCATTAGGTATACTATAGGATCATGTTATGCCTTACAGAGGGGTAGGGTGTGACATAGAACATGGGCTGGGCCGTGTAAATGCTGCCCAACATGGGCTGGGGCAAAAAAAGGGACATAGGCTGTGTCGTTCAATGACACGCCCCTGGGCATGCATTAACACGGTTGTGTACTATGAAACAACACCCTGGGCCATGTAAAAACCCAAAACACGGTCCAGGCAGTGTTTCTTGAGGCAAAATGACATTTTCTTAGGGTTTTTGATCCGAACTAGCTTCAAATCAACCCAAACTTCATCCAATCACACAATTAAGCCTCAAAATCAATCCTAATGGCAAATATAATGGCTCTGATGCCAATTGAAGGCATGGAAGCATGGATTTAAGGGCATTAGAGAATTGAATTTTAAAATTTTCTTCTAGGGTTACATGCACCATACCAAATGAGTTATGTGCCTAACCAATTTCTAATGCCCAAAAGCATACCAAAACACATTTGAGCTTGCATTAGAGGTTCATTTGCCATCAAGAAATGAATTTTAGAAATTGAATTCATTAAACCCTAACTAAAAGAGGGATTATTGATTTCTAACCTCCAAGGCGTAGAATCAATCAATCTTACTCCCTTAGGGTGCTCCTAGGACTCCAAATGTTGTCCCTCTAGCTTGTCCACCACAAGCTCACCAAGGTCCACCAATGACAACCCTTAAGCTCTCTTTTGAAGATTACCAACCACTAATGCTTTGGAGTTTATACTTTGGTGAAAGATGTATGAATGTGGGTGCACTAGAAACACTTTCTTGTAAATTAATTCAAGATGAAAATGAAAGTTTGTCTTCAAGAATTAATTGAGAATTGAAGAAGAGAAAGGAACTCCCATGGTTGCCATCCAACATGAAAGAGAAGGAAGAAGATTTTTTTTCTTCTTCTTTCTTCATTTTTATACATAAGACAAATTCACTTAAATGCATTCCACATGTCATACTAGGATTAAATCTCACTTTTAGAAGACTTAATCACATTAAGCCACTTGTCAAAGCTAGATTTAATCTTCATTTAATCATCTTTCATGAATGTAAGACAAGTGGCAAGCTTGTATGGTACCACTTGCTAACATGTGAAAAGACCAATTTACCCTTATGTATATCCTTGAGTTTTTAACCAAAATTATTATTTCTCTTCTTCAAATTAATTTATATCACATTATTAATAGTATGCCCTAAAGCATATCATTTTGTGTGTATCTTGTACATATTTTATTAATAAAAGGCAATTTTACTTCTCTGTTTGCATAATCTATTTATGTGTAATTGAAAAGGTCTATTGATATTTTGTTAGAAATTCTATTCTTAAATTGTTAAAAAAATGAGTGATAGTATTTCTAGAAGAAAGTATCATAAATTGGTTCATAATCGATGATACTTCACAAAGGACATGACTAATCTAGAAAGATTATAATCATGTTTGTTCCCAATGTATTTATATGAGATATAAATAAGACGGAGCGGTGAGTCTCATGCCACATAACAAATATGATAGGCACTTATACATGATAAATAGGCTGAACCAGTGATGCTTATGACAAGCACATGGAGTTTACTCTTGTCAATGCATTGTCATACATCATATCAGTGCATATAATCTTTAGACTTAAGATAACACAATTATCTTGTATATAGGTGGTTTGAGTTTGATACTGCTTTCATACTTGTACAATGTATGGGTATATGGGCATGTGTTGGCTCCTACTAGTTATATATGGAGATAGGTGTTGATTAAGATAGAATCCGTTACCCTAATTAAATAGGGATGAGATCCTTTGTTCATTTAATTATTCTTGATGATTCAAGTTCTTGGCCAGGACAAATAGATTTAGTTAGAAAAGAGTTTCTGACAAGAAAATCTAATTAATCAAGAATTGGAATTAAAAAGGGAACATAATGTTCATAGCGAATGGAGTTTGATATTAACCATGACTCCAGCTGGAATTGGGATTTTATAATGGAGAGATTCTAGTGCATGGTAACATATGATTATAGGTTCATTTAAGGTATTCCTAATTACTGACTGGGTAGTCATGGCATGCTATGCTAGGTGTCAACCATGGTCTATGATATTCCTAAAATGATTTAAAAGAAATCATTTAAGGTAAGAAATGAAGGAGCAAAAGCATAAAAAACATAAGTTTAGATCATTGAATTCAAAATTTTTCTTCTAGAGTCTCATGCATCATGCAAGATTCATTATTTATCTATTTGATTTCAATGTTAAACAGCATATTAAAACACTTTTAATGTATTTTTGGATCTACATTTGTCATTTAAAATTTTAAAATTAATAGATTAATTTATTAGAACCCTAGATTAAATCAAGAATAAGTGCACTAACCTTTTGATGCACTATAGTTGTGTTTGGTACCTTTGGGATGCACCTAGGACACCAAATATTGTCCCTCTAGCTTGTCCACACCAAGATTAACAATCTTCCCCTTGAACAGCTTCTCAAGCCTTTCCAATCAATTAGAAATTAAGGTTTTGCCTTTAGAGATGTTATAGATGTATACAGGATACTAGAAACGATTTCTAGCAATTTTTAATTTAAGAGAATGTGTAGTGCCATGTGTTGCCATCTCATGGTGCCACATGTCACCCTATGAAATGACGAAATTACCTTTATGTCTTAATTTTGAGTTCTTAACCCAAAATAATTATTTCTCTTATTCTAATTAATTTATATCAAATATAAATTAATTATTTAATCTCTATTAATTAATTTCTCATAATTAAATTCATATTTAAGTACTTTAAATATAAATTTAACTTATACTATACATCTAATAACCTAGATTTGGTTTCAAGCCATGCTAGGGACTTTGCAATCTAATTGCAAATCAAACCTATTTAATTAATCAATTAAACTCTTTAACTAATTAATTAAATCACATTTAACTTGGTGATTACTTGTGTATGTGTGTGACTCACTAGGCTCATCACTAATTGACAATGAGATATAATATTAACTCTTAATATCATCAGAACTCTTTCTTACCATAAATGGTTTCTCTAAATCATTTTATACATCTCATAGACCACGGTTAACACCTAGCATCGCATGCCATGGCTACGCAATTAGTAATAAGGTTTACCTTAAATGAACCTATAATCATATGTTATCATGCACTAGAATCTCTCTGTTACAAAATCCCAATTCGAGCTGGAGTCATGGTTTATGTCAAACCCATTTGCTATGAATATTATGTTCTCTTTTAATTCTAGTTCTTGACTAAAAAGATTTTCTCATTAGAAACTCTTTTCTGATTAAATCTATCTGTCCTGGCCAGGAACTTGAAATATAAAAAACTATTAAATGAATATAGGATTTTATCCCTATTTACTTAGGGTAACATATTCCATCTTGATCAACACCTACCTCCATATATAACTAGTAGGAGCTAACACATGCCCATATACTCATACACAGTATAAGTATGAAAGCAGTATCAAACTCAAACCATTTATATACAAGATAACTATGATATCTCAGGTCTAAAGATTATATGCACTGATATGATTTATGACAATGCATTGACAAGAGTAAACTCTATGTGCTTGTCATAAATGTCACTGGTTCGGCCTACTTATCATGCATAAATGCCTATCATGTTTGTTATATGGCATGAGACTTACCATTCCATCTTATTTATATCTCATATAAATACATTGGGAACAAACATGAATACAATCTTTCTGGATAAGTCATGTCCTATATGAAGTATCCTCGATTGTGAACCAATTTATGATACTTTGTGCTAGAAATACTGTCACTCATATTCTTAACAACTTAAGAATAGAATTTCTAACAAAATATCAATGGACCTTTTCCATTACACATAAATATATTATGTAAACGGAAAAGTGAAAATGCATTTTTATTAATGAAATATGTATAAGATACATACTAAATGATATGCTCTAGGGCATACTACTAACAATCTCCCACTAGCACTAGAGATTTTCATTACAATACCTTAGACCCATCTTCTCAAGATGTCGGTGTAACTGAGCTTGTGACATAGGCTTAGTGAATGGATTAGCTGAATTTTTCAATTGATGTTATTTTCTGCATGGCTACATCGCCTTGCCCAACTATCTCTCTGATAATGTGGCAGCGCATTTTTATGTGTTTGGGTTTCTGATGAGACCGGGGTTCCTTATATCCAAATAGCCTCTTTTGTAGCATCTAATGCAGCAATATACTTGGCCTCTATAGTGGAATCTGCAGTCGTACTCTGTTTGGAACTCTTCCAACTGACTGCACCTCCATTACAAATTAACACAGACTTTCTATAATCAATATCTGATTGGAAATCAGAATTAATATAACCATCCAATTGCAAGTCACCACCTCCATAAATCAAGAATAAATCCTTAGTTCTTCTCAAGTACTCAAGGATGTTCTTGACAGCTATCCAGTGTTCCAAACCTAGATTGGATTGAAACCTGCTAGTCAAACTAATAGCATATGTGATATCTAGCCTAGTACACAACATTGCATACATCAAACTTTTAATAGCCGAAGAATCCTGGCCATTTTATTGAAGGAACGGAAGCGTGAAAAACACAAGATTATACCATTGAATTCAAAAATTTTCACCTAGGGTCACATGCACCATGCAAGATTTACTTTTATCTATTTGATTTCAATGATAAACAACATATTAAAACTCTTTTAATATGTTTTTGGATCTGTATTTGCCATTTAAGATTTTAAAATTAATCAGATTAATTTTAGAACCCTAGATTAAATCAAGAACGATTACACTAACCTCTTGATGTGCTGCAGCGTGTCTGCGCCTTTGAGATTCGTCTTCAGGACACCAGATGTTGTCCCTCTAGCTTGTCCACACCAAGAACACCTATGGCAGCCCTTGAACAGCTTCTAAAGCCTTTTTTATTAATTAGAAATTCAAGTTCTACCTTTTAAGAGATTAGAGATGTAAATAGGACACTAGAAACAATTTCTAGTGTTCTTAATTCAAGAGATTGATGGCTAATCTCTTTGAATTGATGAGAGATGAAGAGAAATAGCTGGAGAGGCTCAAAGTGGCGTGACAATTGAGAGGAGAGGCTGCTGGTTATGTTTTCTTTTATAACCACACTTAAATAGCTAGGTTAACACATTAAACCCTAGCCACATGTCACCTTTTGATTAGCTCTAGGTTTAAGTGACCCAATCACATTGTGCCAAGTGTCAAACCTATATTTAATCTTGATTTTAATCATCTTACATGATTAAAAACATTTGGCAAGCTTATGTGTTATGCCATGTGTCACCATCTCATGGTGCCACGTGTCACACTGTGAAATGACCAAAATGCCCCTGTGTCTTAATTTTGAGTTCTTAACCCAAAATAATTATTTTCTTCTTCTAATTAATTTATATCAAATATAAATTAATTAATTAATCTCTATTAATTAATTTCTCATCAATTAAATTCATATTTAAACACTTTAAATATAAATTTAATTTATACTACACATCCAATAATCTAGATTTGGTTTCAAGTCATGCTAGGGACTTTGCAATTTAATTGCAAACCAAACCTATTTAATTAATCAATTAAACTCTTTAATTAATTAATTAAATCATATTTAAATAGGTGATAACTTGTGTATGTGTGTGACTTACTAGGCTCATCACTAATTGGCAATGAGACATGATATCAACTCTTAATATCATCAGAACTCTTTCTTACCATAAATGATTTCTCTAAATCATTTTATGAATCTCATAGACCATGGTTAACACCTAGCATAGCATGCCATGGCCACCCAATTAGTAATAAGATTTACCTTAAATGAACCTATAATCATATGTTACCATGCAAGAGAATCTCTCTGCATACAAAATCCCAACTCAAGCCGAGTCATGGTTTATGTCAAACTCCATTTGCTATGAATATTATGTTCTCTTTTAATTCTAGTTCTTAATTAAAAGATTTTTCTCATCAGAAACTCTTTTCTGAATAAATCTATCTGTCCTGGCCAGGAACTTGAAACATCAAGAACAATTAAATGAACATAGGATTTTATCTCTATTTACTTAGAGGAACAGATTCCTTCTTGATCAACACCTACCTCCATATTTAACTAGCAGGAGCCAACACATGCCCATATACCCATACATAGTACAAGTATGACAGCAGTATCAAACTCAAACTACCTATATACAAGATAACTGTGCTATCTCAGGTCTAAAGATTATATGCACTGATATGATTTATGACAAAACATTGACAAGAGTAAACTCCATGTGCTTATCATAAGTGTCACTGGTTCGGCCTACTTATCATTTATAAGTGCCTATCAAGTTTGTTATATGGCATGAGACTCACCATTCCAT
Organism: Hevea brasiliensis; assembly: GCF_030052815.1. NCBI lineage: Eukaryota > Viridiplantae > Streptophyta > Magnoliopsida > Malpighiales > Euphorbiaceae > Hevea > Hevea brasiliensis. Next base: position 60,303,736 of record NC_079493.1, read on the forward strand.
CTTATTTATATCTCATATAAATAACTTGGGAACAAACATGAATACAATCTTTCTGGATAAGTCATGTCCTTATTATGAAGTATCCTCGATTGTGAACCTATTTATGATACTTTGTGCTAGAAATATTGTCACTCATATTCTTAACAACTTAAGAATAATATTTCTAATAAAATATCAATGGACCTTTTCTGTTACACATAAATATATTATGTAAACGGAAAAGTGGAAATGCCTTTTATTATTAAAAATATGTATAAGATACATACTAAATGATATGCTCTAGGGCATACTACTAACATTTATCTCTTTCTTAAGGTGTCTTTGGAGACATTTCTTTAGAAAGGTGGATACCTTGTCTCACTGGTAACAATCCTCTCTTGGAATTAAGCATGTTAAACCTCTTTAACACCTTTTCCAAGTATAGACTTTGGGATAAATCAATTATTCTTTTCACTTTATCTCTATAGATGCGAATCCCAAGAATATGAGTTGCCTCCCCTAAGTCTTTCATGGAGAATGTATTTGACAACCATACCTTTACAGTCATCAACATACCTGTGTCATTACCCATCAACAAAATGTCATCCACATATAAGACAAGGAAAGTGACAGCACTATCACTAATCTTCTTATATACACATGGCTCATCCTTATTTTTGATAAAACCAAATAACTTAATGGCTTCATCAAAATGGATGTTTCAACTCCTCGAAGCTTATTTCAACCCATAAATGGATCGCTTTAGCTTGCATACCTTGGAACCATCTTGGGGTTCAAAACCCCTAGGTTGTTCCATGAAAATGTTTTCTTTAATGTATCCATTGAGAAAAGTTGTTTTGACATCCATCTGCCAAATCTCATAATCATAGTTTGCAGTTATTGCTAATAGAATCCTAATTGATTTAAGCATGGCAACAGGCGAGAAAGTCTCCTCATTGTCGATTCCTTGCCTTTGGCGAAACCCTTTCACTACTAGCCTTGCTTTATAGATCACTATCTTTCCATCAGAATCAATTTTCTTCTTGAAAAACCATTTGTTACCTATAGGTACAATACCTTCAGGTGGGTCAACAAGATCCCAAACTTGATTCTTATACATAGAATCAATCTCAAATTTCATAGCATTAATCCATTTTGAAGAGTCTATATCTGATATAGCTTCTTCATAGGTAAGTGGATCATCTCCATGATCTACTTCTTCATGAGTAAACAACTCTTGTTCTTCTTCATGAAGGAAACCATATCTCACTGGTGGGTGAGATACCCTGGTTAATCTATGAGGAATAACTGTAGATGTTTCATCAATAGATGTAGGTTGACTAGATGGATCTATATCCATCTGATCTATTGGTTGATCAGAATTCTCCAATTCTAACTCTATTTGCCTTCCTTTGCCTCCTTCTTGAACAAACTGTTATTTAAGAAATGTGGCATCTCTACTTACCATAACCTTTTGTGATGTAGGCAAATAAAATAATATCTAAAACTCTTTTTTGGATATCCAACAAATCGACCTTTTTCTAATCTGGTTTCCAATTTATCAATGTTCAGCTTTTTGATATAAGTTGGACAACCCCAAATCTTAACATGCTTAAGACTTGGTTTTCTTTTATGCCATATCACATAAGGTGTGGAAGATACTGATTTTGATGGAATCCTATTCAGAATTTGCAAGGCTGATTCTAATGCAAATCCCCAAAAGGAGATTGGCATATTAGTATAGCTCATCATACTACGTACCACATCCAATAGGGTACAATTTCTCCTTTCAGATACACCATTCAACTGTGGCGTTCCTAGAGGAGTCAGTTGGGAAGCAATGCCATGTTCTTTCAAGTATTCATCAAATTCAGTACTTAAATATTCAACTCAACGATCTGATCGAAGAGTTTTAATACTTTTTCCTGTTTGATATTCTACTTCAGATTTAAATTCTTTGAACTTTTCAAAGGATTCATGTTTGTATTTCATCAAATATAAATACCCAAACCTTGATTTATCATCAGTAAAGGTAATAAAATAATGAAAACCGCCTCTAGCCATTTCTTTAAATGGACCACATACATCACTATGTATTAGCTCTAAAATATTTTCAGCTCTTAGCCCTTGTCCAACAAAGGGTGATCTGGTCATTTTGCCTTGAAGGCAAGATTCACAAGTTGGAGTAGGTTCAGAACCCAATGAGGCTAGAATCCCCATTTTCTCCAGTTTTGCAATCCTATCTTCTGCAACATGACATAATCTTAAGTGCCAAATATATTTTGTACTTGAGTTGATTTTCACCATGGCATTGCATTCATTTAGATTACTCGCATTCAATTTGTGGTCATTATTATCTAAATAATAAAGACCATCATGTATATAACTCGAGCCAACATATTTATTTCCAAAATAAATATTGCAAACATCATATGTGAACTGAAATTCATAACCATCTCTAGACAAACTAGATATAGAAATGATGTTCTTAAAAGCATCAGGTATACATAAAATATTATTCAAACGCAAAACATGTCCAGACATGTAAAAAGATTTAGATCCTATGGCTAAAGCTTCAACAGTTGAGCCATCGCCAATCTGGAGTCTAACATCTCGAGAATACAAGCTGCTACTGTTTGCTAGTTCCTGCATATCATAAGAAATGTGAGAACTAGCACCAGTATCTAAAACCCAAGGTATAGTTGAACTATGAGTATCATCAGAATCTAAATAACAAGATATGGACATACCTTTCGAAGGTTTATCCTTCTTGTCCTTCAGAAAAGCAAGATATCCTGGGTAGTTCCTTTTTTAGTGCCCATCCTGCTGGCAGTGGAAACACTTTCCTTTGCCTCCATCAGCTTTAGTATTTCCTTTCTGTTTAGCTATCTTCTTAAAAGGACTAGGAATTTGAGGTTTCTTTTTCTTATTGCCCTTCTTCTTGTTGGACTTTCCAGCAGAAGAAGATGCAATCAAAGCTATCTCTTTTCCTTTATTGCATGACATATTCTTTTGGGCAACAACCAGCATGTTGAGTAAACCAGCCAAGGTGCATTCCTGCTTAGTCATATGGAAATTTATCACAAAATTCCCAAATGACTCAAAAAGAGACTAAAGGATCAAATCCATTTACAGTTGGAAATCCATGTTAAAGTCAAGATGTTCCAGCTGCTCAATAAGCCAAATCATCTTATGGACATGATCCCCAACATTCTATCCCTCAGACATCCTCATAGGAAATCGCTACCTAGATATCTCATACCTGGCATTCCTGCTATGTTCACCATACAACTCTTGTAGGTGAAGGAGGATCTCACTCGCACTCTGCATGTTCTCATGCTGCTTCTGTAACTCATTACTCATTGAAGCAAGCATATAACACTTGGCTCTCATATCAAGCTCCTTCCACTTGTCCAAAATTTCATATTCCTCTTGAGTGGCCTCTGGAGGTAAGGGACCAGGAACATTTGAGTCTAGAACATATCCTATATGTTCAAGGTTCAGGACAAGTTTCAAATTTCTTAGCCAATCAGAGAGATTAGATTTTGTCAACCTATTGCGATCAAGTATGCTTGCAAGGATAGTGGATGGTGGTGGTTGTGGTGTGCTCATTATTATCAGAAAATTAACTGCAGAAAATAACCAGATTAATTAGTAAATGTATCATGTATTTAACCAAAATGATTATGGTCTTTTAATTAAATTGGACATCCCACTAACTTAGCGAATTCTACACTTCCAAAGTAGAAAACGGAAATCCTAGTTGGATGGATTTCTAGTGGGTGATTGAATTCTTATAATCTTATTGATCATCCTCAGGCATATCCATTATTGGAATTACAATAAACTATAAGTGAGCAACTCCTTGCCCATCACATCTCATGTGAGGTTCAATCCTTTACCTAACCCCTAATGCTCAAAATCTCAAGCACATCCATTATTGACTTATCCTGCATTAGTTAAGTTGATCCCATTGAGCCAGTAATTATGCAAATAATTTTAATGTCCTCAGGAACATCCATTATTGGCCACCAAACCATTTACATTGTAACACCCCTATTTGCATAGCCTGGTATATTTCACTATCCCGGTGATCGATGTCGGTCAGGACAATTAAAGGGATTAGAGCCACACTTAAAACAACTAGATAAGCCATAAACACAAATAATTAGTAATTTTCAATTAGTTAAGTGTAAATAAGAAAAACAGAACATAAGAAGTTAAATGAGCCGAGAGTCACAGCGATGGGTGACCTTCTCGGGAAGGACTGCGAAGTCGATTTAAACTCAAATTTCGAACTGTAAAATGTGACACTGCGGTCCTTAGGACTATCATGAACACAGTGGAAAAGAGAAAATCATGAAAAAGAACTGTTAAGCCAGTCAAATAATTAGGTTAGGGATTCGAAAGAAATATTGAATTATTTGTAAATCGGGTTGAACCGGCGAAGGGCAATTTGGTCAATTGATCCCAAGAACTGACTCCTGACCTAACTATCAAATAAAATCAGAGAAAAGGAAATTTTAGAATCGGGAATTAAATTAAAGAACTAATAGAAAAATAAAAAAAAGAGAAAAAAAAAGAAAAAGTAAAAAGTGATGACATCATGCATGGCCTCATGCATGATGCAATAATTATTATAACTAAAATTTATTTTATTTAAATTTTGTCTTCCTAAGGGATAAACTAATAAAAGAAAAAAAAAAAAAAGAAAACACTCATCTTCCATTCCTTGCCGTCTCTCTCTCTCTCCCAAGCTCTCTCTTTCAAAATCCTCCATGAAAGCTTAAATTCAAGCTTTCAAACCTTCAAATTAACCATAGATTTCCTCAAGTTTATTACTTAAAACTTGTTTTGGCAACTTGAAAAGAAGTTTGAGCAAGAAAAAAAGAAGAAAAGAAGAAGGGAATTGAAGATTGAAAATCAAAGGTTGAGGTTAGTGAGCAAACCTCCATTTCTTAGTTTAATTTCTATGATTTTGGTTCAAGTAGCTTAGATTTTAACTTAAAATTAAAAGAAAATAATTGTTGGAGGACTAGAGGAAAATTTGGCCATCTAGGGTTTGTCATGATAATATATGAATTTGATTGAATAAATAGTGTAGGTAAGTTTGAATGAGTTAAGAAAGCATGTGTGTATGTGTTTAACTAGTTAAATGCAACAAATAGATGAATTAGGGTTTGGCACCTAGGGTTTGGAATAAAAAAATGTGCGAATGTGTTAAATGGTGTGTTGGACTTGGTTTGAGGTGAGAAATGGTCATTTGTGACCAATTGGAGTATGTTAGAAGTGTTGGAACCAAATGCAAATTCGGATTGCTTAGGGTCATGCTGCAGGTAGCAGGATCAAGGTCCCTCAAAACTGAAAATTTACAAGTCCAATTGGTGTGAGACAAATTGGGAATGAAAATAGACACAAAATGGAATATTTTTCATTTAGGAATCATGCCCAAAAAGTGACCAAAACCTAGTGAACAAATTGACCAAATCCGGATTTATGAAGTTTGACCTGTACAAAATATTTGTTCATTTGGCCATAACTTGAGCTAGGTATTTCGAAATGACCTAATATTTTACCACCGGATAGCTAAGAAATATACCTAAAACTTTCATGAAGAACATAAACCTAAATTATGCCCTTAACCAAGTCATTTGGCCACCCAAAGTTGGTAACCTAAAACTGCCAAAACCAGTTTGGTGCCAAAAAATCTGGGTTAAGTCCAATCTGGCAGCCATGATTCAAAAAGCTATAACTTGAGCTACAAAACTCCAAATAGAGTGATTTAAAAAGGAGAATAAAGTTAAGACAATAGGGAACATTTTCTATGAAGAAAGTTTTGCCAAATTCTAACAGAAAAACGACCAATGGAACAGTGCAACATAAGACACCAAAACTGAAAATTTGCAAATTTACCTAAAAGACTTAGAATTTGAGTAAACAACCAAAACCAACAAAATTAGTAACCAAAATGTGGTATGTGGGTGAAGTTGGAATTCCCATACCTATTAAACCTTAGAAAGTCAACAAATTGACTTGAATAGTATCATGAATAGTAACCCAAAAATACAAATTTTAAAGAATGTCAAGTTTAGCATATTAAAGCTAGGTAAAAGTGAATTTAAATTTATTTTTGGACTAATGATGAGTTATGATACTGAAACACTGTGAAATTGTGTGTTTCAGTGGAAAAGAACACCCTCCCGGTAGCAACTCCGTACATTCTCGTGATCGTGTCATCCCAGACAGCAGAACATCCTGAAAAATATTTAAACTAAAGTCAGGAACCATAATTAACTAAAATATTAATAAGAAAAATTTAGGAAAAATTTTAGAAATAAAATACAACCAAGTTAAACAGTAGGTGCCCAAGCGATGGGTAACTGGAGGGAAGTTGCGGTTCTAACGAGGAGCCCTAGACCGGGAAAAATTCATAAAATAATTATTGGGACTCCAGAGAAGGGTCATTGAGGTTCCTATGGCATTAGAATGCCAAGAAAATATTTAGAAAAATTTTTCAATCGGTACAGACAATTTTGACCCGTTAAGCCAAACGGAGGGCATTTTGGTCATTTCGCCTTCAGAGGTGATTTTTGGCGACTTGTCCAGTTGAGTAAATAATTAATATGACATAAAATATGAATAAACATTACTAGAAATTAAATTGAAAATGAGTAGTGAAGAAAGGAAAAAAAATGAGGAAAAGGCCCATTATGACCTCTTTATGATGTCATTTAAAAGTTCTAACCAATCATATTTAAACAACCTATTAATTAACAAATAAAAGAGATAAACATGGCCAAAGGAATTAAAATACCAGCTGCCTTCTCTTCAGCCAAAAACGTGAGTTTCTCTTCTTCCTCCCTCCATGAAAATTTTCTTTCATTTCCTCCATTTCCCATGAATATTCACTACTAAAACCAGAACACATTTCATTAAAACTTGTCCATACCTCTTGGGAAGTGTTTGGCAGCCTAGAAAGTGAAGGAAAGTGAAGTTTAATCTTGGAAAATTCTGCCATTAAAGAGGTTAGTGCCTATTATGCATACATCTTTCTCTTTCCATGATTAGAGACCTAAAATAAGCAAGAATTTGTGAATTAAATGAATGGAATTTATGTGTATGTATACAATGAATTTTGGCAGCCCTAGGGAGGAACAAGATTAAGTGTTTTTGATGGACTTAGAGTGGACTAAAGATGATGTTTAAGGTATATATATATATGTATAATGAATTGGTGTGCTAACTAAGGTAATTGGTGTAATCCTTGAAAATGAGCTAGGGTTTGGGAGTGAAACTTGGATTTAGCTTGGGAAATTGTTAGAGAACATTTTAATGGTCAATTAGTGACCATTTTAGGTAAGTTGACCATAATTAGGAGTGAATTATTGCATGGCAAAGTGGAATGGGCAGGCTGCCCCATGAGTGCAGCAGGGTGACTAAAATTTCAGTCCACTTGGACTGCCATATCTTGGGCTGTGTTGGTTCAATTGGTGTTTGGCCAATTGGACATGAAACTAGGCTTATAATGGCACATTTTTACTGAAGAAACCATTCCCAAAAGACCAAAGCAAGTGGACCAAAAGTTGGCCCCAATCCGGATACCCTGCAACCAGCACCTGCAGAAATGACCAAATGAACAGTAACTGTTCATTTGGCCATAACTCACTGTAGAATGGTCAAATTGACCTGAAATTTTTACAGCAACAAGATAAGATATAAAAAAATAACTTTCATGAAGAACATTACCCCAAATTATGCCATTAACCCATTCAAATTATTGAGCAAAGTTGAGTTATCAAACCTGCAACTCTGCAGATTTTCATTTGAGCAGTAATGTTTGGATGGCTATAACTCTCTTCAGAAAACTCGGATTTAGGCGATTCTTGAACCGATGGAAACCTAAGGCATAGTAGAACATTTCATATGAAGAAAGTTAGACCAAATTATGAACTTAACTTGATCAAATTACTGACCAAAGTTGGATCAAAATCTGCCAGAACCCAAGATACCGATATAAGCGATTGCGTGAAGCAGTAAACTTATTTTGGCCATAACTCACTGTAGAAATGGTCAATTGACCTGAAATGTTTACAGAAACAAGTTAAGACATAGACAAACAACTTTTATGAAGAAACCTACCCCAAATTATGACCAGAACCTAACCCAAATGGCACTCACAATCCACTGCTCATGTATTTGTAGATTTGGTAAAATTATGCAGAAATGAAATCCGGCCAGCTGTGGTTTTTGGACCATATTTAGAGCTAAATAACTCCAAATGGAGTGATTCAAAAAAAGAAATTCAACTAGACAAAATAAGGAACAACTTTCATGTTTGCCATTTCCTCAAATTCCCACTGCAACAGTGCTTAATGGAACAGTAAAATTAAGCTTCAAAAACTGAAAATTCTGTCCTCTTGGTTTTAAGTTTAGAAATGGTATGGGTGCTCAATGCCAACAAGTTTTAAATGAAAAATGTGGTATGTTTGAAGTGCCAAAGTCAATGTACCTACTTTCTATGCAAAAGTCAACTTTTTTATTGACCAATGAAATGAATAATGTTGACCAATGAAGTGAATAGTGACACCAAGACTTGAAATATAAAATTTGTAATTACATAAATAGATTCTTGAATGTATAAATGAGAAAAGAAAAATGTTTTGAATACAATGGTACATGTGAACCATTGTTTAGAATTGTGATCAATATGAATAACATAATGAATGAATAAATGAACCATATTAATGTATGAATGAGACATTAGTTCTCATTATTGTAGAGAGGAGAAATATTTTGAGTACAATGGTATATGACTACCATTATTGTGAATTGTGATCAATAGGAATGATGTAAGGAATGTATGAATATTATGATCAATGTACAAATTATGAAATTTATCGTGAAATAATAAAGACATAAAACACAACATATTAATATTTGATGATATTATATGCCCTTGTATTGCCTAGACATGTGTGTCAGATTGGATAGTTTGGCATGCCAATAGGGTATTGTTTTAGCAGTACTGCGAAAGGCTTTATGCCCGTATTCATGGCTTTTATGCCCGTATTCATGGCTTTTATGCCCGTATTCATGGCTTTTAAGCCCCGATTATGTGATATCATGGCTTTTTAGCCATACTGACTGCATACATGGTTGACGTTCTGCGTCCCATGGTATGACGGCGAGGCACGGTGTCGGTGCCAAAGACCAGTTATCGAGTTTAGTCAGCCTGTCGTAGGTCACTTGGGCAGTGTAATTTATTGAAATAAATTAAGACTATTAGTAATTAAAAACATTAGAGATCAAATAAATGAGTTAATAAGACTTCAAAAGAATTAGTTACAATTATGAAATGATCCAAACCACATAAAAATTGTTAAGTAAAATGATAAGAGAGTTGCAAAAATAGGTATAACTTAACTAAATATTTTAAATGTACCTTCTATTGCCATATGAATATAAATTGAGTCTTTTTATTAATTACAGATATCGTACATTATCACCGTGAATTTGAATTAAACGCTTCCAAGCGAAACAAATGAGAACAAAAGATAATTAACATTAGACACATTGTATTAAATTAAATTGATTCTTAAGCATTCAAATTATGCTCTGTTCTTTCTTTATTTGTATATATTATTTCTTGTTATATTATTGCACCACTAAGCGAAATGCTTAGCGCGATGGAATTGCTTCCTCGCAGTCTTGAAAGGTAAAAACCAGATGGTATCGATCGAGATTTTGGAGTCCAGATCTGCAGAAGTGTTAGAAGAGTTCAAGATTGTCACCTCCTCAGCAATGCATGTAGATAGGGCTCATTTTATACATGTTATGTATATTGTTCATTCCTAGCACATTGTAAATTATTTGTATATCTTGTACAAAATAAACTCATGTAATTAACCTATGAATTATGGGAGCTACTCAAAGTAAGTATTTTAATATGTAAATTAAAGAAGTTTGAAAATTTTACTTATGTGATTTGAGTATGAATGAGATTGTATGGATTCGAAGACAGATTTGAAATATATAGATAATGCATGGAAATTAATATGAAATTGAGATATATGAATGAGATGTGAATTATGAGATGGTTATGAAAATAATTGATGAGATTCTATTTGTAAAACATTATTGAAATTTTCAAATAGGTAAATAGTAAAATACGTCAACTGATAATAAAATAGGGGAAACTTCGCTGGTTTCTCCGTCGAAAAAAAATAATTAATATTAAAATATAACGAGATCAAATTATGAAAGGAATAAAGTAAGATAAGATAGGGTGCTCCGGCACCGATTGTAGCATGCCTTGCTTGGCTACACTGTAGTCGGGTGAGGGGTGTTACATTGTGTATATTTGAAATGGCAATGTTTAGTAAATTGTTAAGATAAGTTTTGAAACCACAGTATCATGACCATATATTTGAACACCTTACTAGCATGACTAGTGGGGCTAATCAGTTTCGAATTTTGATTCCTTCTCTGGCTAAAGTGTTGAGGTGTGTGCCAGTAGAAGAAGAAAAAGAATGGGTTCCCATATATTTGAGCTAGCTAGCCTTGTGATGTGACTTCTCCTTAGCCTCTGGCTATTGAGATTATATTTCTTTCGAATGGCATGATATAACTGTGTGTTTTTATAAAATGTGTTTTGAGACTTTTGAAATGAAATTGTTTGGATTAAAATTTTATAAGTCATGTTTTGAGTGTATTGCTCATGTTCAATTTAAATTTTGAATAAATGTGATTTAAATTCCGCATAAAGTTTATTTTAGTATGTTGTGCACCACTGAGTCCTAGTACTCAGCGATGGCTGTTATTGCTATCACAGATATAGAGACTAGAGGAGCAGCAGATTGAGCTGCTAAGGATTGAGGAACTACCTGCTTTGAAGCCATCGGGTATATTTTATACCCTAACTGTAAAAATTTATTTTGATGTATGTAATGTATGTAAAGGTATGGACATGTAAAACTGGTCTTGAGCAGTTTGTATAAAGTTTGTAATAAATTTTAGTTTGGATTATCCTAATGTAAATTTTTAATATGATGTATATAAATTGTTTTACATTTAATTACATATGAATGGAAGTATTTTATTTTAATTTGAATGAAAGTAATTAGTAATATTTTAGATGATATTTGAATTGGAAATTGTGAATTTGAATTTTTGGAAATTGAGAAATGATGTAAAAATTGGTTGGGAGGATTGTTGTGGAATTGATTAATAATTGGAAGTGTTTTTTTCAGGTATTTGAAGAACTGTTTTCTCAAAATACAGACGATACTCTGCCGAAATTTTTATAAAATTTGCGGAAAAATAAAATGGGCCAAAAATTTTAACTAGTTTTCAACTTTAATTAAATGTTTTAATACCTATTATAAAATGCTCACCACTTATAAAAGTAAGAAAATTGTCTTAAAATCCCTTGTAGGGTACTTAATGAGTTATCGGTAGGTGAAGTTCGGTAGTTCATTAGGTATTCTACGGGATCATGTTATGCCTTACAGAGGGGTAAGGTATGACATATTTTAGTGGTATCAGAGTAAAATTTTTAAAGTATGTTTTAACTTATGAATTTGTGTCTTTTCTTTGCTAAGTGCAACTGCTCAATGTCCTTATTTGTTACATACAGTGCATTACATCATAAATATGAACTAACGGAGGGAAATCTCCTTGTGTTATTTGTTCAGGAGATACCCTAACTTTAGACTAAAATGGAAGAAGGGGATCGCTCTGTTGAGCAATCTGTTGAAGTTGAGGCACAAGGGGAAGCCCTAACTCTACAGAATGTCAGTGGGTCAGTGGCACCAGCCCAACAAATACCGCAGTTTCCTGAACAGTTTTCACAGCAGATGGCTGCAATATTTCAACAAATGGCTGGGGGTATGCCTGCTCAAGCTCCACCCCAAACACTTATGGTACAACCACTGCCTCCAGCCAGACAGTATGACAAGTTATTAAAGTATGGGGCTATAGAGTTTAAGGGTACAGTGGACCCTTTAGAGTTAGAGCAATGGCTTGAAAGGATGGATAGAGTGTTTAAGAAGCTGCATTGCCCAGATGGGTTGAAGTTTGAATATCTGTGTCACTATTGCAAGGGGATGCGTATGATTGATGGAAGACCATTCCCCACAGCTTGGCTGAACCACCAGTATTGACCTGGGATGACTTCATCAGAGAGTTCAGACAGAAATACGTCCTAGATGCATATGTTGATCAGAAATTGCAAGAATTTTTAAGTATAAAGCAAGGCAACAGAATAGTAGCAGAATATGAGAAGGAGTTCTCCCACTTAAGCCACTATGCTAGGAGTTTCCTTTCCACTAGCAAGGCAAGGTGCAAGAGATTTGAGATGGGTTTGAAGCCCAGTTTGAGGATGCAAGTAGTGGGATTCAGACACAATAAATTTTCAGAACTCATCTCTCAAGCACTTAAGCTAGAAAGGATTGAATCAGAAGCAACACCTGTAAAAAAAAAATCAGAGAAAGCTGAGAAATCAGAAAAAGATAAGGGAGAAAAGTCAGTTGAACAAAGTTCTGGTGGTACTTCTGGGAAGAGAAAGAAATTTAGTGGACCTAGCAGAGGTTGAGGTGGAAGGTTTGGAAGGGGACGATATTCTAGACAGAGACCCCCTAGGTCTAGTCAGCAGTCTAGCAGGGGTTCATATCCTGCCCGCCCCTGTGAGACTTGTGGCAAGATTCATGGGGGAAAATGCTATTGGGCAATAGGAGCCTGCTTTAACTGTGGAGCCAAGGGCCATTTACCTAAAGACTGCACTAGTGCTCCTAGATTCAGTCCAGCTCCTACGACTGTAGAAGGATATATTCAGAGTCCTACTCCCAAGGTTCACAACCGATTGGTAGAGGAAGAGGTAGAGGTAGAGGCACTACTTCTGGCAGTCAAGGTACTGTTGGTCAGTCAGCACAAGGAAGTGCTTCAGCCAGAATTTATACGAGGAGACAGTGAGAAGAGGTTGAGACTTCTGACATTGTAGCCGGTACATTCTCTATCTCTGATCAAGAAGTATTTGTGTTGTTTGATCCAGGTTCAACCCACTCATATGTTAGTGCTAGCATAGTCAGTTCACTTGCTGTTTCGTGTGTCAAAATGGGTTTTAAAGTGCTAGTAACTAGTCCGTTAGGACAAGAGGTTCGGGTCAACAGAATCTATAGAGACTGTCCTTTGGTGATCCAAGGACATGTTTTTTTGTTGGATTTGATTGAAATGCCCTTCAGAGATTATGATATTATCTTGGGCATGGATTGGTTAGCCAAGCATCACGCCATGATTGACTGTAGACTAAAGACAGTCACTTTTGGTCTCCCTCTGAACGGTGATGTGGTAATACATGGGGAGAGGCATTTACTGCCATCAAACATCATTTTGGCTGCACTAGCCAGAAGGATGATCAGAAAGGAGTGTGAAGCATACTTGGCATATGTGATAGACACCCAAGTGGGGAGCCCAGCACTAAGGGACATCCCTACAGTATCTGACTTTCCGGATGTGTTTTCTGATGAACTACTAAGATTACCTCCAGAAAGAGAGGTACAGTTTGAGATTGATGTTATGCCTGGTGTGGACCCAATCTTTATAACACCATATAGAATGGTACCAGCAGAATTGAAAGAGTTAAAAGTGTAGTTGCAAGAGCTGCTTGACAAGGGCTTTATCCGCCCTAGTGTGTCACCTTGGGGAGCGCCAGTGTTGTTTGTTAAAAAGAAGGATATCACTTTCCGCTTATGTATTGACTATCGGCAGTTGAATAAGGTGACAATAAAGAATAGATATCCTTTGTCCCGCATTGATGACTTGTTTGATCAGTTGAGGGGTGCAGCTGTGTTCTCTAATATTGACCTGAGATCAGGTTATTATCAGCTAAAAGTACAAGAGCAGAGTATTCCTAAAACTGTCTTTAAAACCCGCTATGGCCATTATGAGTTCTTGGTCATGCCATTCGGGTTAACTAATGCTCCGGCTGCTTTTATGGATCTGATGAACACTATCTTCAGACCATACCTCCATCAGTTTGTTATGGTATTCATAGATGATATATTGGTCTATTCGAGGAGTGCAGAAGAGCATGATAGACATCTACAGATTGTACTACAGACTTTGAGGGAGAAATAGCTATATGCCAAATTGTCGAAGTGTGAATTTTAGCTGAAAAAAAAATATCTTTCTTGGGGCATGTAGTATCAGTAGAGGGTATCAAGGTAGATCCAAGTAAGATAGAAGCTGTCCTTAATTGGAGACCACCCAGAAATATCACGGAGATTCACAGTTTTCTGGGTTTAGCTGGATACTACAGTCGATTTGTGAAGGGATTCTCCATGTTGGCATCTCCATTGACTAAGTTACTTCGAAAAGATGTGAAATTCCAATGGACAGATAAATGCCAGCAGAGTTTTGATGAATTGAAGAGGTGTTTGACTGAGGCTCTAGTCCTAACTTTACCTACCCTAGGTAAAGAATACACAGTTTACAGTGATGCTTCTCACAATGGGTTAGGCTGTATATTGATGCAAGATCGAAATGCCATTGCCTATGCATCACGCCATCTAAAACCACATGAGAGGAACTATCTGACACATGACTTGGAGCTTGCAGCTATAGTGTTTGCTCTTAAGATCTAGAGACACTATTTGTATGGGGAAAAGTGTTACATCTATACAGATCATAAGAGTTTGAAGTATTTGGGCACTCAAAAAGAGTTGAATTTGAGACAGAGGAGATGGTTAGAGTTGATAAAAGATTATGATTGTCTGATAGACTATCAACCAGGGAAAGCTAATGTTGTGGCTGACGCCTTAAGTCACAAGACTATGGCAAGTTTACGGGTTACTCCTTTGTCTATGGTACATGAGTTGAGATTATTGTGACACCCCTTACCCGACTACAGTGTAGCCGAGCAAGTTATGCCACTAAGTGTGCCGAGCACTCTATTTTATCTTAATTCATTTTTATTCTTCCTTTTGAATATAACTTGTGAAATATAATTTATTTTAGCCATTTATCAAAAGTATTATTTATTTACGTTTCCGAAAATTTTAAAGAAAATCCGGCGGAGTATCGGCTAAAAATGGAGAAAACAGTTCTTCGGAACCTGTGAAAAACACTTCCAATATTCATATATTCGTATTCAATTACTCTCAAACTCCAATAATCATCATCTCAACATTTGTCAACCATTCATTTCTCAATTTCAATTCTCAATCATTCATCTCGTTTGATAGTCATGTAACAATCACAGATCAATATTCACTTTTCCATTTACAAACACAAATTTGCATTATTTACATGAAAATCAAAATACATTACATAAGTTTCATTACATATGAAAAAAATCAAAATTTATTACAGAATGCCAAAATGACACCTAGTGTCCTACCAATGCACTGCAGAAGTTGAGGTGACACGGACACTATTCAGAACTGTGAACTGCCTTACCGAATCTGTGGTCTACTGGGCCCTCTGTCCAAATCTTCAGTACCTACGCGTTGCAAAAGTGACGCGCTAAGCATAAAGCTTAGTGGTGCCAATAATACAAGAAAATATAATATGCAAATAAAAATAATAATTTCCTTGCTATTGTGTTCATAAGAAATGAATAATTACTAACTTATTGTTTAGTCGAGGGCTAATCATGTTTTATGATATTAACTTCTTCATGCATTTCGTTAATTATTTTCTTCATGATCTTGAGCTTCTTTGTATTTTTGTAATCATTCCTGATACTTAATTTTCGTATTTTCTTTAATAATCAGTTCAATCACAGTTATACTTTTCCATGCCCAAGTAACCTATAATCGACGATCGATCGATAACGGGTCGTTGGCACTGGACACCGCGGTGCCTCGGGCCGTCATACCATGGGACGCAGAACGTCAACCATGTATGCAGTCAGTATGGCTAAAGAGCCATGATATCACATAATCGGGCATAAAAGCCATGAATACGAGCATAAAAGCCATGAACACGGGCATAAAGCCATGTATACAGGCATACAGCCTTTCGTAGTACTGCTAAAACAATACCCTATTGGCATGCCAACCTATCCAAACCAATCACATTAGGCCTACTAGGGCATTTTGCACTTTTAAGTTTCACAATTTTTGAATTTCAAGTTTTCATGTCACTATTCATTTCATTAGTCAACTAAAATGTTGACTTTTGCATAAACAATAGGTACATTGGTTTTAGTACTCCCAACATACCACATTTTGTATTCAAAACTTGTTGGTTTTGGTCACTTTCTCAAAGCTTAGGTCATTTTGGCAAAATTGCCAATTTTTGGTTTTGGTGTCACTATTCACCTCATTGGTCAACAAAAATGTTAACTTTTGGATAGAAAGTAGGTGTATTGATTTTAACACCCCAAACATACCACATTTTGTATTTAAAACTTGTTGGTATTGGTTGCCAATACCATTTCTAAGCTTAATGCTAATTGAACAAAATTTTTAGATTTGGTGCTTCATCTTTACTGTTCCATTTGTTATTTTTACAGTGGGAATTTGAGGAAATGGTAAACATGAAAGTTGTTCCTTATTCTGTCTAGTTGAATTTCCTTTTTTGAATAACTCAATTTGGAGTTTTGTAGCTCAAGTTATGGCCAAAATAAGTTTACTGTTCACGTGTACTGTTCATGCTGCACTTTTGGGTTTTGGCAGATTTTGGTCCAACTTTGGTCAGTAATTTGATCAATTAAGTTCATAATTTGGCCTAACTTTCTTCATATGAAATGTTCTACTATGCCTTAGGTTTTCATCGGTTCAAGAATCGCCTAAATCCGAGTTTTCTAGAGAGAGTTATAGTCATCCAAACATTACTGCTCAAATGAAAATTCTGGAAATCTCAGTACAGTAAACTTCACTTTGCTCAATGATTTGATTAGGTTAATGGCATAATTTAGATTGGTGTCCTTCATGAAAGTTGTTTGTCTATATCTTATCTTGTTGCTGTAAAAATTTCAGGTCAATTGAAAATATCTACAGAGAGTTATGGCGAAATGAACAGTTGTTCATTTGGTCATTTCTGCAGGGGCTGTTTGCAGGGTATCCGGATTGGGGCCAAGTTTTGGTCCTCTTGCTTTGGTCTTTTGGGCATGGTTTCTCCAGAAAAAATGTGCCATTATAAGCCTAGTTTCATGTCCAATTGGCCAAACACCAATTGGACCAAAACAGCCAAAGATATGGCAGTCCAAGTGGACTGAAATTTCAGTCACCCTGCTGCACTCCTTAGGCAGCCTACACATTCACTTTGCCATGCTATATTTCAGTCCAAATTGTGTTCAACTTACCTAAAATGGTCACTAATTGACCATTAAAATGTTCTCTAACAATTTCCTAAGCCAAGTCAAATTTTCACTCCTAAACCCTAGCTCAAAGTCATGGTTTTCACAATTTCTTTAGTTAACTCTTTCATTCTTTGTATATATGTATGTATACACTTTAAACATAATCTCCAATTCACTCTAAGTCCATTAATACAATCAAACTCATTCCTTCCTTAGGGCTGCCAAAATTCAAGGGATGCATACACTTAACTTTTATTCATTTAATTTACAATTTCTCACTTATTTCAAGCTTCTAACATGGAATCAAAGAAGTATATATATAAGTAGGCACTAACCTCACTTTAACCTCTTGTAGGGTAGATTTCTCCAAGCTAAAAATTCACTTTCCTTCACTTTCTAGGCTGCCAAACACTTCCCCAGAGGTAGAGACAAGTTTTTAGTGAAGGGACTTAGGAGAGTTTGTGGTAAAATAAGGATGAAAATGGAGCTTTGGTTGAGATTCAATGGAGGAAGAGGGGAGGGGATGTAAAACGTTTTTGAAGGAGAAGAAAGGGCTGCTGTTTGCTTTTTTTTAATTTCTTTGGTCCTTATTTGTCTCTTTTATTAGTTAATTAAATGGATTGCTTGCATGTGATTGGTGGAGCTTTTAAATGACATCATAATGATGTCATATTTGGCATTTTATTGATTTTTCTTTTCTAATCATTTTCAATTCAATTTTCAACAATATTTATTCATATTTTATGTCATAATAATTATTTACTCAACTGGACAAGTCGGCCAAAAATCGTCTCTGAAAGCGAAATGACCAAAATGCCCTCTGTTTGGCTTAACGGGTCAAAATTGTCTGTACCGATTGTAAAATTTTTCTAAATATTTTCTTGGCATTCTAATGCCATAGGAACCTCAATGACCCTTCTCTGGAGTCCCAAAAATTATTTTATGAATTTTTCCCCGGGTCTAGGGCTCCTCGTTGCGAGAACCGTAACTTCCCTCTGGGTTACCCATCGCTTGGGCACCGGCTCATTTGACTTGGTTGTATTTTATTTCTAAAATTTTTACTAAATTTTTCTCATTAATATTTGAGGTAATTATGGTTCCTCTCTTTAGTTTAAATATTTTTCCAGAAGTTCTAGCTGTCCGGACCGACACCGGTCACCGGAACAGTAGAATGTACGGAGTTGCTACGGGGAGGGTGTTACAACTCTTCCCCTCTTATTTAAATTTCGTCAAAATTTACTCGACTTAAGTAATCGGGAGTTGCTACCTCCTTGTCTCTTCACTTCCTTGTATCGCCTCATCGATTATGCAGGTTTGGCTCTTCCTGAGCTTCCATTGCATATACTTGTGGTGCCACCCTGACTTCGGGCTTTTCAACGGTCTCAGAAACAATCTTCTGTGAAATGTCAGCCGTTTCTGCTCTACCCGATCTTTTACCCCTTTGAACTACAGGGGAAGGTCTATCAACTTGTACCGGAGCTATTGAACCACTCCTCTGAGGGCAATCTCTTATGAAATGATCCGTAGCCCCGCACTTAAAACACTCTCCAGTTAACAGTCGACACTCCCCTCTGTGTCTTCTACCACAATGCATACATTCAGGCATTAGGGTTGATCCCCTTGTTATTGTGCCCGGGGAACTAGTTATAGATATTCCCATCTGGCCTCTGTGGCCCTGTGTCTGATCTTGTGAACTAGGACCCTTAAACTTCTTACTATCAGTTGGTATATTTGACTGTCCTGGCCCAAATTCCCTCTTACACTGCCTATCTTTCCTATTTTGTTTATTTATTCTCACTTTCTCCACTTTTAATGCAGCTTTCACTAACTTGGTGAAGTCTGTGATCCCCAAGGCAGTGATCATGATCTTTATATTATCATTTAATCCCTCTTCAAATCTCTTACACCTTTCAGCTTCATTAGGGACTATCTCCCTTCCATAGCGGCTCAATCTTACGAATTCCTTCTCATACTCGGCCACTGACAGCTGTCTCTGCCTCAGATTAATAAACTCTCTTCTTCTCTCTTCCAGGTATACACTACCCACATATTTCTTCTTGAATTCGGAGAGAAAGAAGTCCTAAGTTACAGCTTCTGGCTGCACTTCACTGGACATAGTGTCCCACCATTCATATTCATCGTCTTGTAGCAGAGATACAGCAGATTCCAAGTTTTGCTCTGGAGTGCAGTGGAGTTGTTTTAAAACTCTGCCTTTTCTGTTCAACCAATTCTCGGCTGCAACAGAATCATCTTCTCTCTTGCCATAGAAATCCACTGCTCCAAACTTTCTTAGCCTTTCCAGATGTGATTTCTGCTGTGGAGCTGGTGGTGGTGGTGGTGCTGGCATTACCCCGGCCATTTGTCTAAAGAAATCGGCCATTTGCTGAAACATGGCCTGTGGAGGCTGAGCAGGCTCTGCTTGAGTCGTGAGCAGATTCTCTCATGCCCCCAGTCTCAGCTGCTGCAGGTGGAGCATGACTCTCCACTTCCTCCTCGACTGCTCTCTGAGATGAAGGGTCCATATCCTATTCAAAATAAGAAAGACAAACAGATCTGCATTAGTGTCACCTCGACTCTTACAAATGCAATGCATGGTATGGACTCAATCTAGGCCCAGAAACGCCTAAATCGTGCTCTGATACCACTAAATGTGACACCCCTTACCCGACTACAGTGTAGCCGAGCAAGTTATGCCACTCAGTGTGCGGAGCACTCTATTTTATCTTAATTCATTTTTATTCTTCCTTTTGAATATAACTTGTGAAATATAATTTATTTTAGCCATTTATCAAAAGTATTATTTATTTAAGGTTCCGAAAATTTTAAAGAAAATCCGGCGGAGTACCGGCTAAAAATGGAGAAAACAGTTCTTCGGAACCTGTGAAAAACACTTCCAATATTCATATATTCGTATTCAATTACTCTCAAACTCCAATAATCATCATCTCAACATTTGTCAACCATTCATTTCTCAATTTCAATTCTCAATCATTCATCTCGTTTGATAGTCATGTAATTCACAGATCAATATTCACTTTTCCATTTACAAACACAAATTTGCATTATTTACGTGAAAATCAAAATACATTACATAAGTTTCATTACATATGAAAAAAATCAAAATTTATTACAGAATGCCAAAATGACACCTAGTGTCCTACCAATGCACTGCAGAAGTTGAGGTGACACGGACACTATGCAGAACTGTGAACTGCCTTACCGAATCTGTGGTCTACTGGGCCCTCTGTCCAAATCTTCAGTACCTACACGTTGCAAAAGCGACGCGCTAAGCATAAAGCTTAGTGGTGCTAATAATACAAGAAAATATAATATGCAAATAAAAATAATAATTTCCTTGCTATTGTGTTCATAAGAAATGAATAATTACTAACTTATTGTTTAGTCGAGGGCTAATCATGTTTTATGATATTAACTTCTTCATGCATTTCGTTAATTATTTTCTTCATGATCTTGAGCTTCTTTGTATTTTTGTAATCATTCCTGATACTTAATTTTCGTATTTTCTTTAATAATCAGTTCAATCACAGTTATACTTTTCCATGCCCAAGTAACCTATACTGGACGACTGGACTGGATAACGGGTCGTTGGCACTGGACACCGCGGTGCCTCGGGCCGTCATACCATGGGACGCAGAATGTCAACCATGTATGCAGTCAGTATGGCTAAAGAGCCATGATATCACATAATCGAGCATAAAAGCCATGAATACGAGCATAAAAGCCTTGAATACGGGCATAAAGCCATGAATACAGGCATACAGCCTTTCACAGTACTGCTAAAACAATACCCTATTGGCATGCCAACCTATCCAAACCAATCACATTAGGCCTACTAGGGCATTTTGCACTTTTAAGTTTCACAATTTTTGAATTTCAAGTTTTCATGTCACTATTCATTTCATTAGTCAACTAAAATGTTGACTTTTGCATAAACAATAGGTACATTGGTTTTAGTACTCCCAACATACCACATTTTGTATTCAAAACTTGTTGGTTTTGGTCACTTTCTCAAAGCTTAGGTCATTTTGGCAAAATTGCCAATTTTTGGTTTTGGTGTCACTATTCACCTCATTGGTCAACAAAAATGTTGACTTTTGGATAGAAAATAGGTGTATTGGTTTTAACACCCCAAACATACCACATTTTGTATTTAAAACTTGTTGGTATTGGTTGCCAATACCATTTCTAAGCTTAATGCTAATTGAACAAAATTTTCAGATTTGGTGCTTCATGTTTACTGTTCCATTTGTTCTTTTTACAGTGGGAATTTGAGGAAATGGTAAACATGAAAGTTGTTCCTTATTCTGTCTAGTTGAATTTCCTTTTTTGAATCACTCCATTTGGAGTTTTGTAGCTCAAGTTATGGCCAAAATAAGTTTACTGTTCACGTGTACTGTTCATGCTGCACTTTTGGGTTTTGGCAGATTTTGGTCCAACTTTGGTCAGTAATTTGATCAAGTTAAGTTCATAATTTGGCCTAACTTTCTTCATATGAAATGTTCTACTATGCCTTAGGTTTTCATCGGTTCAAGAATTGCCTAAATCCGAGTTTTCTAGAGAGAGTTATAGTCATCCAAACATTACTGCTCAAATGAAAATTCTGGAAATCTCAGTACAGTAAACTTCACTTTGCTCAATGATTTGATTAGGTTAATGGCATAATTTAGATTGGTGTCCTTCATGAAAGTTGTTTGTCTATATCTTATCTTGTTGCTGTAAACATTTCAGGTCAATTGACCATATCTACAGTGAGTTATGGCCAAATGAACAGTTACTGTTCATTTGGTCATTTCTGCAGGGGCTGTTTGCAGGGTATCCGGATTGGGGCCAAGTTTTGGTCCTCTTGCTTTGGTCTTTTGGGCATGGTTTCTCCAGAAAAAATGTGCCATTATAAGCCTAGTTTCATGTCCAATTGGCCAAACACCAATTGGACCAACACAGCCAAAGATATGGCAGTCCAAGTGGACTGAAATTTCAGTCACCCTGCTGCACTCCTTAGGCAGCCTACACATGCACTTTGCCATGCTATATTTCAGTCCAAATTGTGTTCAACTTACCTAAAATGGTCAATAATTGACCATTAAAATGTTCTCTAACAATTTCCTAAGCCAAGTCAAATTTTCACTCCTAAACCCTAGCTCAAAGTCATGGTTTTCACAATTTCTTTAGTTAACTCTTTCATTCTTTGTATATATATATGTATACACTTTAAACATAATCTCCAATTCACTCTAAGTCCATTAATACAATCAAACTCATTCCTTCCTTAGGGCTGCCAAAATTCAAGGGATGCATACACTTAACTTTTATTCATTTAATTTACAATTTCTCACTTATTTCAAGCTTCTAACATGGAATCAAAGAAGTATATATATAAGTAGGCACTAACCTCACTTTAACCTCTTGTAGGGCAGATTTCTCCAAGCTAAAACTTCACTTTCCTTCACTTTCTAGGCTGCCAAACACTTCCCCAGAGGTAGAGACAAGTTTTTAGTGAAGGGACTTAGGAGAGTTTGTGGTAAAATAAGGATGAAAATGGAGCTTTGGTTGAGATTCAATGGAGGAAGAGGGGAGGGGATGTAAAACGTTTTTGAAGGAGAAGAAAGGGCTGCTGTTTGCTTTTTTTTAATTTCTTTGGTCCTTATTTGTCTCTTTTATTAGTTAATTAAATGGATTGCTTGCATGTGATTGGTGGAGCTTTTAAATGACATCATAATGATGTCATATTTGGCATTTTATTGATTTTTCTTTTCTAATCATTTTCAATTCAATTTTCAACAATATTTATTCACATTTTATGTCATAATAATTATTTACTCAACTGGACAAGTCGGCCAAAAATCGTCTCTGAAGGCGAAATGACCAAAATGCCCTCCGTTTGGCTTAACGGGTCAAAATTGTCTGTACCGATTGTAAAATTTTTTTAAATATTTTCTTGGCATTCTAATGCCATAGGAACCTCAATGACCCTTCTCTGGAGTCCCAAAAATTATTTTATGAATTTTTCCCCGGGTCTAGGGCTCCTCGTTGCGAGAACCGTAACTTCCCTCTGGGTTACCCATCGCTTGGGCACCGGCTCATTTGACTTGGTTGTATTTTATTTCTAAAATTTTTACTAAATTTTTATCATTAATATTTGAGGTAATTATGGTTCCTCACTTTAGTTTAAATATTTTTCCAGAAGTTCTAGCTGTCCGGACCGACACCGGTCACCGGAACAGTAGAATGTACGGAGTTGCTACGGGGAGGGTGTTACAACTCTTCCCAACTTATTTAAATTTCGTCCGCGAAATTTACCTGACTTAAGTAATCGGGGAGTTGCTACCTCCTTGTCTCTTCACTTCCTTGTATCGCCTCATCAGTGTCTGGGTTTGGCTCTTCCTGAGCTTCCATTGCATATACTTGTGGTGCCACCCTGACTTCGGGCTTTTCAATGGTCTCAGAAACAATCTTCTGTGAAATGTCAGCCGTTTCTGCTCTACCCGATCTTTTACCCCTTTGAACTACAGGGGAAGGTCTATCAACTTGTACCGGAGCTATTGAACCACTCCTCTGAGGGCAATCTCTTATGAAATGATCCGTAGCCCCTCACTTTAAACACTCTCCGATTAAATGACACTCCCCTCTGTGTCTTCTACCACAATGCATACATTCAGGCATTAGGGTTGATCCCCTTGTTATTGTGCCCGGGGAACTAGTTATAGATATTCCCATCTGGCCTCTGTGGCCCTGTGTCTGATCTTGTGAACTAGGACCCTTAAACTTCTTACTATCAGTTGGTATATTTGACTGTCCTGGTCCAAATTCCCTCTTACGCTGCCTATCTTTCCTATTTTGTTCATTTATTCTCACTTTCTGCACTTTTTATGCATTTTCACTAACTTGGTGAAGTCTCAGGATCCCCAAGGCGATGATCATGATCTTTATATTATCATTTAATCCTCTTCAAATCTCTTACACCTTTCAGCTTCATTAGGGACTATCTCCCTTCCATAGCGGCTCAATCTTACGAATTCCTTCTCATACTCGGCCACCGATACCGTCTCGCCTCGTTAATAAACTCTCTTCTTCTCTCTTCCAGGTATACACTACCCACATATTTCTTCTTGAATTCGGAGAGAAAGAAGTCCCAAGTTACAGCTTCTGGCTGCACTTCACTGGACACAGTGTTCCACCATTCATATGCATCGTCTTGTAGCAGAGATACAGCAGATTCCAAGTTTTGCTCTGGAGTGCAGTGGAGTTGTTTTAAAACTCTGCCTTTTCTGTTCAACCAATTCTACCGCAATGTAATCATCTTCTCTCTTGCCATAGAAATCCACTGCTCCAAACTTTCTTAGCCTTTCCAGATGTGATTTCTGCTATGGAGCTGGTGGTGGTGGTGGTGCTGGCATTACCCCGGCCATTTGTCTAAAGAAATTGGCCATTTGCTGAAACATGGCCTGTGGAGGCTGAGCAGGCTCTACTTGAGCTGGCGGAGCAGATTCTCTCATGCCCCCAGTCTCAGCTGCTGCAGGTGGAGCATGACTCTCCACTTCCTCCTCGACTGCTCTCTGAGATGAAGGGTCCATATCCTATTCAAAATAAGAAAGACAAACAGATCTGCATTAGTGTCACCTCGACTCTTACAAATGCAATGCATGGTATGGACACAATCTAGGCCCAGAAACGCCTAAATCGTGCTCTGATACCACTAAATGTGACACCCCTTACCCGACTACAGTGTAGCCGAGCAAGTTATGCCACTCAATTAAAGTGAGCACTCTATTTTATCTTAATTCATTTTTATTCTTCCTTTTGAATATAACTTGTGAAATATAATTTATTTTAGCCATTTATCAAAAGTATTATTTATTTAAGGTTCCGAAAATTTTAAAGAAAATCCGGCGGAGTACCGGCTAAAAATGGAGAAAACAGTTCTTCGGAACCTGTGAAAAACACTTCCAATATTCATATATTCGTATTCAATTACTCTCAAACTCCAATAATCATCATCTCAACATTTGTCAACCATTCATTTCTCAATTTCAATTCTCAATCATTCATCTCGTTTGATAGTCATGTAACAATCACAGATCAATATTCACTTTTCCATTTACAAACACAAATTTGCATTATTTACATGAAAATCAAAATACATTACATAAGTTTCATTACATATGAAAAAAATCAAAATTTATTACAGAATGCCAAAATGACACCTAGTGTCCCACCAATGCATTGCAGAAGTTGAGGTGACACGGACACTATGCAGAACTATGAACTGCCTTACCGAATCTGTGGTCTACTGGGCCCTCTGTCCAAATCTTCAGTACCTACGCATTGCAAAAGCGATGCGCTAAGCATAAAGCTTAGTGGTGCCAATAATACAAGAAAATATAATATGCAAATAAAAATAATAATTTCCTTGCTATTGTGTTCATAAGAAATGAATAATTACAAACTTATTGTTTAGTCGAGGGCTAATCATGTTTTATGATATTAACTTCTTCATGCATTTTGTTAATTATTTTCTTCATGATCTTGAGCTTCTTTGTATTTTTGTAATCATTCATGATACTTAATTTTCGTATTTTCTTTAATAATCAGTTCAATCACAGTTATACTTTTCCATGCCCAAGTAACCTATCTTGGACGATCGGATCGATAACGGGTCATTGGCACCGACACCGCGGTGCCTCGCCGTCATACCATGGGACGCAGAACGTCAACCATGTATGCGATCGATGGCTAAAGAGCCATGATATCACATAATCGGGCATAAAAGCCATGAATACGGGCATAAAAGCCATGAATACGGGCATAAAGCCATGAATACAGCATAAAGCCTTTCGCGATCGCTAAAACAATACCCTATTGGCATGCCAACCTATCCAAACCAATCACATTAGGCCTACTAGGGCATTTTGCACTTTTAAGTTTCACAATTTTTGAATTTCAAGTTTTCATGTCACTATTCATTTCATTAGTCAACTAAAATGTTGACTTTTGCATAAACAATAGGTACATTGGTTTTAGTACTCCCAACATACCACATTTTGTATTCAAAACTTGTTGGTTTTGGTCACTTTCTCAAAGCTTAGGTCATTTTGGCAAAATTGCCAATTTTTGGTTTTGGTGTCACTATTCACCTCATTGGTCAACAAAAATGTTGACTTTTGGATAGAAAATAGGTGTATTGGTTTTAACACCCCAAACATACCACATTTTGTATTTAAAACTTGTTGGTATTGGTTGCCAATACCATTTCTAAGCTTAATGCTAATTGAACAAAATTTTCAGATTTGGTGCTTCATCTTTACTGTTCCATTTGTTCTTTTTACAGTGGGAATTTGAGGAAATGGTAAACATGAAAGTTGTTCCTTATTCTGTCTAGTTAAATTTCCTTTTTTGAATCACTCAATTTGGAGTTTTGTAGCTCAAGTTATGGCCAAAATAAGTTTACTGTTCACGTGTACTGTTCATGTTGCACTTTTGGGTTTTGGCAGATTTTGGTCCAACTTTGGTCAGTAATTTGATCAAGTTAAGTTCATAATTTGGCCTAACTTTCTTCATATGAAATGTTCTACTATGCCTTAGGTTTTCATCGGTTCACGAATCGCCTAAATCCGAGTTTTCTAGAGAGAGTTATAGTCATCCAAACATTACTGCTCAAATGAAAATTCTGGAAATCTCAGTATAGTAAACTTCACTTTGCTCAATGATTTGATTAGGTTAATGGCATAATTTAGATTGGTGTCCTTCATGAAAGTTGTTTGTCTATATCGAATCTTGTTGCTGTAAAAAGTTCAGGTCAATTGACCATATCTACAGTGAGTTATGGCCAAATGAACAGTTACTGTTCATTTGGTCATTTCTGCAGGGTCGCTTATGTGGTATCCGGATTGGGGCCAAGTTTTGGTCCTCTTGCTTTGGTCTTTTGGGCATGGTTTCTTCAGAAAAAATGTGCCATTATAAGCCTAGTTTCATGTCCAATTGGACCAACACAGCCAAAGTTATGGCAGTCCAAGAGGACTGAAATTTCAGTCACCCTGCTGCACTCCTTAGGCAGCCTACACATTCACTTTGCCATGCTATATTTCAGTCCAAATTGTGTTCAACTTACCTAAAATGGTCACTAATTGACCATTAAAATGTTCTCTAACAATTTCCTAAGCCAATTCAAATTTTCACTCCTAAACCCTAGCTCAAAGTCATGGTTTTCACAATTTCTTTAGTTAACTCTTTCATTCTTTGTATATATATATGTATACACTTTAAACATAATTTCCAATTCACTCTAAGTCCATTAATACAATCAAACTCATTCCTTCCTTAGGGCTGCCAAAATTCAAGGGATGCATACACTTAACTTTTATTCATTTAATTTACAATTTCTCACTTATTTCAAGCTTCTAACATGGAATCAAAGAAATATATATATAAGTAGGCACTAACCTCACTTTAACCTCTTGTAGGGCAGATTTCTCCAAGCTAAAACTTCACTTTCCTTCACTTTCTAGGCTGCCAAACACTTCCCCAGAGGTAGAGACAAGTTTTTAGTGAAGGGACTTAGGAGAGTTTGTGGTAAAATAAGGATGAAAATGGAGCTTTGGTTGAGATTCAATGGAGGAAGAGGGGAGGGGATGTAAAACGTTTTTGAAGGAGAAGAAAGGGCTGCTGTTTTCTTTTTTTTAATTTCTTTGGTCCTTATTTGTCTCTTTTATTAGTTAATTAAATGGATTGCTTGCATGTGATTGGTGGAGCTTTTAAATGACATCATAATGATGTCATATTTGGCATTTTGTTGATTTTTCTTTTTTAATCATTTTCAATTCAATTTTCAACAATATTTATTCACATTTTATGTCATAATAATTATTTACTCAACTGGACAAGTCGGCCAAAAATCGTCTCTGAAGGCGAAATGACCAAAATGCCCTCCGTTTGGCTTAACGGGTCAAAATTGTCTGTACCGATTGTAAAATTTTTCTAAATATTTTCTTGGCATTCTAATGCCATAGGAACCTCAATGACCCTTCTATGGAGTCCCAAAAATTATTTTATGAATTTTTCCCCGGGTCTAGGGCTCCTCGTTGCGAGAACCGTAACTTCCCTCTGGATTACCCATCGCTTGGGCACCGGCTCATTTGACTTGGTTTTATTTTATTTCTAAAATTTTTACTAAATTTTTCTCATTAATATTTTAGGTAATTATGGTTCCTCACTTTAGTTTAAATATTTTTCCAGAAGTTCTAACTGTCCGGACCGACACCGGTCACCGGAACAGTAGAATGTACGGAGTTGCTACGGGGAGGGTGTTACAATTATTACATGCCAGCTTAGAGATTAGTGATGAGGGGTAGACAGCAGTTGCGTGACATGTATAGCCAATATTGATTAATCAGATCATAATGGCTACTTAGAATGATGAAAGGTATCAGAAGCTATTGGAAGAAGTCAGGCAGGGTAAGAAACCTGAGTTCTTAGTTAGAGATGACGGTCTATTGCTACACCAGTGCAGAATATGTGTTCCTAATGATGTTAATTTGAGGAAGATCATTTTGAAGGACGCACATGAGTCTTCTTTTGCCATGCACCCTCGTGGCGCAAAAATGTATAGAGGGCTAAAGGAGCATTACTGGTGGATGGGTATGAAAAGAGATGTGGCAGAGTTTATTTCCAAATGCCTAACTTGTCAGTAAGTGAAGGCAGAGCATCAAGTACCAACTAGTTTGTTACATCCATTACCAGTACCAAAATGGAAATGGGAGAGAATAATGATGGATTTTGTGATGTGACTTCCGAGGACACAGAAGAGTTATGATGCAGTATGGGTCATTGTTGATAGACTAACCAAGTCTGCTCATTTTCTACCAGTCTGGATGGACTACAGTTTAGAAAGTTGGCCAAGTTGTACATCAATGAGATAATAAGATTGCATGGAGTGCCAGTATCCATCGTATCAGATAGAGATCCTAGGTTCACTTCTAGATTCTAGGGTAGTCTTCAGAGAGCCCTAGGAACTAGATTGAACTTCAGTACGACATTCCACCCACAGACAGATGGCCAGCTTGAAAGGGTAATTCAGATCTTGGAGGACATGCTACGGGCTTGTGTGATTGAATTTGAGGGCAGTTGGGACATACACTTGCCTTTGATTGAGTTTGCTTACAACAACAGCTACCAATCAAGCATTGTGATGCCTCCATATGAAGCTTTGTATGGCAGAAAATGTAGAACCCCGTTATGTTGGGATGACATGGGTGAAAGAAAGATGATTGGGCTTGAAATTGTTCAGCAGACTAAGGAGAAAATCAGGGTGATCAGAGATCGACTTAAGGCTGCATCAGACTGTCAGAAGTCCTATGTTGATCTGAAGAGAAGGGATATTGAATATGCAGTGGGTGACAAAGTATTCCTCAAGGTTTCCCCCTGGAAGAGGATTATGAGATTTGACAGAAAGGGGAAACTGAGTCCTCGTTTTATTGGGCCATATGAGATTCTGGAAAGAGTGGGTCCTTTGGCATATCGATTGGCACTACCTCTAGAATTGGAGAAGATACATAACGTCTTCCATGTGTCTATATTGAGGAGGTATTGATCAGAGCCATCTCATGTACTATCAGTAGAGGAAATTGAAGTGAGTCCAGACCTCACATATGAGTAAGAACCCATAGGGATTCTAGCTTATGAGGTAAAGTAGCTACGGAACAAGCAAATACCATTGGTGAAAGTGCTGTGGAACCATCATTCGGGCCAAGAAGCTACTTGGGAACGAGAGGAGGACATGAGGAGCAACACCCACAGCTGTTTAGAGATTGATACTAGGTAAAGTTTCGAGACGAAATTTATTTTAAGGGGGGGAGAATTGTAACACCCCTATTTGCATAGCCTGGTATATTTCACTATCCTGATGACCGGTGTCGGTCCGGATAATTAAGGGTATTAGAACCACACTTAAAATAACTAGATAAGCCATAAACAAAAATAATTAGCAATTGTCAATTAGTTAAGTATAAATAAGAAAAACAGAACATAAGAAGTTAAATGAGCCGAGAGTCACAACGATGGGTGACCTTCTCGAGAAGGACTGCAAAATCGATTTAAACTCAAATTTCAAATCGTAAAATGTGACGCTGCGGTCCTTAGGACTATTGTGAACACAATGGAAAAGAGAAAATCACGAAAAATAACTGTTAAGCCAGTCAAATAATTGGGTCAGGGATCCAGAAGAAATATTGAATTATTTGCAAATCGGATCGAACGAGCGAGGGGCAATCTGGTCAATTAACCCTGAGAGCTGACTCCTGACCTAACTGTCAAATAAAATCGGAGAAAAGAAAATTTCAAAATCGGGAATTAAATTAAAGAACTAATAGAAAAATTAAAAAAAAAAAGAGAAAAAAAAGGAAAAGTAAAAAGTGATGACATCATGCATGACCTCATGCATGATGCAATAATTATTATAACTAAAGTTTATTTTATTTAAATTTTGGTCTTCCTAAGGGATAAACTAATAAAAGAGAAAAAAAAAATAAGAAAACACTCATCTTCCATTCCTTGCCGTCTCTCTCTCTCCCAAGCTCTCTCTTTTAAAATCCTCCATGAAAGCCTAAATTCAAGCTTTCAAACCTTCAAAGTAACCATAGATTTCCTCAAGTTTATTACTTAAAACTTGTTTTGGCAACTTGAAAAGAAGTTTGAGCAAGAAAGAAAGAAGAAAAGAAGAAGGGAATTAAAGATTGAAAATCAAAGGTTGAGGTTAGTGAGCAAACCTCCATCTCTTAGTTTAATTTCTATGATTTTGGTTCAAGTAGCTTAGATTTTAACTTAAAATTAAATGAAAATAATTATTAGATGACTAGAAGAAAATTTGGCTAGCTAGGGTTTGTGATGATAATATATGAATTTGATTGAATAAATAATGTAGGTAAGTTTGAATGAGTTAAGGAAGCATGTGTATATGTGTTTAACTAGTTAAATGCCACAAATAGGTGAATTAGGGTTTGGCACCTAGGGTTTGGAATACAAAAATGTGTGAATGTGTTAAATAGTGTGTTAGACTTGGTTTGAGGTGAGAAATGGTCATTTGTGACCAATTGGAGTATGTTAGAAGTGTTGGAACCAAATGCAAATTCGGATTGCTTTGGGTCATGCTGCAGGCAGCAGGACCAAGGTCCCTCAAAACTGAAAATTTACAAGTCCAATTAGTGTGTGGCCAATTGGGAATGAAAATAGACACAAAATAGAACATTTTCCATTTAGGAATCATGCCCAAAAAGTGACCAAAACCTAGTGAAAAAATTGACCAAATTCAAATTTATGCAGTCTGACTTGTACAAAAATGACCAAATAAGCAGTATTTGTTCATTTGGCCATAACTTGGGCTAGGTAGGTCTAAATGACTTGAAATTTTACCAGTGGACAGCTGAGATATAGACCTAAAACTTTCATGAAGAACATAAACCCAAATTATGCCCTTAACCAAGTTATTTGGCTACCCAAAAGTTGGTGACCTAAAACTGCCAAAACCAATTTGGTGCCCAAAAATCTGGGTTAAGTCCAATCCGGCAGCTATGATTCAAATAGCTATAACTTGAGCTACAAAACTCCAAATGGAGTGATTCAAAAAGGAGAATAAAGATAAGACAATAGAGAACATTTTCTATGAAGAAAGTTTTATGAAATTCTAACAGAAAAATGACCAATGGAACAGTGCAACATAAGATACCAAAACTGAAAATTTGCAAATTTGCCTAAAAGACTTAGAATTTGAGTAAACAACCAAAACCAACAAAATTAGTGACCAAAATGTGGTATGTGGGTGAATTTGAAATTCTCATACCTATTAAGCTTTAGAAGGTCGACAAATTAACTTAAATAGTATCATGAATAGTAACTCGAAAACACAAATTTTAAAGAACGTCAAGTTTAGCATATTAAAGCTAGGTATAAGTGAATTTAAATTTATTTTTGGACTAATGATGAGTTATGATACTGAAACACAGTGAAACTATGTGTTTCAGTGGAAAAGAACACCGGGAAAGAACCCGAGGAATCGAGTCAA
The DNA here is from genome assembly GCF_030052815.1 of Hevea brasiliensis. Classification (NCBI taxonomy): domain Eukaryota; kingdom Viridiplantae; phylum Streptophyta; class Magnoliopsida; order Malpighiales; family Euphorbiaceae; genus Hevea; species Hevea brasiliensis. Next base: position 60,336,087 of record NC_079493.1, read on the forward strand.
GGCCAAGAGGCAACTCTTAAGGTTTGTGCACAACATCAACATGCTTTAAAATTCATTTACAAAGTGCATGAAATGTGTATTATGCTTTTGCTTTGAATTGTTGAAAGTTTATTTGTGTATATTTGAAATGGCAATGTTTAGTAAATTGTTAAGATAAGTTTTGAAACCACAGTGTCATAACCACATATTTGAACACCTCACTAGCATGACTAGTGGGGCTAATCAGTTTCGAATTTTGATTCCTTCTCTGGCTGAAGTGTTAAGGTGTGTGCCAGTAGAAGAAGAAAAAGAATGGGTTCCCATATATTTGAGCTAGCTAGCCTTGTGATGTGACTTCTCCTTAGTCTCTGGCTATTGAGATTATATTTGTTTTGCATGGCATGATATAACTGTGTGTTTTTATGAAATGTGTTTTGAGACTTTTGAAATGAAATTGTTTGGTTTAAAATTTTATAAGTCATGTTTTGAATATATTGCTCATGTTTAATTTAAATTTTGAATAAATGTGATTTAAATTCCGCATAAAGTTTATTTTAGTATGTTGTGCACCACTGAGTCCTAGTACTCAGCAATGGCTGTTATTGCTATCACAGATATAGAGACTAGAGGAGCAGCAGATTGAGCTGCTGAGGATTGAGGAACTACCTGCTTTGAAGCCATCGGCTATATTTTATACCTTGACTGTAAAAATTTATTTTGATATATGTAATGTATGTAAAGGTATGGACATGTAAAACTGGTCTTGAGCAGTTTGTATAAAATTTGTAATAAATTTTAGTTTGGATTTTTCCTAATGTAAATTTTTAATATGATGTATATAAATTATTTTACATTTAATTACATATGAATGGAAGTATTTTATTTTAATTTGAATGAAAGTAATTAGTAATATTTTGGATGTTATTTGAATTGGAAATTGTGGATTTGAATTTTTGGAAATTGAGAAATGATGTAGAAATTGGTTGGGAGGATTGTTGTGGAATTGATAAATAATTGAAAGTGTTTTTTTCAGGTATTTGAAGAACTGTTTTCTCAAAATACAGACGGCACTCTGCCAATATTTTTATAAAATTTGCGAAAAAATAAAACGGGCCAAAAATTTTAACTAGTTTTCAACTTTAATTAAATGTTTTAATACCTATTAGAAAATGCTCACCACTTATAAAAGTAAGAAAATTGTCTTAAAATCCCTTTTAGGGTACTTAATGAGTTATCTGTAGGTGAAGTTCGGTAGTTCATTAGGTATACTACGGGATCATGTTATGCCTTACAGAGGGGTAAGGTGTGACATACATATTTACAACTTCTCATGCTTAACAATTATTATTAAGAAAATCTCTTAAATTAATTGCATCTTATGCAAGTATTTAAAATTTCTTAAAATAATTGCCTTAATGGAGGGCCCATGTTATAATTACTTTAATTATACCATTTCCAGCTTAATCATTTGTTTGGAAGATTTTGTGGTCATCCTAATTACTATTAAGGTCTCACTTTGCACATTATCCAATTAGCATGTATATATCATATACTTGCATACAATCCCATACATCTCATGCATTCATAGATAAATAATAAATATGGTATGATCATGGACTTTTTAAGGGATTCAATTATGAGCCACCAAGAATTGAATCAGGGCATTCCTAAGTACATTTCATTTATTCATATTACAAGAGTTATTGAAGGAGTACATAATCAACACTTCCCACTGGTCCCACCAATGCTCTTGACCTCTTTGATCTTCTTACAATCCAATTTACATAGTAATCCTTGGCATACCAAGGCGAATTAATAAGAACCAAATAAATGAAATTACAACCCAAAAAATATTATAACCTTTATAATACATGCCACTAAAATAAATTAAAATAAATTAATTAATTTACAACCCAAAGAACATAAAAGAAATAAATCCAATCACATTGGTCTGTTATTGTCCATGATCATCCTCATGCATATCACTATTTAACAATTAAATAAAATATATACACTAAAATTAAATTGAATATCTCATATTCAACTTAAAAATCCAGATTTGAATCTCATTCAAATAAATTTAAAAATTCATATTTGAATCATATTCAAACAAATTTAAAAATTCATATTTGAATCACATTCAAACAAATTTAAAAATTCATATTTGAATCACATTCAAACAAATTTAAAAATTCATATTTGAATCACATTCAAACAAATTTAAAAATTCATATTTGAATCATATTCAAATAAATTTAAAAATTCAGATTTGAATTACATTCAAACAAATTTAATTGTGTGATTATAATTCTAATTAAACAATTTAATTAGACATAAAATGGACCTTAGATCATACAATAATTGCACATTCAATATCCATCTACCTTACGCACCATAGTGGTGCCAAAACCATGCGCACCATGGGCACAACCAAGCATGCCGCCACCTATTCTTTGCAACCAGCAATGATCAATCGTCTCATGATCAAATCACACAATTAAATCATATATGAAACAATCTGAATGGCAAATATAGTGGCCCTGATGCCAATTGAAGGATCGGAAGTATGAAAAACATAAGTTTAGATCATTGAATACAAAATTTTTCTTCTAGGGTCTCATGCATTGTCACACCCTACTCCTCGTAAGATGTAACATGCTCCCATAGTACACTTAATGAATTACCGTACTTCGCCTACCGATAACCCATAAATATACTACAAGGGATTTTAAAATAATTTTCGTTCATTTTTAAATTGGTGAGTAAAATTTTTTTCAGATATTAAAAACCTTTATTTAAAGTCCAAACATAAATCAAATTTTTAGATATTTAAAATCACCATAATTTTTACAAAAATTTCGACAGAGTGCCGTCTATATTTTGAAAAAACAGTTCTTCAAAATCTGAAAATAAAGATACTCCTAATATTTTTCTCAATCACAACTTCATTATTCAATCTCATTTCACAAATCAACACAAGCAACTCAATACACAGTTTAAATTAAATCAAACATTGAAACCTCTCATTAAGGTAACAAAATTAATATTTACATTCATGGGATCATAAAAAAATTTAGTAGTGCAAAACTTTATAAATATATAAAATCTCAAGATAACCTTACAATAATTTGTATTTCATTACAATCCAAAAATATATTACAAAAGAGTTGGTACAAACTGCTCTAAGTAAATTTTATACATACAATTACAGAATTACATCAAAATCTAAAGTACAAGGGTATACCTATGATATACTCGAAGATAGTCTCACTATGCCTTTTAGTAATCTTGCTTAGCTTCTTTATATTTTCTTTCACCTGCGACAGCATACAAAGCTATCGCTGAGTGGTCAACTCAGTGGTGCACAAACTAATAACTTAAAACTTAATACAAGTTATGCTTGACAATTCATAACAAATAAAAATTTAAAATTTCTAAATTCTTCAAAATTCATAACATTCAGAAATTAATATTTTCATTCATGCAAATTATTCATTTGAATAACATTTTGATCAAATAGTAACTATTTATCTACATTTCTTTTAAATCCCGAAACAATATAAAAATATTGTGAATCATTGACAAATTATTTATTTCAACCACAATTTATCAAACTATGCATAATTTAAAGGGCATTGCCAACAATTCACACAGTTGAACCCATGACCCAAAATTCAAATAGATGCCATATTATACACCACGACATTTCACACTCTCCCAATAACCGAGGCTAAAAGGGAGGAACAAAGACTAGCTAGTATATATGAGTACGCATTCAAACTCTTTCCCAATTGGCAAGCCAGAGAGGAAGGAACTCGCCCCATCTAGTGGAGGAGATATCTCACTAGACAAGCTAATGAGAATTTACAACATATTTTGCCGGGTCAACTGTGGTTTCAAATCATATTCAAAACAAATTCTATTTATAAAGTGTTTACAAATCATCAACTTATTTAATCATCATAAATTCATGCTCAAGGTTGGCAACACATTAAACTTAAAATTTACAATCCTCAAAACCATGCAATAAATCCTTGAATGCATAAAAAAAATTTACATTTAATTTATACAATTTCATTTAACAAATTAAAATCCTCAACACAACAAAATTATAAATCATAAAATAAACTTGTTCAAATCAATTTAAAAGTGAAAAGTAACAAAATAGTTAGTTGTGCACAAACCTTATACGAGTCGCCTCTTGGCCTTGACGCGATGTCTCGGTTTCATTCTCGGTATTCTTTTCCACTGAAACACACAGTTTCATAGTGTTTCAGTATCACCATTTATCATAACTCCAAAAATAAATTCAAATCCACTTATACCTAGCTTTAATATGCTAAACTTGACGTTCTTTAAAATTTGTATTTTGGGGTTACTCTTCATGACACTATTCAAGTCAATTTGTTGACTTTCTAATGCTTAATAGATATGGGAATTCTAATTTCACCCACATACCACATTTTGGTTACCTAATTTATTACTTTTGGTTATTTTCTCAAATTTTAAGTCTTTTAGGCAAAATTGTAAATTTTCAGTTTAGGTGTCTTATGTTGCACTATTCCATTGGTCATTTTTCTGTTAGAATTTGGCAAAACCTTCTTCATAGAAAATGTTCCCTATTGTCTTAACTTTGTTCTCCTTTTTGAATCACTCCATTTGTAGTTTTGTAGCTCAAGTTATTGCCATTTGAATCATGGCTGCCGGATTGGACTTAACCCAGATTTCTAGGCACCAAAACTGGTTCTAGCAGTTTTAGGTCACCAAATTTGGGTGGCCAAATGACTTGGTTAAGGGCATAATTTAGGTTTGTATTCTTCATGAAAGTTTTAGGTCTATATCTCAGCTGTCCACTGGTAAAATTTCAGGTCATTTAGACCTGCCTAGCCCAAGTTATGGCCAAATGAACAAACACTGTTCATTTGGTCATTTTTGTACAGGTCAGATTGCCAAATCCGGATTTGGCCAATTTGTTCACTATGCTATGGTCACTTTTTGGGCATGATTCCTAAATGAAAATTGTGTCATTTTGTGTCTATTTTCGTTCCCAATTAGCCTCACACCAATTGGACTTGTAAATTTTCAGTTTTGGTCCCAGAAAGGGACCTTGGTCCTATTACCAGTAGCATGACCCTAAGCAATCTGAATTTGCATTTGGTTCCAACACTTCTAACATACTCCAATTGGTCACAAATGACCATTTCTCAGCTCAAACTAGGTCAAACACACCATTTAACACATTCTCACATTTTTGTCTTCCAAAACCCTAGGTCAAAACCCTAATTATATAGAATTCTAATCTAATGCATTCAAAACATATATCCATCCTTCACATACACAACTCAACCTAAACAACCATTCAAAAACCTCAAAATCATTCATTTCAAACCCTAACTAAGGCTGGCCAAAATTCTCTTTTGGTCCCTCAACAATTATTTTCTTTTGATTTTAAGTTAAGATCTAAGTTAATTGAGTCATAAAAACAATAAATAAACTTAAATTTCTAAGTACAAGTGCTTACCTCCACTAGAATTTTCAATTCTTCCCTTTCTTCCTTTTCTTCTTTTCTTTCCTTCTTCTAAAGCTTCCTCAAGTTGATCTAACAAGTTCTTATGGACTAGTTTTGGGTCAAAGTGGGTTAAGTGGTTGGAAGCAAGCATAAAGCATGCTTTAATGGAGGTTTTTGGTGAGAGAAGAAATGGCATAGAGAGAGCTATGGGAATTTGGAGAAGAAGAAGCAAAAAATTTGCCTTTTTAATTTTGTTTTTATCTTCATTTATGCCATAATTGACTTAGTAAAAAATTTGGGTATAATAATTTTAATTTTGACATCATTCATGATGTCACCTAATGATGTAAGCATGATATAAATAAAGTTTTCTTTTCTTTTTTCTTTTGCATTTATTTTTCTATTAGTTCTTTAATTTAATTCCTGTTTCCTAAACTTTCTTTTCTCTGATTTTATTAGACAGTTAGGTTAGGAGTCAGCTCTAGGGGTAAATTGACAAATTGCCCCTCGCCAGTCTGATCCAGTTTGCAAGTTATTTGATATTTCTTCCGAATCCCTGACCTAATTATTTGACCTGCTTAACAATTCTTTTTCATGATTTTCTCTTTTTCATTGTGTTTGCAATAGTCCTAAGGACCTCAGCGTCACATTTTACGGTTTAAAATTTGAGTTTAGATCGACTTCGCAGTCCTTCCCGATAAGGTCAACCATCGCTGTGACTCTCGGCTCATTTAACTTCTTATGTTCTGTTTTTCTTATTTATACTTAATTAATTGACAATTACTAATTATTTGTGTTCAAGGCTTAACTAGGTGTCTTAGGTGTGGTTCTAATTCTCTTAATTATCTGGACTAACACCGATCACTGGAACAGTAACATATACCAGGCTATGCAAAGAGGGGTGTTACATGCATCATGCAAGATTCATTATTTTTCTATTTGATTTCAATGTTAAACAGTATATTAAAATACTTTTAATATATTTTTGGATCTACATTTGCTATTTAAAATTTTAGAATTAACAGATTAATTCATTAGAACCCTAGATTAAATCAAGAACAAGTGCACTAACCTTTGATGCACTGTAGTTGTGTTTGGTACATTTGGGATGCACCTAAACACCAGATGTTGTCCCTCTGCTTGTCCACACCAAGATCACCAATGGTAGCCCCTTGAACAGCTTCTCAAGCCTTTCCAATCAATTAGAAATTAAGGTTTTTCCTTTAGAGATGTTATAGATGTATACACGATACTAGAAACGATTTCTAGCAAATTTTAATTCAAGAGAATGCTGGCAATTCTCTTTAAATTGATGAAAGATGAAAAAGAAGAGAGGAAGAGAGGCTCAAAGGTGGCGGTACAAAATAAGAGAATAGCAGCTTACATTTTGTTCTTTCATCCTTTCCCTTATATAGCTAGGTCATCACTTACAACCCTTGCCACATGTTATCTTCTGATTGGCTCTTAGTAAAATTAACCTAATCACATTGTGCCAAGTGTCAAACCTAGATTTAATCTTGACTTTGATCATCTTACATGATTAAAAGACAAATGGCAAGCTTATGTGTAGTGCCATGTGTCACCATCTCATGGTGCCATATGTTACCCTGTAAAATGACTAAATTACCCTTGTGTCTTAATTTTGAGTTCTCAACCCAAAATAATTATTTCTCTTCTTCTAATCAATTTATATCAAATATAAATTAATTAATTAATCTCTATTAATTAATTTCTCATAATTAAATTCATATTTAAACACTTTAAATATAAATTTAACTTATACTATACATCCAATAACCTAGATTTGGTTTCAAGCCATGCTAGGGACTTTGCAATCTAATTGCAAACTAAACCTATTTAATTAATCAATTAAACTCTTTAACTAATTAATTAAATCACATTTAACTTGGTGATTACTTGTGTATGTGTGTGACTCACTAGGCTCATCACTAATTGGCAATGAGATATGATATTAACTCTTAATATCATCAGAACTCTTTTTTACCATAAATGATTTCTTTAAATCATTTTATGCACCTCATAGACCATGGTTAACACCTAGCATAGCATGCCATGGCTACCCAATTAGTAATAAGGTTTACTTTAAATGAACCTATAATCATATGTTACCATGCACTAGAATCTCTCTGTTACAAAATCTCAATTCGAGCTGGAGTCATGGTTTTTATCAAACTCCATTTGCTATGAATATTATGTTCTCTTTTAATTCCAGTTCTTGACTAAAAAAGATTTTTTCATCAGAAACTCTTTTATGATTAAATCTATCTATCCTGGCCAGGAACTTGAAACATTAAGAACAATTAAATGAACATAGGATTTTATCCCTATTTACTTAGGGTAACAGATTCCATCTTGATCAATACCTACCTCCATATATAACTAGTAGGAGCCAACACATGCCCATATACCCATACACAGTACAAGTATGAAAGCAGTATCAAACTCAAACCACCTATATACAAGATAACCGTACTATCTCAGGTCTAAAGATTTTATGCACTGATATGATTTATGACAATACATTGATAAAAGTAAACTCCATATGCTTGTCATAAATGTCACTGGTTCGGCCTACTTATCATGCTTAAGTGCCTTTCATATTTGTTATATGGCATGTGACTCACCATTCTTTCTTATTTATATCTCATATAAATACATTGGGAATAAACATGAATACAATCTTTCTGAAGTCATGTCATGTGTGCAGTATCCTCGATTGTGAACTAATTTATGATACTTTGTGCTAGAAATACTGTCACTCATATTCTTAACAACTTAAGAATAGAATTTTTAACAAAATATCAATGGACCTTTTCTATTACACATAAATATATTATGTAAACGAAAAAGTGAAAATGCCTTTTTATTAATAAAACATGTACAAGATACATACTAAATGATATGCTCTAGGGCATACTACTAACAAGAAAGAGTTCTAATGATATTATGGGATAATATCATTTATCATTGCCAATAAGTAATGAGCCTAGTAAGTCACACATCTGCACAAGTCAATCACTAAGTAAAATGTGATATAATTGATTAATTAAAGAGTTTAATTAATTAATTAAATAGGTTTGGTTTGCAATAAGATTGCAAAGTTTCTAGCATGACTTGAAACCAAATCTAGGTTATTGAATATATAGCATAAATTAAATTTATATTTAAATTATTTAAATATGAATTTAATTGTAAGAAATTAATTAATGGAGATTAATTAATCAATTAATTTATATTTGATATAAATTAATTTAAAGAAGAGAAATTATTATTTTGAGTTGAGAACTCAAATTAAAATATAAAAGTAAAATTAAATCATATGGTGACATGTGGCACCATGAGATGTTGACACATGGCATCATATGATCTTGCCACTTGTCTTCCTATGATGGAAGATTACTTTTTATAATTTAAATAGAGCTTGACACTTGGTTACATAGGATTAAGTCAACCAAAAGCAAGGAGTTAATGATCAACCAAAAGCTTGCGGTGACATGTGGCAAGGAGTTAATGAGGTTTGAGTTTACTATAAAAGGGGAAAAGGAAGACAAGTGGATGGCAACTTGGTGTTCTCCTCTTCTCTTCATTTTCTCACTTGATTCAAAGAGAAATTATTTATTTTCTTTGAATTAAAAGTGTTAGAAATTGTTTCTAATTCACTAAACATCCCTTAACCTTCACTAAAGCACTAAACTCCATCATCAAGTGGTTGGCAAGGCTTAAGAGACAATATTTGGGGCTGCCATTGTTTTGACTTGGTGTGCTTGTGGTGGACAAGCTAGAGGGACTACAATTGGAATCCTAGAGGCATCAAAAGTAAGAGGGATTCATTGATTGTGCACTTGGAGGTTAGTAATCAAAACCCCTCTTTTAGTTAGGGTTTAATTGAATTAAATATTAATTCACAACTTTGATGGCAAATGAAAGTTTAAGGCATGCTAAAATGTATTTTGTGTTAGTAGTATGCCCTAGAGCATATCATTTAGTATGTATCTTGTACATATTTTTATTAATAAAAGGTATTTCCACTTTTCCGTTTAAATAATATATTTATGTGTAATAGAAAAGGTCCATTGATATTTTGTTAGAAATATTATTCTTAAGTTGTTAAGAATATGAGTGACAATATTTCTAGCACAAAGTATCATAAATAGGTTCACAATCGAGGATACTTCATAATAAGGACATGACTTATTCAGAAAGATTGTATTCATATTTGTTCCCAAGTTATTTATATGAGATATAAATAAGATGGAATGTTGCGTCTCATGCCATATAACAAATATGATAGGCACTTATAAATGATAAGTAGGCCGAACCAGTGACACTTATGACAAGCACATGGAGTTAACTCTTGTCAATGTTTTGTCATAAATCATATCAGTGCATATAATCTTTAGACCTGAGATAGCACAGTTATCTTGTGTATAGGTAGTTTGAGTTTGATACTGCTTTGATACTTGTACTGTGTATGGGTATATGGGCACCTGTTGGCTCCTACTAGTTATATATAGAGGTAGGTGTTGATCAAGATGGAATCTGTTCCTCTAAGTAAATAGAGTTAAAATCCTATGTTCATTTAATTGTTCTTGATGTTTCGAGTTCCTGGCCAGGACAGATAGATTTATTCAGAAAAGAGTTTCTGATGAGAAAATCTTTTTAATCAAGAACTGGAATTAAAAGAGAACATAATATTCATAGCAAATGGAGTTTGACATAAACCATGACTCTAGCTTGAGTTGGGATTTTGTAACAGAGAAATTCTAGTGCATGGTAACATATGATTATAGGTTCATTTAAGGTAAACCTTATTACTAATTGGGTGGCCATGGCATGCTATACTAGGTGTTAACCATGGTCTATGAGGTTCATAAAATGATTTAGAGAAATCATTTATGGTAAGAAAGAGTTCTGATGATATTAAGAGTTGATATCATGTCTCATTGCCAATTAGTGATTAGCCTAGTAAGTCACACACATACACAAGTTATCACTTATTTAAATATGATTTAATTAATTAATTAAAGAGTTTAATTGATTAATTAAATAGGTTTGGTTTGCGATTAAATTGCAAAGTCCCTAGCATGACTTGAAACCAAATCTAGATTATTGGATGTATAGTATAAGTTAAATTTATATTTAAAGTGTTTAAATATGAATTTAATTAATGAAAAATTAATTAATAGAGATTAATTAATTTATTTATATTTGATATAAATTAGAAGAAGAAAAATAATTATTTTGGGTTAAGAACTCAAAATTAAGACACAGGGGCATTTTGGTCATTTCACAGTGTGACACATGACACCATGAGATGGTGACACATGGGATTACACATAAGCTTGCCAAATATTTTTTAATCATGTAAGATGATTAAAATCAAGATTAAATATAGGTTTGACACTTGGCACAATGTGATTGGGTCACTTAAACCTAGAGTTAATCAAAGGGTGACATGTGGCAAGGGTTTAATGTGTTAACCTAGCTATATAAGTGTTGTTATGAGAAAGAAAAACAACCAGCAGCCACTCCTCTCCTTTGTCATGCCATTTTGAGGTTCTCCATCTATTCTTCTTCATCTCTCATCAATTCAAAGAGATTAGCCATCAATCTCTTGAATTAAGAACACTAGAAATTGTTTCTAGTGTCCTGTTTACATCTCTAATCTCTTAAGAGGCAGAACTTGAATTTCTAATTAATAGAAAAAACTTTAGAAGCTGTTCAAGGGCTGCCATAGGTGTTCTTGGTGTGGACAAGCTAGAGGGACAACATCTGGTGTCCTGAAGACGAATATCAAAGGCATAGACACGCTGCAGTGCATCAAGAGGTTAGTGTAATCGTTCTTGATTTAATCTAGGGTTCTAAAATTAATCTGATTAATTTTAAAATCTTAAATGGCAAATAAAGATCCAAAAATATATTAAAAGAGTTTTAATATGTTGTTTATCATTGAAATCAAATAGATAAAAATAAATCTTGCATGATGCATATGACCCTAGGTAAAATTTTTGAATTCAATGGTATAAACTTGTGTTTTTCACGCTTTTGTTCCTTCATTTTGGTATGCGATTGGGCATTGGAAACTGATTAGGCACATAATCCATCAAAGCATGTGGCATGTAATCCTAGATTAATTTTTGAAATTCAAGCTCCTAATGCCCTTTAATCCATGCTTCCACTCCTTTAATTGGTATCAGAGCCACTATATTTGCCATTTAGATTGATTATGAGGCTTAATTGTGTGATTGGGTTGAATTGAAATTGGTTCGGATCAAGGAAACCCTAAATTTGCCAAACTGCTCCAAGAAACATGGCCTGGGCGTGTTCTGGGTTTTTACACGGCCCAGGGCGTGTTTCAGCATACACGGGCCGTGTTAATGCGCCCCCAGGGGCATGTTGCTCAACGACACGGGTCGTGTTATTCGTTCACCTCACCCCGTGCTGAAGACTGCGTTTACACGGGCTGTGTTCTTTGTTTAGGGGTGTGTTGGGCTTGATTTTTGGGGCCCATTATGCAAAAGTTATGTAATTTAAGGCCCATAATTGAGCCCAAACCTAATTAAATGGTTTAATTAGGAATTTTAATTACACAATTAATTTATGAAAATTGTTTTCATGGAATTAAATTTGGAAAATGTTTCTAAATTTAAATTTATTTGAATAAGATTCAAATTTGAATTTTTGTTGAATATATGATATTCAATTTAATTTTTAAGCATGTATATTTTATTTAATTGTTAAATTTTAAATATGCATGATAGATGATGATGGACAATAAAAGAACAATGTGATTGGATTTATTTATTTATTTTAATTTTTCTTTCAAATGTAAAATAATTAATTTATTTTTAGTGGCATGTATGATAAATATTATGATAACTTAGGATGTTATTTCATTTATTTAAAGACTTTAAAGTCCGTATTCTTGTATATTCACCTTGGTATGCCAAGAGTTACAATGTAATTGGATTGCAAAAGAAAAAGGAGATCAAGAGCATTGGTGGGACCAGTGGAAGGAAATCAAGATCAAGAGTTAATTATGTACTCCTTCAGCAACTCTTGTAAAATGAATGAATGAAATATACCTAGGAATGCCCTGATTCAATTCTTGGTGGCTCAGAATTAAATCTCTTAGAAAGTCTATGATGATACCATGTTATTTATTTATCCATGTATGCATGAGATGTGTATGAATGTATGCAAGTATATGATATATGCATGCCAATTGGATAATGTGCAAAGTGAGACCTTAATAGTAATTAAGATAATTATATCATGGCCCTCTATTGAGGCAATTATTTTAAAAAATTTTAAATACTTACATTATTAGCTATATGAGCTTGGATATAATGCATTTATTTAAGAGGTTTTCTTAAGAATAATTGTTAAGTATAAGATGTTGTAAATATGTAAATGGTTGGTGGCCCATAATGTATGTGCCTAAGGTCATTAAAATTATTTGCATGCTTACTAGCTCAATTGTAACACCCCTCACCTGTCTACGGTGTAGCCGAGCAAAGTGTGCCACATTCGGTGCCGAAGCACCCTATCTTATCCTGTCGTTTCCATTGATAATTTTTAAACTTTGTAGAAAACATGTGTTAATATTTTTTTTTATCACAATTTATCTCTGTGGAAACCCGGGCAGAGCCTCCTCTATTTTATTGGCATCTGGCAGGTTCCAATAGTTACCTGTCAAAAACAATTTCATATCATATCTGTTCTATTCATCTTGTCATATAACATATCATATCATATTTGTTCATTCAATTTTAAGAAAATAATATTTTTCATCCATTCATTCATATGGAAATTTTACACAAAAGTTCATAAGCTTATTTTACAGTATCAAAAATATGAATACAATTTATTACATCATCAACTATAATTACAAGAACCAAAATACTAGTCTATATATGGGCCCTACAAAAATATTATAACTGATGAGATGACTTTGGACTCTGGACTGCAGCAGATCTGGACAACTGTAATCAGAGTACTACTGTGGCAGTGTCTGGTCTCCAGTACCTACGCGATGGAAAATTCAATGCGCTAAGCAAATTGCTTAGTGGTGCATAATCTTAAAGAAATTCAACTAAATAATTATAAATACTAATTCTGTGTAAACTTTTGCAATTCTAGGTCATTTGCATATTTTACTGCACTTTGAGAATAAATTAATTAGTAGTATCTTTTCTGTATATTTATTTCATTCTCTGTCTTTTTAAACTCATGTCAGAGTCTTTAAAATCACATCAGTGTCTTTCATGTCATATCAGTGTATTTCATGTCATATCAGTGTATTACATGTCATGTCAGTGTATTTCATGTCATATCAGTGTATTTGTGCGTAGCCTATAACAGACTATAATGCTAGATACATGAGAGTATATGGGTTAGACAGTCATATGTCTACCCTGTTTACATCTGTCATGTCAGGCACAAGGCTAGTGGGCAGGCATATAATATTTTGTATACAACTGTCTGTCAGGCACAAGGCCAGTGGGCAAGCATAAAGCCAGAAATATAATTATGCGCAATGGCATCTGTCATGTCATCTATCATGTCAGGCACAAGGCTAGCGGGTAGGCTATTAAAGCCAGAAATATAATTATGCATAATGGCATATGATACCATAATTCACTATCTTTGGTGGCAAATAAGGGTACCTATTAGAGCACTTGCAGGCGTTACATATCGCCGTCCTTGTAAGCCCCTAGGCGGAGAGCCACACTTCACCACAGTTCACGCGTGAGAGTTCCCAGGAATTGTAGGCATTACGTATCGCTGTCCTTGTCCCTACTTTGCTTTGATACCATTTTCATGTCATTATAATGGGAACATAGGTTCCAATTACATATTCATGTCATTTATAATGGGAACATGAGTCCCAAGTACATATTCATATAATTTATTTATTTATCACTCTTATTATTTTATGTCATGTACTATACATATTTATAGTATTGTTATTTCATATATGATGGAAACATAGGTTCCAAGTGTATTTTCATATGACTTATGTGTTTTGCAAACCATTTAGGTAATTTATATTTTATGTATCAAGTGATTTCATGTCACCTTGTGGTGGGAAAGTGGGACCCACATGCCTGCTTCATGTAATTTAGCATGTAGTGACTTATTAGGAATAAGTCAATAATTTATTTTAAGAACCTTTCTTTACGTTTAACTTTACTGTCTTGTCTTTGCATATCAAATTAAGCAATTTGTGGCTACTGTTTGGCCACACTTCCTCAATGGAAGTTGTTCCTCTATGTCTTGTCTTTATTTTTCTTTTTGAATCATGTCTTTTGGATTTGTATAACTCAAGTTACGGTCAAATAACCATAACTAGGTCAATTCTGAATTCTGATTTCCTTACTAGACAATTTTAGTATTAAATTTAACCAATTTATTTAGACAGCTTGTAGTAACATTTAGGCCTATTGTTCTCCATTGGATACATTGCCCTATGTCTTATGGTCACTAAAAATTTTTAGTTGCACTTTTTCAAGTAATGTAGATTTACTTATAGCCACATTATTAGCCTGGACTCAAATGTCATATACTAACATGATGATTTCCATTTAGGTCAGTAGTTTTGACCCAAAATTTAAGCTTTTTACATTCATAATTTGAGATAGGTGTCTAAAAAAAAGTTAAAGACTTACTTCTTAGGTTTCTAGAATGGTATGGTTCATTTCAATTGAAGATTTCTAGTGGAAGATATGGTTAAAAGACTATTCTGGATTCAATAGTCACTTATTCAAATTTCTAGATTTTATACACTAGTTTGACCTAGCTAATTGACCTATTTCTCTTGATTTCTGGGTTTTGGTCAAAATACCAATCTTGTAGGTCTATGTCTTATTAAAATTTTGGCACTAGTTTTAGGGCATTTGGAGTTCTATGGACCAAGTTATGGTCTCTTTACCAAAACTGGTCAGTTTGCCTTTGTCTAGCAATTTTGAACAGTTTTGGTGCCCCTATGTAGGAAAGTAATTTGACTTCGTTAATGGCATTTTTGGGCTTTGGTGTCTTCACAAGAGTTGTAGCCCTATATCTAAGCTTTCCAATGGTATAAATTTCAGGTCATTTGGTCAAAATTCTGGGTTCACAATTTGGTAATCCGGATTAGGTTAGATTTTAGGTCACTTTTTAGGCAGAATTTTTGCATGGTTTCGACATGAAAAATAGTCCATTTTAGGTCTAGTTTTACCTACAATTGGCCTCATAGCAATTGGGGTCACACAAATTCACTTATGGCTCAAAATGAACACTATTTTCAACAAATTCCCAACTTGCAAAAAAGAACACTCCTAATATTCATTTCTCTATCTCCCAAATTACAATTCTGCATTCATGGCACTTCTAATGTCATCAATTCATCTCAATTCAATCAATTTTCTAGCAATACATCAATTCTCCAATAATCAATTCAACATCTTAATTCAAATGATCAAGATGAATAATACATATTCTATAAATTTCCTAATACATGTAACCTTAATTATTTATCCAACAACATCACTAATCACTATTGAGATGTATGAAATAAATCACACTCTCATACTTCTCAAGGCTACCAAAAATTCAACAATTACACAAGCCTCATCAATCAATCTGAATTTTCCAAATTCAAACATATTCACAAAACTTAATTTATCATCAATCCAAAATTCAAGTTTCCCAATTTTCAAACATATTCATATAAAATCACTGCCATTGCATTTAGATGCATCAACTAATATTAATAAACATCATTCTAGTTAAGAATTCATCAATTCTTAAGGGAATTAAGGCTGCCCAAAATGAGGCAATTAAACAAGTCTTCAATAATTGTTTCAAATCCCAATTCAAATTAGTCAACCTCAAACTTACACATACCATTAAATTATAATATATGTAACTACTTAATCAACCTCACTAATCATCAATTACATGTAAAAATAAATCAAGCTCCTATGCTTTTCATGGCTGTCGAAATGAGGGTTCACCATTCCTCATTAATTTCTTCAAATTTCACCTCATAACAACTCATTTCAACCTTAAATCAAAAACTAAAGAAGGAAGGTGAGGAGATTAAGCACTAACTTTTTCTTAAGCTTATTAAAACCTTGAAATCTCTCATTCCTTTTGCTGCCTATAGTCTTCCCAAGAGGTAAGGACAAGTTTTGTGAAGTGATCTTGTGGTTTCATGTGGAAAAAAGGTAGGATTTAAGCTTGCATGTGAGAGCTTCCATGGAGCTTTTGAAGGAACCAAATTCGGCCAATACCTATTTGGTAATACCTATTTAATTCCTGATCCGACAGTTCCTTTAATTTTCGTTTTCATCTGTACCAATTCACTAAATTTTTTTTGATATTTTCTATGTCATTTATACCTCAGTAGACCTTTAATTAAATGCCAAAAATGATTTCTCGGGGTTCTTCACGGTCTTGGGATCGTCAACCGTCTACGTAGTGACTTCCCGATACGGTCACCTATCGCTACGGTTCCGGCTCGTTTAACCTAGTTACATTTCATCTCTTTTATTTTTCTTTAATTTTTCTTGTATTTTCTTATCATTTATTCCATCATTTTATATCTCCTCACTATCATTTAAATGTAGTTCCAGGCATTTTAACTGTCTGAATAGACGTTAGTCATCGAAACAGTAGAATATACGGACTACCTACAGTGAGGGTGTTACATCAATGGGATCAACTTAACTAATGCAAGATAAATCAATAATGGATGTGCCTGAGATTTTGAGCATTAGGAGCCAAATAAATGATTGAACCTCACATAAGATGTGATGGGCAAGGAGTTGCTTACTTATAGTTTATTGTAATTCCAATAATGGATGTGCTTGAGGATGATCAATAAGACTATAAGAATTCAATCACCTACTAGAAATCCATCCAACTAGGATTTTTGTTTCCTACTTTAGAAGTGTAGGATTCACCAAGTTAGTGGGAGGACTAATTTGATTAAAAGACCATAATCATTTTGGTTAATTACTTGATACATTTACTAATTAATCTTATTATTTTCTACAGTTTATTTTCAGATAATAATGAGCACACAACAACCACTACCAACCAATATCCTTGCAAGCATACTTGATCACAATAGGTTGACAGAACCTAACCTTTCTGATTGGCTCAAAAATTTAAATCTTGTCCTGAATCTAGAACGTATTGGATATATTTTAGATTCAAATATTCCTGGTCCTTTGCCTCCAGGGGCCACTCCAGAGGAATCAGAGACTTTGGATAAGTGGAAAGAGCATGATATGAGAGCCAGATGCTACATGCTTACTTCTATGACTAATGAGTTACAAAAGCAACATGAAAACATGCAAAGTGCGAATGAGATCCTTTTTCACCTGCAAGAGTTGTATGGTGAGCACAACGGGAATACTAGATATGAGATATCTAGGCAACTATTCCGCATGAGGATGTCAGAGGGATAGAATTTAGGAGATTATCTCCACAAGATGATTCTGCTCATTGAGCAGCTGGAACATCTTGATTTTCACATGGATTTCCAACTGTAGATGGATTTGATCCTTCAGTCCCTACTAGAGTCATTTGCGAATTTTGTGACAAATTTCCATATGACTAAGCAAGAATGCACTCTAGCTGGCTTACTTAACATGCTGGTTATTACCTAAAAGAATATGTCGGCAATAAAGGAAAAGAGGTGGCTTTGATTGCATCTTCCTCTTCTGCTGGAAAGTCCAAGAAGAAGAAGGGCAATAAGAAAAAGAAACCTCAAGTTCCTGGACCTTCAAAGAAGATAGCCAAACAGAAGGGCAAGATCGAAGCTGACAAAGGCAAAAGAAAGTGTTTCCACGACCAGAAGGATGGGCATTGGAAGAGGAACTGCCCAGAGTATCTTACTTCTCTGAAGGACAAGAAAGATAAACCTTTAGAAGGTATGTCTATATCTTGTTATTTAGATTCTGATGATGCTCATAGTTCATCTACAACTTGGGTTTTAGATACTTGTGCTAGTTCTCACGTTACTTTTGATATGCAGGAACTAGCAAGTAGTAGCAGCTTACAGACACGAGATGTTAAACTCCGGATTGGCAATGGCTCAACTTTTGAAGCTTTAGTCATAGGATCTAAATCTTTGTACATGTATGGATATGTGTTGTATTTAAATAATATTTTGTATGTACCTGATGCTTTTAAGAACATCATTTCTGTATCTAGTTTGACTAGAAATGATTATGAATTTCAGTTCACAAATGATGTTTGTAATATTTATTTTGGAAATGAATATATTGGATCAGGTTGTATGCATGATTGACTTTATTATTTGGATAATAATGTTAAATACAAATCTAATGCAAGCAATCTAAATGAATGTAATTCCATGATGAAAATCAACTCAAGTTCAAAATATATTTGGCACTTAAAATTAGGTCATATTGCAGAAGATAGGATTGCAAAGCTGGAGAAAATGGAGATTTTATCCTCATTGGGTTCTGAACCTACTCCAACTTGTGAATCTTACCTTCAAGATAAAATGACTAGATCACCTTTTGTTGGACAGGGGTTTAGAGCTGAAAATATTTTGGAACTTATACATAGTGATGTATGTGGTCCATTTAAAGAAATGGCTAGAGGCAGTTTTCATTATTTTATTACCTTTACTGATGATAAATCAAGGTTTGGGTATTTGTATTTGATGAAATACAAACATGAATCCTTTGAAAAGTTTAAAGAATTTAAATCTAAAGTAGAAAATCAAACAGGAAAAAGTACTAAAACTCTTCGATCAGATCATAGAGGTGAATACTTAAGTACTAAATTTGATGAATACTTGAAAGAGCATGGCATTTTCTCCTAGCTGACTCCTCCAGGAACATCACAATTAAATGGTGTGTCTGAAAGGAGAAATCGTACCCTATTAGATATGGTACGCAGTATGATGAGCTATACTAATATGCCAATCTCGTTTTGGGGATTTGCATTAGAATCAACTTTGCATATTTTGAATAGGATTCCATCAAAGTCAGTTTCTTCCACACCTTATGAGATATGGCATGGAAGAAAACCAAGTTTTAAACATGTTAAGATTTAGGGTTGTCCAACTTACATTAAAAAGCTGAAAACTGATAAATTGGAAACCAAATCAGAAAGGGGTCGATTTGTTGGGTATTCAAAAGAAAGTTTTGGATATTATTTTTATTTGCCTAAATAACAAAAGGTTGTGGTAAGTAGAGATGCCATATTTATTAAACAACAGTTTATTCAAGAAGGTGGCAAAGGAAGGTAAATAGAGTTAGAATTAGAGAATTCTTACCAATCAATAAATCAGATGGATATAGATCCATCTAGTCAACCTATGCCTATTGATGAAACTTTTACAATAATTCCTCGCAGATCAACTAGGATATCTCATCCACCAGAGAGATATGGTTTTCTTCATGCAGATGAACAAGAGTTGTTTGCTCATAAAGAAATAGATCATGGAGATGATCCTTTTACCTATGAAGAAGCTATATCAGTTATAGACTCTTATAAATGGATTGAAGCTATGAAATTCAAAATTGATTCCATGCATAAGAACCAAGTTTGGGATCTTGTTGACCCACCTGAAGGTATTATACTTATAGGAAATAAATGGGTTTCAAGAAGAAGATTGGTTCTGATAGAAAGGTAGAGGCCTATAAGGCAAGGCTAGTAGCGAAAAGGTTTCGCCAAAGGCAAGGAATCGATTATGAGGAAACTTTCTTGCCTGTTGCCATGCTTAAATCAATTAGGATTTTATTAACAATAGCTGCATACTATGATTATGAGATTTGGCAGATGGATGTCAAAATAGCTTTTCTCAATGGAAACATTGATGAAAATATTTTCATGGAACAACCTAGAGGTTTTGAATTCCAAGATAGTTCCAAAGTGTGCAAGCTAAAACGATCCATTTATGGGTTGAAACAAGCTTCGGGGAGTTGGAACATCCATTCTGATGAAGTCATTAAATCATTTGGTTTTATAAAAAATGTGGATGACCCATGTGTATATAAGAAGGTTAGTGAGAGTGCTATCACTTTCCTTGTCTTATATGTAGTTGACATTTTGTTAATAGGCAATGACATAGGTATGTTAACAACTATCAAGATATGGTTGTCAAGTACATTCTGTATGAAAGACTTAGGGGAAGCAACCTATATTCTTGGAATTCGCATATATAGAGATAGAGAGAAAAGAATAATTGAGATAGAGAGAAAAGAATAATTGAGTAGAGAAAAGAATAATTCGCATATATAACCCCACAAGTGCATGGATCGCTAATAAGTAATAAAGTGATGAGTAGAGTATCGTTCCCACGAGGAATTTGATTAGCAAGTACCATTCTACACAGTAATTTTGACTATTTAGGCTATCGAATACTTGGGAAATGAAGTTTGTTAACCTTAAATACTAGAATGGTAAACTTAAAATGAAATGATTTATTTGAAATAATTCTGGAATTAAGATTTCACACTTGAATCTTACTAGGGATGTTATCTCGTTTATTTACTGAATTGAGGATTGTTTTCCTTGATGGAAATCAGTCCTAAGTTATCCTAAATCCTCTCTCAAGGCACCTAGGGTGTATTCTACCTAACTCAAACCCAACTTTCGTGGTAATCAAATTAATTAAAATCCTTTAAGATTTTTGACCAATTTTGAAGTTCCACAAAGGTATCAGCCTATGTCTAGGTCAGAATTCCTAGGTTCAAGATCTTGATTTTCTAATATTAATCTTCTCCTTTCAGTCCTTCAATTAACATCTACAATCATGGCTAAGTGGATACCAGCACATAGCATGCATTAAGATCACAAGAAATTAAATCAAGGAACGAATCTCAAATCCAATAAATAAAACTTAGTGTTCATCCATAATAATAATTACAAGCATTACTCTCCTAAATCCAGAATAAGAAAACTACTCACTCATGGTGAGTTCAGCAAATATCATGATAAAAGGTAAAAATAGTAGAAAGAAAATCATATAGAAGAAATAAAACAATAAAAATCTGTCTAGGGAGATGAAATGAAGGAACCGAAGAGAGTTTGCATCTTTGATCTTGTGGAGCTTCAGCTAGAAAACTCCTTTTGATACTGATATTTCTCTTCTCGAGACGGCTGGAGAGAGTGCAGAGTGTGGATTTCTCTCCTTCAAAACTCCTCAAAAGTGTTGTCAAAAGATAAAAGAGAGAGCCCCCTTTTTCTGATGTTTTCTCTTCTATTTATAATGATTGCTCTAGGGTTAGGTCATTTTGAGTCCAAAAGGCTTTAGGAGTCTCATTTGAATCAAAAAACAAGAGTGGGAATTCGAGTTATAAAATTGGCTGTCACATAGTACACGGCCTGTGTGTCACTACACAACCCAGGGCCGTGTAACTTGCTGGAGTGGAACTGCGAAGTCTTTCATTGGCACAGAGAGTTACACAGGTCTGCGCCAACTACACGGGCCTGGTTACACGGGCCATGTACTATTATTCCCATAAGGTTCTTCAAGCTTGTGCACAGCAGAGGCTTACATGGGTCCCTGCAGATTACACGGGTCTAATTACACGACCTGTGTACTTTTGTTTCTCCATTGGCTATTTGGCTTTCTTCTGGCAGAAGGTTACATGGGTCTGGGGCTTGGCTTACACGACCCATGTAATTTGTATCAGCAGTAATACTCAGTCTCTTGACCTCTCCAAGCTTCCTTTTGCACTCCTATACTGTGGGGCTTCACCCAAACACCTGAAACAATGCAGAAAATATGGAATTAAGGGCTTGACAATAGAAATTACAAAAACTAATAAAATCAAATACTATGCATGAAAATACTTGTCTAAATGCTATGAAATAGTATACAAATGTGCTTAAAAACATCTATACAATTCAAGTGTATCAATTTATCCCAAAGTCTATACTTGGAAAAGGTGTTAAAGAGATTTAACATGCTTGATTCCAAGAGAGGATTGTTACCAGTGAGACATGGTATCCATCTTTCTAAAGAGATGTCTCCAAAGACACCTAAAGAAAGAGACAAGATGGCCAGGATTCCATATGCCTTGGCTATTGGAAGTTTGATGTATGCAATGTTGTGTACTAGGCCGGATATCGCATATTCTATTAGTTTGACTAGCATGCTTCAATCCAATCCAAGTTTGGAACACTGGATAGCTGTCAAGAATATCCTTAGGTACTTGAGAAGAACTAAGGATTTATTCTTGATTTATGGAGGTGGCGACTTGCAATTGGATAGTTATACTGATTCTGATTTTTAATCAGATATCGATGATAGAAAGTCTACCTCTGGGTTTGTGTTCATTTGTAATGGAGGTGCAGTCAGTTGGAAGAGTTTCAAACAGAGTACGACTACTGATTCCACTATAAAGGCCAAGTACATTGCTGCATTAGATGCTGCAAAAGAGGCTGTTTGGAAAAAGAAGTTCATGACAGAACTTGCAGTAGTTCCTTCCATTGAGTTAGCAGTTCCTCCCTATTGTGACGACAATGGAGCGGTCATACAGGCTAAGGAACTCTGGTCTTATCAGAAATCCAAACACATAGAAAGGCATTACTACATTATCAGAAAGATAGTTGGGTGAGGCAATGTAGCCATATAGAAAATAGCATCAGCTGAAAATCCAGCTGATCCATTCACAAAGTCTATGTTACAAACTCAGTTAGATTGACATCTTGAGAAGATGGGTCTAAGATATTATAATGAATGGCTCTAGTGCTAGTGGGAGATTGTTACTAGTATGCCCTAGAGTATATTATTTTGTGTGTATCTTGTACATATTTTATTAATAAAAGGAAATTTCACTTTTTCGTTTACATAATCTATTTATGTGTAATTGAAAAGGTCCATTGATATTTTGTTAGAAATTCTATTCTTAAGTTGCTAAGAATATGAGCGACAGTGTTTCTAGAACAAAGTATCCTAAATTGGTTCACAATCGAGGATACTTCACAAAGGACATGACTTACTCAGAAAGATTGTGATCATGTTTGATCCCAAGGTATTTATATGAGATATAAATAAGATGGAGTGGTGAGTCTCATGCCACATAACAAATATGATAGGCACTTATACATGATAAGTAGGCCAAACTAGTGACGCTTATAACAAGCACGAGGAATTTACTCTTGTTAATGCATTGTCATACATTATATCAGTGCGTATAATCTTTAGACCTGAGATAATATAGTTATCTTGTATATAGGTGGTTTGAGTTTGATATTGCTTTCATACTTGTACAATGTATGGGTATATGGGCATGTGTTGGCTCCTACTAGTTATATATGGAGATAAGTTTTAATCAAGATGGAATCCATTACCCTAAGTAAATAGGGATGAAATCCTATATTCATTTAATTATTCTTAATGATTTAAGTTCCTGGCCAGGATAAATAGATTTAGTCAGAAAAGAGTTTCTGACAAGAAAATCTAATTAATCAAGAATTGGAATTAAAAAGGGAACATAATGTTCATAGCGAATGGAGTTTGACATTAACCATGACTCCAGCTGGAATTGAGATTTTGTAACAGAGAGATTCTAGTACATGGTAACATATGATTATAGGTTCATTTAAGGTATTCCTTATTACTGATTGGGTGGCCATGGCATGCTATGCTAGGTGTCAACCATGTTCTATGATGTGCCTGAAATGATTTAGAGAAATCATTTAAGGTAAGAAAGAGTTCTAATGATATTATGGGATAATATTATTTATCATTACATATAGTAATGAGCCTAGTAAGTCACATATCTACACATGTCACACCTTACCCCTCTGTAAGGCATAACATGATCCCATAGAATACCTAATGAACTATCGAACCTCACCTACCGATAACTCATTAAGCATCCTGCAAAGGATTTTAAAACAATTTTCTTACTTTTATAAGTGGTGAGCATTTTCTAATAGGTATTAAAATCATTAATCGGAAGATTTAAAACTAGTAAAAATTTTTGTCCCATTTTATTTTTCCGTAAATTTTATAGAAATTTCGGATGAGTGTCGTCTGTATTTTGAGAAAACAGTTCTTTAAATACCTGTAAAAAACACTTTCAATTATTTATCTTAACCACTTCTTCAAATTCACAATCATCCCAATCAATTTCAACATCATTTATCAATCTCCAAAAATTCAAATCCACAATTTCCAATATTCAACAATCATCAAAATATAATTAATTAATTTCATTCAATTTAAAACAAAATACTTCCATTTTTAAATCACTCCATTTGGAGTTTTGTAGCTCAAGTTATAGCCATTTGAATCATGGCTGCCGGATTGGACTTAACCAGATTACAGGTACCAAACTGTTCGCGTTTTAGGTCACCAAATTTGGGTGGCTAAATGACTTGGTTAAGGGCATAATTTGGGTTTGTGTTCTTCGTGAAAGTTTTAGGTCTACATCTCAGCTATCCACTAGTAAAATTTCAGGTCATTTGGACCTGTCTAGCCCAAGTTGTGGCCAAATGAACAGACACTGTTCATTTGGTCTTTTTATACAGGTCAGACTGCATAAGTCCGAATTTGGTCAATTTGTTCACTAGGTTTTGGTCACTTTTTGGGCATGATTCCTCCTAAATGAAAATTGTGTTATTTTGTGTCTAGTTTCATTCTCAATTAGCCTCACACCAATTGGACTTGTAAATTTTTAGTTTTGGTCCCTGAAAGGGACCTTAGTCCTGCTGCTTGCAGCATGACCCTAAGCAATCCGAATTTGCATTTAGTTCCAACACTTCTAACATACTCCAATTGGTCACAAATAACCATTTCTCATCTCAAACCAAGTCCAACACACCATTTAACACATTCTCACATTTTTATCTCTAAAACCCTAGATGCCAGAACCCTAGTTCATGCCATTTGTTGCATTTAACTAATTAAACACCTATACACATGCTTCCTTAACTCATTCAAGCTTACCTACTCTACTAATTCAATTAAAACACATGTATACACCCATCAAACCCTAGCTGGCTGAAATTTACATATGGTCCCTCAATAAAAATTTTCTTTTTATTTAAAGTTTATCCAACTAAAAACACATGTATTAAACTCAAAATTCCAAAGTAAATAGCTTACCTCAACTTTGATTTCAATAACCCAATTTCTTCTTTCTTTTCTTCTTTCTTTCTCGCTCAATCTCCTCTTCTAGTTGCCAAAACAAGTTTTAACTATGGTGAGTAATTTTTCTATGGTGATGTTTTTAGTTTCTTAAGCTCAAAGATGAGCTTTAATGGTGATTTGGTGAGGGAGAGTTGAGGGAGAAGTGGGGCGGCACATGTTAGTAGTATGCCCTAGAGCATATCATTTAGTATGTATCTTGTATATATTTTTATTAATAAAAGGCATTTCCACTTTTCCGTGTACATAATATATTTATGTGTAATAGAAAAGGTCCATTGATATTTTGTTAGAAATATTATTCTTAAGTTGTTAAGAATATGAGTGACAATATTTCTAGCACAAAGTATCATAAATAGGTTCACAATCGAGGATACTTCATAATAAGGACATGACTTATCCAGAAAGATTGTATTCATGTTTGTTCCGAAGTTATTTATATGAGATATAAATAAGATGGAATGGTGAGTCTCATGCCATATGACAAACATGATAGGCACTTATAAATGATAAGTAGGCCGAACCAGTGACACTTATGACAAGCACATGGAGTTTACTCTTGTCAATGTTTTGTCATAAATCATATCAGTGCATATAATCTTTAGACCTGAGATAGCACAGTTATCTTGTATATAGGTAGTTTGAGTTTGATCTTTGCTTTCATACATGCATGTATGGGTATATGGGCATGTGTTAGCTCCTACTAGTTATATATGGAGGTAGGTGTTGATCAAGATGGAATCTGTTCCTCTAAGTAAATAGAGATAAAATCCTATGTTCATTTAATTGTTCTTGATGTTTCAAGTTCTGGCCAGACAGATAGATTTATTCGAAAAGAGTTTACGATGAGAAAATCTTTTAATCAAGAACTGGAATTAAAAGAGAACATAATATTCATAGCAAATGGAGTTTGACATAAACCATGACTCTAGCTTGAGTTGGGATTTTTATGTGAGAGATTCTAGTGCGTGGTAACATATGATTATAGGTTCATTTAAGGTAAACCTTATTACTAATTGGGTGGCCATGACATGCTATGCTAGGTGTTAACCATGGTCTATGAGGTTCATAAAATGATTTAGAGAAATCATTTATGGTAAGAAAGAGTTCTGATGATATTAAGAGTTGATATCATGTCTCATTGCCAATTAGTGATGAGCCTAGTAAGTCACACACGTATACAAGTTATCACCTATTTAAATATGATTTAATTAATTAATTAAAGAGTTTAATTGATTAATTAAATAGGTTTGGTTTGCAATTAAATTGCAAAGTCCCTAGCATGACTTGAAATCAAATCTAGATTATTGGATGTATAATATAAGTTAAATTTATATTTAAAGTGTTTAAATATGAATTTAATTAATGAGAAATTAATTAATAGAGATTAATTAATTAATTTATATTTGATATAAATTAATTAGAAGAAGAAAAATAATTATTTTGGGTTGAGAACTCAAAATTAAGACACTGGGGCATTTTGGTCATTTTGCAGTGTGACACGTGGCACCATGAGATGGTGACACATGGCATAACACATAAGCTTGCCAAATGTTTTTTAATCATGTAAGATGATTAAAATCAAGATTAAATATAGGTTTGACACTTGGCACAATGTGATTGGGTCACTTAAACCTAGAGCTAATCAAAGGGTGACATGTGGCAAGGGTTTAATGTGTTAACCTAGCTATTTAAGTGTTGTTATGAGAAAATAAAATACAACCAGCAGCCACACTCCTTTGTCACGCCACTTTGAGGGTTTTCTTCTCTTCTTCTTCATCTCTCATCAATTCAAAGAGATTAGCCATCAATCTCTTGAATTAAGAACACTAGAAATTGTTTCTAGTGTCCTGTTTACATCTTTAATCTCTTAAAAGGCAGAACTTGATTTTCTAATTAATAGAAAAAGCTTTAGAAGCTATTCAAGGGCTTCCATAGGTGTTCTTGGTGTGGACAAGCTAGAGGGACAACATCTGGTGTCCTGAAGACGAATCTCAAAGGCGCAGACATTGCGGTGCATCAAGAGGTTAGTGTAATCGTTCTTGATTTAATCTAGGGTTCTAAAATTAATCTGATTAATTTTAAAATCTTAAATGGCAAATACAGATCCAAAAACATATTAAAAGAGTTTTAATATGTTGTTTATCATTGAAATCAAATAGATAAAAATAAATCTTGCATGATGCATATGACCCTAGGTGAAAATTTTTGAATTCAATGGTATAAACTTGTGTTTTTCACGCTTCCGTTCCTTCAGCACATTGATGAAGAAGATGACTTTTTGTTTTTTTTTTAATTTTCTTTTATGAGTTTTTATCCTCTTAGATGACCAAAATTATCCAAATTTTGTTTCTTTTTAATTAGTGTTTATTACATCATGCATGATGTCATGCATGATGTCACCAATTTTCACTTTTCCTTTTTCTTTTTTTTTTCTATTTATTTTTCTATTAGTTCTTTATTTTAATTCTCGATTTTGAATTTTTCTTTTCTCCGATTTTATTTGACAGTTAGGTCAGGAGTCAGCTATCGGGGTCAATTGACCAAATTGCCCCTCATCGGTTTGATCCGGTTTGCAAATAATTCAATATTTCTTCTGGCTCCCTAACCTAATTATTTGACTGGGTTCACAGTTCTTTTTCGTGATTTTCTCTTTACCACTATGTTCACAATAGTCCTTAGGATCGTGGTGTCATATTTTACGGTTTGAAATTTGAGTTTAAATCGACTTCGCAATTCTTCCCGAGAAGGTCACCCATCGCTGTGACTCTCGGCTCGTTTAACTTGTTATGTTCTGTTTTTCTTATTTATACTTAACTAATTGACAATTACTAATTATTTATGTTCAGGGCTCATTTAGTTGTCTTAGTTTTGGTTCTAATCCCCTTAATTATCTAGACCAATACCGATCACTGGAATAATGAAATATACCAGGCTATGCAAATAAGGGTGTTACAATTCACTTGTAACACCCTTAAAATAAATTTCGTCTCGAAATTTTACCTGGTATCAATCTCTAAACAGCTGTGAGTGATGTCTCCTCATGTCCTCCTCTCGTTTCCAAGTAGCCTCCTGGCCCGAATGGATGGTTCCACAGCACCTTCACCAATGGTATTTGCTTGTTTCGTAACTGCTTCACCTCATAAGCCAGAATCTTTATGGGTTCTTCCTCATATGTGAGGTTTGGATTCACTTCAATTTCTTCTATCGGTAGTACATGAGATGGGTCTGATCGATACCTCCTCATCATAGACATATGGAAGATGTTATGTATCTTCTCCAACTTTGGAGGTAGCGCCAAACGATATGCCAAAGGACCCATTCTTTCCAGAACCTCATATGGCCCAATGAAACGAGGACTCAATTTCCCCTTTCTGCCAAATGTCATGATTTTCTTCTAAGGAGAAACCTTGAGGAATACTTTCTCACCCACTGCATACTCAATATCTCTTCTCTTTAAATCAATGTAGGACTTCTGACGGTCTGACGCAGTCTTAAGTCTATCTCTGATCACCCTGATCTTCTCCTCGGTCTGCTGAACAATTTCGAGCCCAATCATCTTCCTTTCACCCATGTCATCCCAACAGAATGGGTTCTACATTTTCTGCCATACAAAGCTTCATATGGAGGCATCCCAATGCTTGATTGGTAACTGTTGTTGTAAGCAAACTCAATCAAAGGCAAGTGTGTGTCCCAACTGCCCTCAAACTCAATCACACAAGCCTGTAGCATGTCCTCCAAGATCTAAATTACCCTCTTAGATTGGCCATCTATCTGTGGGTGGAATGTCATGCTGAAGTTCAATTTAGTTCCTAGGGCTCTCTGAAGACTACCCTAGAATCTAGAAGTGAACCTAGGATCTCTGTCAGATACGATGGATACTGGCACTCCATGTAGTCTCACAATCTCATCTATATATAACTTGGCCAATCTTTCTAAACTATAGTCCATCCAAACTGGCAGAAAATGAGCAGACTTGGTTAGTCTGTCAACAATGATCCAAACTGCATCATGACTCTTCTGTGTCTTCGGAAGTCCCATCAGAAAATCCATTGTTATTCTCTCCCATTTCCATTCCGGTACTAGTAGTGGATGTAACAACCCAGCGAGTACTTGATGCTCTGCCTTCACTTGCTGACAAGTTAGGCATTTGGAAACAAACTCTGCCACATCTCTTTTCATACCCATCCACCAGTAATGCTCCTTTAGCCCTCTATACATTTTTGTGCCACCAGGGTGCATAGCAAAAGGAGACTCATGTGTTTCCTTCAAAATGATCTGTCTCAAATCAACATCATTAGGAACACACATTCTACCCTGGTGTAGCAATAGACCATCAACTCTTACTGAGAATTTTGGTTTCTTGCCCTGCTGGACTTCTTCTAACAATTTCTGATACTTCTGATCATTCTGAGCTGCCATTCTGATCTGATCAATCAACACTAGTTGTACATGCCATGCAACTGTTGTCTGCCCCTCATCATTAATCTCTAAGCTAGCATGTAATAATCTCATCTCATGTACCATAAACAAAGGAGTAACCCGTAGACTTGCCATAGTCTTGCGACTTAAGGCAGCAAACACCACATTTGCTTTCCCTGGCTGATAGTCTATCAAACAATCATAGTCTTTTATGAACTCTAACCATCTCCTCTGTTTCAAACTCAACTCATTCTGAGTGCCCAAATACTTCAAACTCTTATGATTTGTGTAGATGTAGTACTTTGCCCCATACAAATAGTGTCTCCGGATCTTAAGAGCAAACACTATAGCTATAAGCTCCAAGTCATGTGTCGGATAGTTCCTCTCATGCGGTTTTAGCTGGCATGATGCATAGGCAATGACATTTTGATCTTGTATCAAGATACAGCCTAACCCATTATGAGAAGCATCACTATAAACTGTATATTCTTTACTCGGTGTAGGTAAAGTCAGGACTGGAGCCTTAGTCAAACACCTCTTTAATTCATCAAAACTTCATTGGCATTTATCCGTCCACTGAAATTTCACATCTTTCATAAGCAGCTTGGTCAATGGAGATGCTAACATTGAAAATCCCTTCATAAATCGACGATAGTATCTAGCTAACCCCAGAAAACTGTGAATCTCCGTGATATTTCTGGGTGGCCTCCAATTAAGGACAGCTTCTATCTTACTTGGATCAACCTTGATGCCCTTTACCGATACTACATGCCCTAAGAAAGATATTTCTTTCAGCCAAAATTCACATTTTGACAATTTAGCGTATAGCTGTTTCTCCCTCAAAGTCTGCAGTACAATCCGCAGATATCTATCATGCTCTTCTGCACTCCTCAAATAGACCAATATATCATCTATGAATACCACAACAAACTGATTGAGGTATGGTCTGAAGATAGTGTTCATCAGATCCATAAAAGCAGCTGGAGCATTAGTTAACCCGAATGGCATGATCAAGAACTCATAATGGCCATAATAGGTTCTGAAGGCAGTTTTAGGAATACTCTGCTCTTGTACTTTCAGCTGATAATAACCTAATCTCAGGTCAATTTTGGAGAGCACAGCTGCACCCCTCAATTGATCAAACAAGTCATTAATGCGCGGCAATGGATATCTATTCTTTATTTTCACCTTATTCAACTGCCGATAGTCAATACATAAGCGGAGAGTGCCATCTTTCTTCTTAACAAACAACACTGGTGCTCCCCAAGGTGACACACTGGGGCGAATAAAGCCCTTGTCAAGTAGCTCTTGCAACTGCACTTTCAACTCTTTCAATTCTGCAGGTGCTATTCTATATGGTATTATGGAGATTGGGTCCATACTAGGCATAATATCAATCTCAAACTGCACCTCTCTTTCTGGTGGTAATCCTGACAATTCATCAGGAAACACATTCGGAAAGTCACATACAATAGGGATGTCCTTCAGTGCTGGACTCCCCACTTGGATGTCTATCACATGTGCCAAGTATGCTTCACACCCCTTTCTGATCATCCTTCTGGCTAGTGCAGCCGAAATAATGTTTGATGGCAGTAAATGCCTATCCCCATGTATTACCACATCACCGTACATAGGGAGACCAAAAGTGACTATCTTCAGTCTACAGTCAATCATGGCGTGATGCCTGGCTAACCAATCCATGCCTAAGATAATATCATAATCTCTGAAGGGAATTTCAATCAAATCTGACAGAAAAACATGTCCTTGGATTACCAAAGGACAGTCTCTATAGATTCTGTTGACCCGAACTTCTTGTCCTAACAGACTAGTTACTAGCACCTCAAAACCCATTTTGACACACAGAACAGCTAGTGAACTGACTATGCTAGCACTAACATATGAGTGGGTTGAACCCGGATCAAACAGCACAAATACATCTTGATCAAAGATAGAGAATGTACCAGCTACAACATCAAAAGTCTCAGCCTCTTCTCGCTGTCTCATTATATAAACCCTTGCTGAAGCACTTCCTTATCTTTGGTGACCAACGATTACCACATTTGCTGAAGCAGTGCCTCTACCTCTGCCTCTTCCTCTGCCAACTGATTGTGAACCTCTAGGAGCAGGACTTTGAATAGATCCTTCGGCAGTAGTAGGAGCTGGACCGAATCTAGGAGCACTAGTGCAGTCTTTAGCTAAATGGATCTTGCCTCCACAGTTAAAGCAGGCTCCTGTTGCTCAATAGCATTCTCCCCCATGAATCTTGCCACAAGTCTCACAGAGGCAGGCAGGATATGAACCCTTGCTCGACTATTAACCAAACCTAGGGGGTCTCTATCCAGAGAATCTGCCCCTTCCAAATCTTCCACCTCGACCTCTGCTAGGTCCACCAAATTTCTTCTTCTTTCTAGAGGTACCACTAGAACTTGGCTCTACTGTGACAACCCCTTACCCGGCTACAGTGTAGCCGAGCAAGTTATGCCACTCAGTGTGCCAGAGCACCAATTTATGTTTCTTTTACAATTTATCCCTTTATAATTCATTTATTTTCAATTTTGATAAATCTGAATTTATCCGCAAATTTTATAGAAAATCCGGCCGAGTGCCGGCTGTAAATTGGAAAAACAGTTATTCTGAACCTGTTTAAAAACACTTCCAAAATAATTTCCAAATCCAAACTCCATTATACACATTCAACTCAATCTCAAATCATAATACTATTTTCAAAACTTTTCTGTTCACTTCATCATTTGAAGCATATTCACAATAATTCTTAACATTTCATTTTTTTCAACATACATAATGCAGAAAACCTCAATAATATGAAATTTCATATATTTACATTAATATATAATTACAGGAGTTTATAATTACAATCCAAACCAATACAAAATGCAAAATACAAAAGGGCCACCTATAGTCCTAATGTCCTACCATATGCAGTGCAGATGTGAGGTAACTCTGGACTCCTGATGCAGCTCTGAAGACTCACCCCGTCTGATGTCTGCTGGGCTCCCCAGCTAGGTCTCCAGTACCTGCGCATGGCAAAAGCGATGCGCTAAGCAATTCTGCTTAGTGGTGACAATATAAAATAAAATAAAATATGATAAAACAAAGATGCAGAATGTGTGTTTACAATTTTTGGTAGACTTAACTTCTGATATTATTTGCATTATTATTCAATTAAAATTTTGGTAAGGTTCTTCAACATTGCTCGAGTAACCCATACTAATTGACTGGACTGGATAAACGGGTAAACTGGCACTAGGTACTAAGTACCTCGGACCATCACAACATCGGTCACATTGTGCCTCCCGGTGTGCAACAGAACAACTAATAAGCTGTAATAATTATCAGGGTTAAAACCCAAGTATATCAACTCAAATAACATAGCCAAAGGCTATTATGTCACAGAATGGCATGGGAATCCATGAAACACAGAATGGCATGAACCATATGTAGTACTGCTAACAGAACCCTATTGGCATGCCAAGCTATCCAAACCAATCTTGTTAGGTATACTAGGGCATTTTACACTTTTAAGTTTCACAATTTTTGAATTTCAAGTTTTGGTGTTACTATTCACTTCATTAGTTAACCAAAATATTGACTTTTACATAAGCAATAGGTACATTGGTTCTAATATCACCAACATACCACATTTTGCATTTTAAACATGTTGGTTTTGGTTGCCAAAACCATTTCTAAGCTTAATATTAATTGAGCAGAATTTTCAATTTTCATATCTTATTTTTACTGTTCCATTGGTCAATTTTGCAGTGGGAATTTGGAAAAATGATCAACATGAAAGTTATTCCTTATTTTGTCTAGTTAAATTTCCTTTTTTGAATCACTCCATTTGGAGTTTTGTAGCTCAAGTTATGGTCCAAAAACCAAAACTGGCCAGATTGAAATTTTTCCAAACTGACCATATCTATGGTGCAGTGAATAGTAACTGTAACTCACTTGTTGGATAGGTTATAGTCATAATTTGGGTTAGGTTCCTTCATGACAGTTGTTGTTCTATATCTCAGCTTGTTGCTGGTAAAATTTCAAGTCAATTGGACCTTTCTACATTGAGTTATGGCCAAATGAACAATCACTGTTCATTTGGTCATTCTGCAGAAATAGACTGCAGGACACCCGGCTGGTTTCTTCACCAAAGTTGTGCCATTATGTGTTTAGTTTCATGTCCAATTGGCCTTGCACCAATTAAACCTCTACAATTTAAGTTATGGGTACCCAAACCTACTGGACTCAAGTCCAATTCTGCAGGTCACTCCATTCTGCAGGTCACTTTCATGGCAGCCACACTAAACCCAATCCCATCACTCAACATACTTCATTTTTAATTTAAACAAAACTAAATGGTCACTAATTGACCATTAAAACCTATTTTCATCATCACATGGTCAAAATCCCATTTTTCCACCCAAACCCTAACTCACACATTACCCTTCATGCATTTTCATTGCATTTCTTCAATTCACTTAGTAAATACATATTATGGGCAGCCATGATAGTCTTTTAATTTCATTAAACTCAACACAATCAAACCCTAACCATGGCTACCAAAAATCTAAGGTTTCCATCCCAATGGTATTCAATAATTTTTCTTTGCAATTTGCATATATTCAAAGTTCTTAACATGAATTTAAAGAAAAATTCATGGTTGGGTCACTAACCTCAAAGGAGAGAGATTTTCCCACTTGCTAAAGCTCTTGTTTTCCTCTTCTTTTTGCTCCCAAAAGAATCAAAAAGGTGTAAGAGCAAGTTTTTGTGTTGAGAAATTTAAGTTTTAATGGATAGAAACCCAAGAAATCAAGCTTGGGTAAAGCTTGGTTATGGAGGGCAATGGTGAAGGTTTTACGTCAAGGAGAAGAAGAGAGAAGAGGTCTGATTTTTCTTCTTCACTTTCTGCCCATTTAGTCTCTTTTATATACCTTAGTGACATGTGTCAACACTTGATTGGGTTGGAGACTTTTAATGACATCCTTATGATGTCATAATTTCAATTTCGTTCATTTTTCCATCCTTTTTTTGTCCAATTAATTTCAATTAAATTTTTAACAACATTTAATCATATTTTATGTTATATAAATTATTTATTTAACTGGACAAGTTGGCCTAAAAATCATCTCTGAAGACGAAATGACTAAAATGCCCTCCGTTTGGCTTAACGGGCCAAAATTGTCTTTACCGATTTAAAATTTTTTCTAAGTATTTTCTTGGCATTCTAATGCTATAAGAACCTCAATGACCCTTCTCTGGAGTCCCAAAATTTATTTTATAATTTTTCCTAAATTTTTTTCTTATT
Source organism: Hevea brasiliensis (assembly GCF_030052815.1). Classification (NCBI taxonomy): domain Eukaryota; kingdom Viridiplantae; phylum Streptophyta; class Magnoliopsida; order Malpighiales; family Euphorbiaceae; genus Hevea; species Hevea brasiliensis. Next base: position 60,371,469 of record NC_079493.1, read on the forward strand.
AATTATTTGAGTTAATTTTTAGTTCCTCACTTTAGTTTAAATATTTTTCCGAACGTTCTCGCTGTCCAGATCAACACTGGTCACCAGAACAGTAGACTGGACCGACTAGCTAAAATGAGGATGTTACATCTACTGACTTTTCCTCCTTATCTTTTTCTGATTTCTCAGCTTTCTCTGATTTTTCCTTTACTGGGTTCGCTTCTGTTTCAATTCTCTCCAACTCAAGTGCTTCAGAAATAAGTTCTGAAAAATTGCTGTGTCTGAATCTCACTACTTGCATCCTCAAACTAGGCTTCAAACCCGTCTCAAATCTCTTGCACCTTGCCTTGCTGGTGGAAAGGAGACTCCCAGCATAGTGGCTTAAGCGGGAGAACTCTCTCTCATATTCTACCACTGTTCTGTTGCCTTGTTTTAGACTCAGAAATTCTTGTTACTTTTGATCCACATATGCGTTTGGGACGTATTTTTATCTGAATTCTCTTATGAAGTCATCCCAGGTCAGTACTGGTGGTTCAGCCAAACTGTGGGAAATGGTCTTCTACCAATCATACGCATCCCCTTGCAATAGTGACATAGAATATTCAAACTTCAACTCATCTAGGCAGTGCAGCTTCTTACACACTCTATCCATCCTTTCAAGCCATTGCTCTGCGTCTAAAGGGTCCACTGTACCCTTAAACTCTATAGCCTCATACTTTAATAACTTGTCATACTGTCTGGCTAGAGGCAGTGGTTGTACCACAAATGTTTGGGTTGGAGCTTGAGCAGGCATACCCCCAACCATTTATTGAAACATCGTAGCCATCTGCTGTGCGAACTGTGTAGGAAACTGCAGCATTTGTGGAGCTAGTACTACTGATCCACTGACATTTTCTAGAGTTGGGGCTTCCCCTTGTGCCTCAGCTTCAACAAATTGCTCAACTGAGCTATCCCTTTCTTCCATATCAATCTGAAGTTAGGGAATCTCCTGAACAAATAACACAAGGAGATTTCCCTCTGTTAGTTCATATTTATGATGTAATGCACTGTATGTAACAAATAAGGATATTGAGCAGTTGTACTTAACAAAGAAAAGGCACAAATTCATTGGTTAAAACATACTTCAAAAATTTGCTCTGATACCACTAAAACATGTCACACCTTACCCCTCTGTAAGTCATAACATGATCTCGTAGAACACCTAATGAACTACTGAACTTCACCTACCGAAAACTAATAAAGTATCCTACAAAGGATTTTAAAACAATTTTCTTACTTTTATAAGTGGTGAACATTTTCTAATAGGTATTAAAATCATTTATTCGAAGATTTAAAACTAGTAAAAATTTTTGTCCCATTTTATTTTTTCGTAAATTTTATAGAAATTTTAGCAGAGTGCCGTCTGTATTTTGATAAAACAGTTCTTCAAATACCTGTAAAAAGCACTTCTAATTATTTATCTCAACCACTTCTTGAAATTCACAATCATCCCAATCAATTTCAACATCATTTATCAATCTCCAAAAATTCAAATCCACAATTTCCAATATTCAACAATCATCAACATACCATTAATTAATTTCATTCAATTTAAAACAAAATACTTCCATTCATATTTCATTAAAGATAAAACAATTTATATACATCATTACAAAATTTTATATTAAGAGAAATTCAAACTAAAATTTATTACAAACTTTATACAAATTGCTCAAGACCAGTTTTACATGTCCATACCTTTACATACATTACATACATCAAAATAAATTTTTACAGTCAGGGTATAAAATATACCCGATAGACTTTAGAGTAGGTAGCTCCTCGGTCCTCAGCAGCTCACTCTGCTGCTCTTCTAGTCTCTATATCTACGACAGCAATAACAGCCATCGATGAGTACTAGGACTCAGTGGTGCACAATATACTAAAATAAACTTTATGCGGAATTTAAATCACATTTATTCAAAATTTGGACTGAACATGAGAATTAAATACAAAACATGAATTATCAGATTTTAATCCAAACAATTTCATTTCAAAGTATCAAAACCAATTTCATAAAACCCACAGTTATATCATGCCATTCGAAACAAATATAATCTCAATAGCCAGAGGCTAAAGAGAAGTCACATCACAAGGCTAGCTAGCTCAAATATATGGGAACCCATTCTTTTTCTTCTTCTACTGGCACACACCTCAATACTTCAGCTAGAGAAGGAATCAAAATTCGAAACTGATTACCCCCACTAGTCATGCTAGTGAGGTGTTTAAATATATGGTCATGACACTGTGGTTTCAAAACTTATCTTAACAATTTACTAAACATTGCCATTTCAAATATACACAAATAACTTTTAACAATTTAAATAAAAAACACAATAAATATTTCATCACAATGATGTCACAATTCAATATTTCAAATTATTCAAAACAATATGCAGAAGAAAATTTACAGAAATTCTACATTGTGCACAAACCTTATATGAGTCGCCTTTTGGCCTTAACTCGACACTTCGGGTTCCTTCTCGGTATTCTTTTCCACTGAAACATACAGTTTCATACCACATTTTAGTTACTAAATTTGTTGGTTTTGGTTGTTTACTCAAAATCTAAGTCTTTTAGGAAAATTTGCAAATTTTCAGTTTTGGTATCTTATGTTGCACTGTTCCATTGGTCATTTTTCTGTTAGAATTTGGCAAAACTTTCTTCACAGAAAATGTTTCATATTGTCTTAAATTTATTCTCCTTTTTGAATCACTCCATTTTGAGTTTTTTTAGCTCAAGTTATAGCCATTTGAATCATGGCTACCGGATTGGACTTAACCCAGATTTCTGGGTACCAAACTGGTTCTGGCAGTTTTAGGTCATCAAATTTGGGTGGCCAAATGACTTGGTTAAAGGCATAATTTAGGTTTGTGTTCGTCATGAAAGTTTTAGGTCTATATCTCAACTGTCCACTGGTAAAATTTCAGGTCATTTAGACCTGCCTAGCCCAAGTTATGGTCAAATGAACAAACACTGTTTATTTGGTCATTTTTGTACAGGTTAGACTGCATAAGTCCGGATTTGGTCAATTTGTTCACTAGGTTTTGGTCACTTTTTGGGCATGATTCATGAATAAAAATTGTGTCATTTTGTGTCTAGTTTCATTCCCAATTGGCCTCACACCAATTAGACTTGTAAATTTTCAGTTTTGGTCCCTGAAAGGGACCTTGGTTCTGCTGCCTACAGCATGACCTTAAGCAATCCGAATTTACATTTGGTTCCAACACTTCTAACATACTCCAATTGGTCACAAATGACCATTTCTCACCTCAAACCAAGTCCAACACACCATTTAACACATTCTCACATTTTTGTCTCCAAAACCCTAGTTGCCACAACCCTAGTTCATGCCATTTGTTGCATTTAACTAATTAAACACCTATACAAATGCTTCCTTAACTCATTCAAGCTTACCTACTCTACTAATTCAAATACATGTATACACCCATCAACCCCTAGCTGGCCAAAATTCACATATGATCCCTCAACAAAAATTTTCTTTTCATTTAAAGTTTATTCAACTAAAAACACATGTATTAAACTCAAAATTCCAAAGTAAATATCTTACCTTAACTTTGAAGTTTAATAACCCAATTTCTTCTTTCTTTTCTTCTATCTTTCTTGCTCAATCTCCTCTTCTAGTTGCCAAAACAAGTTTTAACTATGGTGAGTAATTTTTGTATGGTGAGATTTTTTAGTTTCTCAAGCTCAAAGATGAGCTTTAATGGTGATTTGGTAAGGGAGAGTTGAGAGAGAAGTGGGGCGGCACCTTGATGAAGAAGATGACTTTTTGTTTTTTTTTTTTTCTTTTCTTTTATGAATTTTTATCCTCTTGGAAGATCAAAATTATCCAAATTTTATTTCTTTTTAATTAGTGTTTATTACATCATGCATGATGTCATGCATGATGTCACCAATTTCCACTTTTCCTTTTTCTTTTTTTTTTCTATTTATTTTTTCATTAGTTCTTTAATTTAATTCTTGATTCTGAATTTTTCTTTTCTCTGATTTTATTTGACAGTTAGGTCAGGAGTCAGCTCTCGGAGTCAATTGACCAAATTGCCCCTCGCCGGTTCGATCTGGTTTGTAAATAATTCAATATTTCTTCCGGCTCCCTGACCTAATTATTTGACTGGCTTAACAGTTCTTTTTCATGATTTTCTCTTTAACACTGTGTTCACAATAGTCCTAAGGACCGCGGCGTCACATTTTACAGTTTGAAATTTGAGTTTAAATCGACTTCGTAATCCTTCCCGAGAAGGTCACCCATCGCTGTGACTCTCGGCTCGTTTAATTTCTTAAGTTCTGTTATTCTTTTTTATACTTAACTAATTGACAATTACTAATTATTTGTGTTCAGGGCTCATCTAGTTATCTTAGATGTGGTTCTAATCCCCTTAATTATCCTGACGGACACCGATCACCGGAATAGTGAAATATACCAGGCTATGCAAATAAGGGTGTTACAACACAAGTTAATCATCATGTAAAATGTGATATAATTGATTAATTAAAGAGTTTAATTAATTAATTAAATAGGTTTGGTTTGCAATAAGATTGTAAAGTCCCTAGCATAACTTAAAACCAAATCTAGGTTATTGGATGTATAACGTAAATTAAATTTATATTTAAATTGTTTAAATATGAATTTAATTGTAAGAAATTAATTAATGGAGATTAATTAATCAATTAATTTATATTTGATATAAATTAATTTGAAGAAGAGAAATTATTATTTTGAGTTGAAAACTCAAATTAAAATATAAAAGTAAGATTAAATCATATGGTGACATGTGGCACCATGAGATGTTGACACATGGCATCATATGATCTTGTCACTTGTCTTTCTATGATGAAAGACCACTTTTTATTATTTAAATGGAGCTTGACACTTGACTCCATAGGATAAAGTCAACCAAAAACAAGATGGGATCTTGTGGTGACATGTGGCAAGGAGTTAGTGAGGTTTGACTTTACTATAAAAGGGAAAAAGGAAGAAAGAGAATTCATTCTCTTCTTCTTCTTCTTCAAAGTGGACGGCAACTTGGTGTTCTCCTCTTCTATTCATTTTCTCACTTGATTCAAAGAGAAATTATTTGTTTTCTTTGAATTAAAAGTGTTAGAAATTGTTTCTAATTCACTAAACATCTTTTAACCTTCACTAAAGCATTAAACCCCATCATCAAGTGGTTGGTAAGGCTTGAGAGATAAGATTTGGGGCTGCCATTGTTTTAACTTGGTGTGCTTGTGGTGGACAAGCTAAAGATACTATAATTGTAACACCCTCCCGATAGCAATTCCGTACATTCTACTGTTCCGGTGACCGGTGTCGGTCCGGACAGCTAGAACGTCCGGAAAAAATATTTAAACTAAAGTGAGGAACCATAATTAACTCAAATATTGATAAGAAAAATTTAGTAAAAATTTTAGAAATAAAATACAAACAAGTTAAACGAGCCGGTGCCCTAGCGATGGGTAACCAGAGGGAAGTTGCGGTTCTCGCAATGAGGAGCCCTAGACCCGGGGAAAAATTCATAAAATAATTTTTGGGACTCCAGAGAAGGGTTATTGAGGTTCCCATGGCATTAGAATGCCAAGAAAATACCTAGAAAAATTTTTCAATCGGTACAGACAATTTTGACTCGTTAAGCCAAACGGAGGGCATTTTGGTCATTTGGCCTTCAGAGGTGATTTTTGGCCGACTTGTCCAGTCGAGTAAATAATTATTATGACATAAAATATGAATAAACATTACTAGAAATTAAATTGAAAATGAGTAGTGGAGGAAAGAAAAGAAAAATACAATATATGCAATTTATGACATCATTGTGATGTCATTTAAAATTACCAACCAATCACAATTAAGAAACCATTTGACTAACTAATTAAAGAGATAAATAAAGACTAAGGAAGACCAAAAACCAGCAGCCATCCCTCTTTCCTCAAGTGCAGCCGAAACCTTTGATTTCCCTAAACCTCCATTAATCCTTCAACCAAAGCTCAATTTCCTCCTTCATTTCACCCTAAAACCCTAGAGATCTTTCACTAAAATTTGTTCTTACACCTTGCAAAACCTTTTAGCAGCCAAGAAGAAGAGAAGAAAGTGAAGAATTTGAGCTTTTGAAAAGCTCCTAAGTGAGGTTAGTGCTATACTTTCACTCTCACTCCTTTAATCCTTGCTAGAGCATCATTTTAAGTTAAGAAATTGTAAGAATTTGAAGTAAATCATATATGTTAGAGTATCTTCAATTTTCGGCAGCCCTAAGGAAGGATGAGTTTGATTGTTTTAATGAATTTATAGTGGCTAGAAATGATGTTTAAGGTATGAATATGCATGGATGTTGAACTAGTGTGCTAATTGAGGTTTATGGGTAAATTGAATTGGACATTAGGGTTTTGAGAAGTAAAAATTGATTTGGCTTATGAAACTGTTAAAGAACACTCTAATGGTCAATTAGTGACCATTTGAGGTATGTTGACCATAAATTGGACTGAAAAATGGCATGGCAAAGTGGAATGGTAGGCTGCCTAAAGACAGCAGAATGGTGACTGAGATTTCAGTCCAATTACACAGCCATAACTTTGCCTGTGTTGGTCCAATTGGTGTTTGGCCAATTGGACATGAAACTAGGCTTATAATGGCATATTTTTGCTGAAGAAACCATGCCCAAAAGACCAAAGCAAGAGGACCAAAAGTTGGCCCCAATCCGGACACCCTGCAACTGATTCTGCAGAATGACCAAATGAACAGTAACTGTTCATTTGGCCATAACTCACTGTAGATTTGGTCAATTGACCTGAAATTTTTACAGCAATAATTTAAGACATAGACAAACAACTTTCATGAAGAAACCTACCCCAAATTATGGCCATAACCAATTCAAAAATGCAATCACAGTCACTGTTCATGTTACTGTAGATATGGTCAATTCTGCAGATTGGCAATCCGGCCAGCTGTGGTTTTTGAGCCATATCTGGAGCTACAAAACTCCAAATGGAGTGATTCAAAAAAAGAAATTCAACTAGACAAAATAAGGAACAACTTTCATGTTTATCATTTCTTCAAATTCCCACTGCAACAGTGTTTAATGAAATAGTAAACATATGCTTCAAAAATTGAAATTTTCTGCCCTCTTGGTTTTAAATTAGAAATGGTAATGGTGACCAATTCCAACAAGTTTTAAAGGCAAAATGTGGTATGTGGGGAGTGCCAAAACCAATGTACCTAATTTCTACCTAAAAGTCAACATATTAGTTGACCAAAGAGGTGAATAGTGACACCGAAATTTGAAATTCAAAGATTGAAGAATTTAAAAGTTTCAAATGCCCTAGTATACCTAACAAGATTGGTTTGGATAGTTTGGCATGCCAAAAGGGTTCAGTTAGCAGTACTGCACATGGCAATATGCCATTTGGTGATTTTATGGCTTTTAGCCATTCTGACTTTGTATTGAGACTTGGCCTTGTGCCTGATGTTATTACAGCTTATTAGCTGTTCTGTTGCACACCGGGAGATGCATATGTGACCGATGGTGTGACGGCCCGAGGTACTAGGTACCCAGTGCCAGTTTACCCGTTATCCAGTCCAGTTGTCTAGTGTAGGTTACTTGGGCAACCAAATGAATGAAAGTGAACAAAGTTAATGAATTAATGTATATACCCATACTAAACAAATGAATCATACACATTCCCTACATATTTGTTTTCTTGCTATTTTCTTTTATTTTATTATTGCACCACTAAGCATTATTGCTTAGCGTTGCTTTTGCCACGCGTAGGTACTGGAGATACAGATCGTGAGCCCAGAGACCATCGGGTGTGTCTATCCCGCAGCTTCGCTCGTCCGTGTCACCTCAACTTCGCAGTTGCATTGGTAGGACACTAGGTGTCATTTTGGCATTCTCAGAATTAATTTTGATTTTCTTATATGTAATTAAACTTGTATAATGTATATTGATGTTCATGTAAATTATGAAAATTGTATTTGTAAATGGAAAAGTAAATGTTTATTTGTTATATATATGTGATCATCACATGTGATGGATGACTGAGAATTGAAATTGAAATGATGAGATCTTGATATTGAGTTTTGTGATGATATTGGAGTTGAGAATGAATGAATTTGTTTATTGGAAGTGTTTTTCACAGGTTCCGAAGAACTGTTTTCTCCATTTTTAGCCTCTGATCACTGATTTTCTTTAAAAATTTTCGGAACCTCAAATAATTTATAATTTCAATAAATGACTTAAATGAACTATATTTCACAAATTATATTCAAAACTATGATGAAAATGAATTAAAAAGAATAAAAATGATTGAGATAAGATAGGGTGTTCCGGTACACAGTGTGACATAGCTTACTCGGACACACTGTAGCTGGGTAAGGGGTGTCACATTTAGTGGTATCAGAGCACGGTTTAGGCGTTTCTGGGCCTAGATTGAGTCCATACCATGCATTGCATTTGTAAGAGTCGAGGTGACACTAATGCAGATCTGTTTGTCTTTCTTATTTTGAATAGGATATGGACCCTTCATCTCAAAGAGCAGTCGAGGAGGAAGTGGAGAGTCATGCTCCACCTGCAGCAGCGGAGACTGGGGGCATGGGAGAACCTGCTCCGCCAGCTCAAGCCGAGCCTGCTCAGCCTCCACAGGCCATGTTCCAACAAATGGCCGACTTCTTTAGACAAATGGCTAGAGTAATGCCAGCACCACCACCACCACCAGCTCCACAGCAGAAATCACACCTGGAAAGGCTAAGAAAGTTTGGGGCGGTGGATTTCTTCGGCAAGAGAGAAGATGACTCTGTTGCAGCCGAGAATTGGTTGAACAGAACGGGCAGAGTCTTAAAACAACTCCACTGCACCCCAGAGCAAAACCTAGAGGCTGCCATATCCCTGTTGCAAGATGATGCCTACGAATGGTGGGACACTGTGTCCAGTGAAGTGCAGCCAGAAGCTGTAACTTGGGACTTCTTTCTCTCCGAATTCAAGAAGAAATATGTGGGTACTGTATACCTGGAAGAGAGAAGAAGAGAGTTTATTAACCTGAGGCAGAGACAGCTATCAGTGGCCGAATATGAGAAGGAATTTGTTCGATTAAGCCGCTATGGAAGGGAGATAGTCCCTAATGAAGCTGAAAGATGTAAGAGATTTGAAGAGGGACTAAATGACAACATCAAGATCCAGCTCACTGCCTTGGGAATCACAGAATTTAGCAAGTTAGTGGAAGCTGCAATAAGGGTTGAAAAAGTAAGAATAAGTGATCAGACCAGAAGGGAGAGACAGCAGAAGATGGGCCAGTGCCGCCTAGCTCATCTCCCGCACTGGGAAGAAGTTCAGAGGTCCACCGCACGGGGTTCAGTCAGCCACATGGTCGTGGTCACCTGTGGGCCCAGTGCCACGCTTCACCCCTAGGAGAGGTCACCCACACCATCGGGGCAGCTCTCCGTGGATGGGGTTCAGGGACCAGCCCCAACATCTTCTCGCATATCCACACCGTCCAAATGGCACAAGGGGGAGTGTTGAGAGTGACTGTGCTCGCTTGAGATGTGGGTCAACAGAGCATCAGTTGAAGAACTGTCCACGCAGAACTACTCCAGCTGCTCCAACACAAGCGGAAAGACCTGCTCCTGCACCACAGAGAGGTAGAAAATCTGGTAGATCTGACGCAGTGGGACCATCACAGAGGCCTGCATCCGAGCCAGCAGAGAGGCCAGATAACAGACCACCTGCCAAAAATTATGCCCTGAGAGCTCAGGAGGAGCAAGATGCCCCGGACGTCATCAAGGGTATGTTCTCCCTCTACACTACACCTGTGCATGCATTGGTGGATCCAGGATCCACTCATTCCTACATTTGCATCAACTTACCCGTAGAAAGGGGGATACTAGTAGGGGAGAGTGACCAAGACATTCTGGTCACTAATCCATTGGGTCACAGTGTAGTGGTGAACAAGGTATACAAGGGTTGCCCGTTAAGGATTCAGGGGTATGAATTCTTGGCAGACCTGATTGAGTTGCCCTTCCACGAGTTTGACGTGATTTTGGGAATGGACTGGTTGTCACGTCATCAGGCAATAGTTGATTGCAAATTGAAGAGAATTTCTCTAAAAACTTTAGAGGGTAATGAGATCACAGTTGTGGGTGAAAGGACAGATTTCTTGTCCAATGTCATCTCAGCCACAGTTGCAAGACGAATGATGAGAAAAGGCTGTGAAGCCTACCTAGCACATGTGGTGGATACTAGGCAGGCTAAGCCAAACCTGAGTGACATACCCACAGTGAGAGACTTCCCAGAGGTATTTCCTGAAGAATTGCCTGGTTTGCCACCAGAAAGGGAAGTTGAATTTGCTATTGAGACACTGCTGGGTACAGCACCTATTTCCATTGCTCCTTATAGGATGGCACCCACTGAATTGAGGGAGTTGAAAACTCAGTTGCAAGAGTTGCTTGATAAGGGGTTCATACGCCCCAGTGTGTCACCATGGGGAGCTCCAGTGCTGTTTGTGAAAAAGAAGGATGGGACTTTGAGGCTTTGTATTGATTACCGGCAGTTGAATAAAGTGACTGTGAAGAACAAATATCCGTTGCCTAGAATTGATGATCTGTTTGATCAGCTGAAGGGAGCAGGAGTATTTTCTAAGATTAATCTCAGATCAGGGTATCATCAGTTGAGGGTGAAGGATGTAGATGTGCCCAAGACTGCATTCAGGACACGATATGGGCATTATGAGTTTCTGGTGATGCCCTTTGGCCTAACAAATGCACCAGTGGCATGTATGGACCTTATGAACCGTATCTTCCATCCATACCTAGATCGGTTCGTAGTGGTCTTTATTGATGATATTTTGGTGTATTCTAAGACCAGGGAAGAACATGATGAGCATTTGAGGATTGTTCTGCAAACCCTGAGAGAAAAAGAGCTGTATGCTAAGCTGTCCAAGTGTGACTTTTGGCTGAATGAGATTGCATTCCTTGGACACATAGTGTCAGCTGATGGGATTAGGGTGGATCCCAAGAAAATAGAAGCAGTGATGGAATGGAAGCCTCCCAGGAATACAACTGAGGTCAGAAGCTTCTTGGGGCTAGCTGGGTATTACAGAAGATTTGTGAAGGGATTTACTTTAATAGCTGCTCCAATGACCAAGTTGTTACACAAGAATGTCAGATTTGACTGGAATGACAAGTGTCAGACCAGTTTTGAGAAGTTGAAGGCTATGTTAACAGAGGCACCAGTGTTAACACAGCCAGTGTCAGGAAAGGACTCCGTGGTCTATAGTGATGCTTCTCATAATGGGTTAGGGTGTGTATTGATGCAAGAGGGGAAGGTGGTCGCTTATGCTTCCAGGCAGCTAAGGCCACATGAACAGAATTACCCTACCCATGATCTAGAGCTTGCAGCAATTATCTTCGCACTGAAGATATGGAGGCATTACTTGTATGGTGAGAAGTGCTACATTTACACGGACCACAAAAGCCTAAAATACTTGCCAACCCAGAAGGAGCTCAACCTTAGACAGAGGCGATGGATTGAGTTCCTGAAGGATTATGACTGTGTAATTGACTACCATCCTGGGAAGGCAAATGTAGTTGCTGATGCTTTAAGCAGAAAATCAATCACAGCTTTGAGATCATTGAATGCCCGTCAAACTTTGGTTCGAGATGGAGCTATTTTGGCTGAGTTGCAAGTGAGGCCAAACCTGCTACAGCAGATTTTAGATGAGCAAAAGGCAGATGGAAAGTTAATGGCCATTATGAGCAAAATCTCAGAGGGAAAAGCAACTGACTATGAGGTGAAGGCAGATGGGTGTCTGTATTATAAAGGAAGACTGTGTGTACCAGATGATGGGGAATTGAAGGCCAGTATTCTAAAAGAGGCACACACCAATGTATATGCTATGCACCCAGGAAGTACAAAGATGTATCATGATTTGAAGCTTCAGTATTGGTGGCCTGGTATGAAGAAGAACATAGCTGACTACGTGACTAAATGCTTGACATGTCAGCAAGTCAAGGCAGAACATCAAGTTCCATCAGGTTTGCTACAGCTTATACGCATACCTGAATGGAAATGGGATCGGGTCACCATGGATTTTGTAAGTGGTCTACCTCTCACCCGAAGAAACATGATGCGGATGGGTGATAGTGATGATTGACGGTCAAGACACTTTCTGCCAGTTAGGACTGACTACTCACTGGAAAAGTTAGCAGAATTGTATGTCAGTGAGATAGTTAGACTACATGGAATTCCACTTTCCATCATATCTGATCGAGACCCAAGGTTTACATCGAGATTCTGGAAGAAGTTACATGAGTCCTTGGGTACACAACTCCACTTCAAAGATGCCTTTCCATCCTCGCATGATGGGCAATCAGAAAGAGTAATCCAGGTAAACAATTGAAACCAATGGAATTGATACAAATATTGAATCAAAATGATAATAATAACATGAAATATATGTCAGGTCCTTGAGGATATGCTGAGGAGTTGTGTCATTGAGTTCGAGGGAAGTTGGGATAGATACCTCCCACTGGCAGAATTTGCATACAACAATAGCTACCAAGCTAGCATCCAAATGGCCCCATATGAAGCACTGTATGGGAGAAAATGTAGAACTCCAGTGTGCTGGACTGAATTGGGCGAAGACAAACGGGTAGGGCCAGACCTGGTGAAACAGGCTGAGGAGAAGATAAAATCAATCAAAGCCAACTTAAAGGTTGCCTCAGACAGAAAGAAATCTTATGCCGACCTGAAGAGAAAAGAAATAGAATATGTGGTTGGCGACAAAGTGTTCCTCAAGGTGTCACCTTAGAAGAAGGTATTGAGGTTTGGAAGGAAAGGTAAGTTGAGCCCTAGGTTCATTGGCCCATATGAAATCATCGAACGTGTGGGTCCAGTGGCCTATAGGCTAGCTTTACCACCAGAGCTGGACAAGATCCACAATGTGTTCCACGTGTCTATGCTCAGAAGATACCGCTCAGATCCTTCACATGTCATCTCCAGAGAAGAAATTGAAATACAACCGGATTTGACATATGAAGAAGAACCTCTACGGATCCTGGCTCGGGAACTGAAAGAGTTGAGGAACAAGCAAATTCCACTGGTGAAAGTGCTATGGAGGCACCACAACACCGAAGAGGCAACTTGGGAAAGTGAAGAGACGATGAGGCAACAGTTCCCTCAACTGTTTGCATCAGGTAAATTTTGAGGACGAAATTTAAATTAGAGGGGAAGAGTTGTAACACCCTCCAGATAGCAATTCCGTGCATTCTACTGTTTCGGTGACCGGTGTCGGTCCAGACAGCTAGAACGTCCGGAAAAATATTTAAACTAAAGTGAGGAACCATAATTAACTCAAACATTGATAAGAAAAATTTAGTAAAAATTTTAGAAATAAAATACAAACAAGTTAAACGAGCCGGTGCCCTAGCGATGGGTAACCAGAGGGAAGTTGCGGTTCTCGCAACGAGGAGCCCTAGACCCAGGGAAAAATTCATAAAATAATTTTTGGGACTCCAGAGAAGGGTTATTGAGGTTCCCATGGCATTAGAATGCCAAGAAAATACCTAGAAAAATTTTTCAATCAGTACAGACAATTTTGACCCGTTAAGCCAAACGGAGGGCATTTTGGTCATTTCGCCTTCAGAGGTGATTTTTGGCCAACTTGTCCAGTCGAGTAAATAATTATTATGACATAAAATATGAATAAACATTACTAGAAATTAAATTGAAAATGAGCAGTGGAGGAAAGAAAAGAAAAATACAATATATGCAATTTATGACATCATTGTGATGTCATTTAAAATTACCAACCAATCACAATTAAGCAACCATTTGACTAACTAATTAAAGAGATAAATAAAGACTAAGGAAGACCAAAAACCAGCAGCCATCCCTCTTTCCTCAAGTGCAGCCGAAACCTTTGATTTCCCTAAACCTCCATTAATCCTTCAACCAAAGCTCAATTTCCTCCTTCATTTCACCCTAAAACCCTAGAGACCTTTCACTAAAATTTGTTCTTACACCTTGCAAAACCTTTTGGCAGCCAAGAAGAAGAGAAGAAAGTGAAGATCCTAAGTGAGGTTAGTGCTATACTTTCACTCTCACTCCTTTAATCCTTGCTAGAGCATCATTTTAAGTTAAGAAATTGTAAGAATTTGAAGTAAATCATATATGTTAGAGTATCTTCAATTTTCGGCAGCCCTAAGGAAGGATGAGTTTGATTGTTTTAATGAATTTAGAGTGGCTAGAAATGATGTTTAAGGTATGAATATGCATGGATGTTGAACTAGTGTGCTAATTGAGGTTTATGGGTAAATTGAATTGGACATTAGGGTTTTGAGAAGTAAAAATTGATTTGGCTTATGAAACTGTTAAAGAACACTCTAATGGTCAATTAGTGACCATTTGAGGTATGTTGACCATAAATTGGACTGAAAAATGGCATGGCAAAGTGGAATGGTAGGCTGCCTAAAGACAGCAGAATGGTGACTGAGATTTCAGTCCAATTACACAGCCATAACTTTGCCTGTGTTGGTCCAATTGGTGTTTGGCCAATTGGACATGAAACTAGGCTTATAATGGCATATTTTTGCTGAAGAAACCATGCCCAAAAGACCAAAGCAAGAGGACCAAAAGTTGGCCCCAATCTGGACACCCTGCAACTGATTCTGCAGAATGACCAAATGAACAGTATTTGGCCATAACTCACTGTAGATTTGGTCAATTGACCTGAAAGTTTTACAGAAACAAGTTAAGACATAGACAAACAACTTTCATGAAGAAACCTACCCCAAATTATGGCCAGAACCAATTCAAAAATGCAATCACAGTCACTGTTCATGTTACTGTAGATATGGTCAATTCTGCAGATTGGCAATCCGGCCAGCTGTGGTTTTTGAGCCATATCTGGAGCTACAAAACTCCAAATGGAGTGATTCAAAAAAAGAAATTCAACTAGACAAAATAAGGAACAACTTTCATGTTTGTCATTTCTTCAAATTCCCACTGCAACAGTGTTTAATGAAACAGTAAACATATGCTTCAAAAACTGAACTTTTCTGCCCTCTTAGTTTTAAATTAGAAATGGTAATGGTGACCAATTCCAACAAGTTTTAAAGGCAAAATGTGGTATGTGGGGAGTGCCAAAACCAATGTACCTAATTTCTACCTAAAAGTCAACATATTAGTTGACCAAAGAGGTGAATAGTGACACCGAAATTTGAAATTCAAATATTGAAGAATTTAAAAGTTTCAAATGCCCTAGTATACCTAACAAGATTGGTTTGGATAGTTTGGCATGCCAAAAGGATTCAGTTAGCAGTACTGCACATGGCAATATGCCATTCGGTGATTTTATGGCTTTTAGCCATTCTGACTTTGTATTGAGACTTGGCCTTGTGCCTGATGTTATTACAGCTTATTAGCTGTTCTGTTGCACACCGGGAGATGCATATGTGACCGATGGTGTGACGGCCCGAGGTACTAGGTACCCAAAGCGCTGCCACCCGTTATCCAGTCCAGTTGTCTAGTGTAGGTTACTTGGGCAACCAAATGAATGAAAGTGAACAAAGTTAATGAATTAATGTATATACCCATACTAAACAAATGAAACATACACATTCCCTACATATTTGTTTTCTTGCTATTTTCTTTTATTTTATTATTGCACCACTAAGCATTATTGCTTAGCGCGTTGCTTTTGCCACGCGTAGGTACTGGAGATACAGATCGTGAGCCTAGTGACCACAGACTGGGTGAGTCTATCCTGCAGTTCTGCTCAGTGTCCGTGTCACCTCAACTTCTGCAGTGCATTAGTAGGACACTAGGTGTCATTTTGGCATTCTGTAATTAATTTTGATTTTCTTATATGTAATTAAACTTGTATAATGTATATTGATGTTCATGTAAATTATGAAAATTGTATTTGTAAATGGAAAAGTAAATGTTTATTTGTTATATATATGTGATCATCACATGTGATGGATGACTGAGAATTGAAATTGAAATGTTGAGATCTTGATATTGAGTTTTGTGATGATATTGGAGTTGAGAATGAATGAATTTGTTTATTGGAAGTGTTTTTCACAGGTTCCGAAGAACTGTTTTCTCCAATTTTATAAAGTACTCTTACCAATTTTCTTTAAAAATTTTCGGAACCTCAAATAATTTATAATTTCAATAAATGACTTAAATGAACTATATTTCACAAATTATATTCAAAACTATGATGAAAATGAATTAAAAAGAATAAAAATGATTGAGATAAGATAGGGTGTTCCGATACACCGTGTGACATAGCTTACTCGGATACACTGTAGCTGGGTAAGGGGTGTCACAATAATTGGAGTCCTAGAGGCATCAAAAGCACGAGGGATTCATTGATTGTGCACTTAGAGGTTAGTAATCAAAAACCCCTCTTTTAGTTAGGGTTTAATTGAATTAAATATTAATTCACAATCTTTGATGGCAAATGAAAGTTTAAGGCATGGTAAAATGTGTTTTGGTATACAATTGGGAATTGGAAATTGATTAGGCACATAACTCATCAAGCATGTGGCATGTAACCCTAGATTAATTTTTGAAATTCAAGCTCCTAATGCCCTTTAATCCATGCTTCCACTCCTTCACACATATAAATTAATTATTTAATTAATCTCCATTAATTAATCTCATAATTAAATTCATATTTAAACCTTTTTAAATATAAATTTATATTATATATCTAATAACCTAGATTTGATTTCAAGTCAAGCTAGGGACTTTGTAATCTTATTGCAAACTAAACTATTTAATTAATCAATTAAACTCTTTGATTAATCAATTAAATCATAATACACTTGGTGAATTGCTTGTGTAGATGTGTGACTTACTAGGCTCATTACTAATTGGCAATGAGAAATGATATTAACTCTTAATATTATTAGAACTCTTTTTTACTGTAAATAATTTCTCTAAATCATTATAGGTATCTCATAAACCACGGTTGACACCGAGCATAGCATGCCATGGCTACCTAATTAGTAATAAGGAATACCTTAAATAAACCTTTAATCATATGTTATCATGCACTAAAATCTTTCCGTTACAAAATCCCAATTCTAGCTGGAGTCATGGTTAATGTCAAACTCCATATGCTATGAATATTATATTCTCTTTTAATTTTAATTTTTGATTAATTAGATTTTCTTGTCAGAAACTTTTTTCCGACTAGTCTATCTGTCCTGGTCAGGAACTTGAATCATCAAGAACAATTAAATTAACATAGGATTTTCTTCCTATTTACTTAGGGTAACGGATCCCATCTTGATTAACACTTATCCTCTTATATAATTAGTAGGAGCCAACACATGCCCATATACCCACACACAGTATGAGTATGAAAGCTGTATCAAACTCTAACCACCTATAGACAAGATAATTGTGTTATCTCAAGTTTAAAGATTATAAGCACTGATATGATATATGACAATGTATTGATAAGAGTAAACTTAACGTGCTTGTCATAAGTGTCACTGGTTCGGCTTACTTATCATATATAAGCGCCTATCATGTTTGTTATGTGGCATGAGACTCGCCACTCCAACTTATTAATATCTCATTTTAATACTTTGGGAACAAACATGATTTCAATCTTTCTGGATAAGTTATGTCCTTTTTGAAGTATCATCGATCGTGAACCAATTTATGAT
The DNA here is from genome assembly GCF_030052815.1 of Hevea brasiliensis. Taxonomy (NCBI): domain Eukaryota; kingdom Viridiplantae; phylum Streptophyta; class Magnoliopsida; order Malpighiales; family Euphorbiaceae; genus Hevea; species Hevea brasiliensis. Next base: position 60,389,179 of record NC_079493.1, read on the forward strand.
AATTTGTATTAAAAATACTGTTACTCATATTCTTAACAACTTAAGAATAAAATTTCTAACAAAATATCAATAGACCTTTTCAGTTACACATAAATGGATTATGTAAAGAGAAAAGTGTAATTGCCTTTTATTAATAAAATATGTACAAGACACATACAAAATGATATGCTCTAGGGCATACTACTAACAAATTATTCAACTTTTCATTAAAAAAAAAAAGCAATTATTATTGATAACGATTAGAAATAAGTTGAATACTTAAGGTAACACACACCACAAAATGGGCTTATGGATGGTGGCTCTCTCTAATCTTTACACATTCATTAGGTTTACACTTATTTTCTTTATAGTTATCCATCATTTTATTAGAGAATCCATTAGATAATGTTTATCTTCATTATATTTGTGTAGTTTCATGGGTCAAAATCTTATGCAAACTCAACATTAAACTCTTATAATCCCCTTTAAACATTATTACATAAGAATTCTATTAAACGCCTAATACTATATATATAGTTTTCTTTTAATTAATTTCTTTACTTTTTAATTTTATGATATTTTTATTTTATTTAAGATATTTTAAATTTCAAATACAATTTTTTTGATAATAATTTTTAAATATTAAAATAAAATTATAGACATGCAGGAAAAACCTTTTTTTTCCTTTTCATATTAAATATGATAATAAATAAATAAATAAATAAATAAATATATGTTTAATAACAACTGTCACACCCTACCCCTTTGTAAGGCATAACATGATCCCGTAGTATACCTAATGAATTACCAACTCCGTCTACTGATAACCCATTAAATACACTATAAGGGATTTTCAAAACTTTTCTTACTTCTTTTACAGCGGTGAGCACTATTTACAGGTGTTAAAACCTTTTTGAACTGAAGTGATAGAATTGACACATTTGAATTATTTGGAATTTCTGTAAAAATTTTGGCAGAGTGCCCTCTGTATTTTGGATAAAATGCTTCTTGAAAAACTCAGAAAAGCACTTCAATATGTATTTGCAAATCTTAACTCCAACATATTTCTCAACACAACATTTTTCTCAACTCAAATCCGCAGTGATTTTTCAAAGACTGAGATACAAGAAATATAATACAAAACTATTCAAGTAAATGAAATCTCAAATTTACATTTACAATAATTTACATTTAATTACATACCAAAATATTTTACAAGAGTTTCTATACAACTGCTCAAATAATTTACATACATATTATTACATGCATACATCAAAACCTATGTACATGGGTATACCTATGATATACCTGGAGCTGATCTGAATATATCTTCAAGGAAATTTACTTACTGCTCTATGCTCTTCTTACCTGCGACAGCATACAAAGCTATCGCTGAGTGGTGAACTTAGTGGTGCACAACTATAATTTAAAACATAGTACAATATGCATTGACAAAATTTACAGTAAATAAATTGGGAATCTGAATACTCATCAAATTTCAAAACTCAAAATATTCGTTGCCAATAATGTAAATCATTTGTATAAATGACTTTGATCACAAAATTCAATTTATCAAATCATGACTAACCATTTAAGTAATTCCAACAAAATCAATTATACATAAACCATAATTGAAATCACAATTTCTTACCATTCAAAAGCCATTCTGTATCTCAAAAGTCAATCTTTATCTCACTAATATGCAAGACTAATCCGAAAGGGCCATATTCGATGTGATTCTAACTCCCTATGGTCGGGTAGGTCGAATCAGATTCTAACTCCCTATGGTCGGGGAGGTCGAATCATCGTGCACAGTACACATCACAATAATAAATCTTCCGCAAGGGCCATAACGATAAAAAACTTAGATCTAACCTCAAATCAGAGGAAAATCTAAGCCTGTGCACGTACCATGGTAATCAAAACACAACTAACTCCATTGTCTTCTCAACAAATGAGAGAGACGGGTAATAACCTAGTCAAGCATCTATAGTGAGATATAAAATAATATTACAATCCATTTAATGAGCATAAATCACAATATAATTCGATTCAAAGTCAATTCTAATATCCAATAATTTTTATGCTCATCACAATTCAAATCATAAATTTGCATTTTTCCATGAAAATTACCTTCACAATTCAAAACATGTTCTATCACAATTTTCCAAAACATAATTTGTTCAATCCATAACAATGCTTAATACTTGTGGAAATACCATTTCACAAAGCTAAATTCGTACATACTATAACAACTTTCAATAATCATTGAATTAAATCCAATGCTTGTTAAACACAATACATAAGAAAAATATGTCATTTAATCATATGAAATATTCAAAACAAAATCAGTTAAAAACTAGTTGTGCACAAACCTCTGATAATTGTCTCCTGGTCTGGACTCAGTGTTTCCTTCCCTTTTCCTGAGTCTTTGGTAACTGAGAAACACAATTTGAAGTGTTTCAGTACTAAATTAAACTGTCTCTAACGATAATGTTCGATAAGTAATTCACTGAAGGCTATTATTTGCTCAATTACCTAATATACCGACCCTCGATGCGTTTAAGGTAAATTAGGTTTTGGTGTCCTTAATATGTCACATTCGATAGGGTTTTAGGGTTGGTACATTTTACCAAACTCATTTCCTTGTTTAGTGCATTTTCTTGCAATTTGCTGGATTCCGGGATACTAGTTTGACCTAACCGGACAACCTAGTTCCCTAGGTTTTCGGGTTTCGGTCAAAACTACAAACTTGTAGATCTATGTCTTATTGCACGCGGGGAAAAATTTTAGGTCAATCCGAGTTAAGTAGACCAAGTTATGGTCATTACACTATTGCTGGTCAAATGGCATCAAATTAGGTCAATTTTAGGTCAATTTGGTCAACTTTGGTTCGGCCAGTTTTTGGACCCGAACTTGTGCAAGCTTTTTGACTTGTTTCTGGTCATTTCTGGGTTTTGGTGTCTTCATAAGACTTGTAGGTATGGGTCTTAACTATTCATGGTTAAAATTTCAGGTCAATTGGACCTGTTTTGAGTGAGTTATGGCCTAAACACTCACTGCTGCCCAATTGGTCATTTTTCAGGTCCTAATTGTACCTAATCCGAATTGGTCATTTTCTTAGGTCACCTTGCAAGCAGAATTTTGGTATGCTTTCTCAATGAAAGTTGGCACATTTTGTGCCTAGTTCCACCTCCAATTGGTCTCATACCAATTGAGGTTACACATTTAAACTTATTGGCTAAAATGTACACTGCCCTTGGTTACTTTGCTTAACACACATCAATTACACACATTTACCTTGCAATATGTTTACTTCCCTACCAAATCTGTTTTGGTACATTACCAAAACTATAAATTACTTTACATTAACATCACTTTAGGCAGATTACAATTATCCTCAACATACCAAATATAACTCTAATTCCCAAAGTTCAAATATCATTACACATACACATAAACACCACTAGTTTTTACATACACTTTACACAACAATTTCATACACATATCCTTCAATCCTTAATGCCACAATTCTGCCCATATCTTCATGAACACATACACTTATCCAAGAGTTTCAAGGCTGCCGAAATTGTCCTTTAACACCAAAGTGTCCTACAATTCATTAAATCCCATTCCAAGTGCAAAATTCACCATATACATACGAAGTAATTCACTAGGTTATTAAATCATCATGATCAACATCCTTTCTCATCAAATATATGCACAATTATTTCATCAAATACATGACTCCATGGCTGTCCAAAATGAACACAACAATAACTCTTCAAACTCAAAAATTTTCTTCACAAATCCAACACCCATAACATGTATACAAAGTTTATCAAAGAAATCTTCAAAAATGCTAACTTACCTTATGGTTGAAACTTGCCAAACCTTGATTAAACTTCTTAAAATTGGTATCAAACTCTTCCTTATGATGTGTAGACAATTTTTCATGAAGCTATCAAAGTGATTAGAGTTGAAATGGGAGAGTGGACCAAGCTTGCATGAACACGCCAATGGAGGTTTCTTTCTCCTTCAATTCGGCTATGTTGGGAGGACTTAGGGAAGATGAAGTTTCAGCTGCATTTTAGGTGTACACATGTCCCACTTAACTTTAATTTATTCCTTTAGTGGTCCACTTACTTGGACTAAATCATATAATATGTTTACATGTGTTATTTACACATTTTTCACTCCATTTTGGCTATTTGTATTAGGTACCACTAAACTAATTTTTCATTTTATTTTCTAAGTGTAATATTATTTATTTTTAATGGACATTTAGGTCAAAAGACAATTCGGGATGTCAAATGACCATAATGCCCCTGTTCGGGTTGCATTCCCGATTTTCCGGTAACACCGGGTTTTGTCCGTTTTTCGATTTCTCACTTTTCTTTGTACTAATTATTTAATTTTTCTTTGATCTTTCTAATGATATTTATTCTTCAATAAGGGTCTATTTAAGCCCTAAAAATGTTTTCCAGGGTTTCCCGCAGTCCAGGGCTAGTCAACGGTCTACGCCGTGACTTCCCGGTGCAGTCACCCATCGCTAGGTTTCCCGGCTCGCTTAACTTGATCACATTTCTTTGCTATTATTTTTCCTTTGTTTTTCTTGTATTTTCTTTTCTTGTATTTCATTATTTTATGTCTCCTCACTCATATTGAAGTGTAGTTCTAGGCATCCTAGCTGTCCGGACAGCACTGGTCACCGGAACAGCAGAACGCACTACCGAACTTAGGGGTGTTACAACAACACTTAAATTATTTTTGTTTAATAATGTAGTAGATGTTTTTCAAAATAGAACTTTGAATTCAAAAAAGATTCAAAATAGAACTTAAGTTCAAAATATTTCCTAGGCAAAGTAGGAAAGCAAAATAAGTTTCTATTTTCTAACTATTTCCATTTTATTTTTTAACTCCTTCCTTTTTTCTAATTTATTTTAAACTTAAACTCTATTTAAGTAGAAATTTTTAATATTTAATTGTTTATAAAGAATAATAAAAATTTTCTATTTGAAGAAAACAATCTTTATCAGTTCAAAACCTTTTAGCTTTTTTTTTATCAATATAATATTTTAGAATGTATTTATATTACTTTTTAAATTATAATAGAATTATATTACAAAATAAACTTCTATCAATTATTTTCCCCTTTTTTAATTTTAGGATTTTATTATTTTTGAAAAAATATATTGATTTTTTTAAAAATTATAATAGAATTGTATTATAAAATAAGCTTCTATCAATTATTTTCCTTTTTTCAATTTTAGGATTTTCTTATTTTTAAAAAAAAATTGTTTTTATTAACCAATTAAATTTAGTCCTTCATTGTCATAATACAAAGTAAGTAGCTCTAAGAATTTTAAATATGTATAAACTCTAAAATTAATTTCAGTGATAAAAAATATAATTATAAATAAGATAAATAATTAAGGATGTTTTAGGAAATTCTAATGTCCTCCTCTTCATACATTTATATGTATTATATATTATATATTAATTTTACTTTTTATTTTTTACTTATTAATTTCTTATTTTAGTTAACTATATTTAATTAATGTATAAGTAGAGCTAAGAATTTTAAATTTATACAAATATTAAAATTAATTTAAATAATAAAACATAATTATAATTAATTTAAAAATGAAGGGCATTTATGGGAAAGCATGGTGAACCAAGATTTTGTTTTAATGTTTTTGGCGAGGATTTGAAGGCAAATCCTTTTCAAGAAAGGGGGGGGGGGGGTATAATGTGCCTCTGAGGAGCTCAACAAAATCTAGACCTTTGAAGCTAATCCATGGAAGTTATAAAAAGCAAGTTTTTAGCCTAAAATATGGAAATTGCAAGTTTAGGGCATTTTTAAGCATCATTCACCATAAGTATGAAAGATGGAAGCAAAGGTTAAGATCACATGACTTTAGCATAGGGCATGCTAGGTGTGCCATAAGGATTAATTTGGGATGGACTTATGTTAAAGAATTAATCTTATTTTTTGTTAGGAAATTAAGACCTAAAAGGGCCTCTAAATTAAAGTCCATGTTTAAGTGGTTTGGTGGGCTATGGAACAACACATGGGGGCCTAAGAAGAATAGGTCAAGTCCATATTGGGAGAGCTTATTAGGCATATATGGCGCTGCCTAGAATGGTTTAGTATAGAAACGTCGAAGCCCAAATACTGCAGAAAGCTTACTTGGCATAAAGGCCTTATTAGAGTTGGAATTGAAGACCACGCAATAACTCGACCTAGGCCAAGTCAAAGTGACATTTTGAAGGTTTTTCCTTAGGTGTTTGGGAGTTTAACAAGTCAACTTGACTTGTCATTAATGGAAGAATCACTTTTTATTAAGGAAGATATTGGGTAAGCACTTTTAATTAAGAAACATTTTGATTTTTCCAAGATCCATTTGCTTTTCTCCAAATTTATCTATCATGAGGCAGCCAACTTGTAACACCCTCACTGGAGCAATTCCGTACATTCTACTGTTCTGGTGACCGTTGTCGGTCCGGATAGCTAGAACGTCTGGAAAAATATTTAGACTAGAGTGAGTAGTCATAAATAACTCAAATAATAATAAAAATGGTTTAGGAAAAATTTTAGAAATAAAATACAACCAAATTAAATGAGCCGGTGCCCCAGCAATGGGTAACCTAGTAGGAAGTTGCGGTCTTCGCAGCTAAGAGCCCTAAACCCGGGAGAAAATTCATAAAATAATTTTTAGGACTCCAGAGAAGAGTCATTGAGGTTTCAATGGTATTAGAATGCCAAGAAAATTCTTAGGAAAATTTTTAGATCGGTACAGATAATTTTAGTCCATTAAGCAAAACGAAAGGCATTTTGGTCATTACGCCTTCAGAGATGATTTTTGACCAACTTGTCTATTTAAGTAAATAAATTATATGACATAAAATATGAATAAATATTACTAAAAATTTAATTAAAAATGAGTAGAAATGAAAGAAAAGAAAAATGAAAGAAAAGCTTAATAATTACATCATGCTTGAGTAAGCATGATGCAATTAAAAGCTCTCCACCAATCACCATGAGACAACCATTTAATAAACAAATAAAAAGGAGATAAATAAGTTAAAAAAATGAAAAGGCCATCTTCTTCTCCAGCCATTCTCCCATCCAACCCTCTCTTCTCCATTTTCCTCTCAAATTCTTTCATTTTCCTATCATTAAAACACCATTTCAAGTTTCCAAACCATTACCTTCCTTCACAAAAATAGTTGGCAGCCTTGATAAACCTCCATAGCCAGCCATAAAACCCAAGGAAAGTGGGAAAAAAAGTGAAAGAAAAATCTAGTTGGCAGCCCTAAATAGGTGAATCAAGTGTTGGGTTGATTGAAGGTTGTTTGGAGCTAGAAGAATAAGGTTAGTGATAGAAATTCTCTTGGAATTTAAAATTTATGAAAGTTGATTTAGGGTTTGCTAAAATTTAGAATTTTTTGTTGTGACTTGAATTTGATGATTTTGAGGTTGATTATTGACTATTAGAAGTGCTATAAATGTGAATTGAAGTTTGGAAGTTGGGTGGAATTGAAAATTGGGAGTGTTGTTCTTATGCAGGGGATTCTGGGCTTATGAGTCCAGTGTGTTTAGATAAACATAAGTAGAGCTAGACAGCTCCAATTAGTGTGAAGCAAATTGGAGATGAAATTTAAGACCTAAAGCGACATTTTTCATGAAGAAACCATGCCCAGAAACCAAGCACAAAATGACCAAAAATTGGCTTGAATCCGGGTAACCATATGCTGGACTTGGAAAAATGACCATATGAACAGTAAATGTTCAAATGGCCATAACTCACTTTAGGAAGGCTAGAATGACCTGATTTTTGAACCATTGGAAAGCTTAGACATAGGAGAACATTTCATATGAAAAACTCAGTGCCCAGTTCTGATCCTAGCCTAATCAAATTGTTAACCAAAGTTAGTTTAACAAAATTGCCAGAACCAAACTAACTAAAAAATTCTGGACATTGACTAGCCTGACCAGTTTTGAAAAAAATGTCATAACTTGGTCTACAAAACTGCAAATGCAGTGAAACTAAAGCCAAAATTTCTATAAGACCTAGAAATACAAATTTGGTGTTTTGACCAAAACCCAGAACCTGATGGAACTTGAAGAGATTGCTAGGAAATTTTAGCATTCCAAATCCTAAAATTTAACCAAATAGACACTTGACCCCAGAATAGTATTTAGACCATATCTCCCACTAGGAAACTCCAATTGAGATGAGCCAAATTGTTATGGAAACCTAAGAATCAGGACTCCAACTTTGATTTAGGAACCTTCTTAAAATTTTCAGTGCAAGTACCCTAAAATGGGAATAAAAAAAGTTGACCTAAACCTGAATTCCCAAGGCATAGGGTTCATGAGTCCAGGTAAGTTATTTGGCAATAATTCACTCTACATAATAAGAAAAATTATGATTCGTGAACCTGAGTGATCCTAAGACATAAGGTAACAACTTATATGAAGGATATTAGGTCTAAAAATGACTGTAGCATACCCAAATAATTAGAATAAATTGGACTCTAGAATCTACCTGGTTCTGGATCTAGAAAAGGGTCAATGAACTAGTTATGGTATTTAAGCCATAACTTGAGCTACAAAACTCCAAATGGAGTGATTCAAAAAGGGAAATTGAGCTAAACACAATAAGGAACAACTTTGACTAAGAATATTTGGCCAAATTCTTACTATAGAATTACCTAATGAAACAGTAAACTCTAGCACCCAAAACTGAAATTTTTGATTTATTTCCTATTGGTTAGAAATATTGATTGGCAACCAATGACAACACTTTTGTGAACTAAAATGTGGTAATTTCATGTGGTTAGAACTCATGTAATTATTATGTATGAGAAGTCAACCTTTGAAGGGAAATGGAATATGAATAGTAACCCCAATGATATAGAAAATTGGCATAATAAATTAGAAAAACTATTAGGATGGTTAATATAGATAATGTGATTAATGAAATAATTGTAATAAATTGTGATCAATATGAATGACATAATGAATGAATAAATGAATCATATTAATGTATGAATGAGACATTAGTTCTCATTATTGTAGAAAGAACTAATACTTTGAGTACAATGGTATAGAAGGATAATTGATGTGAATTGCAATCATATGAATGATCAAATGAATGTATATATTATAATTGGAATTTGTCATGAAATAATGAAGTCATAAAACACAATATATTAACATTTAATGGTACTATATGCCCATGTATTACCTAGACATGTGTATGAGATTGGATAGATTGGCATGCCAATAGGGTATTGTTTTAGCAGTACTGCGTAAGGCTTTGTATGACACCCCTTACCCGTCTATAGTGTAGCCGAGCAAGTTATACCACTCAGTGTGCCGGAACACCAATTTATGTTTCTATTTACAATTTATCCCTTTTTAATTCATTTATTTACAATTTTGATAAATCTGAATTTTTTCACAAATTTTATAGAAAATCCGGCAGAGTGCCGGTTGTAAATTGGAAAAACAGTTCTTCGGAACCTATTTAAAAACACTTCCAATATAATTTCCAAATCCAAACTCTATTATACACATTTCAAGTCAATCTCAAAATCTCAATCTCAAATCACAATACTATTTTTTAAAACTTTTCTGTTCATTTCATCACTTGAAGCATATTCATAAATATTTCTCAACATTTCATTTATCAACATACATTATGTAGAAAATTTCAATAATATGAAATTTCATATATTTACATTAATACAAAATTACAAGAGTTTATAGTTACAATCCAAACTAATACAAAATGTCAAAATACAAAATGCTCCCAAAATCTTATGTCCTACCATATGCAATGCAGGTGTGAGGTGACTCGGGACTCCGGATGCAAATCTGAAAGCTCACCCAGTCTAATGTCTGCTGGGCTCAGCGACTAGGTCTCTAGTACCTGCGCGTGGCAAAAGCGACGTGCTAAGCAATTCTGCTTAGTGGTGACAATATAAAATAAAATAAAATAAAATGAATATGAAGAATGTGTGTTTACATTTTTTGTAGACTTAACTTCTAATATTATTTGCATTATCATTCGATTAAAATTTGATAAGATTTATTATCATTGCCCAAGCAATCTATACTAATTGTCTGGACTGGATAAACGGGTAAACTAGCACAGGGTACTAAGTACCTCGGACCATCACACCATCAATCACATTGTGTCTCCCGGTGTGCAACAGAACAACTAATAAGCTGTAATAATTATCGAGGTTAAAACCCAAGTGTAATAATTCAAATAACATAGCCAAAGGCTATTATGTCACAGAATGACATGGGAAGCCATGAAACACAGAATGGCATAAAGCCATATGCAGTACTGCTAACAGAACCCTATTGGCATGCCAAGCTATCTAAACCAATCTTGTTAGGTATACTAGGGTATTTTACACTTTTAAGTTTCACAATTTTTGGAATTTAAGATTTAGTGTTACTATTCCATTCATTGGTCAACCAAAATGTTGACTTTTGCATAGGCAATAGGTACATTGGTTCTAATATCATCAACATACCACATTTTGCATTCAAAATTTATTGGTATTGGTTGCCAATACCATTTCTAAGCTTAATGTTAGTTGGGCAAAATTTTCGGTTTTTATGCTTTATTTTTATTGTTCCATTGGTCAATTTTGCAATAGGAATTTGGCAAACTAATCAACATGAAAGTTGTTTCTTATTTTGTCTAGTTGCATTTCTTTTTTTGAATCACTCCATTTGGAGTTTTGTAACTTATGTTATGGTCCAAAAACCACAACTGGCTGGATTGAAATTTTGTCTAGAATTTCTGGACTGACCATATCTATAATGTAATGAACAGTGACTGTAACTCACCTTTTGAATATGTTCAGGTCATAATTTGGGTTAGGTTTCTTCATGAAAGTTGTTGGTCTATATCTCAGCTTGTTGCTAGCAAAATTTCAGGTCAATTGGACCTTTCTACACTGATTTATGGCCAAATGACCAAACACTGTTCATTTAGTCATTTTGCCCAGGCAGACTACAGGTCACCCAGATTAGGGCAAGCTTTTGGTCCACTTGGTTTAGTTTTATAGGCATAGTTTCTTTACCAAAGTTGTGCCATTATGTGTTTACTTTCATGTCCAATTGTCCTTGCACCAATTGAACCTCTACAATTCAAGTTATGGCTGCCCAAAAATGTCTAATTCTACAGGTCACCTAGGGCAGCCACACTAATCTCAATTCCCACTACACAAACCACTTCATTTCTTGTTTACACATAACCAGATGGTCACTAATTGACCATTAAAACTCACTTGAACCATTACATGATCAAAGTCTCCATTTTATACCCAAACCCTAACCCATTCCATCTCAATTCATGCATTCACTTACCTTTCACCATTCTAAACAATAGGTTAGTGTTATGGGCAGCCACAATACCAAATTTATTCAAGGAAAATAATCAAAACCCTACCCTTCACATAGCTACTGAAAATGGAGGTTTACATAATCATCAATTTCATTTAAGTTTCTCTCATTTTCTAGCTTAATTTTTGTCCCTAAACATGCATTTCAAAAAGAAAGCAAGGATTGGTCACTAACCTCTTTGGAACTAAGTTTGGGTCTTGCAAAACTTCAGATTTTCTTCAAAATTTTGCTGCCCAAAGCTTCCTCAAGGTGTGGGGTGAATTTTTTGTGAAGACAACTAGGGCTTTTATGGTGAGAAAGGGTGGGGATTCAAGCTTGATCAAGCTTTCATGGGGTTTTTTTTTCTCTCCTCTCTCTCTCAAGCAATTCGGCTGGTTGAAGAAGAAGTGGCTGCTGGACTTTTCTTTTTTGTTTTTATCTTATTTTGTGTCCATTTTATCTCTTAATTAATTTTGTTAAGTTGTGATTGGTGGAGAGCTCATTGATGACATCATGTGATGTCATAATTCCACTTTTCTTTCATTTTCTTTTCTTTTCTTTTCTACTCATTTTCAATTAATTTTTATCAATATTTGTTCATATTTTATGTCATATAAATTATTTATTTAATTGGACAAGTTGGCCAAAAATAATCTCTGAAGACAAAATGACCAAAATGCCCTCCGTTTGGCTTAACGAGCCAAAATTGTGTGTACTGATAGAAAATTTTTTCTAAGTATTTTCTTGGCATTCTAATGCCATAAGAACCTCAATAACCCTTCTCTGGAGTCCCTTAAATTATTTTATAATTTTTTTCCCAGGTCTAGGGCTCCTGGTTGCGAGAACCGCAACTTCTCACTAGGTTACCCATCGCTAGGGCACCGGCTCATTTAACTTGGTTGTATTTTATTTCTAAAATTTTTCCTAAATTTTTCTTATTAATATTTGAGTTAATTATGGTTCCTCACTTTAGTTTAAATATTTTTCCAGACGTTCTAGCTGTCCGGACCGACACTGGTCACCGAAATAGTAGACTGTACGGACTAGCTAAAGTGAGGATGTTACAACTCTTCCCCTCTAATAAAAATTTCATCCTCGAAATTTACCTGATGCAAACAGTTGAGGGAACTGTTGTCTCATCATCTCTTCACTTTCCCAAGTTGCCTCTTCAGTGTTGTGGTGCCTCCAAAGCACTTTCACTAGTGGAATTTGTTTATTTCTTAGTTCCTTCACTTCCCGAGCTAGGATCTATATAGGTTCTTCTGTATATGTCAAGTCCGGTTGGATTTCCATCTCTTCCATGGAAATGACATGTGAAGGGTCTGAGCGATATCTTCTCAGCATGGAAACATGGAATACATTATGAATTTTGTCTAGTTCTGGTGGTAAAGCTAGCCGATAGGCCACGGGTCCCACACGTTCAATGACTTCATATGGGCCAATGAACCTAGGGCTTAACTTACCCTTTCTTCCAAACCTCAGTACTTTCTTCCACAGTGAGACTTTGAGAAACACTTTATCGCCAACTGCGTACTCTATCTCTTTGCTCTTCAAGTTGGCATAAGATTTCTGTCTATCTGAGGCAACCTTCAGGTTAGCTTTGATTATCTTCACTTTTTCCTCAGTCTGTTTCACCAGGTCTGGTCCTACCAACTTATCTTCGCCCAATTCAGTCCAACGCAGTGGGGTTCTACATTTCCTCCCATACAGTGCCTCATACGAAGCCATTTGAATGCTAGCTTGGTAGTTATTGTTATACGCGAATTCTGCCAGTGGGAGGTATCTATCCCAACTCCCTTCAAACTCAATGACACAACTCCTTAGCATATCCTTTAGGATCTATCACATAATTCACATTGTTAGTATCATTTCAATTTATTAATTGCAAATATTCAATTAGTTCTTAGATTTACCTGGATTACTCATACTGACTATCCATCCGTCTGAGGATGAAAAGTCGTGCTAAAACGAAGTTGTGTGCCCAAGGCTTCTTGCAACTTTTTCTAAAATCTCGATGTAAACCTTAGGTCTTGATCAGATATGATGGAAAGTGGGATTCCATGCAGTCTAACTATCTCATTGATATACAATTTTGCTAGCTTCTCCAGTGAGTAGTCAGTCCTAACTGGCAGAAAATGTGCTGACTTCGTCAATCTATCTACTATCACCCATACTGCATCATGTTTCTTCTGGGTGAGAGGTAGACCACTTACAAAATCTATGGTCACCCGATCCCATTTCCATTCAGGTATGCGTATAGGCTGTAGCAAACCCGATGGAACTTGATGTTCTGCTTTAACTTGCTGACATGTCAAACACTTAGTCACATAGTCAGTTATATCCCTCTTCATACTAGGCCACCAATAATAAGGCTTCAAATCATTATACATTTTCGTGCTTCCCGGGTGCATAGCATAAACACTAATGTTTGCTTCTTTCAGAATACTAGTCTTCAGTTCCCCATCATCTGGTACACACACTCTTCCTTTGTAGTACAGACACCCATCTGCTTTCACCTCATACTTAGTTTCCTTTCCCTCTGAAATTTTACCCACAATGGCCATTAATTTTTCATCTGCCCTCTGCCCATCTTGTATTTGCTGTAGCAGGGTTGGCCTCACTTGCAACTCAGCCAAAATAGCTCCATTTTAAGCTAAGGACAGACGGGCATTGAGTGATCTTAAAGCTGTGATGGACTTTCTGCTTAAAGCATCAACAACTTCATTTGCCTTCCCAGGATGATAATCTATCACACAATCATAGTCCTTTAGGAACTCAATCCATCACCTCTGTCTAAGATTGAGCTCCTTCTGGGTTGGCAAGTATTTTAGACTTTTGTGGTCTGTGTAAATGTAGTACTTTTCACCATACAAGTAATGCCTCCATATCTTCAGTGCTAAGATAATTGCTGCAAGCTCTAGATCATGGGTAGGGTAGTTCTGTTCATATGGACTTAGTTGCCTGGAAGCTTAGGCGACCACTTTTCCCTCTTGCATCAACACACACCCTAGCCTATTATGCGAGGCATCACTGTAGACCACAAAGTCTTTTCCCGACACTGGCTGTGTTAACACTGGTGCTTTTGTCAACATAGCCTTCAGCCTCTCAAAACTAGCTTGGCACTTGTCCTTCCAGCCAAATTCACATTCTTATGCAATAACTTGGTCATTGGAGTAGCTATAAGAGAAAACCCCTTCACAAATCTTCTGTAATACCCAGCTAGCCCCAAGAAACTTCTGACCTCAGTTGTATTTCTGGGAGGCTTCCATTCCATCACTGCTTCTATCTTTTTGGGATCCACTCTAATCCCTTCTGCTGATACTATGTGTCCAAGGAAAGAGATCTCACTCATCTAGAAGTAACACTTGGACAACTTAGCATACAGCTCCTTTTCTCGCAGGGTTTGCAAAACTATCCTTAAATGTTCATCATGTTCTTCCCTAGTCTTGGAATACACCAGAATATCATCAATAAAGACCACTACAAACTGATCTAAGTATGGATGGAAGATACAGTTCATAAGGTTCATAAATGCTGCTGGTGTATTTGTTAACCCAAACGGTATCACTAGAAATTCATAATGCCCATACCGAGTTCTGAATGCAGTTTTTGACACATCTGCATCCTTTACCCTCAATTGATGATACCTTGATTTAAGATCAATTTTTGAAAATACACCGGCTCCCTTCAACTGGTCAAACAGATCGTCAATTCTGGGCAATGGATATTTATTCTTCACAGTTACTTTGTTCAACTGCCGGTAATCAATACACAATCTCAAGGTTCCATCATTCTTCTTCACAAATAGCACTGGTGACACACTGGGGCTCCCCATGGTGACACAATGGGGCGTATGAACCCCTTATCAAGCAACTCTTGTAACTGAGTTTTTAACTCCCTCAATTCAGTGGGTGCCATCCTATAAGGAGCATTAGAAATCGGTGCTGTACTTGGCATTACCTCAATAGCAAACTCGACTTCCCTTTCTAGTGGTAAACTAGGCAACTCATTAGGAAACACATCTAGGAAATCTTTCACTGTGGGTATATCACACAGGTTCGGCTTAGCCAACCTAGTATCAACCACATGTGCTAGGTAAGCTTCACAGCCTTTTCTCATCAATATTCTTGCAACTGTGGCTGAGATAACATTGGATAGGAAATCTGTCCTTTCACCCACAACAGTGATCTCATTACCCTCATAAGTTTTCAGAGAAATGCTCTTCAACTTGCAATCAACTTGTAACATCCTCCCCGTAGCAACTCCGTACATTCTACTGTTCCGGTGACCGGTGTCGGTCCGGACAGCTAGAATGGCCAGAAAAATATTCAAATCAAAGTGAGGGACCATAATTAACTCAAATATTGACAAGAAAAATTTAGTAAAAATTTTAGAAATAAAATACAAACAAGTTCAACGAGCCGGTGCCCAAGCGATGGGTAACCGGAGGGAAGTTGCGGTTCTCGCAACGAGGAGCCCTAGACCCGGGGGAAAAATTATAAAATAATTTTTGGGACTCCAGAGAAGGGTCATTGAGGTTCCTATGGCATTAGAATGCCAAGAAAATATTTAGAAAAATTTTTCAATCATGCAGACAATTTTGACCCGTTAAGCCAAATGGAGGGCATTTTGGTCATTTCGCCTTCCGAGGTGATTTTTGGCCGACTTGTCCAGTTGAGTAAATAATTAATATGACATAAAATATGAATAAACATTACTAGAAATTAAATTGAAAATGAGTAATGAAAGAAGAAAAGAAAAGAAAACAAAAATGAAATAAAAATCAAATTTATGACATAGGATGATGCAATTAAAACCCTATCAACCAATCATATTTAATCAAGCATAAGAATAAAAGTCAAAAGACCCTAAATTAAACCAAAATTCTGCATCTTCTTCCTCCAATACGTGAACCTCTCTCTACTCTCTCTTCTTCATTTTTCTTCTTCTCCCAAGCTTAAATTTCCCACAATTCTCACCATAAAAACCCTAGCTCCCAACATTAAAAGTTGATTTTAGACCTTGATCAAGTGTTTAGTAGCAAAAAAAAAGAGGAGAAGTGAAGGTTTAACAAGTTGGGAATTTTATCAAATAAGGTTAGTGCCTAATTCCACTTATATCTCTATTATTCCATGTTAATTACTTAAAATAAGTATGAATTTGTGAACCAAATGAATGAAAGTTAAGGGTATGTATGCTATGGATTTTGGCTGCCCTAAGGAAGGAACAAAGGTGGAGTGTTTTTGATGGTTTTAATAGACTTAGAATGAATTAAAGATTATGCTTAAGGTGTATATACACATATATAGTGAATGGAAGTGCTTAATTAGGTGTATGTGTGAATCATAAGGGAAAACTAGGGTTTTGAGAAGTGAAAAATTGAAATTAGCTTAGGAAATTGTTAGAGCACATTTTAATGGTCAATTAGTGACCATTTTAGGTATGTTGACCATAATTAGAACTTAAAAATAGAATGGCAAAGTGAAGGTGAAATCTGCCCTAGGACAGCAGCATAGGGACTGAAAATTCAGTCCCTTTGCACTGCCATAACTTGGGCTGTGTTAGTCCAATTGGTGTTTGGCTAATTGGACATGAAACTAGGCTTATAATGGCACATTTTTGCTGAAGAAACCATGCCCAAAAGACCAAAGCAAGAGGACCAAAACTTGGCCCCAATCCGGACACCCTGCACAGCCCTCTGCAGAATTGACCAAATGAACAGTAACTGTTCATTTGGCCATAACTCACTGTAGATTTGGTCAATTGACCTGAAATTTTTACAGCAACAAGTTAAGACATAGAAAAACAACTTTCATGAAGGAACCTACCCCAAATTATGGCCAGAACCTAACCCAAATGGCAGTGGCAGCCACTGTTCAAACCTGCAACTCTGCAGATTTTGATTTGAGCAGCCATGTTTGGATGGCTATAACTCTCTCTAGAAAACTCGGATTTAGGCGATTCTTGAACCGATGGAAACCTAAGACATAGTAGAACATTTCATATGAAGAAAGTTAGACCAAATTATGAACTTAACTTGGTCAAATTACTGACCAAAGTTGGACCAAAAATCTGCCAGCACCCAATATAGCAGCATGAATAGTGCACGTGAACAATAAACTTATTTTGGCCATAACTTGAGCTACAAAACTCCAAATGGAGTGATTCAAAAAAAGAAATTCAACTAGACAGAATAAGGAACAACTTTCATGTTTACCATTTCCTCAAATTCCCACTGTAGAAATATCAAATGGAACAATAAAGATGAAGCACCAAATCTGAAAATTTTGCTCAATTAGCATTAAGCTTAAAAATGGTATTGGCAACCAATACCAACAAGTTTGAAATACAAAATGTGGTATGTTTGAGGTGTTAAAACCAATACACCTATTTTCTATCCAAAAGTCAACATTTTTGTTGACCAATGAGGTGAATAGTGACACCAAAACCAAAAATTGGCAATTTTGCCAAAATGACCTAAGCTTTGAGAAAGTGACCAAAACCAACAAGTTTTGAATACAAAATGTGGTATGTTGGGAGTACTAAAACCAATGTACCTATTGTTTATGCAAAAGTCAACATTTTAGTTGACTAATGAAATGAATAGTGACATGAAAACTTGAAATTCAAAAATTGTGAAACTTTAAAATGCAAAATGCCCTAGTAGGCCTAATGTGATTGGTTTGGATAGTTTGGCATGCCAATAGGGTATTGTTTTAGCAAGATCTTGCGAAAGGAAAGGATTTATGCGTGTATTCATGGCTTTATGCCCGTATACATGGCTTTTATGACAGTATTCATGGCTTTTATTCTATATTATGTGATATAATTGCTTTTTAGCCATACGTGGTTGACGCTTTGCCCCATGGTATGACGCCCGAGGCACCGCGGTGTCCAGTGCCAACGACCGTTATCGATCGATGCCCAAAGATAGGTTACTTGGGCATGGAAAAGTATAATCAGAATCGAACTGATTGTTAAAGAAAATACGAAAATTATATATCATAAATGATTACGATAGAATTCAAAGAAACTCAAGATCGTGAAGAAAATAAATAAAATGTAATGCATGAAGAAGTTAATATCATAAAACGTAATTAGCCCTCGACTAAACATTAAGTTGGTAATTATTCAGTTCTTATGAACACAATGGCTAAGAAATTATGATTTTTATATTGCATATTATTTCTTTCTATTTTATTATTTGCACCACTAAGCTTTATGCTTAGCGCGTCGCTTTTGCAACGCGTAGGTACTGAAGATACTGATCGAGAGCCAGTAGACCACAAATTGAGTAAGTCCATCCTGCAGTTCTGCATAGTGTCTGTGTCACCTCACTGTCTGCAGTGCATTGGTAGGACGCCAGATGTCATTTTGGTATTTTGTAATTGATTTTATTTTCTCATATGTATTTGAAACTTATGTAATGTATTTTGATATTCATGTAAATAATGAAAAGTGTGGTTGTAAATGGAAAAGTGAATGTTATCTATGATTTATGCATGGTTTCATATGAGATGGATGAATGAGAACTAAGATTGAACATTGTTGATAATTTGATAAATGGAGTTGAGATGATGGAAAATGAATATAGGAAGTGTTTTTCACAGGTTCCGAAGAACTGTTTTCTCCATTTTTAGCCGGTACTCCGCCGGATTTTCTTTAAAATTTTCGGAACCTCAAATAAATAGTAATTTCGATAAATGGCTTAAAATGAATTATATTTAACAAGTTATATTCAAAACTACGATAAAAATGTATTTAAGATAAAATAGAGTGCTCCGGCACACTGAGTGGCATAACTTGCTCGGCTACACTGTAGTAGGGTAAGGGGTGTCACATTTAGTGGTATCAGAGCACGGTTTAGGCGTTTCTGGGCCTAGATTGAGTCCATACCATGCATTGCATTTGTAAGAGTCGAGGTGACACTAACGCAGATCTTCATCTTTCTTATTTTGAATAGGATATGGACCCTTCATCTCGTAGAGCCGTTGAGGAGGAAGTGGAGAGTCATGCTCCACTGCAGCAGTGAGACTGGGGCATGAGAGAATCGCTCCACCAGCTCAAGCAGAGCTCGCCACCTCCACAGCCATGTTCCAACAAATGGCCGACTTCTTCGCACAAATGGCCGGGTAATGCCAGACCACCACCACCACCTCCACAGCAGTAAATCACACCGAAAGGTTAAGAAAATTTGGGGCGTGGATTTCTATGGCAAGAGAGAAGATGACTCATTGCAGAGAATTGGTTGAATGCAGTGCAGAGTTCTAAAACAACTCCACTGCACTCCAGAGCAAAACCTGGAAGCTGCCATATCTTTGCTGCAAGATGATGCTTATGAGTGGTGGGACACTGTGTCCAGTGAAGTGCAGCCAGAAGCTGTAACTTGGGACTTCTTTCTCTCTGAATTCAAGAAGAAGTATGTGGGTACTGTATACCTAGAAGAGAGAAGAAGAGAGTTTATTAACTCGAGGCAGACACTGTCGGTGGCGAATATGAGAAGGAATTTGTAAGATTGAGCCGCTATGGAAGGGAGATAGTCCCTAATGAAGCTGAAAGATGTAAGAGATTTGAAGAGGGACTAAATGACAACATCAAGATCCAGCTCACTGCCTTGGGAATCACAGAATTTACCAAGTTAGTGGAAGCTGCATTAAAAGTGGAGAAAGTGAGAATAAATGAACAAAATAGGAAAGATAGGCAGCGTAAGAGGGAATTTGGACCAGATACCAAATATACCAACCGATAGTAAGAAGTTTAAGGGTCCTAGTTCACAAGATCGACATGGGCCACAGAGGCCGATGGGAATATCTATAGCTAGTTCCCCGGGAACAATAACAAGGGGATCAACCCTAATGCCTGAATGTATGCATTGTGGTAGAAGACACAGAGGGGAGTGTCGACTGTTAACTGGAGAGTGTTTTAAGTGTGGGGCTACGGATCATTTCATAAGAGATTGCCCTCAGAGGAGTGGTTCAATAGCTCCGGTACAAGTTGATAGACCTTCCCCTGTAGTTCAAAGGGGTAAAAGATCGGGTAGAGCAGAAACGGCTGACATTTCATAGAAGATTGTTTCTGAGACCGTTGAAAAGCCCGAAGCCAGGGTGGTACCACAAGTATATGCAATGGAAGCTCAAGAAGAGCCAAACCCAGACACTGATGAGGCAATACAAGGAAGTGAAGAAACAAGGAGCTAGTAACTTCCCGACATTTAAGTCAGGTAAATTTCGAGGACGAAATTTAAATAAGAGGGGAAGAGTTGTAACATCCTCCCCGTAGCAACTCCGTACATTCTACTGTTCCGGTGACCGGTGTCGGTCCGGACAGCTAGAATGGCCAGAAAAATATTCAAATCAAAGTGAGGGACCATAATTAACTCAAATATTGACAAGAAAAATTTAGTAAAAATTTTAGAAATAAAATACAAACAAGTTCAACGAGCCGGTGCCCAAGCGATGGGTAACCGGAGGGAAGTTGCGGTTCTCGCAACGAGGAGCCCTAGACCCGGGGGAAAAATTATAAAATAATTTTTGGGACTCCAGAGAAGGGTCATTGAGGTTCCTATGGCATTAGAATGCCAAGAAAATATTTAGAAAAATTTTTCAATCGGTACAGACAATTTTGACCCGTTAAGCCAAATGGAGGGCATTTTGGTCATTTCGCCTTCCGAGGTGATTTTTGGCCGACTTGTCCAGTTGAGTAAATAATTAATATGACATAAAATATGAATAAACATTACTAGAAATTAAATTGAAAATGAGTAATGAAAGAAGAAAAGAAAAGAAAACAAAAATGAAATAAAAATCAAATTTATGACATAGGATGATGCAATTAAAACCCTATCAACCAATCATATTTAATCAAGCATAAGAATAAAAGTCAAAAGACCCTAAATTAAACCAAAATTCTGCATCTTCTTCCTCCAATACGTGAACCTCTCTCTACTCTCTCTTCTTCATTTTTCTTCTTCTCCCAAGCTTAAATTTCCCACAATTCTCACCATAAAAACCCTAGCTCCCAACATTAAAAGTTGATTTTAGACCTTGATCAAGTGTTTAGTAGCAAAAAAAGAGGAGAAGTGAAGGTTTAACAAGTTGGGAATTTTATCAAATAAGGTTAGTGCCTAATTCCACTTATATCTCTATTATTCCATGTTAATTACTTAAAATAAGTATGAATTTGTGAACCAAATGAATGAAAGTTAAGGGTATGTATGCTATGGATTTTGGCTGCCCTAAGGAAGGAACAAAGGTGGAGTGTTTTTGATGGTTTTAATAGACTTAGAATGAATTAAAGATTATGCTTAAGGTGTATATACACATATATAGTGAATGGAAGTGCTTAATTAGGTGTATGTGTGAATCATAAGGGAAAACTAGGGTTTTGAGAAGTGAAAATTGAAATTAGCTTAGGAAATTGTTAGAGCACATTTTAATGGTCAATTAGTGACCATTTTAGGTATGTTGACCATAATTAGAACTTAAAAATAGAATGGCAAAGTGAAGGTGAAATCGGCCCTAGGACAGCAGCATAGGGACTGAAAATTCAGTCCCTTTGCACTGCCATAACTTGGGCTGTGTTAGTCCAATTGGTGTTTGGCTAATTGGACATGAAACTAGGCTTATAATGGCACATTTTTGCTGAAGAAACCATGCCCAAAAGACCAAAGCAAGAGGACCAAAACTTGGCCCCAATCCGGACACCCTGCACAGCCCTCTGCAGAATTGACCAAATGAACAGTAACTGTTCATTTGGCCATAACTCACTGTAGATTTGGTCAATTGACCTGAAATTTTTACAGCAACAAGTTAAGACATAGAAAAACAACTTTCATGAAGGAACCTACCCCAAATTATGGCCAGAACCTAACCCAAATGGCAGTGGCAGCCACTGTTCAAACCTGCAACTCTGCAGATTTTGATTTGAGCAGCCATGTTTGGATGGCTATAACTCTCTCTAGAAAACTCGGATTTAGGCGATTCTTGAACCGATGGAAACCTAAGACATAGTAGAACATTTCATATGAAGAAAGTTAGACCAAATTATGAACTTAACTTGGTCAAATTACTGACCAAAGTTGGACCAAAAATCTGCCAGCACCCAATATAGCAGCATGAATAGTGCACGTGAACAGTAAACTTATTTTGGCCATAACTTGAGCTACAAAACTCCAAATGGAGTGATTCAAAAAAAGAAATTCAACTAGACAGAATAAGGAACAACTTTCATGTTTACCATTTCCTCAAATTCCCACTGTAGAAATATCAAATGGAACAATAAAGATGAAGCACCAAATCTGAAAATTTTGCTCAATTAGCATTAAGCTTAAAAATGGTATTGGCAACCAATACCAACAAGTTTGAAATACAAAATGTGGTATGTTTGAGGTGTTAAAACCAATACACCTATTTTCTATCCAAAAGTCAACATTTTTGTTGACCAATGAGGTGAATAGTGACACCAAAACCAAAAATTGGCAATTTTGCCAAAATGACCTAAGCTTTGAGAAAGTGACCAAAACCAACAAGTTTTGAATACAAAATGTGGTATGTTGGGAGTACTAAAACCAATGTACCTATTGTTTATGCAAAAGTCAACATTTTAGTTGACTAATGAAATGAATAGTGACATGAAAACTTGAAATTCAAAAATTGTGAAACTTAAAAATGCAAAATGCCCTAGTAGGCCTAATGTGATTGGTTTGGATAGTTTGGCATGCCAATAGGGTATTGTTTTAGCAGTACTGCGAAAGGAAAGGCTTTATGCCTGTATTCATGGCTTTATGCCCGTATTCATGGCTTTTATGCCAGTATTCATGGCTTTTATGCCCGATTATGTGATATCATGGCTTTTTAGCCATACCGATCGTGATACGTGGTTGACGCTTTTGTCCCATGGTATGACGCCCGAGGCACCGCGTGTCCAAAGGCCAACGACCGTTATCCATCGATCGTCCAAAGATAGGTTACTTGGGCATGGAAAAGTATAATCAGAATCGAACTGATTGTTAAAGAAAATACGAAAATTAAATATCAGGAATGATTACGATAGAATACAAAGAAACTCAAGATCAGGAAGAAAATAAATAAACAGAATGCATGAAGAAGTTAATATCATAAAACGTAATTAGCCCTCGACTAAACATTAAGTTGGTAATTATTCAGTTCTTATGAACACAATGGCTAAGAAATTATGATTTTTATATTGCATATTATTTCTTTCTATTTTATTATTTGCACCACTAAGCTTTATGCTTAGCGCGTCGCTTTTGCAACGCGTAGGTACTGAAGATACTGATCGAGAGCCAGTAGACCACAAATTGAGTAAGTCCATCCTGCAGTTCTGCATAGTGTCTGTGTCACCTCACTGCGAGTGCATTGGTAGGACGCCGATGTCATTTTGGTATTTTGTAATTGATTTTATTTTCTCATATGTATTTGAAACTTACGTAATGTATTTTGATATTCATGTAAATAATGAAAAGTGTGGTTGTAAATGGAAAAGTGAATGTTATCTATGATTTATGCATGGTTTCATATGAGATGGATGAATGAGAACTAAGATTGAACATTGTTGATAATTTGATAAATGGAGTTGAGATGATGGAAAATGAATATAGGAAGTGTTTTTCACAGGTTCCGAAGAACTGTTTTCTCCATTTTTAGCCGGTACTCCGCCGGATTTTCTTTAAAATTTTCGGAACCTCAAATAAATAGTAATTTCGATAAATGGCTTAAAATGAATTATATTTAACAAGTTATATTCAAAACTACGATAAAAATGTATTTAAGATAAAATAGAGTGCTTCGGCACACTGAGTGGCATAACTTGCTCGGCTACACTGTAGTAGGGTAAGGGGTGTCACACAACTATTGCCTGATGACGTGATAACCAATCCATTCCCAAAATCACGTCAAACTCGTGGAAGGGCAATTCAATTAGGTCTACTGAGAATTTATACCCCTGAATCCTCAATGGGCAACCTTTATATACCTTATTCACTACCACACTGTGGCCCAGTGGATTTGTGACCAGAATGTTTTGATCACTCTCCTCTACTGGAACTGCCCTCTCTATGGGTAGTTTGATGCAAATGTAGGAATGAGTGGATCTTGGATCCACCAATGCATGCACAGTAATGTTGTAGAGGGAAAACGTACCCCTGATGACATCTGGGGCATCTTGCTCCTCCTGAGCTCTAATGGCATAGGCCCTGGCAGGTATTTTAGTGTCTAGCCTCTCTGCTGACTCGGATGCAGGCCTCAGTGATGGACCAGTTGCCTCAGGTTTACCGGGCTTCCTACCCTTTTGTGGTGCAAGAACAGGTCTGTCAGTTTGTGTTGGAGCGACTGTAGTAGTCCTCTTCGGACAATTCTTGATCTGATGTTCTGTTGATCCACACCGTAAGCATGCACCAGTCACTTGCCAACATTCCCCCTTATGCCACTTCTGATAATACTGACAAGCAAAAGATGTAGGGGCTGGTCCCCTAAACACCGTCCTTGGAGAGCTGCCCACTGATGGTGTGGACTGGCCTCTCCTAGGTGTGAACTGTGGTCTGGGCCCCTGAGATTGACCCTGACCCTGTGGTGGTCCTGAACTCTGAGCAAGTGGACCCTTACTCTTCTTGCTGGGAGTAGAAAATGCACTGGACTGACTTGGACCCCTCTTCTACTGTCTTTCTCTTCTATTTTGTTCATTTATTCGGACCCTTTCCACTTTTGATGTAGCATCAACTGGCTTAGCAAAATCTATGATTTCCAATGTCGTGATCATGATTTTGATATTGTCATTAAGCCCTTCTTCAAACCTTTAGCACCTCTCTGCCTCTGTAGGGACTATCTCCCTCCCATACCGGCTCAGTCTGACAAACTCATGCTCATACTCAACCATTGAAAACTGTCTCTGTCTCAGACTGATAAATTCCCTTCTTTGCTCTTCTAGGTACACTTTGCTAACATATTTCTTCCTGAACTCTGTGAGAAAGAATTCCCAAGTGATCCGTTCAGGTTGCACCTCACTGGTTACTGTGTCCCATCATTGATATGCATCATCCTGAAGTAGGGACACAGCACCCACCAAGTTCTGCTCGGGGGTGCAGTTTAGCGGTTTCAGCACTCTGATGGTTCTATCCAACCAGTTTTCTATGGCCATGGGATCATCCTCCCTCTTCCCAAAGAAGTCCATAGCCCCATGCTTTCGCAGTTTCTCTAAATGAGATTTTTGTGGTGCTGGTGGAGGTTGTGGCTGTGGTTGTGGTGGTGGTATTGCCCCCATCATTTGCTGGTAGAATTCAGTCAATTGCTGAAATAGAGCAAACTGAGGTTGGGCAGGTGCCTCAACTGCTGGTGGAGCAGATTCCCCCCTGCCCCCAGATTCAACCCTGGATGGAACATGACTCTCCACCTCTTCTTCAACTGCTCTTTGCGAAGCAGGATCCATATCCTATTCAAAATAAGAAAACAAACAGATCTACATCAGTGTCACCTCAACACTTACAAATGTAATGCAATGGTATGCACTCTATCTAGGCCCAGAAACGCCTAAATCGATGCTCTGATACCACTAAATGTGACACCCCTTACTTGTCTACAGTGTAGCCGAGCAAGTTATTCTACTCATGTTAGTAGTATGCCCTAGAGCATATCATTTAGTATGTATCTTGTACATATTTTTATTAATAAAAGGCATTTCCACTTTTCCGTTTACATGATATATTTATGTGTAATAGAAAAGGTCCATTGATATTTTGTTAGAAATATTATTCTTAAGTTGTTAAGAATATGAGTGACAATATTTCTAGCACGAAGTATCATAAATAGGTTCACAATCGAGGATACTTCATAATAAGGACATGACTTATCCAGAAAGATTGTATTCATGTTTGTTCCCAAGTTATTTATATGAGATATAAATAAGATGGAATGGTGAGTCTCATGCCATATAACAAACATGATAGGCACTTATAAATGATAAGTAGGCCAAACCAGTGACACTTATGACAAGCACATGGAGTTTACTCTTGTCAATGTTTTGTCATAAATCATATCAGTGCATATAATCTTTAGACCTGAGATAGCACGGTTATCTTGTATATAGGTAGTTTGAGTTTGATACTGCTTTTATAATTGTACTGTGTATGGGTATATGGCATGTGTTGGCTCCTACTAATTATATATGGAGGTAGGTGTTGATCAAGATGGAATCTGTTCCTCTAAGTAAATAGAGATAAAATCCTATGTTCATTTAATTGTTCTTGATATTTCAAGTTCCTGGCCAGGACAAATAGATTTATTCAGAAAAGAGTTTCTGATGAGAAAATCTTTTTAATCAAGAACTGGAATTAAAAGAGAACATAATATTCATAGCAAATGGAGTTTGACATAAACCATGACTCCAGCTTGAGTTGGGATTTTGTAACAGAGAGATTCTAGTGCATGGTAACATATGATTATAGGTTCATTTAAGGTAAACCTTATTACTAATTGGGTGGCCATGGCATGCTATGCTAGGTGTTAACCATGGTCTATGAGGTTCATAAAATGATTTAGAGAAATCATTTATGGTAAGAAAGAGTTCTGATGATATTAAGAGTTAATATCATGTCTCATTGCCAATTAGTGATGAGCCTAGTAAGTCACACACATACACAAGTTATCACCTAATTAAATATGATTTAATTAATTAATTAAAGAGTTTAATTGATTAATTAAATAGGTTTGGTTTGCAATTAGTTTGCAAAGTCCCTAGCATGACTTGAAACCAAATCTAGATTATTGGATGTATAATATAAGTTAAATTTATATTTAAAGTGTTTAAATATGAATTTAATTAATGAGAAATTAATTAATAGAGATTAATTAATTAATTTATATTTGATATAAATTAATTAGAAGAAGAAAAATAATTTTTTTGGGTTGAGAACTCAAAATTAAGACACAGGGGCATTTTGGTCATTTTGCAGTGTGACACGTGGCACCATGAGATGGTGACCCATGGCATAACACATAAGCTTGCGAAATGTTTTTTTAATCATGTAAGATGATTAAAATCAAGATTACATATAGGTTTGACACTTGGCACAATGTGATTGGGTCACTTAAACCTAGAGCTAATCAAAGGGTGACATGTGGCAAGGGTTTAATGTGTTAACCTAGCTATTTAAGTGTTGTTATGAGAAAATAAAATACAACCAGCAGGCACACTCCTTGGTCACGCCATTTTGCAGCCCTCCCTCTATTCTTCTTCATCTCTCATCAATTCAAAGAGATTAGCCATCAATCTCTTGAATTAAGAACACTAGAAATTGTTTCTAGTGTCCTGTTTACATCTCTAATCTCTTAAAAGGCAGAACTTGAATTTCTAATTAATAGAAAAGGCTTTAGAAGCTGTTCAAGGGCTGCCATAGGTGTTCTTGGTGTGGACAAGCTAGAGGGACAACATCTGCTGTCCTGAAGAAGAATCTCAAGGGCGCAGACACGCTACAGTGCATCAAGAGGTTAGTGTAATCGTTCTTGATTTAATCTAGGATTCTAAAATTAATCTGATTAATTTTAAAATCTTAAATGGCAAATACAGATCAAAAAACATATTAAAAGAGTTTTAATATGTTGTTTATCATTGAAATCAAATAGATAAAAATAAATCTTGCATGATGCATGTGACCCTAGGTGAAAATTTTTGAATTCAATGGTATAAACTTGTGTTTTTCACGCTTCCGTTCCTTCAACTCAGTGTGCCGAAGCACCAACTTATGTTTCTATTTACAATTTATTCCTTTTTAATTCATTTATTTACAATTTTGATAAATCTGAATTTTTTTGCAAATTTTACTGAAAATCTGACAGAGTGCCAGTTGTAAATTAGAAAAATAATTCTTCTGAACCTGTTTCAAAACACTTCCAATATAATTTCCAAATCCAAACTCCATTATACACATTTCAAGTCAATCTCAAAATCTCAATCTCAAATCACAATACTATTTTTTAAAACTTTTCTGTTCACTTCAACACTTGAAGCATATTCATAAATATTTCTCAACATACATTATGCAGAAAATTTCAATAATATGAAATTTCATATATTTACATTAATACATAATTACAAGAGATTATAGTTACAATCCAAATTAATAAAAAATGCCAATGTAACACCCCTAAGTTCAGTAGTGCGTTCTACTATTCCGGTGACCAGTGTTGTCCGGACAGCTAGGATGCCTAGAACTACACTTCGATATGAGTAAGAAGACATAAAATAATGAAATACAAGAAAAGAAAATACAAGAAAAAAAAAGGAAAAATAATAGCAAAGAAATGTAACCAAGTTAAGCGAGCCGAGAACCCTAGCGATGGGGGACCGCACTGGGAAGTCACGGCGTGGACCGTTGACTAGCCTTGGACTGCGGGGAACCCTGGAAAACATTTTTAGGACTTAAGTAGACCCTTATTGAAGAATAAATCTCATTAGAAAGATCAAAGAAAAATTAAATAATTAGTACAAAGAAAAGTGAGAAATCGAAAAACAGACAAAACCCGGTGTTACCGAAAAATCGGGAATGTAACCCGAACGGGGGCATTATGGTCATTTGACATCCCGAATTGTCTTTTGACCTAAATTTCCATTAAAAATAAATAATATTACACTTAGAAAATAAAATGAAAAATTAATTTGGTGGTACCTAAAGTGAATAGCAAGAATTAAGGGTTTAATGTGGAATAAGTGGGAATTTAACATATTATATGAATTAATTAGAGTAAGTGGACCACTAAAGGAATAAACTAAGGATAATGGGGCAGGTGTAAGTCCATAATACAAGCTGAAACTTCATCTTCTCCAAATGAATTCATCCATGCCGATTTGAGAAGGAAGAAAATCCTCCATTGCCGTTTTTGCATGAGCTTGATCCACTCCTCCATTTCAACTCCAATCACTTAGATAGCTTCATAAAAAATTGTCTACACATCATAAGGAAGAGCTTGATACCAAAATCAAGAAGTTTAATCAAGGTTTAGCAAGCTCCAACCATAGGTAAGTTTACATTTTTGAATGTTGCTTTGTTAAACTTTGTGTACATGTTATGGGTGTGTGCTTTGTGAAGAAAATTTTCAAGTTTGAAGAGTTCTTGATATATCCAGTTTGGACAACCATGGAGTTGTGTATTTGAAGATTTATTTTACATATATTTGATGAGAAATTATGATGAATAGGGTGATTTTTTTAATGTCCTAGTAGTTAAATTCCATGTATATGTGGTGATTGTACAATGGGGATTGAAGTTGACGAATTATGGACACTTTGGCATGGTGAAGCTTTGTAGCAGCCTTGGGACACTTTGATAAATGTATGAGTTCATGAAGGTATTGGCAGAGTTGTAACACCCTCCCTGTAGCAACTCCGTACATTCTACTGTTCTGGTGACCGGTGTCGGTCCGGACAGCTATAACGTCCGGAAAAATATCTAAACTAAAGTCAGGAACCATAATTAACTCAAATATTAGTAAGCAAAATTTAGTAAAAATTTTAGAAATAAAATACAAACAAGTTAAACGAGCCGGTGCCCTAGCGATGGGTAACCCAGAGGAAAGTTGCGGTTCTCTCAACTAGGAGCCCTAGACCCGAGAAAAAATTCATAAAATAATTTTTGAGACTCTAGAGAAGGGTCACTGAGGTTCCTATGGCATTAGAATGCCAAGAAAATACCTAGAAAATTTTTTCAATCGGTACAGACAATTTTGACCCGTTAAGCCAAACGGAGGGCATTTTGGTCATTTCGCCTTCAGAGGTGATTTTTGGCCTACTTGTCCAGTTGAGTAAATAATTAATGTGACATAAAATATGAATAAACATTAGTAGAAATTTAATTGAAAATGAGTAGTGAAGAAAAGAAAAGAAAATGAGGAAAAAGGCTTATTTATGACATCATGATGATGTCATTTAAAAGCTATAACCAATCATATTTAAACAACCTATTAACTAACAAATAAAAGAGACAAATTGAGACCAAAATAAATCAAAAAGCCAGCAGCCATCCCCTTCCCCAAAACCAGCTGAAATTCATACCCTAGCCCAACCTCCATTGACAACTTCAAGCAAGCTCCATTTCCCTCTTCATTTCACCATAAACCCTAGAGACCTTTCACAAAAATTTATCCTTGCACCTTGCATAACCTTTTTGCAGCCAAGAAAAGGAAAAGAAGTGAAGTTTTGAGCTTGGGAAAAATCTGCCTACAAAAGGTTAGTGCACATATGTTTTTAAAACTCATTAATTCCATGTTAGAGATTTGTAATAGGTAAGAAATTGTGAAATAAATGAACCAAACTCATGTGTATGTCCACCATAGAATTCGGCAACCTTAAGGAAGGAATGATTTTGATTGTTTTGATGGACTTAGAGTGGACTAGAAATGATGTTTAAGGTATATATCTACATGGATAATGAATTAGTGTGCTAACTAAAGCATCTTGTATGAATCATAATGTGAAGCTAGGGTTTTAGGAGTAAAATGTGAACTTGGCTTATGAAATTGTTAAAGAACATCCTAATGGTCAATTAGTGACCATTTGAGAAAATTTGACCATAATTTGGACAGAAATATAGCATGGCAAAGTGAATGAGTATGCTGCCTAGTGAGTGCAGCAGGGTGGCTGTGATTCCAGCCCACTTGGACTGCCATATCTTTGGCTGTGTTGGTCCAATTGGTGTTTGGCCAATTGGACATGAAACTATGCTTATAATGGCACATTTTTTCTGAAGAAACCATGCTCAAAAGACCAAAGCAAGAGGACCAAAAGTTGGTCCCAATCCAGATACCCTGCAACAGCACCTGCAGAAATGACCAAATGAACAGTAACTGTTCATTTAGCCATAACTCACTGTAGATATGGTCAATTGACCTGAAAGTTTTACAGCAACAAGTTAAGACATAGACAAACAACTTTCATGAAGAAACCTACCCCAAATTATGACCAGAACTTAACCCAAATGGCAGTCACAGTCACTGTTCATGGTACTGTAGATTTGGTAATTCTGCAGTTTTGGCAATCCGGCCAGCTGTGGTTTTTGGACCATATCTGGAGCTACAAAACTCCAAATGGAGTGATTCAAAAAATAAAATTCAATTAGACAAAATAAGGAACAACTTTCATGTTTACCATTTCCTCAAATTCCCACTGCAACAGGGCCCAATGGAACAGTAAAGTTGGGTCACAAAAACTGAAAATTCTGCTCTCTAGGTTTTAGGTTTGGAAATGGATTTAGGGGTTAATTCCAACAAGTTTTAAATGCAAAATGTAGTATGTTGGGAGTGTCACAACCAATATACCTATTTTCTATCCAAAAGTCAACATTTTTGTTGACCAATGGGGTGAATAGTGACACCAAAACTTGAAATTCACAAATTGAAGAATTTAAAAGTTTTAAATGCCCTAGTATACCTAACAAGATTGGTTTGGATAGTTTGGCATGCCAATAGGGTTCAGTTAGCAGTACTGCACATGGCAATATGCCATTCTGTGATTTTATGGCTTTTAGCCATTCTGACCTTGTATTGAGATTTGGCCTTGTGCCTGATATTATCACAGCTTGTTAGCTGTTACATTTGCACAAGGAGATGCATATGTGACCGATGGTGTGGCGAGGTACTTGATACCCAGTGCGGTTACGTTTATCGATCCAGTCATCTAGTGTAGGTTACTTGGGCAAACAAATGAATGAAAGTGGACAAAGTTAATGATATACAAATTCAAAACAAATAAAACATATACATTCACTACATATTTATTTTCTGCTATTTTCTTTTATTTTATTATTGCACCACTAAGCATTATTGCTTAGCGCGTTGCTTTTGCCATGCGTAGGTACTGGAGATACTGATCGTGAGCCCAAGATGACAGCGGTAGGTGAGTCCATCTTGCAGTTCTGCACAGTGTCCGTGTCACCTCACCACCTGCAGTGCATTGGTAGGGCACTAGGTGTCATTTTGTCATTTTGTAACTAAATTTTTATTTTCTCATATGTATTTAGAATTATGTAATGTATTTTGATGTTCATGTAAATTATGAAAATTGTATTTGTGAATGGAAAAGTAAATATCTAATTGTGATTTATACTTGATTATCACATGTGATGGATGATTGAGAACTGAAATTGAAGAACGTTGTTGAGATTTTGATATTGGAGTTTGAGATGATGAGACATGAATATTGGAAGTGTTTTTCACAGGTTCCGAAGAACTGTTTTCTCCATTTTTAGCCGGTACTCTGCCGGATTTTCTTTAAAATTTTCGGAACCTCAAATAAATAATACTTTTGATAAATGGCTTAAATAAATTATATTTCATAAACTATATTCAAAACTATGACAAAAATTAATTAAGGTAAAATAGAGTGTGCCGGTACACCGTGTAACATATCTTACTCGGATATACTGTAGCCATGTAAGGGGTGTCACAAGAATATTGATATTGAGGATTGATGGATATGTATATAGATTGGTTGTGTAAAGTGTATGTAAGAATGAGTAATGTTTATGTGTATATGTGATTATACTTAGACTTTGTAAATTGGAGTTTATTTGGTGTATTGAGGATGTGTGTAATCTGCCCAAAGTGACTTTAAAGTGAAGAGGTATGTGGTTTTGGTAATGTACCAAAACAGAATTGGTAAGGGAAGTGGACATATAGCAATTAAATGTGTAATGGATACATGTATAAGTAAGGTAATTAAGGGCAGTATACATTTTAGCCTATAACTTTAAATGTGTAACCTCAATTGGTATGAGACCAATTGGAGGTAAAACTAGGCACAAAATGTGCCAACTTTCATTGAGAAAGCATACCAAAATTCTGCTTGCAAGGTGACATGAAAAATGACCAATTCAGATTAAGTGCAATTGAAACCTGAAAACTGACCAATTGGGCAGCAGTTGGTGTTTAGGCCATAACTCACTCAAAATAGGTCCAATTGACCTGAAATTTTAACCATGAATAGTTAAGACCCATACCTACAAGTCTCATGAAGACACCAAAGCCCATAAATGACCATAAGCAAGTCAAACAGCTTGCACAAGTTCGGGTCCAAAAACTGGCCGAACCAAAGTTGACCAAAGTTGACCTAAAATGACCTAATTTGATGCCATTTGACCAACAATAGTAAAATAACCATAACTTGGTCTACATAACTCGGATTGACCTGAAATTTTGCCCCGCGTTCCATAAGACCTAGATCTACAAGTTTGTAGTTTTAACCGAAACCTGAAAACCGAGGGAACTAGGTCGTCCGGCTAGGTCAAACTAGTATCCCGGAATCCAGCAAGTTGCATTAAAATGCACTAAACAAGGAAATGAGTTTGGTAAAACGTACTAACCCTAAAACCCTATTGAATGTGACATATTAATGACACTAAAGCCTAATTTACCCAAAACGCATCGAGGGTCGGTATATTAGGTGATTGAGCAAATAATAGCCTTCAGTGAATTACTTATCGAACATTATCGTTAGAGACAGTTTAATTTAGTACTGAAACACTTCAAATTGTGTTTCTCAGTTACCAAAGACTCAGGAAAAGGGAAGGAAACGCTGAGTCCAGACCGAGAGATAGTTATCAGAGGTTTGTGCACAACAGCTATTTCTTTTGAATTATTTTCAATTGAAATAAATTATGACTATTTGCATATTATTGTTTTAAGTTGTGAAATTGTAAAAAAAAAAAAAATGGTTTGAATGATATTTGATGGATACTTATTGATTGAAAAGCACTGTAATTGGTTTGAAACCACAACTATCATATACATTGATTGTATTCCTCACTAGCTTGTCTAGTGGGATGAATTGAATTCCCTCTCTGGCTGAAGTGTTGAGGTGTGTGCCTGTTGAGGACGAATAGAATGAGTACTCATATTTTTGCTAGCTAGCTATGTTATTCCTCATTAGTCATTGACTTTTGGGATGAATTGAATACCTCATTAGCCATCGGCTTTTGGGATGAATTGAACTTGGGAACATGATTTAAGCTGTGTGTGATTTATTGATGCATATTGTAAGATTGTAAAATGAGTTTAAATTCTTATTGACATTCACTGTCTTTTGAATTTAGCTATGTTTTGATTACTGAGATTTATTGTAATATTGTGTTAAATTCCTTATGACATTATTGTCTTGAATTTAACTATGGTTTTAAGTATCCACTATTTATATGATTTATGAATTGTGATTTAAATTGTATTTGATTAATGTTGTGCACCACTGAGACATTGTCTCAGCGATAGCTTTTTATTGCTGTTGTAGGTAGACAGACAGACAGGGCAGCAGACTAGGCTGCTAGTACCTCCAGCGAGAGACTACCGGGTATAATGAGTATACCAATATTTTGTATTTTGTAATGTAATGTATGTTCATTGTATGTACATAATGTTGTTGGTTTTGAGCAGTTGTAAATAAAAATTGTACATTGAAGTTGTAAAATAATTATGAGTTATTTTGGCTTGTAAAAATTGTATTATATTTCTTTTATCTCAGTCTTTGAAAAATCACTATGGATTTGATTTGAGAAATGTGTGGTGTTGAGAAAAATGTTGGAGTTGAGATTTGGAAATCTATTGAAGTGCTTTTTTACAGGTTTTCTGAAGAACTGTTTTATCCAAAATACAGATGGCACTCTGCCAAAATTTTTACAGAAACTCCAAATAATTTAAATGTGTTAGTTCTATCACTTCAGTTGAAAAAGGTTTTTAACACCTGTAAATAGTGCCCACCACTGTAAAAGAAGTAAGAAAAGTTTTTAAAATCCCTTGTAGTGTATTTAATGGATTATCAGTAGATGGAGTTGGTAATTCATTAGGTATACTATGGGATCATGTTATACCTTACAGAGGGGTAGGGTGTGACAGCCAAAATACAAAATGCTCCCAAAATCCTATGTCCTACCATATGCACTGTAGGTGTGAGGTGACTCGGGACTCCGGATGCAAATCTGAAGGCTCACCCGGCCTGATGTCTGCTTGGCTCACCAGCTAGGTCTCCAGTACCTGCACGTGGCAAAAGCGACGCGCTAAGCAATTCTGCTTAGTGGTGATAACATAAAATAAAATAAAATAAAATGAATATGCAGAATGTGTGTTTACATTTTTTGTAGACTTAACTTCTGATATTATTTGCATTATTATTCGATTAACATTTGGTAAGATTTATTATCATTGCCCGAGTAATCCATACTAATTGACTGGATTGGATAAATGGGTAAACTGGCACTGGGTACTAAGTACCTCGGACCATCACAACATCGGTCACATTGTGTTTCCCGGTGTGCAACTGAATAGCTAATAAGCTGTAATAATCATCGGGGTTAAAACCCAAGTGTAATAATTCAAATAATATAGCCAAAGGCTATTATGTCACAGAATGGCATGGGAAGCCATAAAACACAGAATGGCATGAAGCCATATGCTGTACTACTAACAGAACCCTATTGGCATGCCAAGCTATCCAAACCAATCTTGTTAGGTATACTAGGGCATTTTACACTTTTAAGTTTCATAATTTTTGAAATTTAAGTTTTAGTGTTACTATTCCATTCATTGGTCAATAAAAATGTTGACTTTTGCATAGGCAATAGGTACATTGGTTCTAATATCATCAACATACCACATTTTGCATTCAAAATTTGTTGGTATTGGTTGCCAATACCATTTCTAAGCTTAATGTTAGTTGGGCAAAATTTTCAGTTTTTATGCTTTGTTCAATTTTGTAGTGGGAATTTAGCAAATTGATCAACATGAAAGTTGTTCCTTATTTTGTCTAGTTGCATTTCTTTTTTTGAATAACTCTATTTGGAGTTTTGTAGCTCAAGTTATGGTCCAAAAACCACAACTGGCCGGATTGAAATTTTGTCCAGAATTTCTGGACTGATCATATCTACAGTGTAATGAACAGTGCCTGCAACTCACCTTTTGAATATGTTCTAGTCATAATTTGGGTTAGATTTCTTCATGAAAATTGTTGGTTTATATCTCAACTTGTTGCTGGTAAAATTTCAGGTCAATTGGATCTTTCTACACTGATTTATGGCTAAATGACCAAACACTATTCATTTAGTCATTTCGCCCAGGCAGACTGCAGGTCACCCGGATTAGGATAAGCTTTTGGTCCACTTGGTTTGGTTTTATGGGCATGGTTTCTTTACCAAATTTGTGCCATTATGTGTCTATTTTCATGTTCAATTGGCCTTGCACCAATTGAACATCTACAATTCAAGTTATGGGTGCCCAAACATATCCAATTCTGCAGGTCACCTAGGGCAGCCACACTAATCTCAATTCCCACTACACAAACCGCTTCATTTCTTGTTTACACATAACCAAATGGTCACTAATTGACCATTAAAACTCACTTTAACCATTACATGATCAAAGTCTCCATTTTATACCCAAACCCTTACCCATTCCATCTCAATTCATGCATTCACTTACCTTTCACCATTCTAAACAATAGGTTAGTGTTATGGGCAGCCACAATATCAAATTTATTCAAGGAAAACAATCAAAACCCTACCCTTCACATAGCTACTGAAAATGGAGGTTTACATAATCATCAATTTTATTTAAGCTCCTCTCATTTTCTAGCTTAATTTTTATCCCTAAACATGCATTTCAAAAAGAAAGCAAGGATTGGTCACTAACCTCTTTGAAACTAAGTTTGGGTCTTACAAAACTTCAGTTTTTCTTCAAAATTTTGCTGCCCAAAGCTTCCTCAAGGTGTGGTGTGAATTTTTTGTGAAGACAACTAGGGCTTTTATGGTGAGAAAGGGTGGGGATTCAAGCTTGATCAAGCTTTCATGGAGGTTTTTTTCTCTCCTCTCTCTCTCAAGCAATTCGGCTGGTTGAAGAAGAAGTGGCTGCTGGACTTTTCTTTTTTGTTTTTATCTTATTTTGTGTCCATTTTATCTCTTAATTAATTTTGTTAAGTTGTGATTGGTGGAGAGCTCATTAATGACATCATGTGATGTCATAATTCCACTTTTCTTTCATTTTCTTTTCTTTTCTTTTCTACTCATTTTCAATTAATTTTTCATCAATATTTGTTCATATTTTTTGTCATATAAATTATTTATTTAATTGGACAAGTTGGCCAAAAATCATCTCTGAAGACGAAATGACCAAAATGCCCTCCGTTTGGCTTAACGAGTCAAAATTGTGTGTATCGATAGAAAAATTTTTCTAAGTATTTTCTTGGCATTCTAATGCCATAAGAACCTCAATAACCCTTCTCTGGAGTCCCTTAAATTATTTTATAATTTTTCCCCGAGTCTAGGGCTCCTGATTGCGAGAACCGCAACTTCTAACTAGGTTACCCATCGCTAGGGCACTGACTCATTTAACTTGGTTGTATTTTATTTCTAAAATTTTTCCTAAATTTTCCTTATTAATATTTGAGTTAATTATGGTTCCTCATTTTAGTTTAAATATTTTCCGGACGTTCTAGCTGTCCAGACCGACACTGGTCACCGGAACAGTAGACTATACGGGACTAGCAAAAGTGAGGATGTTACACTTTATATCTATATTCATGGCTTTATGCCTGCACTCATGGATTTATGCCCGCACTCATAGCTTTTATGCCCGATTATATGTTATCATTGCTTTTAGCCATACTGATATGTTATCATGGCTTTTTGGCCTTACTGACTGCATACGTGGTTGACGTTCCGCGTCCCATGGTATGACGGCCCGAAGCACCATGGTGTCCAGTGCCAATGACCCATTATCCAGTTTAGTCAGCCTGTCATAGGTTACCTGTGTAGTGTAAATTATTGAAATAAGTTAAGAATATTAGTAATGAAAAACATTAGAAAATGTTGAATGAAATGAGAAAAAGGATTAACAATAGAAACATAACTGAATCAAGTAGTACAAATGAAATTTTTAGAATTATAGGAACCGAAAATACAATACTCCTAGAATTAATCTGTATATCAAACATTATTACTATATAAACTTAGCACTTCCAAAGAGGGACAAAATATAATATAAGATAGTTGATATTAGAAATATCATACCAAATTTAATTGATACCCGAGGATCTAAATTATACTTTAGAATTATACTTCAGTCTTTCTTATTTGTATATATTATTTTTTTGTTATATTATTGCACCACAAAGTAAAAATGCTTAGCGCGATAGATTTGTTTCCTTCGCGCAGGTATTGAAGGTAAAACCCAGTGGATATTAGACTAGGATTTTAAAATCCAGATCTGCAGAAGTGTCAGAAGGGTTCAAGGTTGTCACCTCCTCAGCAATGCATATAGATATGGCTCATATAAGTCATTTTATATATTTTGTATATTATAAATATTTTGTATGTTGTAATGTAAACTAAGAATTGTAAACTAAGAATTTGTAAGTAATATTTACGTGATGTGAATTAATAAATTGATTAGTTCATATGTAATTAATTTGTATATAATGTAAATTATAAATTTATTCAATTAGTTTACAAATTATATAAATTAATGGGAATATGAGAATTTTGATATGTGAATGGAGTATGAAGGAAAGTGGATAGAAATGATTATGAGAATTGAAATACATGGATGATATTGAAATATGAGATGATTATGAGATTTTATTTGAAAATATTGTTGAATTTCAAACAGGTGAATAGTAAAATACGCCAAATGGTAATAGAAACATAGGAAACTCCGCTGGTTTCTCTATAGAAAGATAATTAATATTAAAATATAATGAGAAAAAAATTTTTAAAGGAATAAAGTAAGATAAAATAGGGTGCTTCGGCACCGAATGTAGCACACCTCGGTCGGCTACATTGTAGATGGATAAGGGGTATTACACAACTTTTGGAGACTTCTTTCCTACTTGGATGTGATATTTCAAGCTTCTTCTTCAAGGGAATTTAGTCAATAATATTAAAAAGTTTTGAGATATTTTCCTTTTAGTTTTCTTTATTATTTATTGTTCAAGAGACTTAAAGATTTTCTATTTAGTTTGTTTGTAATTTTCTACTTTAGTTTCTTATCTTTGACCATAAAAAAGCTTTCATATGTAATGTTTTTGTTTTGAAATTCAGACAATTGAGAGAAACTTAGCAAAATGCTATTACTATGAATTCTTATAAAAGATTCTTGTTTGTGGGTAATTACTTAACTTATTATAAGAATTCTTATGTGGCATCTACCTTTGGCTAATTGTGTTCTTTGTGGCGTTTTCATCTTATCAAAGACATATAATTTGCCTACTTATCTCTTTTATCTTTCTTGTTTGTTTCTTAGTTGTTTCTTTCATCTTAGTTTCAATTCATCAACATCAAAAGCATAAAAGATTTTCTTTTATCTTTCTTTTTAATTTGTTGCAAGATTAAACATAAAATACCAAAAGAGTTTCAATCTAACCGAATTTCCATTCTTATGGTTTTTAATGTTCTTGCTTAATTCTACTTAGTTCTATACTTGTTTCAATTTAGTTTACTTGTTTTCTCGCTTTTATTTGAATTTCCTTTTGATTAAATCAATCATGTTATTTTCTTTCCTCACCAAGGCACATCACATAATAATTCATTTTAGTTTATTTTTTTATTTAAAAAAATTCAATATATTAAGTTTAATTTGATTTTAGGAGAAAATGTCAATAGAACTAAATTGAATAGTTTGTTTTTAATTAAGTATAATTAGGTCTCAAATTAGAGTTAAAAAAATATATTGAAGATTGTGGTTGAAATGAGTCCAAAATAAGTCCAAAAAAATAAATTCAAAATGATTCCCAAATTGATAAATCAAATTAAACTAAATAGATTTAATTTAATTCGATTTATTCTGTTAAAAGTTTTTATTTATTCGATTTGGTTCAATTTTCTCTCTAATTTGATTCGGTTCGATTTAGTCTACTAAATATTTTGATTAATTTACTTATTATTTTTAGACCGATGAAAACTGACTGATGCCCATCCCTATTCATCCTTTCATTATTTAATTGTATTATTTATTCTTACAAATTTCAGTGAGGGTTTTTGTCTTCCCCTGTTAGCCCTCTTTATGTTCCATAGGAAAACTTTTGTGCTTGAAAAGAGAAGAATGTTAGATCTTCAAACTTTTGAATTGATTCATTCAGCATCCAAATCAACTCAATTGTGATTACTGTTTGTTTCACATCAAAGTAATTTCGATCACTAATTTGTAAATAGTATCAAAATTTTGACCCAGCTTACTCGAAGATCAACAAGGTTTCATTCTTTCTACCATCCATTGGGCTTCACTAGTAGTCTCTACCGGTTTGCATTTCAACATCGATTTCATTGTAATTAATCCATCTATTTTTATGTGGTTCAATCGTCACATATATGATCTACTTTTCTTCATCAAATTATTGACACTAAGTGTATGTGGTGTATTAGAAATCATTTTGCTTGAAGTTTTGACTGTCTTAATTTCTAGTTCTGCATTTCTTTACTAGTTTGAATAAAATTGATGTTTTGTTTGAAAAAAAAAAACTTCAATTTTATATTTAGACAATCAAATAAGATTACTTTATTTTGTAGTATAGTGACTAACAAAACTATAAAAATTATACTCACTAATTTATGAGTTTTTTTTTTATTATTGATATTCATATTGTTTTACAATGAAATTATGAATTAAATTAAGCTCATCATATTGACAAATGAAATTAAATTACTAGATTTTTTTTTGAAATGCACATTTCATAGTTAAATAACATCAAACTATAGGAAATAAGGCTATATATGGTCAGTTTGGATGGGTTTACTGTATTTCGTCAAATCAAACAAACAAAGTTAGTTTTAATAGGTATTCAAATCAAAACCAATATATTAAATCACAAAACTATATACATTTGGTTTTCATATTAAGCGAGTTGGATTCTAATTGTTTTTACTTCTTTTAGGCTTTTTATACTTCAACTTTAATTGAACCATTTGCATATATACACTAATTGAAAAATAAATATTACTTCAAAATATATTATATAGTAAAAAATAAATAAAAATAAAAAGTCAAATAAGATTATATATATGTATATGTACGCACACATTTGGTTTTGGATCTATTTGGGTTAAATTTTTACTCTTTAACCCAAAACGAAAATAAAAAATTTGATTTATAATTATTTTCAAATCATAACCAATGTTTAAATGTATCAAAATACTAATTTCAATTTGGATTCATTCGAGTTGATCAAGTTTTTTGGTTTAGTGATTTTGTAGTTTCTTTGTACACCCCTAATAGGAAAGACAAAAGAGTACATTGGAAATGACCAATGTACATGGAAGTTTATCACTAAGAAAACTCCTTTTTTTTTTTTTTTTTTGCATTTTTTTTGTTGGAATTGCCACTAAAAAAATAAATCATCAAATATGTCTATTAAAGGAAATTAAAAAAAAATTAAATTCAATTTAATATGTTTCAGTTATAAAACTTCAAAAAAACTAAATAATTTTTTTCAAACTATTTTTTTTTTAATTTTTTTTAATCTCCCAATCTTGATTCAAAATGGGGCCTTAACTACCCAATCTGTAACTCTTTTAGCTTGTATACTAATGGACGATATTTGAAGATTAAACAACCTAAATAATAAAGATTGAATAACCTTCACAAAGGCATTTATGATTATCTCCCATGGAATAGGCTAAACATTATTGTGGAATAATGAATCAA
Organism: Hevea brasiliensis; assembly: GCF_030052815.1. NCBI lineage: Eukaryota > Viridiplantae > Streptophyta > Magnoliopsida > Malpighiales > Euphorbiaceae > Hevea > Hevea brasiliensis. The sequence continues at coordinate 60,431,251 of NC_079493.1, forward strand.
GGGATATGGAATTAGCCTAATTTTTTGATTTCTAAATTTGCCAACAAATTATGCTTTTAATGGAGAGAATGTGTTATTCATCAATGATAACAAAAGTTTTAGAAGTTTCATACCACTGAAGTAAAAAATAAATGGTGGCAATAATCACCTACAAACTAAGCTACCAAACCATGAGGACAAAATAAGAATATTAATGCGCTGACATTATTACAAATACAAAAGGAAGAGCTTCACTATGCTAACTTTAATGAGTAAAGTACTAATAATTTCCCTCCATAAAAAGTTTCTAATTTTTGGATGCACTATTAATTTCCATATACTGTTGCATAATCTTGTCTATGGACAATAGCATTGATTTAGCAATTAAACGAAATTCCTTAACTCAAGTATGGACATGAATTTATACCTTGATTTCACTGCTAAATTCATGGTACCAATTGACTTGTTAAGAGTTTACCTAAAAATTATGCTTTAGCACTAGAAAAAAGAAAGCTATGAACAAAGCTCATTTTTGCCCCTGATTTTTTTTATCAATGTCTAAATTTGCCAAATTTCAACTTTTTCTGCCCAATCAAATGAAACCTTCCAATTAAAACCTATTATAACCCATTATTTGACAGGTTTTTACACGAGTGAAAAAAATGCTCTAAAATTGTGCATTAGATATATTATATGACATTAATTTATTTAGTAGGTAAGAGAAAGAACTATAAAAAAAAAGGGATTGAATGGACCGAAATTATATTATGTGGCTAAAAATAAGAATAGGAAGGCCAATTAGTTGGCACTTCTCCTGAAAGCCAATAAGAATTCATTTCTTGTATGCTCTTGTGAGAAATTGAATGAAGCAAGTCTTCCCAAACTATAGCATTTCTTGTGATGATCCAATTTCTGCTAGGGAAATGTACGTGTCGAAGAAGTGAATAGCTATAGTAAGGGGAGATTTTGATAAAATAGGCGAGTTTACTTCTGCACTAATTATCGATTATGGCTTTATTGTAAATTCTTCATGAAATTTGTTTGTGCTTGTTCATGTTTTAGTATGTTTGATTGGGCATTCATCTATTATGTAAATGGTAGAAAATGCGTATTTTTTATAATGTAATTGATTTGGATCTTTGTTCATGTGGTGTTTAATTGAGCCTCATGACCATGATTTGGGTCTTGATCTATTTGTTTATACAAGAGATTTTATATTGTGCATTTTCACCTAAATATTAGTTAATCCTACTAAGCATTGCTTATCCATGATTTTGATAATCATCATGTTTTTGATTTGTTTAATCATAATATTGATGATAAAAGTTAAAAATAGTATCTAATACTATAACTTTTCATCTCCTCTATTCTAGAAAAATTCTCATTGACTCAGGTTTGTGAAAGACCAAAGCGTAATGATTAATATGAACTTTATTGATTTGCATACTGTGGAATCTCAACAATAAAGAATCTTTCTTTTTTTTTTTCTAATTGGGTCAAAATTATTGAACTTGATGTTTATGTCAACACATAACTATAGTTCTTGATCTTTAAAACCAGGTGAAAATGCGCAATGCTGGAGTATGTGTAAAGTCATTTAAAACTATTCTTAATTTTGCGTGAAATATTTTTTCTTTAACATTAAGCTTAGTGGTTATTATAATGGTATTTCACTAAAGAAAGCTGGTTCATCTTTTAACAATGCAAATACTTAATGAATTGTGGTCTAATTATTCAATCAAGTGTTATTCTGACTATTCACTCAAGTGCTAAAAAGGCAGGTAGGGTTGGGATTAAGATCCTAGTTTCCAAACACGACATAGAAATTTCATTCAATGTAATTGGGTTTTCATTGATTCATACACAATTCTTATGGAAATATGGACTTGAACTCCACCAACCAACTTTGGCTATGATTTGATAGCTCTGAAAGAAATCATTACTGAAAAACATGATTTTTTTTTTCCAATGTTGATATTTATGAGACTCTTGAACTTGGTTTAGCATCATTTTCCTATAACACTACCATGATATTTAGATTATAATGCCACTAAGACGGAGGAAAGGAGTAGCCACCCAGGTAATTACCGGGATAAAATCATAAAAGGGACATGGCTGGCAATTGTTTCCTTATTGAGAAGCAATTTGGTTGTTTGGCTTTAAAATAATTAATAAATAAAATACTTATTTTCTAGTGTAAATAACAATTTACCCTTTGCAGAGGTCCACTACCTTTCTTTTATCACCAGCCCAATGACCCTGGTTCAGGATAATGGGTATAAGAGAGGGAATGTGTTAGGCACCCTCTTTACTTGGACTTACATGAGAACAAGGGCCAACCTCTACTATTGATTCCTAAAGCTTGTCTTATTATCTCTTTTATTAAATTCTCTAATAATATATTTATGCAAGCTAAGGTTACACATACATTTAAATTCATCAATTAAAAAAATAATAATAAGTAGGTACAAAGTCCTATCATGTGATGTTTCTAAGTTAAAAGAATTACTTTATTTATCATATTGTACTACATGTATATTTAACTAAGTTAATTACAAGCTGTTTCCTGGTTTTATAATCACCGCAAGTGCATGGATCGCTAAAAAGTAATAAAGTGATTAGTAGAGTATCATTTCCATGAGGAATTATAGGCGTGAGTACTAAACTACACGATAATTTTGACTGTCTAAACTTTCAAAGGTTATAAGAGAGTAAATGCTGAATAACTATTGAAAACCAAAGAAAATAAATCTGAGAACTTAAAGGGAATTCTAATTGGGTGAATAATTATGGAGTTTTAGATTCCACACCTTAACCTTGTTATGGTTTTAACCTTGCTTTATCAATGAATTGAATGATGTTACTTTGATGGAAATTAATTCTAAAATATCCTAGATTTTCTCTCAAGGCATCTAAGGTGTATTTCAATTAGGCCAAAGCCCTACTTTCGAGGTGATTAGTCCTTATCAAAATCCTTTAAAGTCTATGATTAATTATGGAACACCATAAGGTCATCAACCTATCTCTAGGTCAGATTTCCTACGTTCAAAATTCTGATTTTCTAATATTAATTTTCACCTTTCAGTTCTTTAATTAATATCTTAGATAATAACTAAGTGGGTACCAACATATAGCATGCATTAAGAACACAAGAGATTGAATCAAAGAATAAAACTCAATTCCATTAAATAAAACTCAATATATATCCATAACAAAAGTCAAGAATGCTACTTTCTAAATTCTAGAATTAAAGAAATACTCACTCATGGTGAGTTTGACAAGCATAATATGATGAAAATAAAAGAACATAAAATCAGTCCAAAGAATTAAAACAAAAGAACTGAGAAAAAATTATGCAGCTATAGACTTGTGGAACTTTCTCTGAGAGATCCATCCCTTAGCTCTGATGCAATCCCTCTTCAAGATGGCTAGGGTTTTTCGGAAGTCTTCTCTCAAGGCTCTTCCTTTTTCTCCTTGAAAGATAGATGTTTCTCTTCAAGCTCTCCCCTCTATGCTTTCTGTTGGCTACCATTTATATTAGATGTCTTAAGGTTAAGTTTTAGAGTTTCAAGGGTAATAGGAGTCCAATTGGTGTGCTCAAATAAGAGTTGGAGTCGAATTTGGAAATTGCATAAAACATAGTACACGGCTCATGTGTTACTATAAGGCCTGGGGTGTGTCAGTTTCTAGAGCTGTTTTGGCCTCATTGCATGGAAGACAAGATGTTACAAGGGCCTTTGATGTTTACACAGGTCAGATTACATGGCCCACATACTGTGTAGATTCCTTTTGCCACTTCAAGCCTTGAGCCATAGTAATCATCGGGCGTAAAGCCAAATATGTCAAAAGTATCAAAATGGCTAAAAGCCATCACATCACAAAATGGCACTAAAGCCATGAATCACGAAATGGCATAAAACCATAGGCAGTACTGCAATCAGAACCCTATTGGCAGGCTAACCCATTCAAACCAATCATTCTAGGCATACTAGGGCATATTAACAAGGTTGATTGTTTAGTTCTTTGCACTTAGTGTTTGGTGATTACTATTCACCTTACTATTCATGCATAAATGTTGACTTTTTCATAATTAATAAATATGCTAGTTCTAATTACACTAATATACCACATTTTGGATTTTACATTTGTTGGCATTGGTTGCATATCTCAATTCAAAGCTCATTAGAAGAAATTCTAAAAATTTAGATTTGGTCTCTTGGGTTTACTATTCTATTGGACCAATCTACAATGGAAAGTTGGCTTTCATCATCAAAGTTATTCCTTAATGTATCTTTTTTAATTATCTTTTTGAATCACTCCATTTGGAGTTTTGTAGCTCAAGTTATGGCATTTTTACCATAATTGGCCGGATTAGTTCATTCCCAGATTTTATTGGCAAATTTGGTTCTGGCAGTTTTAGTGTCCTAAATTTAGTAAGCAATTCAAATGGGTTATGGTCAGAATTTGGGTTTCTATTCACCATGAAAGTTGTTCTACATTGTCCAATCTTTCCATGGATTTAAAAATCAGGTCATTTGGATCTCTCTACACAAAGTTATGGCCATATGAACAAACACTGTTCATTTGGTCATTTTTCAGGTCCAAAATTTTGGTTACCCAGATTTAGGCAAATTTTAGGTCACCTTAAGTTGGTTTTCTAAGCAGGGTCTCTTTCATAGAAAATGTGGCATTATGTTCCTAGTTTCACCTCCAATTTGCCTTACACCAATTAAAGCTACACAAGTCAAGTTATAGCTATCCAAACACACTAGACTCAAGTCTAGGATTTCTGGCACAAAAGGGCAGCATACCAATTCATAATCCAATGCCATAATTCCTTCCAATTTAAGGTCAATTCACCTCAAATGGTCACTAATTGACCATTAGAACATCAATTTACCATCAATGTAGTAAAACCCTAATTTAGCTCTAAACCCTAATTCCCAAAGTTTGATTTTAGCAACACACATGGAAATCATAGGCCTAATACATGTATACACATTATAAACCATCACTACACCACTTCAATTCCATCAAAATTCATCAAAACCATATTCCATTCATGGCTATCGAAAATTAAAGGAGGTCCAAACATGCATGTTTTTGTTCAATTTTCACAAATTCTAGCTTACTTCAATGTCCTACCAAAGAATATAATGAGAGAGAGAAAGGAAATGGGCACTAACCTCTTGAAGCAATATTCTAGGGCATCCAATCTTCCACTTTCTCTTCAATTCTTGGCAGCCAAACACTTTAGCAAGGTTGGGTGAAATGTATTGATTTTTATGTGTATTTGTTGAATGGTAATTGGCTAGCAAGTTTTTATTGCATCATGGTGACTTAATGCTTATGTAATAATTGAGTTTTAATTTCTTTTTCTTTTTCTTTTCCTTTCTTCTTTCTTTACTCATTTTTAATTAAGTTTTTAGCAATATTTATTCACATTTTAGGTCATATACCTCACTTACTTAAATGGACAAGTTGATCAAAAATCATCTCTAAAGGTGAAATGATCAAAATGCCCTTCATTATTCTTATTGAGCTAAAATTATCTGTACCGATTGATTTGATTTTTCTTGTGTTTTATTAGTAATCTATTGTTATCTAAGCCTCAATAATTCTTCACTGGAGTCCTAAAAATTATTTCACAGGGTTACCTCATGGGTTTAGGGTCGCTAATTGTCTTCACAGCCGCTTCCTGTTAGGGTTACCCATCGCTGGAACTACAGCTCCTTTAACCTCTTTGCATTCCCGTTAGGGTTGATTCCCTTCAGGTTTTCTATTTTATACCCTATGGCTTTGTTATGGATCCTAAGTTCTCTTAACAATTTTTCCTCTTCTAACTTAGATAGGCTAACATTGATTATAATAGGATATTTAGAATTTGAGTCCAGAAATACGTACTTTAGCGAGAAGGGGAGAGGTTTAAGCATTACCTGTTTGGCGTTTTCCTAGAGCTTACCTTTGGTTTGTTCCTCCTTCAACTTCTCTATCTCGGAAGCCTTAGCTAAGGGTAGGGGTGGATGAACTACTAACCGTTGTGCACAAGCTACTATTTCTGTATTTTCATCATCCACTGTGTGGCTATGCATAATACATGCTTCAAGATGATCTTTAGGATGTGTCTTATGAAATTCCTCTTCAACTTATTTGTCAATTATGTCAACCGTGAAGCATTCATCAGGTTTAAATTTGTGTTTTATTGTGTCAAACAAGTTAAACTTCACTTCTTCTTCTCCTACCTTGAGGGTTAGTCGCCCATTTTTGACGTCTATGATGGCTCTGGCGGTTGCCAAGAATGGTCCTCCCAAGATGATAGGAATTTGAACATCTTCTTCCATCTCAAGGACAACAAAGTCTACTAGAATGAAGAATTTGCCCACTTTGATAGGGATGTTCTCAAGTATGCCCACAGGATATTTAACAGATCGATCAGCCAATTGTAATGAGATTGTCGTGGGCCTCAGTTCTTAAATCTCTAGCTTTTTGCATATTGATAGAGGTATTAAACTGACACTTGCCCCAAGATCGCAGAAGGCCTTGTCTATTTTCTTGTTACCAATGAGGCAAGGTATAGAGAAGCTTCCTGGATCTTTCAACTTTGGAGGTAGTTTGTTTTGCAGTATGGCAGTGTATTCCTTTGTTAGAGCTACTGTTCCATAGTCTTCCAGCTTTCTTTTCTTTGACAAAATTTCCTTAAGAAATTTGGCATAGGATGGCGTCTGAGAAAGTGCTTCAGTGAAAGGGATGTTGATATAAAGTTTCTGTAAAACTTCCAAAACTTCCCAAATTACTTGTCTAATTTGGCTTTCTGAAATCTTTGAGGAAAAGGTAGGGGAGGCTGGTATGGCTCTGGTAATTTCTTTGTCTTCCTTGCTTAATGGCTCTGGTAATTTCTTTGTCTTTCTTGCTTCCTCTTCTTGATCTTTCTTAGCTTCTTCCTCCTTTTTCTCTGCTTGGCCTTTAGATTTTTCTACGGTTTCCTCTATCGGTTCTACCTCTGGTTGTACTAGAGTTCTCCCACGCCTCAATGTAACTGCCTTACAATGCTCCCTTGGGTTCATTTCTGGTTGGCTAGGCAGTTTGCCAGCAGCCTTACTTGAAAAACTTGCTTGCTAAGCGATTTGATTCTCTAGCATCTTGTTATGAGTAGCAAGTTGGTCCATTCTGGAAGTTAGCTATTTAATCAATTCATTTTGTTGTTGTTGAGCTGCTAGGAATCCTTCCATCATGGTTTCCATGGTCATCTTCAGTTTAGGTTATTGAGGTTGAAGAGGTAGTGATGGTTGTGCAAAGTTTTGACCTCTATTTTGAAATCTAGGGGGTGCTGGTAGTTTGTACCCTTGTTGCTTGTTTATTGGCTGGTTCTGCTGATTGAACCATGAGAAATTTGGGTGGTTCCTCCATCCAGGGTTGTAAGTATATGAATATGGATTGTTGGGCTGCCTCTGGTTGAAGTTTCCTCCATTATTCACATAGTTCATCTGTTCCGTGGAGGGTTCATTGAAATTGTTGTATTCTGAACTCATATATCCTCCTCCATAGCTGTCCTCATGTTGTGTAACACCCCGAACCTCCGAGTTATGAATAGTATCATTTTTGGTCCGTGACTAGTACTATTCAAAGACACCTTGAGGACTAAAAATAAATAGAAAATTAATTAAGATAGACACAATAAAAATTCAAGTGACCCAAAAATATAAGGACTCACCGGGTATATTGTAAAAGAGGGATTATGACCCGATAAGGGGCATTTTGGTCAATTCACTTTAAGAGTTGATTTTTAACCAAAAAGTTAATTTAATTAAATGAAAATAAAATATTGAATTATGAAGAAATATTGAGGGAAAAATTAGAGTAAAAGTGGAAAGAAAATAAGAGAGGCAAAAATCTAGAATTTAAATTCCATTTTTGACCTAATTAAAATTAATGACTTATGGGCTTTTGACAATTTAACTTAATTATTTAATTAAAAAGGAATAAATAAGTATAAAAGAAGACAAGTCTCCTTCTTTCCCTTCTTCCATGCCACCATCCATCTTCCCTCTCCCTCTCTTTTCTTTTCTCTTCTTCTCCAATCTTCTTCTACCATTGTTTTCCCTTCCAAGTCTTGATTCACTTCAATTCCCTTTATAAATACCATAACCCATTAAAAGAAAAGATCAAAGAGAACTTTGATTGAGACATTGGAGCAAGTAGAGCAAAAGAAATTGGAAGAAAAATTGAAGTTGGAAAGAAATCACTTGAGGCAAGTTTCTTTTCATGTTAGATTAGTTGTATAAGCCTTGAATGAAGTTAACTTATAATGAAATTTCATGAGAAATTGAAAGGAAACATGCATGGAACTTAAACTAGGGTTTTGGCCAACTTAGGGAAAATTAGGGATTTGATGTATTTTAGTTAAATTGATGATAAATCTAAGTTAAATTGAGGTAGTATGCATGATTGGGAGTAGTAAGATTTCATAGGGTTGCATAAATTGAATTATGAAAGATTAGGGTTCATGGGAAAATTGGGTTTTAGTGCTAAAGAGTGAAATTGGTGTGTGTAGTATTAAATTATGATCATTTGAGGTTTATTTAGTTTGAATTGACATTGGGTTGATGAATGGAAGTAACGAAATGGTAGGATTAGGAAAAATTGCAAACTTTGGTGTTTGAAAATTGTGGGGTTTGTGCTAGGAAATGCCATTGATGTGTCAATGCTAAATTATAGTCATTTTGGGTGAATTAAATGTGAATTGAGGTTGGTTAGTGGGAATAACTGAGGAAATGAAAAATTTGAACCTAGGGCAGAATTTACACACTGAGTTCAGTGTGTTTGACAGCCCATAAATTGAGCTACACAACTCCAATTGGTGTGAAATCAATTGCAAATGAAACTTAAGACATAGTAGAACATTTCATATGAAGAACTTGACTCCAAATTATGGACTCAACCCAATCAAATTGCTGAGCAAAGTTGAATCACCAAATCTGTAGAACTGCAGATTTACCATATGAATAGGAAACTTTGCATGGCCATAGCTCTCTCTAGAAAACTCCGATTTAGGCGATTATTGAATCGATGGAAACCTAAGAAATAGTAGAACATTTCATATGAAGAACATTAGACCAAATTTGTAACACCCCTATGTTCGGTAGTGCGTACTACTGTTCCGGTGACCAGTGTTGTCCGGACAGCTAGAATGCCTAGAACTACACTTCGAGATGAGTGAGAAGACATAAAATAATGAAATACAAGAAAAGAAAATACAAGAAAAACAAAGGAAAAATAATAGTAAAGAAATACAACCAAGTTAAGCGAGCCGAGAACCCTAGTGATGGGTGACCGCACCGGGAAGTCACGGCGTGGGCCGTTGACTAGCCTTGGACTGCGGGGAACCCTGGAAAATATTTTTAGCACTTAAATAGACCCCTATTGAAGTATAAATATCATTAGAAATATCAAAGAAAAATTAAATAATTAGTACAAAGAAAAGTGAGAAATCGAAAAACAGACAAAACCCGGTGTTACCGAAAAATCGGGAATGCAACCCGAACAGGGGCATTGTGGTCATTTGACATCCCGAATTGTCTTTTGACCTAAATGTCCATTAAAAATAAATAATATTACACTTTGAAAATATAATGAAAAATTAATTTAGGGGTACCTAATATAAATAGCAAAAATGGGCTTCAATTTAGGTAATTAACACATTTAAAACATAAAATATACTTTAATTGGTGAGTGGACCACTATGGAGTAAATTAAACACAAAAAGGGCAGGTGTAAATCCACTACACAATCTGCAAACTTCATCTTCTTCATTTCTTTCAACCATGCCGAATTGAACTCCCTAAAAACCTCCATGGCCGAAGCTTGAAGGAACCTCATCCTCTCCTTCATTTCACCTCCAAACATCTAGGTTTCTTCATCAAAGTTTATCCCCACTTCACAAGGAAGAAGTAGATACCAATATTAAGAAGTTTTAGTGAAGATTTAGCAAGTCCCAACAATAGGTAAGTTTGAGTTTTTGATTATTGCTTTGTTAAAGTTTGTAAGGATACTATGGGTGTTTGATTTATGGAGAAATTTTTGAGTTTTGATGTTGAATGGGAATGTGCACTTTTGGCAGCCATGGAAGCACCTTGAAGGCAGTTTAATTGTGCTTGTAAATGGTGAATTAAATGATTGATTAAATGTATATTGTGTAGGAAATTGTTTGGGTGATGTATACTTAGTATATGTAAATGTAAAATGAAATTTAAAGCTTGGAAAGTAATGGAATGTAAGTGTACCATTGTGGCAGTTTACTAACTCTTGAGGAATGCTGGAATTCATGCTTGGTTTATGGAATAATGATGTTAAAATGTGTTGGTTGTTATGGCAGTTTGAGTGCATGTATGATGGTGTGAAGTTGGATATGTAAATGAGCATGAATTAGTGATTGAATTGTTGTAAATTGAGTTGGACAAATTCTGCACTTGTTGGTGCACATTGAATGTAATTGTAAGCTGCCAAAATGACCTATAATATGTTGTAAATTATGTTTAGGTTGTGGTACAACCAGAATTGGTTTGAATGTTGAGTTTGGTATATGTTAAAAGTGATGCTTGATGTGTATGCAAGAATTTTAATAAGGCAGTTTGAGTTTTAGGCCTAGAACTTTAATTGTGTGGCTCCAATTGGTATGAGACCAATTGGAGGTGAAACTAGGCACAAAATTTTCCAACTTTCATGAAGAAATCTTACCAAAATTCTGCTTGCAAGGTAGCTTGAAAAATGACCAAATCCGGATTAAGTGCAATTGAGGCCTGAAAATTGACCATTTGGGCAGCAGTTAGTGTTTAGGCCATAACTCACTCAAAACAGGTCCAATTGACCTGAAATTTTGACCATGAATAGTTAAGACCCATATATACAAGTCTTATGAAGACACAAAAGCCCAGAAATGACCATAAGCAAGTCAAAAAGCTTGCAAAAGTTCGGGTCCAAAAACTGGCCGAACCTAAAATGACCTAAAATGACCTAAAGTGACCAATTTTGGTGCAATTTGACCAGCAATAGTAAAATGACCATAACTTGGTCTACATAACTCAGAATGACTTGAAATTTTGCCCCGCGTTCCATAAGACATAGATCTACAAGTTTGTAGTTTTGACCAAAACCCGAAAACTGAGGGAACTAGGTCGTCCGGCTAGGTCAAACTAGTATCTCGGAATCCAGCAAATTGCAAGAAAATGCAGTATACACGGAAATGAATTTGGTAATATGTACCAACCCTAAAAGACTATCGAATGTGACATATTAATAACATTAAAACCTAATTTACCTAGAATGCATCGAGAGTCAACATATTAGGGTGACTAAGAAAATAATAAAATTCATTGAATTAATTATTAAGCATTATCGTTAGAGACAGTTTAAATAAGTACTGAAACACTTCAAATTGTGTTTCTCAGTTAGCAAAGACTCAGGAAAAGGGAAGGAAACACTGAGTCAAGACCAGGAGACAGTTATCAGAGGTTTGTGCACAACAGCTATTTCTTTTGAATTATTTTCAATTGAAATAAATTATGACTGTTTGTATATTGTTGTTTTGAATTGTGAAACTGTGAAAAATTGTTTGAATGATATTTGATGGATATTTATTGCTTGAAAAGCATTGTGAATGGTTTGAAACTATGAAAATTGTTTGAATGATATTGATGGATACTTATTGATTGAAAAGCATTGGAAATGGTTTGAAACCACAGCTATCATGTATATTGATTGTATTCCTCGCTAGCTTGTCTAGTAGGATGAATTGAATTCCCTCTCTGGCTTAAGTGTTGAGGTGAGTGCCTGTTGAGGACGAATCGAATGAGTACTCATATTTTTGCTAGCTAGCTATGTTATTCCTCTTTAGTCATCGACTTTTGGGACGAATTGAATACCTCATTAGCCATCGGCTTTTGGGACGAATTGAACTTTGGAACATGATTAAGCTGTGTGTGATTTATTGATATGTATTGTGAGATTGTGAAATGAATTTAAACTCTTATTGACATACACTGTCTTTTGAATTTAACCATGATCTAACTTATTGAAATTTATTGTGATATTGAGAAATGGAGTTTAAATTCTTGTTGACAATTACTGTCTTGAAATTAACTATGGTTTTAAGTATCCACTATTTATATAACTTGTGATTTGTGATTTAAAGTTGTATTTAGTTAATGTTGTGCACCACTGAGACATTGTCTCAGCGATAGCTTTTCATTGCTGTCGCAGGTAGACAGACGAACAGGGCAGCAGACTAGGCTGCTAGTATATCCAGCGAGAGATTATCGGGTATAATGAGTATACCACATTTTGCATTTTGTACTGTAATGTATATTCACTGTATGTATATTTTGTTCTTGGTTTGAGCAGTTATAAATTAAAATTGTATATTGACGTTGTAAAGTAAATTATGAGTTATTTTGACTTGTAAAAATTGTATTATATTTCTTATATCTCAGTCTTTGAAAAATTACTGTGGATTTGAGTTGAGAAATATGTTGGAGTTGAGATTTGGAAATATATTGAAGTGTTTTTTTTTACAGGTTTTCTGAAGAATTGTTTTATCCAAAATACAGATGGCACTCTGCCAAAATTTTTACAGAAATTACTAATAGTCCAAATGAGTTAGCTGTTTCACTTCAGTTCAAAAAGTTTTTTTTTAACACCTGTAAATAGTGCTCACCACTGTAAAAGAAGTAAGAAAAGTTTTGAAAATCCCTTGTAGTGTATTCAATGGGTTATCAGTAGACAAAGTTGGTAATTCATTAGGTATACTACGGGATCATGTTACGCCTTACAGAGGGGTAGGGTGTGACATGTTTTAGTGGTATCAGAGCTAGTTTTAAAATTCTGTTTTCACATGTTACTTAAATATTCTTTCTTCATAGTACAACTGCTCAATATCATTGTTTGATACATACAGTACATTACATTATAAATATGCACTAACGGGAGGAAATCTCCTTGTGTTATTTGTTCAGGAGATCTGAAATCCTCGCATTAACTATGGAAGAGGGTGATCGTTCAGTCGATCAATCTATTGAGGCTGAGGTGCAAGGGGATGCCCCAGCCCTACATAATGTCAGTGGTTCAAGAAGACTGACCCTGCGATCTTGCAGCTCGATTCGCTCGCCAGATGGCTGCAATGTTCCAACAAATGGCTGGTAATGTGCCTACTCAAGTCCCAATGCAGACACCAGTGGTACAACCACAGTCTCCTATTAGACAGTATGACAAATTGATGAAGTATGGGGCTACAGAGTTTAAGGGGATAGTAGATCCTCTAGAAGCTGAACAATGGTTAGAGAGGATGGATAGGGTATTCAAGAAATTGCACTGCACAGAGGAGCTCAGATTTGAATACTCAGTATCTTTGCTATAAAGGGATGCTTATGACTGGTGGAAAACCATTCCCCACAGTCTGGTAGAACCTGCAGTGCTAACATGGAATGACTTTCTCGGGGAATTCAAACAAAAATATGTCCTTGATGCTTATGTAGACCAGAAGCTACAATAGTTCCTAAGTCTGAAACAGGGGGGCAGATCAGTGGCTGAGTATGAAAGAGAATTTTCCCGCCTAAGCCATTATGCAGTAAGTTTACTTGCTACCAGCAGGGAGAGATGCAAGAGGTTTGAAACTGGCTTGAAGCCCAGTATCAGATTACAAGTAGTCGGGTTCAAACACACTAACTTCTCTGAACTTGTTTCTCAAGCCTTAGAGTTGGAAAGAATTGAGTCTGAAGCTGCTCCTGAGAAAAAGAAATCAGAGAAGACAGAGAAAGAGGGAAAATCAGTAGAACAGAGTTCCAGTGGTCCTACTGGAAAGAGGAAGAATCATGGGGGACATGGCAGAGGGGCCAAGAAGTCTGGTAGGGGAAGATATTCAGGACAGAAGCCTCCTCTATCTGGTCAGCAGAGTACCAGAGGTTCCTACCCTCCCCGCCAATGTGAAACTTGTGGAAGAAATCATGGTGGGATATGCTACAAGACTATTGGAGCCTGTTATAACTGTGGAGGCACAGGACACTTTGCCAAGGACTGCACCAGTAGTCGCAGAGTTGGACCACCTCCTACTACTGCAGAAGGGTCAGTTCAGAGCCCTATCACTAGAAGTTCACAACCACCCAGCAGAGGTAGAGGTAGGGGTAGAGGTAGCCCAGCAGGCAGCCAAGGCACAGTGAAACAATCAGAGCAAGATAGTGCTCCAGTCAGAATCTATGCAATGAGACAGAGAGAAGAGGCCGAGACATCTGATGTTGTGGCTGGTACCTTCTCAACTTTTAATCAAGATGTGTTTGTATTATTTGATCCGAGTTCTACCCATTCTTATGTGAGTGCTAGCATCATTGATTGCATTGTTGTTCCATGTACAAAATGGACTTTGAGGTGCTAGTAACAAGTCCACTAGGACAGGAGGTCAGGGTTAATAGAATATATAGGGATTGTCCTTTGGTGATCCAAGGACACACTTTTCTGTCTGATTTCATTGAAATGCCCTTCAGAGATTATGATATCATCTTGGGCATGGATTGGTTAGCTAGGCATCATGCCATGATTGATCAGAGGTCAAGATACCACTTTTGGTCTCCCTCAGTATAGTGATGTGGTAATACATGGGGAGAGGCAGTTATTGCCATCAAACATCATTTTGGCTGCACTAGCCAGAAAAATGATCAGAAAGGGGTGTGAAGCATACTTGGCACATGTGGTAGACACCCAAGTGGGGAGTCTAGCATTGAAGGACATCCCTACAGTACATGACTTTCCAGATGTGTTTCCTGATGAATTGCCAGGATTACCTCCAGAAAGAGAAGTGTAGTTTGAAATTAATGTTATGCCTGGTGTGGATCCAATCTCCATAACGCCATACAGAATGGCACCAGCAGAGTTGAAGGAGTTGAAGATATAGTTGCAAGAACTACTTGAAAAGGGCTTCATCTACCCTAGTGTGTCACCTTGGGGAGCACCAGTGTTGTTTGTTAAGAAGAAGGATGGTACTCTTCGCTTATGTATAGATTACCGGCAGTTGAATAAGGTGACAATAAAGAATAGATATCCATTGCCTCGCATTGATGATCTATTTGACCAATTGAAGGGTGCAGCTGTATTCTCCAAAATTGATTTGCGATCTGGTTATTATCAGTTGAAGGTGCAAGAGCAGAGTATTCCAAAAACTGCTTTCAGAACTCGGTATGGCCACTATGAGTTTCTAGTAATGCCATTCGGGTTAGCAAATGCTCCAGCTACTTTTATGGATCTGATGAACACTATCTTCATACTATATCTCGATCAATTTGTGGTGGTGTTTATTGATGACATTTTGATATACTCGAGCAATGTAGAAGAGCATGACAGACATCTGCGGATTGTACTGCAGACTTTAAGGGAGAAACAACTATACGCCAAATTGTCGAAATGTGAATTTTGGCTGAAAGAAATCTCCTTTTTTGGGACATGTTGTGTCAGCTGAAGGGATCAAGGTAGATTCCAGCAAGGTAGAAGCTATCCTTAATTGGAAGCCGCCCAGGAACATCACAGAAATTCGCAGTTTTCTGGGTTTAGCTGGATATTACCGTCGGTTTGTGAAAGGGTTCTCTATGTTATCTTCTCCACTGACCAAGCTGCTTCGGAAAGATGTAAAATTTCAGTGGACTGATAAATGCCAGCAAAGTTTTGATGAGTTGAAGAGGTGTTTGACTGAAGCTCCAGTTCTCACTTTACCTACTCCGGGTAAAGAATACACAGTTTATAGTGATGCTTCTCACAATGGGTTAGGCTGTGTACTGATGCAAGATCGGAATGTCATTGCTTATGCATCACACCAGCTGAAACCGCATGAGAGGAACTACCCAACACATTATCTGGAGCTAGCAGTTATTGTTTTTGCTCTGAAGATCTGGAGACACTATTTGTATGGGAAGAAATGCTACATTTACATAGATCACAAGAGCTTGAAGTACTTAGGCACCCAGAAGGAATTGAATTTGAGGCAGAGGAGATGGTTAGAACTCATTAAAGACTATGATTGCTTAATAGACTATCAGCCAGGAAAAGCAAATGTGGTGGCTGACGTCTTAAGTCGCAAGACTATGGCAAGTCTCAGAATTTCTCCTTTATCCATGGTATATGAATTGAAAGCACAACATGCCTGTTTAGAGATTGATGATGAGGGACAGACAGTAGTTGCATGGCATGTACAGCTAGTGTTGATTGATCAGATCAGAATGGCTGCTCAGAGTGATGAAAAATATCAGAAGCTACTGAAAGAAGTCCAGCAGGGCAAGAAACCTGAATTCTCTGTGAGAGATGATGGTTTATTACTACATCAGGGTAGAATGTGCGTTCCTAGTGATGTAGAATTGAGATAGATCATTATGAAGGAAGCACATGAGTCTCCATTTGTTATACACCCTGGTGGAACTAAAATGTACAGAGGGCTGAAAGAGCATTACTGGTGGATGGGTATGAAGAGAGATATAGCTGAATTTGTTTCCAAATGCCTAACTTGTTAGCAAGTAAAGGCAGAACATCAAGTTCCAGCTGGTTTGTTACATCCTTTGTCAGTACCAGAGTGGAAATGGGAACGAATAACTATGGATTTTGTTACAGGACTTCCAAGAACACAGAGTAGTCATGATGCAGTATGGGTTATAGTTGATAGATTGACCAAGTCTGCTCACTTTTTGCCAGTGCGGATGGACTATAGCCTAGAAAGATTGGCCAAATTGTACATATATGAGATTGTAAAACTGCATGGAGTGCCAGTATCAATTGTGTCTGACAGAGATCCTAGGTTTACTTCTAGATTCTGGGGTAGTCTTCAGAGAGCCCTAGGAACTGGATTGAACTTCAGCACAGCATTCCACCCACAGATAGATGGCCAGTCTGAAGGGGTAATTCAGATATTGGAGGATATGCTATGGGCTTGTGTGATTGAGTTTGAAGGTAGTTGGGATACACACTTGCCTTTGATTGAGTTTGCTTATAACAATAGCTACCAATCAAGCATTGGGATGCCTCCATATGAAGCTTTGTATGACAGAAAGTGCAGAACTCCCTTATGTTGGGATGAAGTAGGTGAAAGGATGATGATTGGGCCAGAGATTGTTCAGCAGACAGAGGAAAATATCAGATTGATCAGAGATAGACTTAAGGCTGCATCAGATAGTCAGAAGTCCTATGTTGATATGAAGAGAAGAGATATTGATTATGCAGTGGGTGATAAAGTATTCCTCAAAGTTTCTCCTTGGAAGAGGATTATGAGATTTGGCAGAAAGGGGAAACTGAGTCCTCGTTTCATGGGACCATATGAAGTTTTAGAAAGAGTGGATCCTTTGGCATATCGGTTGGCATTACCTCTGGAGTTAGCAAGGATACACAGTGTCTTCCATGTGTCCATGTTAAGGAGGTACAGATCAGACCCATCTCATGTACTATCAGTTGAAGAGATTGAGGTAAATCCATACCTCTCATATGAGGAAGAACCCATAAAAATTCTGGCTTATGAGGTGAAACAGCTGAGGAACAAACAGATACACCAGTTAAAGTCTTTGTGGAACCATCATTCAGGCCAGGAAGCTACTTGGGAACGTGAAGAGGATATGAGGAGACAGCACCCACAGCTGTTCATAGACTAATGCCAGGTAAAATTTTGAGACGAAATTTATTTAAGGGGGGGAGAATTGTAACACCCCTATGTTCGGTAGTGCGTACTACTGTTCCGGTGACCAGTGTTGTCCGGACAGCTAGAATGCCTAGAACTACACTTCGAGATGAGTGAGGAGATATAAAATAATGAAATACAAGAAAAGAAAATAAAAGAAAAACAAAGGAAAAATAATAGTAAAAAAATGCAACAAAGTTAAGCGAGCCGAGAACCTTAGCGATGGGTGATCAAGATCGAAGTCACGCTTGGACCGTTGACTAGCTCTGGATCATGGAAACCCCGAAAATATTTTTAGCACTTAAATAGACCCCTATTGAAGTATAAATATCATTAGAAATATCAAAGAAAAATTAAATAATTAGTATAAAGAAAAGTGAGAAATCGAAAAACGGACAAAACCCGGTGTTACCGAAAAATCGGGAATGCAACCCGAACAGGGGCATTGTGGTCATTTGACATCCCGAATTGTCTTTTGACCTAAATGTCCATTAAAAATAAATAATATTACACTTGGAAAATATAATGAAAAATTAATTTAGGGGTACCTAATATAAATAGCAAAAATGGGGTTCAATTTAGGTAATTAACACATTTAAAACATAAAATATACTTTAATTGGTGAGTGGACCACTATGGAGTAAATTAAACACAAAAACAGCAGGTGTAAATCCACTACACAATCTGAAAACTTCATCTTCTTCATTTCTTTCAACCATGCCGAATTGAACTCCCTAAAAACCTCCATGGCCGAAGCTTGAAGGAACCTCATCCTCTCCTTCATTTCACCTCCAAACATCTAGGTTTCTTCATCAAAGTTTATCCCCACTTCACAAGGAAGAAGTAGATACCAATATTAAGAAGTTTTAGTGAAGATTTAGCAAGTCCCAACAATAGGTAAGTTTGAGTTTTTGATTATTGCTTTGTTAAAGTTTGTAAGGATACTATGGGTGTTTGATTTATGGAGAAATTTTTGAGTTTTGATGTTGAATGGGAATGTGCACTTTTGCCAACCATGGAAGCACCTTGAAGGCAGTTTAATTGTGCTTGTAAATGATTGATTAAATGTATATTGTGTAGGAAATTGTTTGGGTGATGTATACTTAGTATATGTAAATGTAAAATGAAATTTAAAGCTTAGAAAGTAATGGAATGTAAGTGTACCATTGTGGCAGTTTACTAACTCTTGAGGAATGCTGGAATTCATGCTTGGTTTATGGAATAATGATGTTAAAATGTGTTGGTTGTTATGGCAGTTTGAGTGCATGTATGATGGTGTGAATTTGGATATGTAAATGAGCATGAATTAGTGATTGAATTGTTGTAAATTGAGTTGGACAAATTCTGCACTTGTTGGTGCACATTGAATGTAATTGTAAGCTGCCAAAATGACCTATAATATGTTGTAAATTATGTTTAGGTTGTGGTATAACCAGAATTGGTTTGAATGATATTTGATGGATATTTATTGCTTGAAAAGCATTGTAAATGGTTTGAAACTATGAAAATTGTTTGAATGATATTGATGGATACTTATTGATTGAAAAGCATTGGAAATGGTTTGAAACCACAACTATCATTTATATTGATTGTATTCCTCGCTAGCTTGTCTAGTGGGACGAATTGAATTCCCTCTCTGGCTGAAGTGTTGAGGTGTGTGCCTGTTGAGGACGAATCGAATGAGTACTCATATTTTTGCTAGCTAGCTATGTTATTCCTCATTAGTCATCGACTTTTGGGACGAATTGAATACCTCATTAGCCATCGGCTTTTGGGACGAATTGAACTTTGGAACATAATTAAGCTGTGTGTGATTTATTGATATGTATTGTGAGATTGTGAAATGAATTTAAACTCTTATTGACATACACTATCTTTTGAATTTAACCATGATCTGACTTATTGAAATTTATTGTGATATTGAGAAATGGAGTTTAAATTCTTGTTGACAATTAATGTCTTGAAATTAACTATGGTTTTAAGTATCCACTATTTATATAACTTGTGATTTGTGATTTAAAGTTGTATTTAGTTAATGTTGTGCACCACTGAGACATTGTCTCAGCGATAGCTTTTCATTGCTGTCGCAGGTAGACAGACAAACAGGGCAGCAGACTAGGCTGCTAGTACATCCAGCGAGAGATTATCGGGTATAATGAGTATACCACATTTTGCATTTTGTACTGTAATGTATATTCACTGTATGTATATTTTATTCTTTGTTTGAGCAGTTGTAAATTAAAATTGTACATTGACGTTGTAAAGTAAATTATGAGTTATTTTGACTTGTAAAAATTGTATTATATTTCTTGTATCTCAGTCTTTGAAAAATTACTGTGGATTTGAGTTGAGAAATATGTTGGAGTTGAGATTTGGAAATATATTGAAGTGTTTTTTTTTACAGGTTTTCTGAAGAACTGTTTTATCCAAAATACAGATGGCACTCTGCCAAAAGTTTTACAGAAATTACTAATAGTCCAAATGAGTTAGCTATTTCACTTCAGTTCAAAAAGTTTTTTTTTAACACCTGTAAATAGTGCTCACCACTGTAAAAGAAGTAAGAAAAGTTTTGAAAATCCCTTGTAGTGTATTCAATGGGTTATCAGTAGACGAAGTTGGTAATTCATTAGGTATACTATGGGATCATGCTACGCCTTACAGAGGGGTAGGGTGTGACAAAATTATGGACTTAACTTTACCAAATTGCTAAACGAAATTGGATCAATAATTCTGCCAGAACTGAATCTACAACATGAACAGTGACGTGAACAGTAATAGTATTTTGGGCATAACTTGAGCTACACAGCTCCGAATTAGGCGATTCAAAAAGAAAAATAAATTTAAGACCTAGATGAGCAATTTTCATGAAGAACATCTCATCAAATTATGATCGAAACTAGGTAAAAATTGGGTTCAAAAATTGGGGCACCAAGTTGTCCAAAACCAAAATTTTCTAAAATTTACAAAGCTAACTTGGGATGCATTAGACATGCATGTAATGAGTTTTTGGCAGCAATTGAGATTAGTAGTGAGATATTTTATTTGTGTATTTTCAGTAGAAAAAGAAGTTGGAACAGACAAGGAATAGTGAGTAAAGAGAAAGGAAAGCATTGAAGGTTTATGCACAACTAACCTTCTCTTCATTTTTAAACTTGTAAATTGCTTGGAATGTGTTAAATTGAATGAGTTTGCTTTGAACAAGTTTACTTTGACTGAAATATGATTTTTCTCTTGCATTTAAGAAATTTGGGTGTTGCCACCTTTATATCGATATTATGATGAATTTAAATGTGTTTATTGGTTTATAAATGTGATTGTTGAGTGTGAAATTTTTGGAAGCTGTTTTGAAACCACGGTTAGCATGACAGTCCCTTTCAGAACTCCCCAGTAGTAACGGCTACTTGGGGTTGATAATTGATATTGATAATGTCTCCCATTAATAACAGTTAGTGGGGTAAGACTACATGAGTACTCATTAGCTAGCTAGCCCTTCCCTCATTAATAACAGTTAGTGAGGTTGAGATTGCTTTGTCGTAGTGTACAACACGGCACTAATCGTGAAATTTTGTTTCATGGCCTAAACTGTGTGTTAATGTTGGCATCACTAATGCTTTGTGAATTGTGATTTATGAAGTGTGATTTCTCTTTTGAAATGTTATTTCAATAAATGGCTCTTATGGACTTAGAACTATTGTGAAGTTTTCATACTTAAGAAAAATGTGATTTATTATGATTTGACAAATTGTGTTTTACCTTAAGTTTTAAAGTTATTAGTTGTGCACCACTGAGTGATATACTTAGCGATAGCTTCTTTATGTTGTCGTAGGTAAGGGAAAGGAGAAGGCTGCCGAGTGAGAGACTTGAAAGCAGTATTTTGGTATTGATTGTAGGTATACCCCTGTAATTTCCTTTTGATGTATTTTGTACCTATATGTATGGATGTATGGACATTGAGCAGTTTGTATTTAAAAGCATTACATTGCTATCACATTTTAAGTTTGTAACTATTTTGTATTTTACTTTGAGACTTATGAAAATGTAACTTTTGCAATATTTAGTCTATCATTGTTTTCAATGAATGTTTACATGTAATTTTAACTATTGTCATGCAGTTTTCCATAAAAGAATTGATAAGATAAAAAGCTATGATTTGTTTTAAAATCCTTTGTAGCATAACTAATGGGTTATCGGTAAGTGGAGTTCGATAATTCATTAGGTATGCTACGGGAACATGTCATGCCTTACCAGGGATAAGGTGTGACATGTTTTGGTGGTATCAGAGCTTTGGTTTTCATACAAGTTTTGAAATTGCATATTTGAAAATTTTTGATAAGTATAACTGCTCAACTGTCATTAATTGATACATATAGTGTATTACATCATAAATATGGACTAATGGAGGGAAATCTCCTTATGTTGGTTGTCTAGGGAGTAGAATTCCTTGTGATTCAGTATGGAAGTGTGACACCCATACTCGTCTACAGTGTAGCCGAGCAAGATATGCCACACAGTGTACCGGAGCACCAAATCATATTTCAGTTCAATTTACCCTTTTTACTTATTTATTTACAATTTTGTTTTTTATAAATCTGAATTTTTTCGCAAATTTTATAGAAAATCCGGCAGAGTGCCGGCTGTAAATTGGAAAAATAGTTCTTCTGAATCTATTAAAAACACTTCCAATATAATCATAATTTCAATCTCAGCCAACCACCAACATATTTTCAACAATTTCTCAAAACACTTAAGTATCTCAAAATTCAATTCATTTGATATCACACTCAATTCAATGAGAAATGCTCCTATTTATTTCTGAACATAGTTCATAGATAATTACATCAAAAGCATAATTACATGAGTTTATAATATACATTACAGAAGTTTACAAAATACAAAATACCAAATATCAAAAGTGGCCTAATGTCATACCAAATGCATTGCAATGTGAGTTGACTCTGGACTCCGGGCACAGATCTGAAAGCTCACCCTGTATGAGTTTTGCTGGACTCCCTAGCTATGTCTCTAGTACCTGCGCGTGGCAAAAGTGTCGCGCTAAGTAATTCTGCTTAGTGGTGACAATATAAAATAAAATAACTAAAATAAAGTAAATATGCAGAATGTATGTTTACATTTTTGGTAGACTTAATTTCTGATATTTATTACAGTATTATTCGATTAAAATTTGGTCAGATTTATAATCATTGCCCGAGTAACCCATACTACTCGACTGGACTGGATAAATGGGTAAACTGGCACTGGGTACTAAATACCTCGGACCATCACACCATCGGTCACATTGTGTCTCCTGGTGTGCAACAGAACAGCTAATAAGCTGTAATAATTAGCAGGGATAAACCCCGAATATAACAACTAAGGGCCTGTTTGGATTAACTGTTGAATACAACTGATAGCTGTTAGCTGATAGCTTTTACTGTTAGCTGATAGCTGATAACTGATAGCTGATGATAGCTGTTTTATATTAAGTGTTTGGTAAAATTATATTTAGCTGTTGCTGTTAATATGTGAAATGACTAATAAGGGTATATATCATATAATTTATTTTATTATTTAAATAAATATAAAATTATAAATTTATTACATTATATTATTTATTTTATTATTAAATTAAATATATAATTATTAAATTAATATATTATATTATTTAAATAAATATATAATTATTAATCTTTTATATTATATCATTTATTTTATTATTGAAATAATAAAATAATTATTTTTTAAGATAATTAAATAATTTTAAAAATATAGATAAAATAATAAAATAATTATTATTGTTAATAGAAAAATTTATAATTAATTTTAAGTTTTTGGATATAAATAAATATTTTATATTTTATGTTATTAATAAAAATATTTTAACAAAGTTAAATTACATTAATTAAAATATTAAAATTACAAATAAAAAAATAAAAATATTAATAATATTAATTTTCAAGTTAAATAAAAAAGGATAATATGGTCAAAATAAAAATAAAACCAGATCATTTATCACCGATGAGAATAACTCTAAAAATAGAGTCGATACAAAACCATCACGATGGGTATCATATCAGTTGCCCATTAGCTATCAGCTCTATTTTTTCAAACTTGCCAAACACCACAATTTACCTGTTTGGGTGTCTATCAGCTATCAGCTGCACCCAATAGGTAAACCAAACACCCCCTAAATCAACATAGCCAAAGGCTATTATGTCACAGAATGGCACGTGAGGCCATAAAACACAGCATGGCATGAAGTCATATGCAGTACTGCTAACAAAACCCTATTGGCATGCCAACCTATCCAAACCAATCTTGCTAGTTGTACTAGGGCATTTTACACTTAAATTATACAATTCTTGAAATTTAAGTTTAGGTGTTACTATTTATTTCATTAGTCAACAAAAATGTTGACTTTTACATGGATAATAGGTACATTGGTTATAATATTCCCAACATACCACATTTTGCATTCTAAATTTGTTGGTATTGGTTGCCAATACCATTTCCAAGCTTAATGTTAATTGTTCAAAATTTTCAGATTTTAAGCTTTGTGTTTACTATTTCATTAGTTATTTTTGCAGTGGGAATTTGGCAAAGTGGTCCACATGAAAGTTGTTCCTTATTTTGTCTAGTTACATTTCATTCTTTGAATCACTCCATTTGGAGTTTTGTAGCTCAAGTTATGGCCCAAAAACCACAACTAGCCGGATTACAAATTTTCCAAATTTTCTGGAGTTACCAAATCTATAGTATTTTGAGTAGTGAATGTAGGTCACATTTTGAATATGTCATGATCATAATTTGGGTTAGATTTCTTCATGAAAGTTGTAGGTCTATATCTCAACTTGTTTTTGGTAAAATTTCAGGTTAGTTGGACCTTTCTACACTGAGTTATGACCAAGTAAATAAACACTATTCATTTGATCATTTTGCCAGGCAGAATGCAGGTCACCCGGATTAGGGCAATCTTTAAGTCAACTTGGTTTGGTTTTATGGGCTTGGTTTCTTCACCAAAGTTGTGTCATTATGTGTCTAGTTTCATTTCCAGTTGGTATTGCACCAATTGAACCTCTACAACTCTAGTTATTGCTGCTCAAACCTGCTGGACTCATGCCCAGTCCTACAGGTCACCAAGGGCAGCCACACTAACTTCAATTCCCACTACACAAACCACTTCATTTCTGATTCACACACAGCCAAATGGTCAATAATTGACCATTAAAACTCTCTTTCACCAAATACATGAACAAGTCTCAATTTCATGCTCAAACCCTAGCTCAACCATCTTAAAACTTACATTTTGAACCTTTCACTATCCTAACGAATAGATTAAGGTTAAGGGCAGCCACAATGCCATTTTAATTCTAAGAATTCTTCAAAACCCTACCAAGTTCAAGGCTGCTGGAATTTTAAGCAAGACATACACATGATGTTTACTTAATTTTCTTGCAAATTTGCAACAATTACCACTTCTTCAACATGAATTGAAAGACAAAAATCAAGTTTAGTCACTAACCTCTAATGGGGCTAATCCAAGGCTTGCAAGAACTCTTCCTTTTGATTTCTTTTTGCTCCCAAGAGCTTCACCAAGATGAAATACCAATGTTTTATGTTGCTAGGTTAGGGTTTTTTTGAGAAAAGACTAAGGAATTCAAGCTTTTGTAAGCATGAAAATGGAGGAGGGAAGGAGGAGCATGGGGTGGCTTCTTTGGGAAGAAGAGTGGCTGCTGAAATTTTCTAGAATTTGACTTCTTTTCTGCCCATTTTATGTATTATAAGTGTTTTCCTTTAATTTGATTGGCTAAGCATTTTAATTACCTCATGCTTACATAAGCATGAGGTAATAAATCTCTTTTATTCACAATTTCTCTTCTTCCTTTTCCTATTCATTTTTAATTAATTTTTCATCAATATTTGTTTATATTTTATGTCATATAATTCACTTACATAAATGGACAAGTTGGTCAAAAATCATCTCTGAAGAGAAAATGACCAAAATGCCCTCCGTTTGGCTTAACGAGCCAAAATTGTGTGTACCGATTGATTAATTTTTCCTTGTGTTTTCTTAACATTCTATTGTCATGGGAACCCCAATAATCCTTCCCTGAGGTTCCAAAAATTATTTCATGAAGTTTTCCCTGGGTCTAGGGTTACTAACGGCCTTCACCATCACTTCCCCTTTGGGTTACTCATCACTGGGGTTTCGGCTCGTTTAACCTTAGTGTATTTCGTTCCTAAAAATTTTCCTTGATTTTTATGAGCATTATTTGGTTTACTTATAACTCCTCACTCTAGTCTATTTATAATTTCAAACATTCTAGCTGCCCAGACTGACATTGGTCGCCTGAACAGTGGACTGTATAGACTAGCTAAAGTGAGGATGTTACAACTCTTCCACTCCAATAAAAATTTCGTCCTCGAAATTTACCTGATGCAAACAGTTGAGGGAACTATTGCCTCATCGTCTCTTCACTTTCCCAAGTTGTCTCTTCAGTATTGTGGTGCCTCCAAAGCACTTTCACCAGTGGAATTTGTTTATTTCTCAGTTCCTTCACTTCCCGTGCTAGGATCCGTATTGGTTCTTCTGTATATGTCAAGTCTGGTTGGATTTCAATCTCTTCCATGGAGATAACATGTGAAGGGTCTGAGCGATATCTTCTTAACATAGAAACATGGAATACATTATGGATTTTATCCAGTTCTGGTGGTAAAACTAGTAGATAGGCCACTGGTCCAACACATTCAATGACTTCATATGGGCCAATGAACCTAGGGCTTAACTTACCCTTTCTCCCAAACCTCAGTACTTTCTTCCACGATGATACTTTGAGAAACACTTTGTCGCCAACTGCATACTCTATCTCTTTTCTCTTCAAGTCGGCATAAGATTTCTGTCTATCCGAGGTAACCTTCAAATTTGCTTTGATTATTTTCACTTTCTCCTCAGTCTGTTTTATCAGGTCTGGTCCTACCAGCTTATCTTTGCCCAATTTAGTCCAATATACACTTCCTCCCATATAGTGCTTCATATGGGGCCATTTGAATGCTAGCTTGGTAGCTATTATTATATGCAAATTCTGCCAGTGGGAGATATCTATCCCAACTCCCCTCAAATTCAATAACACAACTCCTTAGCATATCCTCCAGGATCTATTACATAATTCACATTATTATTATCATTTCATCAATTTGTCAATTGTGAAAATTCAATTAGGTTCTAGGTTTACCTGGATTACTTGTTCTGACTGTCCATCCGTCTGAGGATGAAAAGCCGTACTAAAACGGAGTTGTGTGCCCAAGGCTTGCAACTTTTTCTAGAATCTCGATGTAAACCTTGGGTCTCGATCAGATATGGTGGAAAGTGGGATTCCATGCAGTCTAACTATCTCACTAATATACAATTCTACTAGCTTCTCTAGTGAGTAGTAAGTCCTAACTGGTAAAAAATGTGCTGACTTCGTCAATCTATCCACTATCACCCACACTGCATCATGCTTCTTTTGGATGAGAGGTAGACCACTAACAAAATCCATAGTGACCTGGTCCCATTTCCATTCAGGTATGCTTATAGGCTGTAGCAATCCTGATGGAACTTGATGTTTTGCTTTAACTTGCTGACATGTCAAATACTTAGTCACATAGTCAGCTATGTCCATCTTCATAGCAGGCCACCAATAATGAGGCTTCAAATCATTATACATTTTTGTGCTTCCTGGCTGCATAGCATAAACACTAGTGTGTGCTTCTTTTAGAATACTAGCCTTCAGTTCTCCATCATCTGGTATACACACTCTTCCTCTGTAGTACAGACACCCATCCGCTTTCATCTCATAATCAGTTTCCTTTCCCTCCAGAATTTTACCCACAATAGCCATCAATTTGTCATTAGCCTTCCACCCATCTTGTATCTACTGTAGTAGGTATGGCCTCACTTGTAACTCAGCCAAAATAGCTCTATCTTGAGCTAAGGACAGACGGGCATTTAGTGATATTAAATCTGTGATGGACTTCCTACTCAAGGCATCAGCAACTACATTTGCCTTCCCAGGATGATAATCTATCACACAATCATAGTCCTTTAGGAACTCAATCCATCGCCTCTGTCTAAGATTGAGCTCTTTTTAGGTTGGCAAATATTTTAGACTTTTGTGGTCTGTATAGATGTAACATTTTTCACCATACAAATAATGCCTCCATATCTTCAATGCGAAGATAATTGTTGCTAACTCCAGGTCATGAGTAGGGTAGTTCTGTTCATGTGGCCTTAACTGCCTAGAAGCATAGGCGACCACTTTTCCCTCTTGCATCAATACACACCCTAACCCATTATGTGAGGCATCACTATAGACCACAAAGTCCTTTCCCGACACTGGCTGTGTTAACACTGGTGCTTCTAACAACATAGCCTTCAGCCTCTCAAAACTAGCTTAGCACTTGTCATTCCAGCCAAATTTCACATTCTTGTGCAATAACTTGGTCATTGGAGTAGCTATAAGAGAGAACCCCTTCACAAATCTTTTGTAATACCCAGCTAGCCCCAAGAAACTTCTGACCTCAGTTATATTTCTGGGAGGCTTCCATTCCATCACTGCTTCTATCTTTTTGGGATCTACTCTAATCCCTTCTGCTGATACTATGTGTCCAAGGAAAGAGATTTCACCCATCCAGAAGTCACACTTGGACAGCTTAGCATACAGCTTCTTTTCTCGCAGGGTTTGCAAAACAATCCTCAAATGTTCATCATGTTCTTCCCTAGTCTTGGAATACACCAGAATATCATCAACAAAAACCACTACAAACCGATCTAAGTATGGATGGAAGATATGGTTCATAAGGTCCATAAATGCTGCTTGTGCATTTGTTAACCCAATGTAATACCCCTCACCCGACTACAGTGTAGCCGAGCAAAGTGTGCTACATTCGGTGTCGGAGCACCCTATCTTATCTTACTTTATTCCTTTCATATTTTGATCTCATTATATTTTAATATTAATTATTTTTCGACAGAGAAACCAGCGGAGTTTCCCCTATTTTATTAGCAGTTGACGTGTTTTACTATTTACCTGTTTGAAAGTTTCAACAATATTTTCAGAATAAAGTCTTATCCATGCTAATCATAATTATCTCATCAATCATTCTCATAATTTTCTCATATTTCAAATCTCATTCATATATTTCAATTTCATAATCATTTCCATGCATACTCAATTCATATGTAAACATTCTCAAATTACATAAGCAAAATTTTCAAATTTCCTTAATTTACATAATTTACAAAATAATTACAAAATTTCATAATTTACATCATAATGCAATATCTAGCATTTTATACAAAATACAAAATAAGATCTATATGGACCCTATCTACATGCATTGCTGAGGAGGTGACAACCTTGAATACTTCAGATACTTCCGCAGATCAAAACTCCCAAAATTCCCAGTCAACCGTCCATTGGGTTCTAGCTTCAGTACCTGCGCGAAGGAAACAATTCCATCGCGCTAAGCATTGCTGCTTAGTGGTGCAATAATATAACAAGGAAATAATATACAAATAAATATAGAAATAAAACATAATTCAAATAATCAAGATTTATTTATATTTCACATGCGGTTTCTAAAATTTAACGTGTTATATCCTAATTTAGTCTTCTTTGAAAGTGTTTATTTGCCAATGTACAGTAATAATGTACAAAGAAAAATGATTTGAAAATAATAAATTTATGCTTATATTGTTATATAAGCACATTTGCAATATTTATTTATGTTATAATTTTCTTTGCTAATCTTTTAGCATTTTCTCTATACTTGCTAGGTTATCTCAGATTATTTCATAATAAGTAAATTTTGATATCTGTCCAGTTCATTTCGATTCTTTCTAATAAATAACTATCCTAATTTATTTTAGGTCATCTTACTCATTTATTTTATTTAATTTCTAATATTTTTAATTGCTAATATTCTTAACTTATCTCAATAAATTACACTGCCCAAGTAACCTACGACAGTCGACTAAATCGATAACGGGTCGTTGGCACCGACACCGCGGTGCCTCGGGCCGTCATACCATGGGACGTAGAACGTCAACCACGTATGCAGTCAGTATGGCTAAAAAGCCATGATAACACATAATCGGGCATAAAAGCCATGAATGTTGGCATAAAGCCATGAATACGGGCATAAAGCCATGAATACAGGCATAAAGCCTTCGCAGATCTTGCTAAAACAATACCCTACCGCATGCCAATCTATCCAATCTGACACACGTGTCTAGGTAATACAAGGGCACATAATATCATTAAATATTAATATATTGTGTTTTATGAATTCATTATTTCATGAGAAATTTCAATTATAATTCATACATTCATTTGATCATTTATATGATCACAATTCACATCAATTATCCTTTTATACCATTGTACTCAAAATACTTCTCCTTTCTATAATAATGAGAACTAATGTCTCATTCATACATTAATATAGTTCATTTATTCATTCATTATGTTATTCTTATTGATCACAATTCTAAACAATGGTTCACATGTACCATTGTATTCAAAACATTTTCCTTTCTCATTTATACATTTAAGAATCTACTTATGTAGTCACAATTTTATATTTCAAGTTGAGTTATTAATATTTTATGAATTCCATTTGTGATGGGCATATAAGCCCTAACTATCTATTCACATCAATTAGGTGACTTATTTTTCATGTTTCAAGTAATCCATGAATATTTCATGGATTTCAAATTTATGGTCTTAATTTCCTTTTAACAATTTTGACTAAGATACATAGTCCACATTTGTCATACAATTCTAAGCATTTAAGCTTAGAATTTGTTATAGGTCTTCATCTTAGTTTGTTACTCATTTTGATTACTATTCACATTACTAGTCAACCAAAATGTTGACTTTTTCATACTTAAGGGATATGTTAATTCTAATTGCACCAAGATCCCACATTTTGAGTTTTACATTTGCTAGTATTAATTGCCAATTGCAATTTAAAGTCCCCTAGATGCATTTCTAATTTCAAATTTTGAATTTCAAGTTTTGGTGTCACTATTCACCTCATTGGTCAACAAAAATGTTGACTTTTGGATAGAAAATAGGTGTATTGGTTTTAACACCCCAAACATACCACATTTTGTATTTAAAACTTGTTGGAATTGATTGCCATTACCATTTCTATGCTTAAAACCAAGAGGGCAGAATTTTCAAATTTTGAAGCCTAACTTTACTATTCCATTAAGCCCTGTTGCAGTGGGAATTTGAGGAAATGGTAAACATGAAAGTTGTTCTTTATTTTGTCTAGTTGAATTTCCTTGTTTGAATCACTCCATTTGGAGTTTTGTAGCTCCAGATATGGTCCAAAAACCACAGCTGGCCGGATTTCCATTCTGCAGAAATTACCATATCTACAGTAACATGAACAGTGACTGGAATCACTTTGTTGGATGGGTTCTGGCCATAATTTGGGGTAGGTTTCTTCATGAAAGTTGTTTGTCTATGTCTTAACTTGTTTCTGTAAAAAGTTCAGGTCAATTGACCATATCTACAGTGAGTTATGGCCAAATGAACAGTTACTGTTCATTTGGTCATTTCTGCAGGTGCTGTTGCAGGGTATCCGGATTGGGGCTAACTTTTTGTCCTCTTGCTTTGGTCTTTTGGGCATGGTTTCTTCAGCAAAAATGTGCCATTATAAGCCTAGTTTCATGTCCAATTGGCCAAACACCAATTGAACTTACACAGCCAAAGTTATGGCTGTCCAAGTGGGCTGGAATCACAGCCTCATTGCTGCTGTCATTAGGCAGCCTACCAATTGGGTTTGTAACACTTTAGTTCACTTCAAATTATGATTAACTTGCCTCAAATGGTCACTAATTGACCATTAGAATGTCCATTAATCATTTCATAAGCCAAAACCAAATTTCACTCCTCAAAACCCTAATTCAACAATTCAAAACCATGTATAATCATTTCATTTATGAATTCACTTATAAGTTACACTTTAAGGGCAGCCATACTTGCATATTAGATTCCCAAAAATTATCACCATATCACCTTAACCTTGGCTGCCCAAAATTTAGGGTTAGCATACCAATGTCTTTTATCAAAATTTCTTTGTCATTTAATCACCTATATAGCTCTTAAACATGAAATTGAAGTGAGATTTAAAGTTTAGGGCACTAACCTTATTAAAGCTCCCACTTGAGCTTGTCAATATTTAAAATTTCTCCCTCTAATGGCTGTCTAAATATGATTTAGGGTGTGAGGATAAATTTTTATGAAGTGAGGATGAGGTTTTATGGTGTAAAGGGTGAGGTTTTAGCAAGAAAAAGAGAAAGTTTTAATGGAGATTGTGAGGGAAATAATAGGGGCTGCCGGAAATGGAAGAAGATGAGCAAAAAAATTTCTCAAATTTGAACTCCTTTTTGACCTTTTTTAATTGGTTTAAGAGTGCTTGTTGAAATTTGATTGGTTGAGAGAAAGTAAATGACATCATGTGATGTCATTATCCTTAATTTCCACTATTTTTCTTTTCTTTTCTTTTCTACTACATTTCAATTTAATTTTTAGCAATATTTATTCATATTTTGAGTCATAATAATTATTTACTTAACTGAACAAGTCGGCCAAAAATCATTTCTGAAAGCAAAATGACCAAAATGCCCTCCGTTTGGCTTAACAGGTCAAAATTGTCTGTACCGATTGAAAAATTTTTCTAAATATTTTCTTGACATTCTAATGCCATAGGAACCTCAATGACCCTTCTCTAGAGTCCCAAAAATTATTTTATGAATTTTTCCCCGGGTCTAGGGCTCCTAGTTGCGAGAACCGCAACTTCCCTCTGGTTACCCATCGCTTGGGCACCGGCTCGTTTAACTCGGTTGTATTTTATTTCTAAAATTTTTACTAAATTTTTCTTGTTAATATTTGAGTTAATTATGGTTCCTGACTTTAGTTTAAATATTTTTCCGGACGTTCTAGCTGTCCGGACCGACACCGGTCACCGGAACAGTAGAATGTACGGAGTTGCTACCGGGAGGGTGTTACACCCAAATAGTATCACTAAAAATTCATAATGCCCATACCGAGTTCTGAATGCAGTTTTTGACACATCTGCATCCTCTACCCTCAACTGATGATACCCTGATCTGAGATCAATTTTTGAAAATACACCGGCTCCCTTCAACTGATCAAACAGATCGTCAATTCTGGGCAACAGATATTTATTCTTCATAGTTACTTTATTCAATTGCCGGTAATCAATATACAATCTCAAGGTTCCATCCTTCTTCTTCATAAATAGCACTAGAGCTCCCCATGGTGACACACTGGGGCGTATGAACCCCTTATCGAGTAACTCTTGTTACTGAATTTTCAACTCTCTCAATTCAATGGGTGCCATCCTATAAGGAGCAATAGAAATTGGTGCTGTACCCGGTATTACCTCAATAGCAAACTCGACTTCCTTTTCTGGTGGTAAACTAGGCAATTCTTCAGGAAATACATCTGAAAAGTCTCTTACTATGGGTATATCACACAAATTCGACTTAGCTAGCCTAGTATCAACCACGTGTGCTAGGTAAGCTTCACAGCCTTTTCTCATCAATCTTCTTGCAACTGTGGCTGAGATAACATTGGACAGGAAATTTGTCCTTTCACCCACAACAGTAATCTCATTACCCTCAGAAGTTTTAAGAGAAATCCTCTTCAATTTGCAATCAACTATTGCCTGATGACGTGACAACTAGTCCATTCCCAAAATCACGTCAAACTCGTGGAAGGGCAATTCAATTAGGTCTACCAAGAATTCATACCCCTGAATCCTCAACGGGCAACCTTTGTACACTTTATTCACTACCACACTGTGGCCTAGTGGATTTGTGACCAGAATGTCTTGATCACTCTCCTCTGCTGAAACTCCCCTCTCTACAGGTAGTTTGACGCAGATGTATGAATGATTGGATCCTGGATCCACCAATACGTGCACAGATGTGTTGTAGAGAGAAAATGTACCCCTGATAATGTCTGGGGCATCTTGCTCCTCCTGAGCTCTGATGGCATAGGCTTTGGCAGGTACTCTGGCCTCTGGCCTCTCAGCTGACTCAGATGCAGGCCTCAGCGTTGGACTAGCTGCTTCAGATTTACCGGGCTTCCTACCCCTTTGTGGTGCAGGAGTAGGTCCGTCAGCTTGTGTTGGAGCAACTGTAGTAGTCCTCTTCGGACAATTCTTGATCTGATGTTATGTAGATCCACACCATAAGCATGCACCAGTCACTCGCGAATAATCCCCTTTGTGCCACTTTTGGCAGTATGGACAGGTAGAAGATACTGGGGCTGGTCCCCTGAACACCGTCCTTGGAGAGCTGCCCAATGATGGTGTGGACTGGCCTCTCCTAGGTGTGAACTATGGTCTGGGCCCCTGGGACTGACTTTGACCTTGTGGTTGTCCTGAACCTTGAGCAGGAGGACCTTTACTCTTCTTACTAGGAGAAGAAAATGAACTGGATTGACCTGGACCCCTCTTTTACTGTCTTTCCCTTCTAGTTTGCTCATTTATTCGGACTCTTTCTACTTTTGATGCAACATCTACTAATTTAGCAAAATATGTGATCTCCAATGCTATTATCACCACTTTGATATTGTCATTGACCCTTCTTCAAACCTTCTGCACCTCTCTGCCTTTGTAGGGACTATCTCCCTCCCATACCGGCTCAGTCTGATGAATTCTCGCTCATACTCTGCCACTGATAGTTGCCTCTGTCTCAGACTGATAAATTGTCTTTTTCTCTCTTCTAAATACACCTTACTGACATACTTCTTCCTGAACTCTATTAGGAAGTAATCCCAGGTAATCCGTTCTGGTTGCACCTCACTAGTTACTGTGTCCCACCACTGATATGTATCATCCTGAAGTAGGGACACAGCACCCTCCAGGTTCTGCTCGGGGGTGCAATTAAGCTGTTTCAGCACTCTGATTGTTTTATCCAATCAGTTTTCTGCTGTCATGGGATCATCCTCCTTCTTCCCGAAGAAATCCACAGCCCCATGTTTTCGCAGTTTCTCCAGATGGGACTTTTGTGGTGCTGGTGGAGGTTGTGGCTGTGGTTGTGGTGGTGGAATTGCCCCCATCATTTACCAGTAAAACTCGGTCATTTGTTGAAATAATGCGAACTGAGGTTGGGTAGGTGCCTCAGCTACTAGTGGAGCAGATTCTCCTTTGCCCCCAGATTCAGCCCTTGGTGGAGCACGACTCTCCACCTCTTCATCAACTGCTCTTTGAGAAGCAGGATCCATATCTTAATCAAAATAAGAACACAAACAGATCTGTATTAGTGTCACCTCAACACTTACAAATGCAATGCAATGGTATGCACTCTATCTAGGCCTAGAAACGCCTAAACTGATGCTCTGATAACACTAAATGTGACACCCCATACCTATCTACAGTGTAGCCGAGCAAGATATGCCACACAGTGTGCCGGAGTACCAAATCATATTTTAGTTCAATTAATCCTTTTTACTTATTTATTTACAATTTTTTTTATAAATCTGAATTTTTTTGTAAATTTTATAGAAAATCTGGCAGAGTGCCGGCTGTAAATTGGAAAAATAGTTCTTCTGAATATGTTAAAAACACTTCTAATATAATCATAATTTCAATCTCAGCCAACCACCAACATATTTTCAACAACTTCTCAAAACACTTTAGTATCTCAAAATTCAATTCATTTCATATCACACTCAATTCAATGAGAAATGCTCCTATTTATTTCTGAACATAGTTCATAGATAATTACATCAAAAGCATAATTACATGAGTTTATAATATACATTACAGAAGTTTACAAAATACAAAATACCAAATATCAAAAGTGGCCTAATGTCCTACCAAATGCACTGCAATGCGAGGTGACTCTGGACTCTAGGCACAGATCTGAAAGCTCACCCTGTATGAGGTCTGCTCGACTCCCCAGCTATGTCTCTAGTATCTGCGCGTGGCAAAAGCGATGCGCTAAGCAATTCTGCTTAGTGGTGACAATATAAAATAAAATAACTAAGATAAAGTAAATATGCAGAATGTATGTTTACATTTTTGGTAGACTTAATTTCTGATATTTATTGCTGTATTATTCAATTAAAATTTGGTAAGATTTATTATCATTGCCTGAGTAACCCATACTACTCGATTGGACTAGATAAACGGGTAAACTGGCACTAGGTACTAAGTACCTCGGACCATCACACCATCGGTCACATTATGTCTCCTAGTTTGCAACAGAATAGCTAATAAGCTGTAATAATTAGCAAGGATAAACCCTGAATATAACAACTAAATCAACATAGCCAAAGGCTATTATGTCA
The DNA here is from genome assembly GCF_030052815.1 of Hevea brasiliensis. Taxonomy (NCBI): domain Eukaryota; kingdom Viridiplantae; phylum Streptophyta; class Magnoliopsida; order Malpighiales; family Euphorbiaceae; genus Hevea; species Hevea brasiliensis. The sequence continues at coordinate 60,467,296 of NC_079493.1, forward strand.
CATAATGGCACGTGAGGCCATAAAACATAGAATGGCATGAAGCCATATGCAGTACTGCTAACAGAACCCTATTGGCATGCCAACCTATCCAAACCAATCTTGCTAGGTGTACTAGGGCATTTTACACTCATAAATTATACAATTCTTGAAATTCAAGTTTAGGTGTTACTATTCATTTCATTAGTCAACAAAAATGTTGAATTTTACATGGATAATAGGTACATTGGTTATAAAATTCCCAATATACCATATTTTGCATTCTAAATTTGTTGGTATTGGTTGCCAATACCATTTCCAAGCTTAATGTTAATTGTTCAAAATTTTCAGATTTCAAGCTCTGTGTTTACTGTTCCATTACTCATTCTTGCAGTGGGAATTTGGTAAAGTGGTCAACACAAAAGTTGTTTCTTATTTTATCTAGTTACATTTCATTTTTTGAATCACTCCATTTGGAGTTTTGTAGCTCAAGTTAGGGCCCAAAAACCACAACTGGCCGGATTACAAATTTTCCAGATTTTTTGGACTTACCAAATCTACAATATTTTGAGTAGTGACTGCAGGTTACTTTTTGAATATGTTATGGTCATAATTTAGGTTAGGTTTCTTCATGAAAGTTGTAGGTCTATATCTCATCTTGTTTTTGGTAAAATTTCAGGTCAATTGGACCTTTCTACACTGAGTTATGACCAAATGAATAAACACTATTTATTTGGTCATTTTGCCCAGGCAGAATGCAGGTCACCCGGATTAGGGCAATCTTTAGGTCAACTTGGTTTGGTTTTGTGGGTATGGTTTCTTCACCAAAGTTGTGTCATTATATGTCTAGTTTCATTTCCAATTAGCCTTACACCAATTGAACCTCTACAACTCCAGTTATTGCTGCTCAAACCTGCTGGACTCATGCCTAGTCCTGCAGGTCACCAAGGTAGCCACACTAACTTCAATTCCCACTACACAAACCACTTCATTTCTGATTCACACACGGCCAAATGGTCAATAATTAACCATTAATACTCTCTTTCACCAAATACATAAACAAGTCTCAATTTCATTCTCAAACCCTAGCTCAACCATCTCAAAACTTACATTTTGAACCTTTCACTATCCTAACCAATAGATTAAGGTTAAAGGCAGCCACAATACCATTTTAATTCTAAGAATTCTTCAAAACCCTACCAAGTTCAAGGCTTCTGGAATTTTAAGCAAGACATACACATGATGTTTACTTAATTTTCTTACAAATTTGCATCAATTACCACTCCTTCAACATGAATTGCAAGACAAAAATCAAGTTTAGTCACTAACCTCTAATGGAGCTAATCCAAGGCTTACAAGAACTCTTCCTTTTGATTTCTTTTTGCTCCCAAGAGCTTCATCAATATGAAATACTAAGGTTTTATGTTGCTAGGTTAGGGTTTTGTTGAGAAAAGACTAAGGAATTCAAGCTTTTGTAAGTACCCGGTAATCTCTCGCTGTAGGTACTAGCAGCCTAGTTTCTTTATACAATGCTGTCTACTGCGGCGACAATAATAAAGCTATCACTGAGACGATGTCTCAGTGGTGCACAACATTAACCAAATACAACTTTAAATCACAATTCATAAATCATTTAAATGATGGATATGTAAAATCATAGTTAAATTCAAGACAATGAGTGTCAGAAGGAATTTAACACAATATCATAATAAATCTCAGAGATCAAAACATATTTAACTTCAAAAGACAGTAAATGTCAATAAGGATTTAACTCCATTTCACAATCTCATAATACAAATCAATAAATCACACACAGCTTAATCATGTTCAAAGTTCAATTCGTCCCAAAAGCCGATGGCTAATGAGGTATTCAATTCGTCCCAAAAGTCAATGACTAATGAGGAATAACATAGCTAGCTAGCAAAAATATGAGTACTCATCCAATTCGTCCTCAACAGGCACACACCTCAACACTTCAGCCAGAGAGGGAATTTAATTCGTCCCACTAGACAAGCTAGCGAGGAATACAATCAATATACATGATAGCTGTGGTTTCAAACCATTTCCAATACTTTTCAATCAATAAGTATCCATCAATATCATTCAAATAATTTCTCACAGTTTCAAATCATTTACAATGCTTTTCAAGCAATAAATATCCATTCAAACACATTTCCACAATTTAAAACAATAATGTACAAATAGTCATAATTCATTTCAATTGAAAAATTCACATGAAATAGTTGTTGTGCACAAACCTCTGATAATTGTCTCCTGGTCTAGACTCAGTGTTTCCTTCCCTTTTCCTGAGTCTTTGGTAACTGAGAAACACAATTTGAAGTGTTTCAGTACTAAATTAAATTGTCTCTAACGATAATGTTCGATAAGTAATTCACTGAAAGCTATTATTTGCCTAATCACCTAATATACTGAGCCTCGATGCGTTCTAGGTAAATTAGGTTTTTGTGTCACTAATATGTCACATTCGATAGTGTTTTAGGGTTGGTATATGTTACCAATTTCATTTCCTTGTTTGGTGCATTTTATTGCAACTTGCTGGATTCCGGTATACTAGTTTGACCTAGCCGGACGACCTAGTTCCCTCGGTTTTTGAGTTTTGGTCAAAACTACAAACTTGTAGATCTATGTCTTATGGAACGCGGGGCAAAATTTTAGGACATTATGAGTTATGTAGACCAAGTTATGGTCATTTTACTATTGCTGGTCAAATGGCATCAAATTAGGTCATTTTAGGTCAATTTGGTCAACTTTGGTTCGGCCAGTTTTTGGACCCGAACTTGTGCAAGCTGTTTGACTTGCTTATGGTCATTTCTGGGCTTTGGTGTCTTCATAAGACTTGTAGGTATGGGTCTTAGCTATTCATGGTTAACATTTCAGGTCAATTGGACCTGTTTTGAGTGAGTTATGGCCTAAACACTAACTGCTGCCCAAATAGTTAATTTTCAGGTCTCACTTGCACTTAATCCGAATTGGTCATTTTTCATATCACCTTGCAAGCAGAATTTTGGTATGCTTTCTCAATGAAAGTTGGCACATTTTGTGCCTAGTTTCACCTCCAATTGGTCTCATACCAATTGAGGTTACAAATTTAAAGTTATAGGCTAAAATGCATACTGCCCTTGATTACCTTGCTTAAACATACATCAATGACACATTCACCTTACTATATGTCCACTTCCCTTACCAATTCTGTTTTGGTACATTACCAAAACCATATACCACTTCACTTTAAAGTCACTTTGGGCAGATTACACACATCCTCAATCCACTAAATAAACTCAAATTTACAAAGTCTAAGTACAATCACATATACGCCTAAACATTACTCATTCTTACATACACTTTACACAACCAATCTATATACATATCCATCAATCCTCAATGTCAATATTCTGCCAATACCTTCATGAACTCATACATTTATCAAAGTGTCCCAATGCTGCAGAAATTTTCTACAATGCCAAAGTGTCCCACAATTCGTCAATCTCCAATTTAAGTGCACAATCACCACATTTTCATGGAAATAACTTACTAGGATATTAAATCCCTCTACTCAACATGAATTTACATCAAATATATGTAATAATAAATCATTAAATACATAACTCCATGGCTGTCCAAAATGGACATATCAATAACTCCTCAAACTTGAAAATTTTCTTCACAAATCCAACACCCATAACATGTACACAAAGTTTAACAAAGCAATATTCAAAAATGTAAACTTACCTATGGTTGGAACTTGCTAAACCTTGATTAAACTTCTTGATTTCGGTATCAAGCTCTTCCTTATGATGTGTAGACAATCTTTAATGAAGAGCCCTAAATGATTGTAAGTGAAATGAGGAGGTTAGGTGAGCTTGAGAGAAAACGGCAATGGAGGTCTTTTAATTCTTCATTTCAGCAAGGTTTGGTGATTTGGAGAAGATGAAGTTTCTGATGGTGTAATGGAATTACAGCTGCCCCATTTTGCTTTTAGTTTATTCATTAGTGGCCCACTCACACAATTTAATCATTTAATAAGTTAAATTCCCACTTATTCCACATTAAACCCTTAATTCTTGCTATTCACTTTAGGTACCACCAAATTAATTTTTCATTTTATTTTCTAAGTGTAATATTATTTATTTTTAATGGACATTTAGGTCAAAAGACAATTTGGGATGTCGATTGACCATAATGCCCCTGTTCGGGTTGCATTCTCGATTTTTCCGTAACACCGGGTTTTGTCTGTTTTTCGATTTCTCACTTTTCCTTGTACTAATAATTTAATTTTTCTTTGATATTTCTAATGATATTCCTACTTCAATTGATGTCTCTTTAAGTCCTAAAAATATTTTCCAGGGTTCCCCGCAGTCCAGGGCTAGTCAACGGTCCACGCCGTGACTTCCCGGTGCGGTCACCCATCGCTAGGGTTCTCGGCTCGCTTAACTTGGTTACCTTTCTTTGCTATTATTTTTTCTTTGTTTTTCTTGTATTTTCTTTTCTTGTATTTCATTATTTTATGTCTCCTCACTCATAATGAAGTATAGTTCTAGGCATCCTAGCTGTCCGGACAGCACTGGTCACCGGAACAGTAGAACGCACTATCGAACTTAGGGGTGTTACAATTCTCCCCCCCTTAAAATAAATTTCGTCTCGAAATTTTACCTGGCATTAGTCTCTGAACAGCTGTGGATGCTGTCTCCTCATATCCTCTTCACGTTCCCAAGTAGCTTCTTGGCCTGAATGATGGTTCCACAGCACTTTAACCAGGTGTACCTGTTTGTTCCTCAGCTGCTTAACCTCATATGCCAGAATTTTTATGGGTTCTTCCTCATATGAGAGGTCTGGATTTACCTCAATCTCTTCAACTGATAGTACATGAGATGGGTCAGATCTGTACCTCCTTAACATGGACAGATGGAAGACACTGTGTATCCTTGCTAGCTCTGGAGGTAATGCCAACCGATATGCCAAAGGACCCACTCTTTCCAGAACTTCATATGGTCCAATGAAACGAGGACTCAGTTTCCCCTTTCTGCCAAATCTCATAATCCTCTTCCAAGGAGAAACTTTGAGGAATACCTTATCACCCACTGCATATTCAATATCTCTTCTTTTCAAGTCAACATAGGACTTCTGACGGTTTGATGTAGCCTTGAGTCTATCTCTAATCAATCTGATCTTTTCCTCTTTCTGCTGAACAATTTCTGGCCCAATCATCTTCCTTTCACCTACTTCATCCAAACATAAGGGAGTTCTGCACTTTCTGCCATACAAAGCTTCATATGGAGGCATCCCAATGCTTGATTGGTAGCTGTTGTTATAAGCAAACTCAATCAAAGGCAAGTGTGTATCCCAACTACCTTCAAATTCAATCACACAAGCCCATAGCATATCCTCCAATATCTGAATAACCCTCTCAGACTAGCCATCTGTCTGTGGGTGGAATGCTGTGCTGAAGTTCAATCTAGTTCCTAGGGCTCTCTGAAGACTACCCCAGAATCTAGAAGTGAACCTAGGATCTCTGTCAGACACAATTGATATTGGCACTCCATGCAATTTTACAATCTCATATATGTACAATCTGGCCAATCTTTCCAGGCTATAGTCCATCCAAACTGGCAAAAAGTGAGTAGACTTGGTCAATCTGTCAACTATAACCCATACTGCATCATGACTACTCTGTGTCCTTGGAAGTCCTGTAACAAAATCCATAGTTATTCATTCCCATGTCCACTCTGGTACTGATAAAGGATGTAACAAACTAGCTGGAACTTGATGTTCTGCCTTTACTTGCTGACAAGTTAGGCATTTGGAAACAAATTCAGCTATATCCCTCTTCATGCCCATCCACCAGTAATGCTCTTTCACCCCTCTGTACATTTTAGTTCCACCAGGGTGCATAGCAAATGGAGACTCATGTGCTTCCTTCATAATGATCTGTCTCAATTTAGCATCATTAGGAACGCACATTCTGCCCTGATGTAGCAATAAACCATCATCTCTCACAGAGAATTCGGGTTTCTTGCCCTGTTGGACTTCTTTCAGTAGCTTCTGATATTTTTCATCACTCTGAGCAGCCATTCTGATCTGATCAATCAACACTGGCTGTACATGCCATGCAACTACTATCTGTCCCTCATCATCAATCTCTAAACTGGCATGCTGTGCTTTCAATTCACATACCATGGACAAAGGAAAAACTCTGAGACTTGCCATAGTCTTGTGACTTAAGGCGTTAGCCACCACATTTGCTTTCCCTGGCTGATAGTCTATTAAGCAATCATAGTCTTTAATGAGTTCTAACCATCTCCTCTGCCTCAAATTCAATTCCTTTTGGGTGCCTAAGTACTTCAAGCTCTTGTGATCTGTGTAAATGTAGCATTTCTCTCCATAAAAGTAGTGTCTCCAGATCTTCAGAGCAAAAACAATAGCTGCTAGCTCCAGATCATGTGTTGGGTAGTTCCTCTCATGCGGTTTCAGCTGACGTGATGCATAAGCAATGACATTCCGATCTTGCATCAGTACACAGCCTAACCCATTGTGAGAAGCATCACTATAAACTGTGTATTCTTTACCCGGAGTAGGTAAAGTGAGAACTGGAGCTTCAGTCAAACACCTCTTCAACTCATCAAAACTTTGCTGGCATTTATCAGTCCACTGAAATTTTACATCTTTTCAAAGCAGTTTGGTCAGTGGAGAAGATAACATAGAAAACCCCTTCACAAACCGACGGTAATATCCAGCTAAACCCAGAAAACTGCGAATTTCTGTGATGTTCCTGGGCGGCTTCCAATTAAGGATAGCTTCTACCTTGCTGGAATCTACCTTGATCCCTTCAGCTGACACAACATGTCCCAAAAAGGAGATTTATTTCAGCCAAAATTCACATTTCGATAATTTGGCGTATAGCTGTTTCTCCCTTAAGGTCTGCAGTACAATTCGCAGATGTCTGTCATTCTCCTCTGCATTCCTTGAATATATCAAAATGTCATCAATAAACACCACCACAAATTGATCAAGATATGGTCTGAAGATAGTGTTCATCAGATCCATAAAAGCAGCTGGAGCATTTGTTAACCCGAATGGCATTACTAGAAACTCATAGTGGCCATACCGAGTTCTGAAAGCAGTTTTTGGAATACTCTGTTCTTGCACCTTCAACTGATAATAACCAGATCGCAAATCAATTTTGGAGAATACAGCTGCACCCTTCAACTGATCAAACAGATCATCAATGCGAGGCAATGGATATCTGTTCTTTATTGTCACCTTATTCAACTGTCGATAGTCAATGCATAAGCGGAGAGTACCATCCTTCTTCTTAACAAACAACACTGGTGCTCCCCAAGGTAACACACTAGGGCGGATGAAGCCCTTTTCAAGTAGTTCTTGCAATTGTATCTTTAACTCATTCAACTCTGCTGGTGCCATTCTATATGGCGTTATGGAGATTGGATACACACCAGGCATAACATTAATTTCAAACTGCACTTCTCTTTCCGGAGGTAGTCCTGGCAATTCATCAGGAAACACATCTGGAAAGTCATGTACTGTAGGGATGTCCTTCAATGCTAGACTCCCCACTTGAGTGTCTACCACATGTGCCAAGTAGGCTTCACACCCCTTTCTGATCATTTTTCTGGCTAGTGCAGCCGAAATGATGTTTGATGGCAATAACTGCCTCTCCCCATGTATTACCACATCATCAGATCGAGGAAGGCCAAAAGTGACTGTCTTCAGCCTACAGTCAATCATGGCATGATGCCTAGCTAACCAATCCATGCCCAAGATGATATCATAATCTCTGAAGGGCATTTCAATGAGATCAGACAGAAAAGTGTGTCTTTGGATCACCAAAGGACAATCTCTATATATTCTATTAACCCTGACTTCCTGTCCTAGTGGACTTGTTACTAGCACCTCAAAGTTCATTTTTGTACATGGAACAACAATGCAATCCATGATACTAGCACTCACATAAGAATGGGTAGAACTCGGATCAAATAACACAAACACATTTTGGTTAAAAGTTGAGAAGGTACCAGCCACAACATCAGATGTCTCTGCCTCTTCCCTCTGTCTCATTGCATACATTCTGATTGCAGCACTGTCTTGCTCTAATTGTTTCACTGTGCCTTGGGCCGTCACTGGCTACCTCTACCCCGCTCTACCTCTCGGGTGGTTGTGAACTTACGTGACAGGCTCGAATCGACCCTTCTACAGTAGTAGGAGGTGGTCCAACTCTGCGACTACTGGTGCAGTGTAACACCCTCACTGTAGCAACTCCGTACATTCTCATCGCTCCAGGTGACGGTGTCGGTCCCATACCTAGAACGTCAGGAAAAATATTTAAACTAAAGTCATGAACCATAATTAACTCAAATATTAGTAAGAAAAATTTAGTAAAAATTTTAGAAATAAAATACAACCAAGTTAAACGAGCCAGTGCCCAAGCGATGGGTAACCAGAGGGAAGTTGCGGTTCTCGCAACGAGGAGCCCTAGACCCGGGGAAAAATTCATAAAATAATTATTGGGACTCCAGAGAAGGGTCATTGAGGTTCCTATGGCATTAGAATGCCAAGAAAATATTTAGAAAAATTTTTCAATCAGATGCATAATTTTGACCCGTTAAGCCAAACTGAGGGCATTTTGGTCATTTCGCCTTCAGAGGTGATTTTTGGCCGACTTGTCCAGTTGAGTAAATAATTAATATGACATAAAATATGAATAAATATTACTAAAAATTAAAATGAAAATGGGTAGAGAAGAAGAGGAAAGAAAAATGACAATAAATGTCAATTTTGACATCATATGATGTCATCTAAGAGTTTCCCCCCAATCACATTTAACCAACCATTTACTTAACCAATAAAAGAGACAAATGGACCTAAAAATTTTGCTCTTCTTCTTCTTCTTCTTCCTCCAATACGTGACCTCTTCCATAGCTAAGCATATTCAAGCTTTTCAAAGCTTGATTCACCCATTTCTACCCAACAAAATCATAACCTAGCTTCACAAAAAATTAACCTAGCAACTTGAGTAACCTCTAGGCAGCCAAAAGAAGAAGAAAGAAGGAGTTTGGGTAGTTTGAAATTCTGCCCTATTCAAGGTTAGTGCCTATTTACACTTAAATCTCTTTTAATTCATGTTAAAGACTTAAAGTGAGTAAGGTTTTGTGAATTAAATGAATGGAATCTATGTATATGGACCCTATGAATTTTTGGCAGCCCTAGGAAGGAATGAGTTTGATTGTATTAATGGACTTAGAGTGAATTGGAGATTATGTTTAAAGTGTATACATATATATATACAAGAATGAAAGAGTTAACTAAAGAAATTGTGAAAACCATGACTTTGAGCTAGGGTTTAGGTGTGAAAATTTGACTTTGCTTATGAAATTGTTAAAGAACATTCTAATAGTCAATTAGTGACCATTTGAGGTAAGTTGACCATAATTAGGAGTGAATTATTGCATGGCAAAGTGGAATGGGCAGGCTGCCCCATGAGTGCAGCAGGGTGATTGAAATTTCTGTCCACTTGGACTGCCATATCTTGAGCTGTGTTGGTCCAATTGGTGTTTGGCCAATTGGACATGAAACTAGGCTTATAATGGCACATTCTTACTGAAGAAACCATGCCCAAAAGACCAAAGCAAAAGGACTAAAAGTTGGCCCCAATCCGGATACCCTGCAACAGCAACTGCAGAAATGACCAAATGAACAGTAACTGTTCATTTGGCCATAACTCACTGTAGATATGGTCAATTAACCTGAAATTTTTACAGCAACAAGATAGGATATAGACAAACAACTTTCATGAAGAACATCACCCCAAATTATGCCATTAACCCATTCAAATTATTGGGCAAAGTTGAGTTATCAAACCTGCAACTCTGCAGATTTTCATTTGAGCAGTAATGTTTGGAGGGCTATAACTCTCTCTAGAAAACTCGGATTTAGGCAATTCTTGAACCGATGGAAACCTAAGGTATGGTAGAACATTTCATATGAAGAAAGTTAGACCAAATTATGAACTTAACTTGACCAAATTACTGAACAAAGTTGGACCAAAAATCTGCCAGACCCAAAATCTCAGCATGAACAGTGCACGTGAACAGTAAATTTATTTTGGCTATAACTTGAGCTACAAAACTCCAAATGGAGTGATTCAAAAAAGGAAATTCAACTAGACAAAATAAGGAACAACTTTCATGTTTACTATTTCCTCAAATTCCCACTGTAACAGTGCTAAATGGAATAGTAAAGTTAAGCTTCAAAAACTGAAAATTTTGTTTCCCTTGGTTTAAGCCTAGAAATAGTAATGGTGATCACTTCCAACAAGTTTTAAATGAAAAAAGTGGTATGTTTGAAGTGCCAAAGCCAATGTGCCTACTTTCTATGCAAAAGTCAACTTTTTGTTTGACTAATGAAGTGAATAGTGACACCAAAACTTGAAATTCAAAAATGTGAAACTTAAAAATGCAAAATGCCCTAGTAGGCCTAATGTGATTGGTTTGTATAGTTTGGCATGCTAATAGGGTATTGTTTTAGCAGTACTGCGAAAGGCTTTATGCCTGTGTTCATGGCTTTATGCCCGTATTCATGGCTTTTATGCCCGTATTCATGGCTTTTATGCCCGATTATGTGATATTATGGCTTTTTAGCCATACCGATCGTGATACATGGTTGGCGCTCAAGGTCCCATGGTATGACGCCCGAGGCACCGTAGTGTCCAAAGGTTAACGACCGTTATCCATCCAATCGTCCAAAGATAGGTTACTTGGGCATGGAAAAGTATAACTGTGATTGAACTGATTATTAAAGAAAATACGAAAATTAAGTATCAGGAAGGATTACAAAAATACAAAGAAGCTCAAGATCATGAAGAAAATAATTAACGAAATGCATGAAGAAGTTAATATCATAAAACATGATTAGCCCTCGACTAAACAATAAGTTAGTAATTATTCATCTCTTATGAACACAATAGCAAGGAAATTATTATTTTTATTTGCATATTATATTTTCTTGTATTATTGGCACCACTAAGCTTTATGCTTAGCACGTCGCTTTTGCAACGCGTAGGTACTGAAGATTTGGACAGAGGGCCCAGTAGACCACAGATTCGGTAAGGCAGTTCACAGTTCTGCATAGTGTCCGTGTCACCTCACCACCTGCAGTGCATTGGTAGGACACTAGGTGTCATTTTGGTATTTTGTAACATAATGTTTATTTTCTCATATGTAATGAAACTTATGTAATGTATTTTGATTTTCATGTAAATAATGCAAATTTGTGTTTGTAAATGGAAAAATGAATATTGATCTGTAACTGGTACATGATTATCAAATGAGGTGAATGATTGAGAAATGAATGTGAACTGAAAAATATTGAGATTTTGATAAATGGAGTTGAGATGAATGAATATGATCATAGGAAGTGTTTTTCACAGGTTCCGAAGAACGGTTTTCTCCATTTTTAGCCAGTACTCTGCCGGATTTTCTATAAAATTTTCGGAACCTCAAATAAATTATAATTTCGACAAAAGGCTTAAATAAATTATATTTCACAAGTTATATTAAAAAGGAAGAATAAAAATGAATTAAGATAAAATAGAGTGCTTGGCACACTGAGTGGCATAACTTGCTCGGCTACACTGTAGTTGGGTAAGGGGTGTCACATGCAGTCCTTGGCAAAGTGTCCGGTGCCTCCACAGTTATAACAGGCTCCAATAGCCTTGTAACAGATCCCACCATGATTTTTTCCACATGTCTCACATTGGCGGGGAGGGTAGGAACCTCTGGTACTCTGCTGACCAGATAGGGGAGGCTTCTGTCCTGAATATCTTCCCCTACCAGATTTCTTGCCACCTCTGCCACGTCCCCCATAGTTCTTCCTCTTTCCAGTAGGACCACCGAACTCGTTTCTCTGATTTTCCTCTTTCTCTGTCTTCTCGATTTCTTTTCTCAGAGCGACTGCACTCAATTCTTTCTAATTCTAGAGCTTGAGAAATAAGTTCAGAGAAGTTAGTGTGTTTGAAGCCAACTACTTGTAATCTGATACTGGGCTTCAAGCCAGTTTCAAACCTCTTGCATCTCTCCCCACTGGTAGAAAGTAAACTCACTGCATAATGGCTCAGACGGGAAAATTCTCTTTCATACTCAGCCACTGATCTGCTCCCCTGTTTCAGACTTAGGAATTCTTATAGCTTCTGGTCTACATAAGCATCAGGGACATATTTCATCTCAATTCTCGAGAAAGTCATTCCATGTTAGCACTGCAGTTCTACTGCACTATGGGGAATGGTTTTCCACTACCATAAGCATCCCCTCAGAGCAAAGATACAGAGTATTCGAATCTGAGCTCCTCTGGCAATGCGCTTTCTTGAATACCCTATCCATCCTTTCTAACCACTGCTCACCTTCTAGAGGATCTATCGTCCCTTAAACTCAGAGCCCCATACTTCATCAATTTATCATATCGCTTAGTAGGAGATTGTGGTTGTACCACCGTGTCTCAGATTGGGACTTGAGTAGGCACATTACCACCATTTGTTGGAACATTGCGACCATCTCACGAGCGAATCGAGCAGAAATTGCGATCGCAGGGTGGTGTCTTGAACCACGGACATTTTGTAGGCTTGGGGCATCCCCTTGCACCTCAGCCTCAATAGATTGATCGACTGAACGATCACCCTCTTCCATAGTCAATGCGAGGATTTTAAATCTCTTGAATAAATAACATAAGGAGATTTCCTCCCGTTAGTGCATATTTATAATGTAATGTACTGTATGTATCAAACAATGATGTTGAGCAGTTGTGCTATGAAGAAAGAATATTCAAATAACAGGTGAAAACAGAATTTAAAAACTTTGCTCTGATACCACTAAAACATGTCACACCCTACCCCTCTGTAAGGCATAACATGATCCCGTAGTATACCTAATGAATTACCAACTCCGCTTCATCGATAACCCATTAAATACACTACAAGGGATTTTAAAAACTTTTCTTACTTCTTTTACAGTGGTGAGCACTATTTACAGGTGTTAAAAACTTTTGTGAACTGAAGTGAAACTGCCAACTCGTTTGGATTATTTGGAATTTCTGTAAAAATTTAGGCAGAGTGCCATCTGTATTTTGGATAAAAACAGTTCTTCAGAAAACCTGTAAAAAAGCACTTCAATATATTCCAAGTCTCAACTTCAACATTTTTCTCAACCCAACATATTTCTCAAGTCAAATTCACAGTAATTTTTCAAGGACTGAGATAAAGAAAATATAATACAATTTTTACAAGCCAAAATAACTCATAATTATTTTACAACTTCAAGGCACAATTTGAATTTACAACTGCTCAAAACCAATAACAATATGTACATACAGTGAACATACATTACATTACAAAATACAAAATGTGGGTATACTCATTATACCCGGTAATCTCTCGCTGTAGGTACTAGCAGCCTAGTTTGCTGCCCTGTCTGTCTGTCTACCTGCGACAGCAATAAAAAGCTATCGCTGAGACGATGTCTCAGTGGTGCACAACATTAACCAAATACAACTTTAAATCACAATTCATAAATCATTTAAATGATGGATATGTAAAATCATAGTTAAATTCAAGACAATGAGTGTCAGAAGGAATTTAACACAATATTATAATAAATCTCAGAGATCAAAACATATTTAACTTCAAAAGACAGTAAATGTCAATAAGGATTTAACTCCATTTCACAATCTCATAATACAAATCAATAAATCACACACAGCTTAATCATGTTCAAAGTTCAATTCGTCCCAAAAGCCGATGGCTAATGAGGTATTCAATTCATCCCAAAAGTCAATGACTAATGAGGAATAACATAGCTAGCTAGCAAAAATATGAGTACTCATCCAATTCGTCCTCAACAGGCACACACCTCAACACTTCAGTAAAAGAGGGAATTCAATTCGTCCCACTAGACAAGCTAGCGAGGAATACAATCAATATACATGATAGCTGTGGTTTCAAACCATTTCCAATATTTTTCAATCAATAAGTATCCATCAATATCATTCAAATAATTTCTCACAGTTTCAAATCATTTACAATTCTTTTCAAGCAATAAATATCCATTCAAACACATTTTCACAATTTAAAACAATAATGTACAAATAGTCATAATTCATTTCAATTGAAAAATTCACATGAAATAGTTGTTGTGCACAAACCTCTGATAATTGTCTCCTGGTCTGGACTCAGTGTTTCCTTCCCTTTTCCTGAGTCTTTGGTAACTGAGAAACACAATTTGAAGTGTTTCAGTACTAAATTAAATTGTCTCTAACGATAATGTTCGATAAATAATTCACTGAAAGCTATTATTTGCTTAATCGCCTAATATACCGACCCTCGATGCGTTCTAGGTAAATTAGGTTTTAGTGTCACTAATATGTCACATTCGATAGTGTTTTAGGGTTGGTACACGTTACCAATTTCATTTCCTTGTTTGGTGCATTTTATTGCAACTTGCTGGATTCCAGCATACTAGTTTGACCTAGCCGAACGACCTAGTTCCCTCAGTTTTTGGGTTTCGGTCAAAACTACAAACTTGTAGATCTATGTCTTATGGAACGCGGGGCAAAATTTTAGGTCATTATGAGTTATGTAGGCCAAGTTATGGTCATCAAATTAGGTCATTTTAGGTCAATTTGGTCAACTTTGGTTTGGCCAGTTTTTGGACCCGAACTTGTGCAAGCTGTTTGACTTGCTTATGGTCATTTCTGGGCTTTGGTGTCTTCATAAGACTTGTAGGTATGGGTCTTATCTATTCATGGTTAAAATTTCAGGTCAATTGGACCTGTTTTGAGTGAGTTATGGCCTAAACACTAACTGCTGCCCAAATAGTCAATTTTCAGGTCTCACTTGCACTTAATCCGAATTGGTCATTTTTCATATCACCTTGCAAGCAGAATTTTGGTATGCTTTCTCAATGAAAGTTGGCACATTTTGTGCCTAGTTTCACCTCCAATTGGTCTCATACCAATTGAGGTTACAAATTTAAAGTTATAGGCTAAAATGCATACTGCCCTTAATTACCTTGCTTAAACATACATCAATGACACATTCACCTTACTATATGTCCACTTCCCTTACCAATTCTGTTTTGGTACATTACCAAAACCATATACCACTTCACTTTAAAGTCACTTTGGGCAGATTACACACATCCTCAATCCACTAAATAAACTCAAATTTACAAAGTCTAAGTACAATCACATATACACCTAAACATTACTCATTCTTACATACACTTTACACAACCAATCTATATACATATCCATCAATCCTCAATGTCAATATTCTGCCAATACCTTCATGAACTCATACATTTATCAAAGTGTCCCAAGGCTGCCGAAATGTTCTACAATGCCAAAGTGTCCCACAATTCGTCAATCTCCAATTTAAGTGCACAAGCACCACATTTTCATGGAAATAACTTACTAGGATATTAAATCCCTCTACTCAACATGAATTTACATCAAATATATGTAATAATAAATCATTAAATACATAACTCCATGGCTGTCCAAAATGGACATATCAATAACTCCTCAAACTTGAAAATTTTCTTCACAAATCCAACACCCATAACATGTGCACAAAGTTTAACAAAGCAATATTCAAAAATGTAAACTTACCTATGGTTGGAACTTGCTAAACCTTGATTAAACTTCTTGATTTCGGTATCAAGCTCTTCCTTATGATGTGTAGACAATCTTTAATGAAGAGCCCTAAATGATTGTAAGTGAAATGAGGAGGTTAGGTGAGCTTGAGAGAAAACGGCAATGGAGGTCTTTTAATTCTTCATTTCGGCAAGGTTTGGTGATTTGGAGAAGATGAAGTTTCTGATGGTGTAATGGAATTACAGCTGCCCCATTTTGCTTTTAGTTTATTCATTAGTGGCTCACTCACACAATTTAATCATTTAATAAGTTAAATTCCCACTTATTCCACATTAAACCCTTAATTCTTGCTATTCACTTTAGGTACCACCAAATTAATTTTTCATTTTATTTTCTAAGTGTAATATTATTTATTTTTAATGGACATTTAGGTCAAAAGACAATTAGGGATGTCGATTGATCATAATGCCCCTGTTCGGATTGCATTCCCGATTTTTCGGTAGCACCGGGTTTTGTCTGTTTTTCGATTTCTCACTTTTCCTTGTACTAATAATTTAATTTTTCTTTAATATTTCTAATGATATTCCTACTTCAATTGATGTCTCTTTAAGTCCTAAAAATATTTTCCAGGGTTCCCCGCAGTCCAGGGCTAGTCAACGGTCCATGCCGTGACTTCCCGGTGCGGTCACCCATCGCTAGGGTTCTCGGCTCGCTTAACTTGGTTACCTTTCTTTGCTATTATTTTTCCTTTGTTTTTCTTGTATTTTCTTTTCTTGTATTTCATTATTTTATGTCTCCTCACTCATAACGAAGTGTAGTTCTAGGCATCCTGGCTGTCCGGACAGCACTGGTCACCGGAACAGTAGAACGCACTACCGAACTTAGGGGGGTTACATATTTGTTCATATTTTATGTGATATAATTCACTTACATAAATGGACAAGTTGGTCAAAAATCATCTCTGAAGACGAATTGACCAAAATGCCCTCTGTTTGGCTTAACGAGCCAAATTTATGTGTACCGATTGATTAATTTTTTCTTGTGTTTTCTTAACATTCTATTGTCATGGAAACCCTAATAATCCTTCCCTGAGGTCTCAAAAATTATTTCATGAAGTTTTTCCCGGGTGTAGGGTTACTAACAGCCTTCACCATCACTTCCCCTTCGGGTTACTCATCACTGGGGTTTCGGCTCATTTAACCTTAGTGTATTTCATTCCTAAAAATTTTCCTTGATTTTTATGAGCATTATTTGGTTTACTTATAACTCCTCACTCTAGTCTATTTATAATTTCAAACGTTCTAGTTGTCCAGACTAACATTGGTCACCTAAATAGTAGACTGTACAGACTAGCTAAAGTGAGGATGTTACAGGAAGAGGGGGATTATGTAACATCCTCACTTTAGCTAGTCCGTACAGTCTACTGTTTCGGTGACCAATATCGGTCCGGGTAACTAGAACGTTTGAAAATATAAATAGACTAGAGTGAGGAGTTATAAAGAAACTAAATAATGCTCATAAAAATCAAGGAAAATTTTTAAAAACGAAATACACTAAGGTTAAACGAGCCGAAACAGTAGGGATGAGTAACCTGAAGGGGAAGTAATGGTGAAGGCCGTTAGCAACCCTAGACCCGAGGGGAAAATTATAAAATAATTTTTGGGACTCCAGAGAAGGGTCATTAAGGTTCTTATGGCATTAGAATGCCAAGAAAATGCTTAGAAAAATTTTTCTATCGGTGCACACAATTTTGGTTCGTTAAGCCAAACGGAGGGCATTTTGGTCATTTCGTCTTCAGAGATGATTTTTGGCCAACTTGTCCAGTTACATAAATAATTTATATGACATAAAATATAAATAAATATTGCCAAAAATTTAATTGAAATTAAGTAAACAAGAAAAGAAAAGAAAATGGGATTTATTACCTCATACTTATGTAAGCATGAGGTAATTAAAAGGATGGCCAATCAAATTAAAGGAAGGTAATTAAAATACATTAAAGGATAAAGAAAAGGAGAGAAATTCTAGAATTTGCAGTAGCCATTTCTTCTTCCTCCTTTGCCGTCCCATGTCTCTCCCTTCACTCCACCATTTTTGAATTTACAAAGCTTGAATTCCTTAGCCTTTTCTCAACAAAACCCTAACCTAGCAACATAAAAATTTATTCTTACATCCTAGTGAAGCTTTTGGGAACAAAAAGAAGTAAAGTGGAAGAGTTCTTACAAGCTTGAAGGGTGACTCCATTAGAGGTTTGTGACCTAACCTTAGTTTTTACTTTAAATTCATGTTTAAGGACTATGAATGAGTGCAAATGACAAAGAAAATTGATAAAATACCATTGGTATGCTAACCCATAATTTCGATAGCCTTGGTTAAGGTAAGATTGTGATGATTTTTGTTGAGCTAAAATGGTAGTATGGCTACCCTCAATATGTATCTCTTAAGTGGATTGATGAAATGCAATGATAATGCATGATTTGTAATGTTTGAGTTAGGGTTTGGGGTGGAAAAATGAGACTTTTATCATTTGATGATGAAAGTAGGTTTTAATGGTCAATTAGTGACCATTTGGTTCTGTTTAAATAAAAAATGAAGTGAATTGTGTAGTGGGATTGGAGTTTGGTGTGGCTGCCCTTGGTGACCTACAGGACTGGGCTTGAGTCCAGCAGGTTTGGGCAGCAATAACTGGAATTGTAGAGGTTCAATTGGTTCAAGGCCAATTGAACATGAAACTAGACACATAATGGCACAACTTTAGTGAAGAAACCATGTCCATAAAACCAAACTAAGTTGACCAAAAGATTGCCCTAATCCGGGTGACCTGCATTCTGCTTGGGCAAAATGACCAAATAAATAGTGTTTAGTCATTTGGCCATAACTTAGTGTAGAAAGATCCAATTGACTTGAAATTTTACCAGCAATAAGCTGAGATATAGACCAACAACTTTCATGAAGAAACTTAACCCAAATTATGACCATAACATATTCGAAAAGTGACCTGAAGTCACTACTCCTAATACTGTAGATTTGGTCAGTCCAGAAATTCTGGAAAAATTTCAATCCGGCCAGTTGTGGTTTTTGGGCCATAACTTGAGCTAAAAAACTCCAAATAGAGTGATTCAAAAAAAGAAATGCAACTAGACAAAATAAGGAACAACCTTCATGTTGATCATTTTACCAAATTCCCACTACAAAAATGACTAATGGAACAGTAAAAATAAAGCCAATTAACATTAAGTTTAGAAATGGTATTAGCAATCAATACCAACAATTTTATAATGAAAAATGTGGTATGTTGATGATATTTAAACCAATATACCTATTGTCAATGCAAAAGTCAACATTTTAGTTGACTAATGAAATGAATAGTAGCCATAAAATTTCAATTTCAAAGAATTACATAAATTAAAAGTGTTAAATACCCTAATAGGCCTAATGTGATTGGTTTGGATAGGTTGGCATGCCAATAGGGTTCTATTAGCAGTATTGCATATGGCTTCATCCCATTCTGTGTTTCATGGCTTCCCATGCCATTCTGTGACATAATAGCCTTTGGCTATGTTATTTGAGTTGTTATACTCGGGTTTTATCCCTGATGATTATTACAAATTATTAGTCGCTCACACACCGGGAGACACAATGTGACCGATGGTATGATGGTCCGAGGTACTTAGTACCCAAAGTGCGCTTACCCATTTATCCAAATTACCAACTAGTATGGGTTACTCGGGCAATGATAATAAACCTTACCAAATTTTAATCGAATAATACTACTATAAATATCAGAAATTAAGTCTACCCAAAAATGTAATCATACATTCTGCATCCAAATTTTACTCGGGCAATGTACTTAGCGTGTCGCTTTTGTCACGCCGCAGTATCGAGACCTAGTCGGGAGCCCAAAGACACATCGATAGGGTAAACTTTCGTAGTCGCATCCGAGTCCGTAGTCACCACATCTACAAAGGCACATGGTAGGACATTAGGACTTTGGGGTAGCAGGTATCAATCGAATCTAGGTTTGGAACACTGGATAGCTGTCAAGAATATCCTTAAGTACTTGAGAAGAACTAAGGATTTATTCTTGATTTATGGAGGTGGAGACTTGCAATTGGATTATTATACTGATTCTGATTTCCAATCAGATATCGATGATAGAAAGTCTACCTCGGATATGTGTTCATTTGTAATGGAGGTGCAGTCAGTTGGAAGAGTTCCAAACAGAGCTCGACTACAGATTCCATTACCGAGGCTGAGTATATTGCTGCATCAAATGCTGCATAGGAAGCTGTTTGGATAAAGAAGTTCGTGACAGAACTTACAGTAGTTCCTTCCATTGAGTTAGTAGTTCCACTACACTGTGACAACAATGGAGCAGTCATACAGGCTAAGGAACTAAGGTCTCACCCAAAATCCAAACACATAGAAAGGCACTACCACATTATCAGAGATATAGTAGGGCAAGGCGATATAGCCATGCAGAAAAAATAACATCAGCTGAAAAACCAGCTGATCCATTCACTAAGCCGTTGTCACAAGCTAAGTTAGATCGACATCTTGAGAAGATGGGTCTAAGATATTGTAATGAATGGCTCTAGTGCTAGTGGAAGATTGTTAGTAGTATGCCCTAGAGCATATCATTTAGTATGTATCTCGTACATGTTTTTATTAATAAAAGGCATTTCCACTTTTCTGTTTACATAAGATATTTATGTGTAATAGAAAAGGTCCATTGATATTTTGTTAGAAATTATATTCTTAAGTTATTAAGAATATGAGTGACAGTATTTCTAGTACAAAGTATCATAAATAGGTTCACAATCGAGGATACTTCATAATAAGGACATGCCTTATCCAGAAAGATTGTATTCATGTTTGTTCCCAAGTTATTTATATGAGATATAAATAAGATGGAATGGTGAGTCTCATGCCATATGACAAACATGATAAGCACTTATAAATGATAAGTAGGCCGAACCAGTGACACTTATGACAAGCACATGGAGTTTACTCTTGTCAATGCATTATCATAAATCATATCAGTGCATATAATCTTTAGACCTGAGATAGTACAGTTATCTTGTATATAGGTGGTTTGAGTTTGATACTGCTTTCATACTTATACTATGTAGGGTATATGGGCATGTGTTGGCTCCTACTAGTTATATATGGAGGTAGGTGTTGATCAAGATGGAATCTGTTCCTCTAAGTAAATAGAGATAAAATCCTATGTTCATTTAATTGTTCTTAATGTTTCAAGTTCCTGGCCAGGACAGATAGATTTATTCAGAAAGAGTTTCTGAATTAGAAAAATCTTTTTAATCAAAAACTGGAATTAAAAGAGAACATAATATTCATAGCAAATAGACTTTGACATAAACCATGACTTTAGCTTGAGTTGGGATTTTGTAACAGAGAGATTCTAGTGCATGGTAACATATGATTATAGGTTCATTTAAGGTAAACCTTATTACTGATTGGGTGGCCATGGCATGCTATGCTAGGTGTTAACTGATTGATTAGAAGAAGAGAAATAATTATTTTAGGTTGAGAACTCAAAATTAAGACACAGGGGCATTTTGGTCATTTCACAGGGTGACATGTGGCACCATGACACATGACATTACACATAAGCTTGCCAAATGTCTTTTAATCATGTAAGATGATTGAAATTAAGATTAAATATAGGTTTGACACTTAGCACAATGTGATTGGGTCAATTAAACCTAGAACCAATCAGAGGGTGACATGTGACAAGGGTTTAGTGTGTTGACCTAGCTATTTAAGTGTTGTTATGAAAAGAAAATAAAAAAACCGACAGCTACTCATCCTTTGTCATGCCATTTTGAGGCTCTCCATCTCTTCTTCTTCATCTCTCATCAATAAAAAGAGATTAGCCATCAATCTCTTGAATTAAAAATATTAGAAATCGTTTCTAGTGTCCTATTTACATCTTTAATCTCTTAAAAGATAGAACTTGATTTTCTAAATAATAGAAAAAGCTTTAGAAGCTGTTCAAGGGCTGCCATAGGTGTTCTTGGTGTGGACAAGCTAGAGATATAACATCTGGTGTCTTGAAAACGAATCTCAAAGGAGCAAATACACTGTAGTGCATCAAGAGGTTAGTGTGTTTGTTCTTGATTTAATCTAGGGTTCTAAAATTAATCTAATTAATTTTAAAATCTTAAATGGCAAATACAGATCCAAAAAAACATATTAAAAGAGTTTTAATATGTTGTTTATCATTGAAATCAAATAGATAAAAATAAATCTTGCATGATGCATGTGACCCTAGGTAAAAATTTTTGAATTCAATGGTATAAACTTGTGTTTTTCACCCTTCCGCTCCTTCAATTGGTATCAGAGCTACTATATTTGCCATTTAGATTGTTGATTATATGATTTAATTGTGTGTTTTGATTATGAGATGATTTATCCATTGCTGGTTGCAATGGATGTGTGGCGGCATGCAAGAGATCACCATCAATGGTGCACATGGTTTGGCTTCATGGGTGGTGCAAAGGTTTGGCTTTTTAATTTGCAATTGTTGTATGATCTACAAGCTCATCCTATGTCTAATTAAATTATTTAATTAGAATTTTAATCACACAATTAAATTTTGATTTAAATTAGAATTTTAAAAATTATTTGAATGTAATTCAAATCTGAATTTTAAAAGTTGTTTGAATGTGATTCAAATTTGAATTTTTAAAGTTGTTTGAATCATATTTAAATCTGATTTTTTAAAGTTGTTTGAATAATATTTAGATCTGAATTTTTAAAAATTGTTTGAATGTGATTCAAATCTGATTTTTTAAAAATTGTTTGAATGTGATTCAAATCTGAATTTTTAAAGTTGTTTGAATGTGATTCAAATCTGAATTTTTAAATTTGTTTGAATGAGATTCAAATCTGAATTTTTAAATTTATTTGAATCATATTCAAATCTGGATTTTTATATTGAATATGAGATATTCAATTTAATTTAAGTATGTATGTTTTATTTAGTTGTTAAATAGTGATATGCATGATGGATGATCATGGACTATAAAAGACCAATGTGATTGGATTTATTCTTTTATGTTTCTTTGGGATTGTAAATTAATTAATTTATTTTAATTTATTTTGGGCATGTATTATTAAGTTTGTAATAATTTTTGGGTTGTAATTTCATTTATTTAAGTTCTTGTAAATTCACCTTGGTATGCCAAGGATTACTATGTAATTGGATTGCAAGAAGTTCAAGGAGGTCAAGAGCATTAGTGGGACTAGTGGGAGGAATTCAAGATCAAGTATTGATTATGTACTCCTTCAGCAACTCTTGTAAAATGAATGAATAAAATGCACCTACGAATGCCCTGATTCAATTCTTAGTGGCTCAGAATTGAATCCCTTATAAAGTCCATGATCATACCATATTTACTGCTTATCCATGAATGCATGAGATGTATGGGAATATATGCAATTATTTGATATATACATGCTAAATGGATAATGTGCAAAATGAGACCTTAATAGTAATTAAAATAACCATAAAATCTTCCAAACAAATGATTAAGTTGGAAATGCTATAATTAAAGTAATTATAACATGGGCCCTCCATTAGGGTAATTATTTTAAGAAATTTTAAATAGTTGCATAAGATGCAATTAATTTAAGAGATTTTCTTAAGAATAATTGTTAAGCATGAGATGTTGTAAAAATGTAAATGGTTTGGTGGCCAATATTAGATGTACCTAAGGACATTAAAATTATTTGCACAATTACTGGCTCAATTACTGGATCAACTTAACTAATGCAAGATAAGTCAATAATGGATGTACCTGAAATTTTGAGCATTAGGGGCTGGGTAAAGGATTGAACCTCACATGAGATGTGATGGGCAAGGAGTTTCTCACTTATAGTTTATTGTAATTCCAATAACAGATGTACCTGAGGATGATCAATAGAATTATAAGAATTCAATCACCCACTAGAAATCCATCCAACTAGGATTTCCGTTTTCTACTTTGGAAGTGTAAGATTCGCTAAGTTAATGGGAGGACCAATTTGATTAAAAGACCATAATCATTTTGGTTAATTATATGATACATTTACCAATTAATCTGGTTATATTCTATAGTTAATTTTCTGATAATAATGAGCATAGAACAACCACCACCATATATTCTTGCAAGAATACTTGATCGCAATAGGTTGACAGGACCTAATCTCTATGATTGGCTAAGAAATTTGAAACTTGTCCTGAACCTTAAACATATAGGATATGTTCTAGACTCAAATGTTCCTGGTCCCTTATCTCCAGAGGCCACACAAGAGGAACATGAAACTTTGGCAAGTGGAAGGAGCATGATATGAGAGCTAAGTGTTACATGCTTGCTTCCATGAGTAATGAATTACAGAAGCAACATGATAACATGCAGAGTGTGAGTGAGATCCTCCTTCACCTATAAGAGTTGTATGGTGAGCACAGCAGGAATGCTAGGTATGAGATATCTAGGCAGCTATTCCGTATGAGGATGTCTGAGGGACAGAATGTTGGGGATCATGTCCAAAAGATGATTCGGCTAATTGAGCAGTTGGAACATCTTGACTTTAACATGGATTTCCAACTACTAACGGATTTGATCCTTCAGTCCCTTCCTGAGTCATTTGAGAATTTTGTGACAAATTTCCATATGACTAAATAGGAAATGCACCTTAGCTGGTTTACTCAACATGTAACACCCCTAAGTTCGGTAGTGCGTTCTGCTGCTCCAGTGACCAGTGTTGTCCGGACAGCTAGGATGCCTAGAACCACACTTCAATGAGAGTAAGGAGACATAAAATAATGAAATAAAAGAAAAGAAAGTACAAGAAAAACAAAGGAAAAATGATTGCAAAGAAATGTGATCAAGTTAAGCAGTAGGAAACCTAACGATGGGTGATCAGACTTTGGAAGTCACGGCGTGGACCGTTGGACTGGATCTGCGGGAACCCTGGAAAACATTTTTGGGACATAAATAGACCCTTGTTGAAGAATAAATATCATTAGAAATATCAAAGAAAAATTAAATAATTAGTACAAAGAAAAGTGAGAAATCGAAAAACAGACAAAACCCGGTAATACCGAAAAATCAGGAATGCCACCCGAACAGGGGCATTATGGTCATTTGACATCCCGAAGCGAGGGTCGGTATATTAGGTGATTAAGCGAATAATTGAGTTCAGTGCATTATTTACCAAACCCCATCGATAGAGACAGTTTAATTTGGTACTGAAACACTTCAAATTGTGTTTCTCAGTTAACAAGGACTCAAAGAAAAGGGAAAGAAATATCGAGTCAAGACCGAGACGATCATCGAGGTTTGTGCACAACAACTGTTTCTTTTGAATTATTTTCAATGGAAATAAATATTGACTATTTGCATATCATTGTTTTAAATTGTGGAAATGTGTTTGGTGGACACTTATTGATTGAAAAACATTGTGAATGGTTTGAAACTGTGAAAAATTTTTTGAATGGTATTTGATGGATACTTATTGATTGAAAAGCACTGTAAATGGTTTTTGTGGACATTGAAGTGAATTACGAATTGTGTTGCCATTTTGTGAATGAAATTATAACTTTGGAAATTTATTGGATTCTTACGGATCATTTGAATAAAATGTTTGGACTTGTTTTGACTCACAATTGGCATGACACTGATAATATGTTCCTCCTCCATTAATGGGGTGAGTGTGATTATTCCTCCCTCTTTGACTTATCGATGCAGGGTGAGTATGATTATGTTCCTCCCTCTTTGACTTCCCACCGAGGTGAGTATGGATGAGTACTCATTATATAGCTAGCTTCCTCCTCATTGATTTCGATTATTGGGGTGAGCATGTCTTGTCGTGGTGTACAACACGGCATATATGGAAAAATTGTGTCATGGCCTAAATTGTGTTATAGATTGGCAACACTGTATTCTTCAGTTATTTGATCGAATTGTGTTATTATGTATTGTGAGATTGTGAAATTGATTTAAACTCTTATTGACATATACTGTCTATTGAATTCAACCATGATCTGACTTATTGAAAATTATTGTGATATTAACAAATGGAGTTTAAATTCTTGTTGACATTTATTGTCTTGAATTTAACTATGGTTTTAAGTATCCACTATTGATATGATTTATGAATTGTGATTTAAAATTTGTATTTGGTAAATGTTGTGTACCACTGAGACATTGTCTCAAATGATAGCTTTATTCTTTATGCAGTAGAGAGACAGACAGGACAGCAGGCTAGGCTGCTAGTATCGCCAGCGAGAGATTTTGGGTATAGTGAGTATACCATATGTGGCATTTTGTACTGTAATGTATATTCACTGTATGTATATTTTGTTCTTGGTTTTGAGCAGTTGTAAATTTAAGTTGTACAGTAAAGTTGTAAAATAATTATGAGTTATTTGGCTTGTAAAAATTTTGTTATATCTTTGTATCTTAGTCTTTGAAAATCACTGTGGATTTGACTTGAGAAATGTGTTGTGTTGATAAAAATGTTGGAGTTGAGATTTGAAAATATATTGAAGTGCTTTTTACAAGTTTTCTGAAGAACTGTTTTGTCCAAAATACAAATGGCACCTTGCCAAAATTTTTACAGATATTCCAAATAAATCAAATGAGTTAGTTGTTTCACTTCAGTTCACCAAAGTCTTTCACACCTGTAAATAGTGCTCACCACTGTAAAAGAAGTAAGAAAAGTTTTAAAATCCCTTGTAGTGTATTTAATGGATTATCGATGACGGAGTTGGTAATTCATTAGGTATACTACGGGATCATGTTATGCCTTACAGAGGGGTAGGGTGTGACATGTTTTAGTGGTATCAGAGCAATGGTTTTAAAGTGAATTTCGAACTGTGAATTTGAAATCTTTTTGTCAGTAACTACAACTGCTCAAATGTTTGATACATACAGTACATTACATTATAAATATGCACTAACGGGAGGAAATCTCCTTGTATTATTGTACAGGAGGTCAGGGAAATAAATTTTGACGCATTAGTGATTAGCCCTTAAGATAAGGATTGTGATAATAAGTGAAATTAGTTTTGAAAGAGTTTTTCGGCGAAAAGTATTTCCTAACACACCATAAATTATAAAGCTAATTAGTGAGCCTACTTAATGTAAGGCAAGAGGACGTAAAAGTAAGATGCAGTAATGGAATTGCTCTTGATAAGGGCAAGGAGGTTACTGTTAGAAATTGCTAATGGATATTGTAATCAGAATAAGATTCGAATATCAGTGAATTCAAAAAGAATAAAAGATAACAAAGTTTGATCTATTGGGATGTATCGTAGTAACTATGCAATGTTCTTGATGTTTATCTTGTAGTCGCAGTTACGGACTAACTTGAGATTATTGTGTAGAGCTACGTACTAACCGATAGTACACCTAGATGAGAATAGTTGCCAACAGCATCTGTTTTGGCATAGTTATGCCAGGACAGAATTTAATTGTTAGAAATAAGTTTGAAAATCCTACTTAGGGATCTAAAACTCAAAAGTTAAAATATCGAAGGTTATAGTTCAAGACAAAAGGAAGTAAGTTATAGAACATTGTGAGATAAAAGAGTTATGGAAGTAGAGACTTGAACAGTTGATTCATATGTAACAAAGAAATATTCCGAATGTGAGAAAGACTATGGACTAGAATGGTCAGAGGACCAATGCCTGATGAATGATTCTAATATGACCTCAAGGGTCATTCAAGAAGGAACGTGAGCTGAAATATTAGACAACATAATAGTAAGAGGAGATTGGTGTTATCCAAACAAAGTAAACATTGTATTAGATTGTTAAAAGTCTTACGATCATATAGAAAGGAGAAAATAAACGTATGACTATTGTAAGATGATTACTGGGTAAAATTTCGTGGACGAAATTTATTTAAGGGGGGGAGAATTGTAACACCCCTAAGTTCGGTAGTGCGTTTTGCTGCTCCAGTGACCAGTGTTGTCCGGACAGCTAGGATGCCTAGAACCACACTTCAATGAGAGTGAGGAGACATAAAATAATGAAATAAAAGAAAAGAAAGTACAAGAAAAACAAAGGAAAAATGATTGCAAAGAAATGTGATCAAGTTAAACGAGCCGGGAAACCTAACGATGGGTGACCGCACTGGGAAGTCACGGCGTGGACCGTTGACTGGCCCTGGACTGCGGGGAACCCTGGAAAACATTTTTGGGACATAAATAGACCCTTGTTGAAGAATAAATATCATTAGAAATATCAAAGAAAAATTAAATAATTAGTACAAAGAAAAGTGAGAAATCGAAAATAGACAAAACCCAGAATACTAAAAATCGAGAATGCCACCCAACAGGGCATTATGGTCATTTGACATCCCGAAGCGTCTTTTGACCTAAATGTCCATTAAAAATAAATAGTATTACACTTAGAAAATAAAATGAAAAATTAAATTGGTGGTACCTAAAATAAATAGTGGAAATTATGGGTTAAATGTGGAATAAATGAATAATTACTTTATTATATGATTAAGTGACTAAGTGGACCACTAAGGGGATTAATTAAATACATAGTGGGACATGTGTACACTTAAAATGCAGCTGAATAAGTCATCTTCCTCATTTGCATTCAAATTGCCGAATTGAAGAGTGAAGGAAACTCCATAGCCATTTTTCATGCAAGCTTTCTTAAGTCTCCATTTTCAACTCCAACCTCTTAGTGTTCTTCATTAAACTTTGTCTACACATCACAAGGAAGATATTGATACTAATTTTGAGAAGTTTGATGAAGGTTTAGCAAGTTACAATTAAAGGTAAGTTTGCATTTTTGAGAATTTCTTTGTTAAAGTTTATGTTCATGTTATGGGTGTTAGTTTGGTGAAAGAAAATTTTGAGTTTGAAGGGTTATTGTTGTTGCCATTTTGGACAGCCATGGGTCACGTTTTTGATGAGGTATTTGTGTATATAATTGATGAGAAATAATGTTAATCATGGTGATTTAGTAACCTAGTGATTTAATGCATGTATATATGGTGAATGATGCACTTTGATGGGAATTGGCATATGGTACGGCAATGTGATGTTGATGAATGAATTGTGGCAGCTTGTGGACACTTGAATAATGGTGTATATTGAAGGGAGTGTGGGCAGCATATTGACCTAGAAGGATTGATGATATGTATGTCAATTTACATTGTAAAGTGTATGTAAAGTTTGTAATGTTTAGGTGTGTTTGTAATGGTACTTAGAAATTGTAATTGTGAATGATATTTGGTGTGTTGAGGGTGATTGGAATCTGCCCAAAATAATGCTAATGTTATGTAGAAAATGTTGTTGGTAATGTGCCAAAACAGTTTGGTAGGGTATGGAAGTAAACCTTGCAAAGGTAAGTGTGTGTTTGAAGTTGGGGTGTGTAATGCATATTAAGGGCAGTGTATATTTTGGCCTATAACCTTGAATGTGTAACCTCAATTAGTATAAGACCAATTTGAGGTGAAACTAGGCACAAAATGTGCCAACTTTCATTGAGAAACCATGCCAAAATTCTGCTTGCAAGGTGACCTAAAAAAAATGACCAATTCGGATTAGGTGCAATTAGGACCTGAAAAATGACCAATTGGGCAGCAGTGAGTGTTTAGGCCATAACTCACTCAAACCAGGTCCAATTGACCTGAAATTTTGACCAAGATTAGTTAAGACCCATACCTACAAGTCTTATGAAGACACCAAAGCCCAGAAATGACCATAAGCAAGTCAAACAACTTGCAGAAGTTCGGGTCCAAAAACTGGCCGAACCAGAATTGACCAATTTGACCTAAAATTGACCTAAAATGGTACCACTTGACCAGCAATAGTGTAATGACCATAACTTGGTCTACTTAACTCGGATTGACCTGAAATTTTGCACCGCGTGCAATAAGACCTAGATCTACAAGTTTGTAGTTTCGACCGAGACCCGAAAACTGAGGGAACTAGATCGTCCGGTTAGGTCAAACCAGTGTTCCGGAATCCAGCAATTTGCATTAAAATGCACTAAGCGAGGAAATGACTTTGGTAAAACATACCAAACCTAAAACCCTATCGAGTGTGACATATTAACGACACTAAAACCTAATTTACCTAAAACGCATCGAGGGTCGGTATATTAGGTGATTAAGCGAATAATTGAGTTCAATGCATTATTTACCAAACCCCATCGATAGAGACGTTAATTTGGTGCTCAAACACTTCAAATTGTGTTTCTCGATTAACAAGGACTCAAAGAAAAGGGAAAGAAATATCGAGTCAAGACCAGAGACAATCATCGAGGTTTGTGCACAACAATCGCTTTCTTTTGAATTATTTTCAATGGAAATAAATATTGACTATTTGCATATCATTGTTTTAAATTGTGGAAATGTGTTTGGTGGACACTTATTGATTGAAAAACATTGTGAATGGTTTGAAACTGTGAAAAATTGTTTGAATGGTATTTGATGGATACTTATTGATTGAAAAGCACTGTAAATGGTTTTTGTGGAAATTGAAGTGAATTACGAATTGTGTTGCCATTTTGTGAATGAAATTATAACTTTGGAAATTTATTGGATTCTTACGGATCATTTGAATAAAATGTTTGGAATTGTTTTGACTCACAATTGGCATGACACTGATAATATGTTCCTCCTCCATTAATGGGGTGAGTGTGATTATTCCTCCCTCTTTGACTTATCAGTCTGGGGTGAGTATGATTATGTTCCTCCCTCTTTGACTTCCCAGTCTGAGGTGAGTATGGATGAGTACTCATTATATAGCTAGCTTCCTCCCTCATTGATTTCGATTATTGGGGTGAGCATGTCTTGTCGTGGTGTACAACACGGCATATATGGAAAAATTGTGTCATGGCCTAAATTGTGTTATAGATTGGCAACACTGTATTCTTCAGTTATTTGATCGAATTGTGTTATTATGTATTGTGAGATTGTGAAATTGATTTAAACTCTTATTGACATATACCGCTCATTGAATTCAACCATGATCTGACTTATTGAAAATTATTGTGATATTAACAAATGGAGTTTAAATTCTTGTTGACATTTATTGTCTTGAATTTAACTATGGTTTTAAGTATCCACTATTGATATGATTTATGAATTGTGATTTAAAATTTGTATTTGGTAAATGTTGTGTACCACTGAGACATTGTCTCAAATGATAGCTTTTATTGCCGCCGCAGTAGAGAGACAGACAGATAAAGAGTTAGGTCGCTAGTATCGCCAATGAGAGATTTTGGGTATAGTGAGTATACCATATGTGGCATTTTGTACTGTAATGTATATTCACTGTATGTATATTTTGTTCTTGGTTTTGAGCAGTTGTAAATTTAAGTTGTACAGTAAAGTTGTAAAATAATTATGAGTTATTTGGCTTGTAAAAATTTTGTTATATCTTTGTATCTTAGTCTTTGAAAATCACTGTGGATTTAACTTGAGAAATGTGTTGTGTTGATAAAAATGTTGGAGTTGAGATTTGAAAATATATTGAAGTGCTTTTTACAAGTTTTCTGAAGAACTGTTTTGTCCAAAATACAAATGGCACCTTGCCAAAATTTTTACAGATATTCCAAATAAATCAAATGAGTTAGTTGTTTCACTTCAGTTCACCAAAGTCTTTCACACCTGTAAATAGTGCTCACCACTGTAAAAGAAGTAAGAAAAGTTTTTAAAATCCCTTGTAGTGTATTTAATGGATTATCAGTAGACGGAGTTGGTAATTCATTAGGTATACTACGGGATCATGTTATGCCTTACAGAGGGGTAGGGTGTGACACAACATGCTGGTTATTGCCCAAAAGAATATGCCGGGCAATAAAGGAAAAGAGGTTGCTTTGATTGTATCTTCTTTTGCTGGAAAGTCCAACAAGAAGAAAGGCAATAAAAAAAAATAAACCCCAGATTCCTGGTCCTTCTAAGAAAATAGCTAAACAGAAAGGGAAGACTAAAGCTGATGAAAGCAACGGAAAGTGTTTCCACTGCCAGAAGGATGGGCATTGGAAAAGGAACTGCTCAGAGTATCTTGCTTCTCTGAAGGATAAGAAGGATAGACCTTCAGAAGGTATGTCCATATCTTGTTATTTAGATTCTAATGATACTCATAATTCATTTATAGCTTGGGTTTTAGATACTGGTGCCAGTTCTCACATTTCTAATGATATGCAGGAACTAGCAAATAGTAGCAGCTTGCGTTCTCAAGATGTTAGAGTCCGGATTGGCAATGGCTCAACTGTTGAAGCTTTTTCCATAGGATCTAAATCTTTTTACATATTTGGACATGTTTTGTGTTTGGATAATATTTTATATGTACCTGATGCTTTTAAGAACATCGTTTCTATATCTAGTTTGACTAGAAATGGCTATGAATTTCAGTTCACAGATGATGTTTGCAATATTTATTTTTGAAATAAATATGTTGGTTCGGGTTATATGAATGATAATCTTTATTATATGGATAACAATGACAAACACAAAATGAATGCAAGTGATCTAAATGAATGCAATGCCATGGTGAAAACTAACTCAAGTTCAAAATATATTTGGCACTTAAGGTTATGTCATGTTGCAGAAGATAGGATTGCAAAATTGGAAAAAATGGGGATTCTATCCTCATTGGGCTCTAAGCCTACTCCAACTTGTGAATCTTGCCTTCTGGGCAAAATGACTAGATCACCCTTTGTTGGACAAGGACTAAGGGCTGAAAATATTTTGGAGTTAATACATAGTGATGTATGTGGTCCATTTAACGAAATGGCTAGAGGCGGTTTTCATTACTTTATTATCTTTACTGATGATAGATCAAGGTTTGGGTATTTTTACTTGAAGAAATACAAACATGAATCCTTTGAAAAGTTCAAAGAATTTAAATCTGAATTAGAAAATCAAACATGAAAGAGTATTAAAGCTCTTCGATCAGATCGTGGAGGTGAATATTTGAGTGTTGAATTTGATGAATACTTGAGAGAGCACGGCATTGTTTCCCAGCTGACTCCTTCAGGAACGCCACAGCTGAATGGTGTATCTGAAAGGAGAAATCGTACCCTATTGGATATGGTACGTAGTATGATGAGCTATACTGATATGCCAATCTCCTTTTGGGATTTGCATTAGAATCAGCTTTGATTATTCTGAATAGGATTCCATCAAAATCAGTTTCTTCCACACCTTATGAGATATGGCATGGAAGAAAACCAAGTCTTAAGCATGTTAAGATTTGGGGTTATCTAGCTTATATCAAAAAGCTGAACACTGATAAATTGGAGACCAGATCAGAAAAGGGTTGATTTATTGGATATCCAAAAGATAGTTTTAGATATTATTTTTATTTGCCTACATCACAAAAGGTTGTGATAAGTAGAGATGCCACATTTCTTGAACAACAATTTGTTCAAGAAGAAGGCAAAGGAAGGCAAATAGAGTTAGAATTGGAGAATTTTGACCAATCAACAGATCAGATGGATATAGATCCATCTAGTCAACCTACACCCATTGATGAAACATCTACAGCTATTCCTCATAGAACAACCAAGGTATCTCACCCACCAGTGAGATATGGTTTTCTTTATGAAGAAGAACAAGAGTTGTCTACTCATGAAGAAGTAGATCATGGAGATGATCCACTTACCTATAAAGAATCTATATCAGATATAGACTCTTCAAAATGGGTTGAAACAAGCTTCGAGGAGTTGGAACATCCGTTTTGATGAAGCCATTAAATCCTTGGGTTTTATAAAAAATGAGGATGAGCCATGTGTATATAAGAAGGTTAGTGATAGTGCTATCACTTTCCTGGTCTTATATGTGGATGACATACTGTTGATGGTTAATGACACAGGTATGTTGACAACTGTAAAGGTATGGTTGTCAAATATATTCTCCATGAAAAACTTAGGGGAGGCAACCTATATTCTTAGGATTCGCATCTATAGAGATAGAGCGAAAAGAATAATTGGTTTATCCCAAAGTCTATACTTGAAAAAGGTGTTAAATAGGTTTAACATACTTGATTCCAAGAGAGGATTGTTACCAGTGAGACATGGTATCCATCTTTCTAAAGAGATGTCTCCAAAGACACCTGAAGAAAGAGATAAAATGGCCAGGATTCCATATGCTTCGGCTATTGGAAGTTTAATGTATGCAATGTTGTGTACTAGGCCAGATATCGCATATGCTGTTAGTTTGACTAGCAAGTATCAATCCAATCTAGGTTTGGAATATTGGATAGCTGTTAAGAATATCCTTAAGTACTTGAGAAGAACTAAGGATTTATTCTTAATTTATAGAGGTGGAGACTTGCAATTGGATGGTTATACTAATTATGATTTCCAATCAGATATTGATGATAGAAAGTCTATCTCGGATATGTGTTCATTTGTAATGGAGGTGCAGTCAGTCGGAAGAGTTCCAAACAGAGTACGACTACAGATTCCATTACCGAGGCTAAGTATATTGCTGCATCAGATGCTGCAAAGGAAGCTGTTTGGATAAAGAAGTTCGTGACAGAACTTACAGTAGTTCCTTCCATTGAGTTAGCAGTTCCACTACACTGTGACAACAATGGAGTAGTCATACAGGCTAAGGAACTAAGGTCTCACCCAAAATCTAAACACATAGAAAGGCACTACCATATTATCAGAGATATAGTTGGGCAAGGCGATATAGCCATGCAAAAAAATTAACATCAGCTGAAAAACCAGCTAATCCATTCACTAAGCCTTTGTTACAAGCTCAGTTAGATCGACATCTTGAGAAGATGGGTCTAAGATATTATAATGAATGGTTCTAGTGCTAGTGGAAGATTGTTAGTAGTATGCCCTAGAGCATATCATTTAGTATGTATCTTGTACATGTTTTTATTAATAAAAGGCATTTCCACTTTTCCGTTTACATAAGATATTTATGTGTAATAGAAAAGGTACATTGATATTTTGTTAGAAATTCTATTCTTAAGTTGTTAAGAATATAAGTGACAGTATTTCTAGTACAAAATATCATAAATGTGAACAATATAAGTGACAGTATTTCTAGTACAAAATATCATAAATAGGTTCACAATCGAGGATACTTCATAATAAGGACATGACTTATCCAGAAAGATTGTATTCATGTTTGTTCCCAAGTTATTTATATGAGATATAAATAAGATGGAAAGGTGAGTCTCATGCCATATGACAAACATGATAGGCACTTATAAATGATAAGTAGGCCGAACCAGTGACACTTATGGCAAGCACATGGAGTTTACTCTTGTCAATGCATTGTCATAAATCATATCAGTGCATATAATCTTTAGACCTGAGATAGCACAGTTATCTTGTATATAGGTGGTTTGAGTTTGATACTGCTTTCATACTTGTATTATGTATGGGTATATGGGCATGTGTTGGCTCCTACTAGTTATATATGGAGGTAGGTGTTGATCAAGATGGAATCTATTCCTCTAAGTAAATAGAGATAAAATCCTATGTTTATTTAATTGTTTTTGATGTTTCAAGTTCCTGGCCAGGACAGATAGATTTATTCAAAAAGAGTTTCTGATAAGAAAATTTTTTTTAATCAAGAATTAGAATTAAAAGAGGACATAATATTCATAGCAAATGGAGTTTGACATAAACCATGACTTCAGCTTGAGTTGGGATTTTGTAACAGAGAGATTCTAGTGCATGGTAACATATGATTATAGGTTCATTTAAGGTAAACCTTATTACTGATTGGTGGCTATGGCATGCTATGCTAGGTGTTAACCATGGTCTATGAGGAGTATAAAAGGAAGGAACGGAAGCGTGAAAAAAACACAAGTTTATACCATTGAATTCAAAAATTTTCACCTAGGGTCACATGCATCATGCAAGATTTATTTTTATCTATTTGATTTCAATGATAAACAACATATTAAAACTCATTTAATATGTTTTTGGATCTGTATTTGCCATTTAAGATTTTAAAATTAATCAGATTAATTTTAGAACCCTAGATTAAATCAAGAACGATTACACTAACCTCTTGATGCACTGCAGCGTGTCTGCGCCTTTGAGATTTGTCTTCAGGATACCAGATGTTGTCCCTCTATCTTGTCCACACCAAGAACACCTATGGCAGCCCTTGAACAGCTTCTAAAGCCTTTTCTATTAATTATAAATTCAAGTTCTGCCTTTTAAGAGATTAGAGATGTAAACAGGACACTAGAAACAATTTCTAGAGTTCTTAATTCAAGAGATTGATGGCTAATCTCTTTGAATTGATGAGAGATGAAGAAGAATAGAGGGAGGGCTGCAAAATGGCGTGACCAAGGAGTGTGGCTGCTGGTTATATTTTATTTTCTCATAACAACACTTAAATACCTAGGTTAACACATTAAACCCTTGCCACATGTCACCCTTTGATTAGCTCTAGGTTTAAGTGACCCAATTACATTGTGCCAAGTGTCAAACCTATATGTAATCTTGATTTTAATCATCTTACTTGATTAAAAAAAAACATTTGGCAAGCTTATGTGTTATGCCATGTGTCACCATCTCATGGTGCCACATGTCACACTGCAAAATGACCAAAATGCCCCTGTGTCTTAATTTTGAGTTCTCAACCCAAAATAATTATTTTTCTTCTTCTAATTAATTTATATCAAATATAAATTAATTAATTAATCTCTATTAATTAATTTCTCATTAATTAAATTCATATTTAAACACTTTAAATATAAATTTAACTTATATTATACATCCAATAATCTAGATTTGGTTTCAAGTCATGCTAGGGACTTTGCAAACTAATTGCAAACCAAATCTATTTAATTAATCAATTAAACTCTTTAATTAATCAATTAAACTCTTTAATTAATTAATTAAATCATATTTAATTAGGTGATAACTTGTGTATGTGTGTGACTTACTAGGCTCATCACTAATTGGCAATGAGACATGATATCAACTCTTAATATCATCAGAACTCTTTCTTTCCATAAATGATTTCTCTAAATCATTTTATGAACCTCATAGACCATGGTTAACACCTAGCATAGCATGCCATGGCCACCCAATTAGTAATAAGGTTTACCTTAAATGAACCTATAATCATATGTTACCATGCACTAGAATCTCTCTGTTACAAAATCCCAACTCAAGCTGGAGTCATGGTTTATGTCAAACTCCATTTGCTATGAATATTATGTTCTCTTTTAATTCCAATTCTTGATTAAAAAGATTTTCTCATCATAAACTCTTTTCTGAATAAATCTATCTGTCCTGGCCAGGAACTTGAAACATCAAGAACAATTAAATGAACATAGGATTTTATCTCTATTTACTTAGAGGAACAGATTCCATCTTGATCAACACCTACCTCCATATATAACTAGTAGGAGCCAACACATGCCCATATACCCATACACAGTACAAGTATGAAAGCAGTATCAAACTCAAACTACCTATATACAAGATAATTGTGCTATCTCAGGTCTAAAGATTATATGCATTGATATGATTTATGACAAAACATTGACAAGAGTAAACTCCATGTGCTTGTCATAAGTGTCACTGGTTCGGCCTACTTATCATTTATAAGTGCCTATCATGTTTGTTATATGGCATGAGACTCACCATTCCATCTTATTTATATCTCATATAAATAACTTGGGAACAAACATGAATACAATCTTTCTGGATAAGTCATGTCCTTATTATGAAGTATCCTCGATTGTGAACCTATTTATGATACTTTGTGCTAGAAATATTGTCACTCATATTCTTAACAACTTAAGAATAATATTTCTAATAAAATATCAATGGATCTTTTCTATTACACATAAATATATTATGTAAACGGAAAAGTGGAAATGCCTTTTATTAATAAAAATATGTACAAGATACATACTAAATGATATGCTCTAGGGCATACTACTAACAATCTCCCACTAGCACTAGAGCCATTCATTACAACACCTTAGACCCATCTTCTCAAGATGTCGGTCTAACTGAGCTTGTGACAAAAGCTTAGTGAATGGATCAGCTAGATTTTTTAGCTGATGTTCTTTTTTTGCATGGCTATATCGCCTTGCCCAACTATATATCTGATAATGAGGTAGCGCATTTCTATGTGTTTGGATTTTGGGTGAGACCTTAGTTCCTAAGCCTGTATGACTGCTCCATTATTGTTACAGTGTAGTGGAATTGCTGATTCAATGGAAGGAACTACTGTAAGTTCTGTCACGAACTTCTTTATCCAAATAGCTTCCTTTGCGATCTCGATGCAAAGAATATACTCACCTCTGTAGTGGAATCTGCAATGTGCTCGCTTGGAACTCTTCCAACTGACTGCACCCCCATTACAAATGAACACATATCCAGAGGTAGACTTTCTATCATCGATATCTGATTGGAAATTAGAATCAGTATAACCATCCAATTGCAAGTCTCCACCTCCATAAATCAAGAATAAATCCTTAGTTCTTCTCAAGTACTTAAGAATATTCTTGACAGCTATCCAGTGTTCCAAACCTGGATTGGATTGATACCTGCTAGTCAAACTAACAATATATGCGATATCCAGCCTAGTACACAACATTGCATACATTAAACTTTCAATAGCCGAAGCATATGGAATCCTGGCCATCTTATCTCTTTCTTCAGGTGTCTTTGGAGACATCTCTTTAGAAAGATGGATACCATGTCTCACTGGTAACAATCCTCTCTTGGAATCAAGCATGTTAAACCTCTTTAACACCTTTTCCAAGTATAGACTTTGGGATAAACCAATTATTCTTTTCGCTCTATCTCTATAGATGCGAATTCCAAGAATATAGGTTGCCTCTCCTAAGTCTTTCATGGAGAATGTATTTGACAACCATACCTTTATAGTCATCAACATACCTGTGTCATTACCCATCAACAGTATGTCATCCACATATAAGACAAGGAAAGTGATAGCACTGTCACTAACTTTCTTATATACACATGGCTCATCCTCATTTTTGATAAAACCAAAGGATTTAATGGCTTCATCAAAACAGATGTTCCAACTCCTCGAAGCTTGTTTCAACCCATAAATGGATCGCTTTAGCTTGCATACCTTGGAACCATCTTGGGATTCAAATCCCCTAGGTTGTTCCATGAAAATGTTTTCTTCAATGTATCCATTGAGAAACGCTGTTTTGAGATCCATCTGCTAAATCTCATAATCATAGTATGCAGCTATTGCTAATAAAATCCTAATTGATTTAAGCATGGCAACAGGCGATAAAGTCTCCTCATAGTCGATTCCTTGCCTTTGGCGAAACCCTTTCGCTACTAGCCTTGCCTTATAGGTCTCTACCTTTCCATCAGAACCAATTTTCTTCTTGAAAACCCATTTGTTCCCTATAGGTATAATACCTTTAGGTGGGTCAACAAGATCCCAAACTTGATTCTTATACATGGAATCAATCTCGGATTTCATAGCATCAATCCATTTTGAAGAGTCTATATCTGATATAGCTTCTTCATAGGTAAGTGGATCATCTCCATGATCTACTTCTTCATGAGTAGACAACTCTTGTTCTTCTTCATGAAGAAAACCATATCTCACTGGTGGGTGAGATACCCTGGTTGTTCTACGAGGAACAGTTGTAGATGTTTCATCAACGGGTATTAGTTGACTAGATGGATTTATATCCATCTGATCTGTTGGTTGGTCAGAATTCTCCAATTCTAACTCTATTTGCCTTCATTTGCCTCCTTCTTGAACAAACTGTTGTTCAAGAAATGTGGCATCTCTACTTATCACAACCTTTTGTGAAGTAGGCAAATAAAAATAATATCCAAAACTATCTTTTGGATATCCAACAAATCGACCTTTTTCTGATCTGGTCTCCAATTTATCAGTGTTCAGCTTTTTAATATAAGCTGGACAACCCCAAATCTTAACATGCTTAAGACTTGGTTTTCTTCCATGCCATATCTCATAAGGTGTGGAAGAAACTGATTTTGATGGAATCCTATTCAGAATATACAAAGCTGATTCTAATGCAAATCCCCAAAAGAAGATTGGCATATCAGTATAGCTCATCATACTACGTACCATATCCAATAGGGTGCGATTTCTCCTTTTAGATACACCATTCAGCTGTGGCGTTCCTGGAGGAGTCAGCTGAGAAACAATGCTATGCTCTCTCAAGTATTCATCAAATTCAGTACTCAAATATTCACCTCCACGATCTGATCGAAGAGCTTTAATATTCTTTCCTGTTTGATTTTCTACTTTAGATTTAAATTCTTTGAACTTTTCAAAAGATTCATGTTTGTATTTCATCAAATACAAATACCCAAACTTGATTTATCATCAGTAAAGGTAATAAAATAATGAAAACCCCCTCTAACCATTTCTTTAAATGGACCACATACATCACTATGTATTAGCTCCAAAATATTTTCAGCTCTTAGCCCTTGTCCAACAAAGGGTGATCTAGTCATTTTACCCTGAAGGCAAGATTCACAAGTTGGAGTAGGCTCAAAGCCCATTGAGGATAGAATCCCCATTTTCTCCAGTTTTGCAATCCTATCTTCTGCAACATGACATAACCTTAAGTGCCAAATATATTTTGAACTTGAGTTGGTTTTCACCATGGCATTGCATTCTTTTAGATTGTTATACTCTGGGCAGTGAAAACACTTTCTTACTGGCAATGGAAACACTTTCCTTTGCCTCCATCAGCTTTAGTCTTCCTTTTCTGTTTAGCTATTTTCTTGGAAGGACCAGGAATCTGAAGTTTCTTTTTCTTATTGCCCATCTTCTTATTGGACTTTCCAGCAAAAGAAGATGCAATCAAAGCTACCTCTTTTCCTCTATTGCCCGGTATATTCTTTTGGGCAATAACCAGCATGTTGAGTAAACCAGCTAAGGTGCATTCCTATTTAGTCATATGGAAATTTGTCACAAAATTCCCAAAAGACTCAGGAAGGGACTGAAGGATCAAATCCATCTGTAGTTGGAAATCCATGTTGATGTCAAGATATTCCAACTGCTCAATCAGCCGAATCATCTTGTGGACATGATCCCCAACATTCTGTCCCTCAGACATCCTCATACAGAATAGCTGTCTAGATATCTGATACCTAGCATTCCTGTTGTGCTCACCATACAACTCTTGTAGGTGAAGGAGGATCTCACTCGCACTCTGCATGTTCTCATGTTGCTTCTGTAACTCATTACTCATGGAAGCAAGCATGTAACACTTAGCTCTCATATCATGCTCCTTTCCTTTCACTTGTCCAAAGTATCATGTTCCTCTTATGTGGCCTCTGGAGGTAAGGGACCAGGAACATTTGAATCTAGAACATATCCTATATGTTCAAGGTTCAGGACAAGCTTCAAATTTCTTAGCCAATCAGACAGATTTGGTCCTGTCAACCTATTGTGATCAAGTACGCTCGCAAGGACATTGGATGGTGGTGGTTGTTTTGTGCTCATTTTTATCAGAAAATTAACTGCAGAAAATAACCAGATTAATTAGTAAATGTATCATGTAATTAACCAAAATGATTATGGTCTTTTAATCAAATTGGTCCTCCCACTAACTTAGCGAATCCTACACTTCCAAAGTAGGAAACGGAAAGCCTAGTTAGATGGATTTCTAGTGGGTGATTGAATTCTTATAATTCTATTGATCATCCTCAGGTACATCCATTATTGGAATTACAATAAACTATAAGTTAGCAACTCCCCATCACATCTCATGTGAGGTTCAATCCTTTACCTAGCCCCTAATGCTCAAAATCTCAGGTACATCCATTATTGACTTATCTTGCATTAGTTAAGTTGATCCCATTGAGCCAGTAATTATGTAAATAATTTTAATGTCCTCAGGTACATCCAATATTGGCCACCAAACCATTTACATATTTACAACATCTCATGCTTAACAATTATTCTTAAGAAAATCTCTTAAATTAATTGCATCTCATGCAACTATTTAAAATTTCTTAAAATAATTGCCCAAATGGAGGGCCTATGTTATAATTACTTTAATTGTAACATATCCAACTTAATCATTTGTTTGGAAGATTTTATGGTCATTCTAATTACTATTAAGGTCTCACTTTGCACATTATCCATTTAGCATGCATATATCATATAATTGCATACATTTCCATACATCTTATGCATTCATGGATAAGCAGAAAATATGGTATGATCATGGACTTTCTAAGGGATTCAATTCTGAGCCACCAAGAATTGAATCAGGGCATTCCTAGGTGCATTTCATTCATTCATTTTACAAGAGTTGCTGAAGGAGTACATAATCAACACTTGATCTTGAATTCCTCCCACTGGTGCCACCAATGCTCTTGACCTCCTTGAACTTCTTGCAATCCAATATTACATAGTAATCCTTGGCATACCAAGGCGAATTTACAAGAACTTAAATAAATGAAATTACAACCCAAAAATTATTACAAACTTAATAATACATGCCCAAAATAAATTAAAATAAATTAATTAATTTACAATCCCAAAGAAACATAAAAGAAATAAATCCAATCACATTGGTCTTTTATAGTCCATGATCATCCATCATGCATATCACTATTTAACAATTAAATAAAACATACATACTTAAATTAAATTGAATATCTCATATTCAACTTAAAAATCCAGATTTGAATATGATTCAAATAAATTTAAAAATTCAGATTTGAATCTCATTCAGACAAATTTAAAAATTCATATTTGAATCACATTCAAACAACTTCAAAAATTCAGATTTGAATCACATTCAAACATTTTTTAAAAAATCAGATTTGAATCACATTCAAACATTTTTTAAAAAATCAGATCTGAATTTTATTCAATCAATTTTAAAAAATCAGATTTAAATATGATTCAAACAACTTTAAAAATTCAGATTTGAATCACATTCAAACAACTTTTAAAATTCAGATTTGAATCACATTCAAACAATTTTTAAAATTCTGATTTGAATCATAATTTAATTGTGTGATTAAAAATCCTAATTAAACATTTTAATTAGTCATATGATGAACCTTTCATCATGCAGCAATTGCAGAATTTAATAACAACCATGCGCACCATGATCTTCCAAAGCCATGCGCACCATGTTGGAGTTCATCAAGCATACCGCTACACCTCTTGATCCAACCAGCAATGGATCAATCATCTCATGATCAAATCACACAATTAAATCATATAATAAATAATCTAAATGGAAAATATAGTGGCTCTGATACCAATTGAAGGAACGGAAGCGTGAAAAAAAACACAAGTTTATACCATTGAATTCAAAAATTTTCACCTAGGGTCACATGCATCATGCAAGATTTATTTTTATCTATATGATTTCAATGATAAACAACATATTAAAACTCTTTTAATATGTTTTTGGATCTGTATTTGCCATTTAAGATTTTAAAATTAATCAGATTAATTTTAGAACCCTAGATTAAATCAAGAATGATTACAATAACCTCTTGATGCACTGCAGCGTGTCTGCGCCTTTGAGATTCGTCTTCAGGACACCAGATGTTGTCCCTCTAGCTTGTCCACACCAAGAACACCTATGGCAGCCCTTGAACAGCTTCTAAAGCCTTTTCTATTAATTAGAAATTCAAGTTCTGCCTTTTAAGAGATTAGAGATGTAAACAGGACACTAGAAACAATTTCTAGAGTTCTTAATTCAAGAGATTGATGGCTAATCTCTTCGAATTGATGAGAGATGAAGAAGAATAGAGGGAGGGCTGCAAAATGGCGTGACCAAGGAGTGTGGCTACTGGTTATATTTTATTTTCTCATAACAACACTTAAATAGCTGGGTTAACACATTAAACCCTCGCCACATGTCACCCTTTGATTAGCTCTAGGTTTAAGTGACCCAATCACATTGTGCCAAGTGTCAAACCTATATGTAATCTTGATTTTAATCATCTTATATGATTAAGAAAAACATTTGGCAAGCTTATGTGTTATGCCATGTGTCACCATCTCATTGTGCCACGTGTCACACTGCAAAATGACCAAAATGCCCCTGTGTCTTAATTTTGAGTTCTCAACCCAAAATAATTATTTTTCTTCTTCTAATTAATTTATATCAAATATAAATTA
Source organism: Hevea brasiliensis (assembly GCF_030052815.1). NCBI lineage: Eukaryota > Viridiplantae > Streptophyta > Magnoliopsida > Malpighiales > Euphorbiaceae > Hevea > Hevea brasiliensis. The sequence continues at coordinate 60,511,059 of NC_079493.1, forward strand.
ATTAATTAATCTCTATTAATTAATTTCTCATTAATTAAATTCATATTTAAACACTTTAAATATAAATTTAACTTATATTATACATCCAATAATCTAGATTCGGTTTCAAGTCATGCTAGGGACTTTGCAAACTAATTGCAAACCAAACCTATTTAATTAATCAATTAAACTCTTTAATTAATTAATTAAATCATATTTAATTAGGTGATAACTTGTGTATGTGTGTGACTTACTAGGCTCATCACTAATTGGCAATGAGACATGATATCAACTCTTAATATCATCAGAACTCTTTCTTACCATAAATGATTTCTCTAAATCATTTTATGAACCTCATAGACCATGGTTAACACCTAGCATAGCATGCCATGGCCACCCAATTAGTAATAAGGTTTACCTTAAATGAACCTATAATCATATGTTACCATGCACTAGAATCTCTCTGTTACAAAATCCCAACTCAAGCTGGAGTCATGGTTTATGTCAAACTCCATTTGCTATGAATATTATGTTCTCTTTTAATTCCAGTTCTTGATTAAAAAGATTTTCTCATCAGAAACTCTTTTCTGAATAAATCTATCTGTCCTGGCCAGGAACTTGAAACATCAAGAACAATTAAATGAACATAGGATTTTATCTCTATTTACTTAGAGGAACAGATTCCATCTTGATCAACACCTACCTCCATATATAACTAGTAGGAGCCAACACATGCCCATATACCCATACACAGTACAAGTATGAAAGCAGTATCAAACTCAAACTACCTATATACAAGATAATTGTGCTATCTCAGGTCTAAAGATTATATGCACTGATATGATTTATGACAAAACATTGACAAGAGTAAACTCCATGTGCTTGTCATAAGTGTCACTGGTTCAGCCTACTTATCATTTAAGTGCTTATCATGTTTGTTATATGGCATGAGACTCACAATTACATCTTATTTATATCTCATATAAATAACTTGGGAACAAACATGAATACAATCTTTCTGGATAAGTCATGTCCTTATTATGAAGTATCCTCGATTGTGAACCTATTTATGATACTTTGTGCTAGAAATATTGTCACTCATATTCTTAACAACTTAAGAATAATATTTCTAACAAAATATCAATGGACCTTTTCTATTACACATAAATATATTATGTAAACAGAAAAGTGGAAATGCCTTTTATTAATAAAAATATGTACAAGATACATACTAAATGATATGCTCTAGGGCTATTATAAGATGGCTATTGGGTAAAATTTCTCGAATGAAATTTATTTTAAGGGGGGGAGAATTGTAACACCCCTATGTTTGGTAGTGCGTTCTACTGTTCCGGTGACCAGTGTTGTCTGGACAGCTAGGATGCCTAGAACTACACTTAGATATGAGTGAGGAGACATAAAATAACGAAATACAAGAAAAGAAAAGACAAGAAAAATAAAAGAAAAATAATAGCAATGAAATGTAACCAAGTTAAATGAGCCGAGAACCATAGCGATGGGTGACCGCACCAGAAAGTTGTGGCGTGAACTGTTGACTAGCCCTGGACCGCGAGGAACCCTGGAAAATATTTTTAAGATATAATTAAAGACCTATTGAAGCATAAATATCATTAGAAATATCAAAAAAAAAATTAATTAGTACAAAGAAAAGTGAGAAATCGGGAAAATGACAAAACTCGGTGTTACCGAAAAATCGGGAATACAACCCGAACAGGGGCATTGTGGTCATTTGACACCCCAAGTTGTCTTTTGACCTAAATGTCCATTAAAAATACATGATATTACACTTGAAAAATGTCATGAAAAATTAAATTGGTGGTACATAGATTAAATAGCAAAAGATGGGAGTTAAATGTGGGAATATGAAAACTTTAGAATAAACAAACATTTAATCCTTACTTAGTGGTCCACTAACTCCATAAAGTGGACACTTAATCACCATGTGGCCAGTAGAAACTTCATCTTCTTCAACCTCTCAAAGACCAGCCGAAATGCTCCCAAAGAATCCTCCATGGCCGAATTCATGTAAGCTTCATTCTCCCATGATTCAAGCCTATTTCCTTGCACTTTCCTTCACTAAAATTGTTCTACGCAACTTGGGTAGTAGATAGGCAGCAAGAAATCAAGTTTTGGTGAGGTTTTGAAGAGTTTCAAAAGTGGTAAGTATGTATTTTTTATGATTGTTTCATTAAACTTTGTATGGATGTTATGGGTAGTTGAATTGTGGAAGGATTTTTAAAGTTTGATGAGTTAAGGGAGAGGTACATTTTTGGCAACCATGGAACTTCAATGAGAGTAGTTTATCCTTACATGTAAATGGTAAATTAAAGTGCTGATGTAAGTGTTTATGTGTGTAGGAATAAATTGGGTGATGTATATTAAATGTATGTGTGATAGTACACTTGATTTTGGAAGCTTGGAAGTTAATTGGAAGAGATGTACAAATCGGCAACTTGAAGTGTAAATCAAAATATGTTATTTCACGGGTTGGTTTATGGAATTATATTGTTGAATTATGGTGCTTGTTATGGCAGCATGTATATGTGTATAAGGGTTTGAATGTGGACATGTAAATGAGCTAGGTTATGTGGTTAAATTGTTTGTAATTTGGACTTGGAAAATTCTGTACTATAATGTGCATATTGATGTGACTACAAGCTGCCAAGATGACCAACAATGTGAAGTAAAATGTGTTTATGTTATGGTACAAACCAGAATTGGCATGGATGTGTAACTTGGTAAGTGTTGAATGTGTCCTTTGGTATGTGATGAAGAGTGTATAGCAGGGCAGTGTGTTTTGGCTTAGAACCTTAAGTGTGTGGCTCCAATTGGTATGAGACTAATTGGAGGTGAAACTAGGCACAAAAATTGCCAACTTTCATGAAGGAAGCTTACCAAAATTCTGCTTAGAAGGTGACTTGAAAAATGACCAAATCCAGATTAGTGCATTGAAAGCCTGAAAATTGACCATTTGGGCAGCAGTTAGTGTTTTGGCCATAACTCACTCAAAACAGGTCCAATTGACCTGAAATTTTTACCATGAATAGTTAAGACATACATCTACAAGTCTTATGGAGACACCAAAGCTCAGAAATGGCCAAAACCAAGCCAAATAGCTTGCACAATTTCAGGTCCAAAAGCTGGCCGAACCAAAAGTGACCTAAAAATGACCTAAAGTGACCATTTTAATGCATTCTGACCCGCATTGGTAGATTGACCATAAGTTGGTCTACAGAACTCATAATGACCTGAAATTTTTCCCCGTGTGCAATATGACATAGACCTACAAGTTTGTAGTTTGGACCGAAACCTGAAAACCGAGGGAACTAGGTCATCCGGCTAGGTTAAGTTAGTATACCGAAATTTGGCAAATTGCAATAAAATGCAATATACTTGAAAATGAATTTGGTAACATGTACCAACACTAAAAGGCTATAAAATGTGACATATTGATAACATTAGAATTGACTCACTTAGAGTGCATCAAAAGTCAACATTATAGGTTGACTAATGAAATGAATTGAATGGAATAGTACAAAAAAAATTTAAATATTGGATTTTATTGTTAGAAACAAATTCATTGAGTACTGAAACACTTTAAATTGTGTGTTTCAGTTGAAAATGATATTGAGAAGCATAAGGAACACTGAGTCAGGGCTAAGAGGCATATATCAGAGGTTTGTGCACAATAGTTATTTCTTTTGAATTTTTCAATTGAAATAAATTATGATTATTTGCATGTTATTTGTTTTAAATTGTGTTTGTGCACAATAATTTTTATTTCTTATTTTCTACTTAAAAATTTATTTGAACATTATAGTTTTAAATTGTGTCTGTGCACAATACTTTTTATATTTACTGCTTTTACTAGAAAATTTATTTGGAGAAATGAGTTATGAATAATTTTTTATTGTTTTGGCTTTGAGAATCTTATTTGGAAATTATTGTGTTGCCTACTTTGCAAATGAAAATTTTGAGAAAAAATGTGATTTGGGAATTGTATGAAATATTGTGATTTGGAATTGTTTTGATTCACACTTGGCATGACACTGTTATTATATTCCTCCCTCTTTGACTTATCAGTCTGGGGTGAGTGTGATTATGTTCCTTCCTTTTTGACTTGCCAATCTGAGGTGAGTGTGGATGAGTACTTATTATTTAGCTAGCTTCCTCCCTCATTGATTTCAATTATTGGGGTGAGTGTGTCTTGTCGTAGTGTATAATACAGCATGTGTGGAAAAATTGTGTCATGGCCTAAATTGTGTTATTGATTGGCAAAACTGTATTATTCAATTATTTGATCAAATGGTGTTATTGATTGGCAAAACTGTATTATTCAGTTATTCAATCAAATGGTGTTATTGATTGGCAAAACTGTGTTATTCAATTGTTTGATCAAATTTGTGTTATATGAACTTTGTAAATTGTGAAATGGAATTGTGAATTATTTGATCTGTGAATTGTCAATAAAAGATTTATATATCGCATTTCAAATTGTTGTTGTGCACCACTAAATAAATTTTATTCAGCGATATAGCTTTTCATTGCTGTCGCAGGTAGACAGATTGACAGGGCAGCAAACTAGGCTGCTAATGCTATATTGAGAGTTCATCGGGTATATTGAGTATACCATAATTTGCATTTTATAATGTAATGTATGTTCACTGTATGTATATGGTGTTCTTGGTTTTGAGCAGTTGTAAATTAAAATTGTACATTAAAGTTGTAAACTAAATTTGTAAATTATTTTGGTTTGTAAATATTGTGATATATTTCTTTTATCTCAGCTTTTGAAAACACTGAAAAATTATTGTGGATTGAGTAGACAAATGTTGAGAAACTTATTGTGTTGATTTGGATGTTGGAATTTGAGATTGAGAAATATATTTGAAGTGCTTTTTACAGGTTTTTGAAGAACTGTTTTATTCAAAATACAGATGGCACTCTATCAAAAATTTTTGCAGAAATTGTTAATTATTCAAATGTGTTAGTTGTTTCACTTCAGTTTAAAAATTTTTTTTTAACACCTGTAAATAGTGCTCACCACTATAAAAAGAAGTAAGAAAAGTTTTAAAATCCCTTATAGTGTATTTAATGGGTTATCAGTAGACGAAGTTGGTAATTCATCAGGTATACTACGGGATCATGTTATGCCTTACAGAGGGGTAGGGTGTGACACATCAGTTGAGGGTAAAGGATGCAGATGTGTCAAAAACTGCATTCAGAACACGGTATGGGCATTATGAATTTCTAATGATGCCGTTTGGGTTAACAAATGCACCAGCAGCATTTATGGACCTTATGAACCGTATCTTCCACCCATACTTAGATAGGTTTGTAATGGTCTTTATTGATGATATTCTGGTGTATGCCAAGACCAGGGAAGAACATGATGAACATTTGAGGATTGTTCTGCAAACCCTGCGAGAAAAGAAGCTGTATGCTAAGCTGTCCAAGTGTGACTTCTGGATGAGTGAAATCTCCTTTCTTAGACACATAGTATCAACTGAGGGGATTAGTGTGGATCCCAAAAAGATAGAAGCAGTGATGGAATGGAAGCCTCCTAGAAATACAACTGAGGTCAGAAGTTTCTTGAGGCTAGCTGGGTATTACAGAAGATTTGTGAAGGGGTTCTCTCTTATAGCTGCTCCAATGACCAAGTTGTTGCACAAGAATGTGAAATTTGGCTGGAACGATAAGTGCCAAGCCAGTTTTGAGAGGCTGAAGGCTATTTTGATAGAAGCACCAGCAGCACACAAAGGTCGTGAAAAGACTTTGTGGTCTATAGTGATGCCTCGCATAATGGGCTAGGGTGTGTATTGATGCAAGAGGGGAAAGTGGTCGCCTATGCTTCCAGGTAGTTAAGGCCACATGAACAAAACTACCCTACTCATGACCTGGAGTTAGCAGCAATTATCTTCGCACTGAAGATATGGAGGCATTACTTATGTGGTGAAAAATGTTACATCTATACAGATCACAAGAGTCTAAAATATTTGCCAACCCAGAAGGAGCTCAATCTTAGACAGAGGCAATGGATTGAGTTCCTAAAAGACTATGATTGTGTGATAGATTATCATCTTGGGAAGGCAAATGTAGTTGCTAATGCCTTGAGTAGAAAATCCATCACAGCTTTAAGATCACTAAATGCCTGTCTGTCCTTAGCTCAAGATGGAGCTATTTTGGCTGAGTTGCAAGTGAGGCTAACCCTGCTACAGCAGATATAAGATAGGTAGAGGGCAGATGAAAAATTAATGGCCATTGTGGGTAAAATTCCAGAGGGAAAAGAAACTGAATATGAGGTGAAAGCAGATGGGTGTCTGTACTATAGAGGAAGAGTGTGTGTACCAGATGATGGGGAACTGAAGACTAGTATTCTGAAAGAAGCACACACTAGTGTTTATGCTATGCACCCGGGAAGCATAAAAATGTATAATGATTTGAAGCCTCATTATTGGTGGCCTAGTATGAAGAGGGATATAGCTGACTATGTGACTAAATGTTTGACATGTCAGCAAGTTAAAGCAGAACATCAAGTTCCATCAGGATTGCTACAGCCTATAAGCATACCTGAATGGAAATGGGATCGGGTCAGTATGGATTTTGTTAGTGGTCTACCTCTCATCCAAAAGAAGCATGATGCAGTGTGGGTGATAGTGGATAGATTGACGAAGTCAGTACATTTTCTACCAGTTAGGACTAACTACTCACTAGAGAAGCTAGCAGAATTGTATATCAGTGAGATAGTTAGACTGCATGGAATCCCACTTTCCATCATATCTGATCGAGACCCAAGGTTTACATCGAGATTCTAGAAAAAGTTGCAAGAAGCCTTGGGCATACAACTCCGTTTTAGCACGGCTTTTCATCCTCAGACGGATGGACAGTCAGAATGAGTAATCTAGGTAAACCTAAGAACTAATTGAATTTTCATAGTTAATAAATTGAAATGATAGTAACAATGTGAATTATGTGATAGATCCTGGAGGATATGCTAAGGAGTTGTGTCATTGAATTTGAGAGGAGTTGGGATAGATACCTCCCACTGGCAGAATTCGCATATAACAATAGCTACCAAGCTAGCATTCAAATGCTCTATATGAAGCACTGTATAGGAGGAAATGTAGAACCCCAGTGTATTAGACTGAATTGGGCAAAGATAAGCTAGTAGGACCAGACCTTGTGAAACAGACTGAGGAGAAAGTGAAGATAATCAAAGCTAACCTGAAGGTTGCCTCAGATAGACAGAAATCTTATGCCTCCTTGAAGAGAAAAGAGATAGAGTACGCAGTTGGCGATAAAGTGTTTCTCAAAGTCTCACCGTGGAATAAAGTACTGAGGTTTGGAACAAAGGGTAAGTTAAGCCCTAGGTTCATTGGCCCATATGAAGTCATTGAACGTGTGGGACCAGTGGCATATCGGCTAGCTTTACCACCAGAACTAGATAAAATTCATAATGTATTCCATGTTTCTATACTGAGAAGATATCGCTCAGACCCTTCACATGTCATTTCCATGGAAGAGATTGAAATCCAACCGGACTTGACATATACAGAAGAATCTATACAGATCCTAGCTCGGGAAGTGAAGGAATTGAGAAATAAACAAATTCCACTGGTGAAAGTGCTTTGGAGGCACCACAACACTGAAGAGGCAACTTGGGAAAGTGAAGAGACGATGAGGCAATAGTTTCCTCAACAGTTTGCATCAGGTAAATTTTGAGGACGAAATTTTTATTAGAGGGGAAGAGTTATAACATCCTCACTTTAGCTAGTTCGTACAGTCTACTGTTCCGGTGGCCAATGTCGGTCCGAGCAGCTAGAATGTTTGAAATTATAAATAGACTAGAGTGAGGAGTTATAAAGAAACTAAATAATGCTCATAAAAATCAAGGAAAATTTTTAGAAACGAAATACACTAAGGTTAAAATGAGCCGAAACACCAGGGATGAGTAACCCGAAGGGGAAGTGATGGTGAAGGCCATTAGCAACCCTAGACCAAGGGAAAAAATTACAAAATAATTTTTGGGACACCAGAGAAGGGTCATTGAGATTCTTATGGCATTAGAATGCCAAGAAAATGCTTAGAAAAATTTTTATATCAGTACACACAATTTTGGCTCGTTAAGCCAAACAGAGGGCATTTTGGTCATTTCGTGTTCAGAGATGATTTTGGCCAACTTTTCCAGTTACATAAATAATTTCTATGACATAAAATATGAACAAATATTGTTAAAAATTTAATTGAAATTAAGTAAATAAGAAAAGAAAAGAAAATGGGATTTATTACCTCATGCTTATGTAAGCATGAGGTAATTAAAAAGGATGGCCAATCAAATTAAAGGAAGGTAATTAAAATACATTAAAGGATAAAGAAAAGGAGAAAAATTCTAGAATTTGCAGCAGCCATTTCTTCTTCCTCCTTTTCCGTCCCATGTCTCTCCCTTCACTCCACCATTTTTGAATTTACAAAGCTTGAATTCCTTAGTCTTTTCTCAATAAAACCCTAACCTAGCAACATAAAAATTTATTCTTACATCCTAGTGAAGCTTTTGGGAACAAAAAGAAGTAAAGTGGAAGAGTTCTTACAAGCTTGAAGGGTGACTCCATTAGAGGTTTGTGACCTAACCTTAGTTTTCACTTTAAATTCATGTTTAAGGACTATGAATGAGTGCAAATGACAAAGAAAATTGATGAAATACCATTGGTATGCTAACCCATAATTTCAGCAGCCTTGGTTAGGATAAGATTGTGATGATTTTTGTTGAGCTAAAATGGTAGTATGGCTGCCCTCAATATGTATCTCTTAAGTGGATTGATGAAATGCAATGATAATGCATGATTTGTAATGTTTGAGTTAGGATTTGGGGTGGAAAAATGAGACTTTGATTATTTGATGATGAAAGTAGGTTTTAATGATCAATTAGTGACCATTTGGTTCTGTTTAAATAAAAAATGTAGTTTGGTGTGGCTGCCCTTGGTGACCTATAGGACTGGGCATGAGTCCAGCAGGTTTGGGCAGCAATAACTGGAATTGTAGAGGTTCAATTGGTGCAAGGCCAATTGGACATGAAACTAGACAGATAATGGCACAACTTTATGTAGAAACCATGTCCAGAAAACCAAACCATGTTAACCAAAAGATTGCCCTAATCGGGGTGACCTGCATTCTGCCTGGGCAAAATGATCAAATGAACAGTGTTTAGACATTTGGCCATAACTCAGTGTAGAAAGATCTAATTGACCTGAAATTTTACCAACAATAAGCTGAGATATATACCAACAACTTCCATGAAGAAACTTAACCCAAATTATGACCATAACATATTCAAAAAGTAACTTAAAGTCACTGCTCCTAATACTATAGATTTGGTCAGTCCAGAAATTCTGGAAAAATTTCAATCTGGTCAGTTGTAGTTTTTGGGCCATAACTTGAGTTACAAGACTCCAAATGGAGTGATTCAAAAAAAGAAATACAACTAGACAAAATAAGGAACAACTTTCATGTTGATCATTTTGCTAAATTCCCACTGCAAAAATAACTAATGGAACATGTAACACCCCTCACCTGACTATAGTGTAGCCGAGCAAAGTGTGCTACATTCGGTGCCGGAGCACCCTATCTTATCTTACTTTATTCCTTTCATATTTTGATCTCGATATATTTTAATATTAATAAATTTTTCGACGGAGAAACCAGCGGAGTTTCCCCTATTTTATTACCAGTTGACGTATTTTACTATTTACCTGTTTGAAAGTTTCAATAATATTTTACAAATAAAATCTCATCAATTATTTTCATAACCATCTCATAATTCACATCTCATTCATATATCTCAATTTCATATTCATTTCCATGCATTATCTATATATTTCAAATCTGTCTTCGAATCCATACAATCTCATTCATGCTCAAATCACATAAGTAAAATTTTCAAATTTCTTTAATTTACATAATTTCATAATTTACATGATATATAAATTAATTACATATGAAAAAGCTAATTTATTAAATTACATTACATTTCTATTAATTACCTGCTCATAATCTACATTATAATACAATATCTAGCATTTTATACTAAATACAAAATATGATCTATATGGGCCCTATCTACATGCATTACTGAGGAGGTGACAACCTTGAATACTCCAGCCACTTCTGCAGATCTGGACTCCAAAAATCTTAGTCAAGGTACCTGCGCGAGAAAACAAATCCATCGTGTTAAGCATTGCTGCTTAGTGGTGCAATAATAGAACAAGAAAATAAAATATACAAATAAAGAAAGAACGAAGCATAATTTGAATATTTAAGAATCAATTTAATTTAATACAATGTGTCTAATATTAATTATCTTTTATTCTCATTTGTTTCGCTTTGAAAGCGTTTAATTCCGAAGTTCACAGGGATAATGTACAACATACAGAATTAATAAAAATACTCAGCTTATATTTATATGGCAATAGAAGGTATATTTAAAATATTTAGTTAAGTTATACCTATTTTTGCAACTCTTTTATCATTTTACTTAACAATTTTTATGTGGTTTGGATCATTTCATAATTGTAACTAATTCTTTTGAAGTCTTATTAACTCATTTATTTGATTTCTAATATTTTTAATTACTAATAGTCTTAATTTATTTTAATAAATTACACTGCCCAAGTAACCTCTGACAGTCGACTAAACTGGATAACGGGTCGTTGGCTCTGGACACCGCGGTGCCTCGGGCCGTCATACCATGGGACGCAGAACGTCAACCACGTATGCAGTCAGTATGGCTAAAAAGCCATGATATCACATAATCGGGCATAAAAGCCATGAATACGGGCATAAGACCCATGAATACGGGCATAGAGCTATGAATATAGGCATAAAGCCTTTTGCAGTACTGCTAAAATAATACCCTATTGGCATGCCAAACTATCCAATCTGATACACATGTCTAGGCAATACAAGGGCACATAATATCATTAAATATTAATATATTGTATTTTATGACTTCATTATTTCATGATAAATTTCGATTATAATTCATACATTCATTTGATCATTTATATGATCACAAGTCACATCAATTATCCTTTTATACCATTGTACTCAAAACAATTTTCTTTTCTCATTTATACATTCAAGAATCTACTCATGTAATTACAATTTTTATATTTCAAGTTGAGTTATTAATATGTTATGAATTCCATTTGTGATGGGCATATAAGCCCTAACTAATTATTCACATCAATTTGGTGACTTATTTTTCATGTTTCAAGTAATCCATAAATATTTCATGGATTTCAAATTTATGGCCTTAATTTCTTTTTAACAATTTTGACTAGGATGCATAGTCCACATTTGTCATACAATTCTAAGCATTTAAGCTTAGAATTGGTTCTAGGTCTTCATATTAATTTACTAATCATTTTGATTACTATTCACCTTACTAGTCAACCCAAAATGTTGACCTTTTTATACTTAATGGATATATTAATTCTAATTATACCAAGATCCCACATTTTTAGTTTTACATTTACTAGTATTAATTGCCAATTGCAATTTAAAGTCCCCTAGATGCATTTCTAATTTCAAATTTTGAATTTTCAAGTTTTGGTGTCACTATTCACCTTATTGGTCAACAAAAATGTTGACTTTTGGATAGAAAATAGGTACATTGGTTTTAACACACCCAACATACCACATTTTGCATTGAAAACTTGTTGGCATTAAGCATTAATACCATTTCTAAACTTAAACCAAGGGAAGCAGAATTTTCAGTTTTTGAAGCCTAACTTTACTGTTCCATTAAGCACTGCTGTAGTAGGAATTTGAGGAAATGGTAAACATGAAAGTTGTTCCTTATTTTGTCTAGTTGAATTTATTTTTTTAAATCACTCCATTTGGAGTTTTGTAGCTCCAGTTATGGTCCAAAAACCACAGCTGGCCGGATTGGAAAAAATGCAGAATTACCAAATCTATAGTACCATAAACAGTGAATGCCACTGTCTTGATGGATAGGTTCTGGTCAGAATGTGGGGTAGGTTTCTTCATGAAAGTTGTTTGTCTATGTCTTAACTTGTTTCTGTAAAAATTTCAGGTCAATTGACCATATCTACAGTGAGTTATGGCCAAATGAACAGTTACTGTTCATTTGGTCATTTCTACAGGTGCTGTTGCAGGGTATCCGGATTGGGGCCAACTTTTGGTCCACTTGCTTTGGTCTTTTGGGCATGGTTTCTTCAGAAAAATTGTGCCATTATAAGTCTAGTTTCATGTCCAATTGGCCAAACACAAATTGGACCTACACAGCCAAAGTTATGGCTGTCTAAATGGGCTGGAATCACAGCCTCATTCTTTCTTGTCTCTAGGCAGCCTTCCCATTTCAATTTGCCATACATTAGCTCACTTCAAATTATGATTAACTTGCCTCAAATGGTCATTAATTGACCATTAGAATGTCCATTAATCATTTCATAAGCCAAGTCCAATTTTTCACTCCCAAAACCCTAATTTTCCCTTTCAATTCACCCATACACCTAGTTAAGCACTTTCATTCATTCTATATGTGTATATACACCTTAAACATAATATCTAATTCATTTTAAGTCCATTAAAACCATCAAAAACACTCCATCATTGTTCCTTCCTTAGGGCTGCCGAAATTCATGGTGGACATACACATGTATTTGGTTCATTTAATTCACAAATTCTTACTCAATTCAAGTCACTAACATGGAAATAAAGAGCTTAAGGTGTATAAGTGCACTAACCTCTTGTAGGGAAGAATTTTCCAAGCTCAAACTTCACTTTCCTTCCTTTTCTAGGCTGTCAAACACTTCCCGTAGAGGTATGGACAAGTTTTAATGAAAGGTGTCTAGGGTTTCATAGTGGAAATTCATGGGAAAATGGAAGTGATGCAAGAAATTTTTATGGAGGGCTATGGAAGAGAGGTCACATTTTGAGGAAGAAGAAGAAGAAGATGACCAGAATTTTAGGTCCATTTTGTATCTTTTAAATGTTTTAAGAATGCTTGTTAACTTGTGATTGGTTGGGAGTAAGATAATGATATCATGTGATGTCATTATCCCTAATTTTCTTTATTTTTCTTTTCTTTTCTTTTCTACTAACTTTAAATTAATTTTTCATCAATCCTAATTCATATTTTATGTCATAATAATTATTTACTCAACTGGACAAGTCGGCCAAAAATCGTCTCTGAAGGCGAAATGACCAAAATGCCTTCCGTTTGGCTTAACGGGTCAAAATTATGCATCTGGATTGAAAAATTTTTCTAAATATTTTCTTGGCATTCTAATGCCATAGGAACCTCAATGACCCTTCTCTGGAGTCCCAAAAATTATTTTATGAATTTTTCCCCGGGTCTAGGGCTCCTCGTTGCGAGAACCGCAACTTCCCCCTAGTTACCCATCACTTGGGCACCGACTCGTTTAACTTGGTTGTGTTTTATTTCTAAAATTTTTCCTAAATTTTTCTTATTAATATTTGAGTTAATTATGGTTCCTGACTTTAGTTTAAATATTTTTCCGGATGTTCTAGCTTTCCGGACCGACATCGGTCACTGGAACAGTAGAATGTACGGAGTTGCTACCGGGAGGGTGTTACAGAACAGTAAAGACAAAGCATGAAAACTGAAAATTCTGTCCAATTAACATTAAGTTTAGAAATGGTATTGGCAACCAATACCAACAATTTTATAATGCAAAATGTGGTATATTGATGATATTTAAACCAATATACCTATTGTCAATGCAAAAGTCAACATTTTAGTTGACTAATGAAATGAATAGTAGCCATAAAATTTCAATTTCAAAGAATTACATAAATTAAAAGTGTTAAATGCCCTAGTAGGCCTAATGTGATTGGTTTGGATAGGTTGGCATGCCAATAGGGTTCTGTTAGCAGTACTGCATATGGCTTCATGATATTATGTGTTTCATGGCTTCCCATGCCATTCTATGACATAATAGCCTTTGGCTATGTTATTTGAGTTGTTATACTCGGGTTTTATCCCTGATGATTATTACAGCTTATTAGCTATTCTGTTGCACACCGGGAGACATAGTGTGACCGATGGTATGATGGTCTGAGGTACTTAGTACCCAGTGCCAGTTTACCCGTTTATCCAGTCCAGTCAACTAGTATGGGTTACCCAAGCAATGATAATAAACCTTACCAAATTTTAATCGAATAATACTGCTATAAATATCAGAAATTAAGTCTACTAAAAAATATAATCATACTTTCTGCATACTTATTTTATTTTATTTTATATTGTAACCACTAAGCAGAATTGCTTAGCGCGTCGCTTTTGTCACGCGCAGGTACTGGAGACCTAGCTAGGGAGCCCAGCAGACATCAGACAGGGTAAACTTTCAGAGCTGCATCCGGAGTCCAGAGTCACCTCACATCTGCAGTGCACATGGTAGGACATTAGGACTTTGGGGTAGCATTTTGTATTTTGTATTTTGTATTAGTTTTGGATTGTAACTATAAACTCTTGAAATTATTTGATGATGTAAATATATGAAATTTCATGTTATTCAAATTTTCTGTATAATATATGTGGAAAAATGAAATGTTGAGAAATATGTATAAATGTGCTTCAAGTGATGAAGTGATTAGAAAAGTTCTGAAAATAGTATTGAGATTTTGACATTGATTTGAAATGTGTATAATGGAGTTTGGATTTGGAAATTTATATTGGAAGTGTTTTTAATAGGTTCCGAAGAACTGTTTTTCCAATTTACAGCCGGCACTTTGCCGGATTTTCTATAAAAATTTCGAAAAAATTCAGATTTATCAAAAATGGTAAATAAATGAATTAAAAGGGAAAAATTGTAATTAAAATATGAATTAGTGCTCCAGCACACTGAGTGGCATAACTTGCTCGGCTACACTATAGACGAGTAAGGGGTGTCACAGATCACACAGTAGAACAATCAGTAGCAGCTGAGGTACAGGAGGAGGCCCCAGCTCCTTAGAATGCCAGTGGATTGGCTACACCCATCCCACCCATGCAGTTTCCTGCTCAGTTCGCTCAGCAGATGGCTGCACTATTTCAACAAATGGCTGGCAATATACCAGTCCAAGCTCCTGTGCAAGCACCTCAGTGCAACCACCATTCCCTACCCGACAATATGACAAGTTAATGAAGTATGGGGCAATAGAGTTCAAGGGTACAGTGGACCCATTAGAAGTTGAGCAATGGTTAGAACGGATGAAGACAGTATTCAAGAAACTGCACTGCACCGATGATTTGAAGTTCGAATATTCGGTCTCTCTACTGCATAGAGATGCATATGAGTGGTGGAAGACCATTCCCCACAGTTTGGCTGATCCGCCAGTGCTGACATGGGATGACTTTCTAAGGGAATTTAGACAAAAGTATGTTCCTGACACATATGTAGATATGAAGCTACAGGAGTTTTTCAGTTTGAAGCAAGGGAACAGGACTATAGCCGAGTATGAGAGAGACTTTTCCCGCCTCAGTCACTATGCTGGAAACCTACTCACTACCAGTAGAGACAGATGCAAAAGGTTTGAGGCCAGTTTGAGGCCTAGTTTGAGATTGCAAGTGGTTGAGTTTCGACATGACAACTTCTCTGTGTTGATATCAAAGGCCCTTGAATTGAAAAGGATAGAACTGGAAGGGGCATCTGAGAAGGTAACCACTGAAAAAGAGAAGAGTAGTAAGCCTACAGGTCAGAGTCCAAGTAACAATTAGGGTAAGAGGAAGAGCTTTGGGGGACCAAGTAACAGAGGATCTAGTAGGGGAAGATTCTCAGGGCAGAGGCCACCTAAATCCAAACAGTAGATATTTAGGGGTTCCTTTCCTACCCGTGCTTGTGAGACTTGTAGCAGGACTCATGGAAGAGTATGTTATAAGGCCATAGGAGCCTGTTATAACTGTGGTGGAAGTGGGCATTGTGCTAGAGATTGCACTAGTGCCCACAGATCTGGCCCGCCTACTACCACTGAGGGATCTATTCAAGGTTCTGCTTCCAGAGGATAACAGACAACTAGTAGAGGTAGAGGCAGGGGTAGAGTTAACACTTCTGGCAGCCAGGGCACAGTGAGCCAACCAGAGCAGAGTGAAGCACCAGTCAGGGTGTACACCATGCGCCAGAGGGATGAAGCTGAGACATCAGATGTTGTGGCTGGTACTTTCTCTATTTTTGATAGAGATGTATATGTCTTTATTTGACCACAGTTCTACACATTCTTATGCTAGTGCCAGTATTGCATGCTCTGTTGCTATTCCTTGTGTGAAATTGGATTATGATGTGCTAGTGACTAGTCCTTTAGGACAAGAGGTTAGGGTGAACAAATTGTATAAGGATTGTCCTTTGGTGATCCAAGGACATACATTCATGTCAGACTTAATTGACATGCCCTTCCAAGATTATGATATCATCTTGGGCATGGATTGGTTAGCCAAGCATCATGCCATGATCGACTGTAGACTGAAAACCGTCACTTTTGGTCTTCCCGAGTATGTCGACGTAGTGATACACGGGGAGAGGCAGTTATTGCCATCCAACATCATTTCAGCTGCACTTGCTAGAAAGATGATTAGAAAGGGATGTGAAGCTTATCTAGCTCATGTGATAGACACCCAGGTGGAGAGTCCAGATCTTAAAGATATTCCTACGATATGGGGTTTTCCGGATGTCTTTTTGAAAGAATTGCCATGATTGCCTCTGGAAAGAGAGGTGCAGTTTGAAATTGAGACTATGCCTAGTGTGGAGCCAATCTCCATCACTCCTTATAGGATGGCACCTGCTGAGTTGAAAGAGTTGAAGGTGCAATTGTAGGAATTGTTAGATAAGGGTTTCAATCGCCCTAGCATGTCACCTTGGGGAGTACCAGTATTATTTGTGAAGAAAAAGGATGATACTCTCTGCCTATGCATAGACTACAGACAATTGAATTAGGTGACCATAAAGAATAGATATCCTCTGCCATGGATCGATGATTTGTTTGATCAGTTGAAGGATGCAACTGTATTCTCCAAAATTGACTTGAGATCGGGCTACTACCAATTGACGGTGCAGGAGCAAAGTATTCCTAAAACTGCCTTTAGGACTCGATATGGCCACTATGAGTTCTTGGTAATGCCATTCGGGTTGACTAATGCCCCAGCTGCTTTTATGGGCCTGATGAACACTATCTTTAGCCCATATTTGGACAAGTTTGTTGTGGTGTTCATTGATGATATTTTGGTGTACTCAAAGAATGCAGAGGAACACGACAAGCACTTGAGGATAGTATTGCAGACTTTGAGGGAGAAGCAGTTGTATGCCAAACTGTTGAAATGTGAGTTTTGGCTAAAGGAGATTTCATTTTTGGGGCATATTGTATCTAAAAAAAGGTATCCAGGTGGATCCTAGCAAAGTAGAAGCCATTCTTAATTGGAAGCCACCTAGAAATGTCACGGAAGTTCGGAGTTTCCTTGGTTTAGCCGGGTATTACCGAAAGTTTGTGAAGGGATTCTCCATGCTAGCATCTCCACTGACCAAGCTACTTAGGAAGGATGTAAAATTTCAGTGGACTGATCGGTGCCAGGAAAGTTTTGATGAGTTAAAGAGGCTTTTAACTAAAGCTCCAGTCTTAACCTTGCCCACTTTGGGTAAGGAGTATACCATATACAATGATGCTTCTCATAACGAATTGGGCTGTGTGTTGATGCAAGATAGGAATGTCATTGCCTATGCTTAATGCCAGCTTAAATCACATGAGAGGAATTATCCTACGCATGACTTGGAGCTAACAGCCATTGTCTTTGCCTTGAAGATCTTGAGACATTACTTATATGGGGAGAGATGTTATATATACACAGATCATAAAAGTTTGAAGTACTTGGGCACACAAAATGAGTTAAATTTGAGGTAGAGGAGATGGTTAGAGCTGATAAAAGATTATGATTGCTTGATAGACTATCAGCCTGGAAAGGCAAATGTTGTAGCTGATGCTTTAAGTTGCAAGACTATGGCTGGTTTGAGAGTTTCTCCATTGTCCATGGTGTATGAGTTAAAGGCATTGCATGCTAATTTGGAGATTAATGAAGATGGGCAGATGGTAGCTACTTGGCAAGTGAAGCCAATGCTAATAGAACAAATTAAAGTGGTTGCACAGAAGGATGATAAGTATGTGAAGTTGATGGAAGAGGCTCGGGATGGCAAGAAACCAGAATTATTAGTAAATGATGAGGGCTTATTATTATATAAGGGCAGAATGTGCATTCCTGAGAATGTTGAACTGAGGCAGACCATTTTAGAGGAAGCACATGATTCACCTTTTGCAATGCACCCTGGTGGAACCAAAATGTACAGAAGTGTGAAAGAGCACTATTGGTAGAGAGGAATGAAGAAAGACATTGCAGAAAATGTTGCCAAATGCCTAACTTTTGAGCAAGTAAAGGCAGAACACCAAGTGCCTACAGGGTTGCAACAGCCATTGCCAATTCCTGAGTGGAAATGGGAAAGAATCACTATAGATTTCGTGATAGGACTTCCACGTACACAAAAAAATCATGATGTAGTTTGGGTTATTATTGATAGATTGACCAAATCTGCACACTTTTTGCCAATAAGGATGGATTACAGCTTGGAGAGATTGGGCAAACTGTACATTGATGATGTGGTGAGGTTACATGGAGTGCCAGTGTCTATTATGTCGGATAGAGACCCAAGGTTCACTTCTAGATTTTGGGATAGTCTCCAAAAAGCCCTAGGAACTAGATTAAACTTCAGTACAGCATTCCATCCACGGACAGACAGCCAATCTAAAAGGATCATTCAGATTTTGGAGGATATGCTTCGGCCTTGTGTGATTGAGTTTGAAGGGAGTTGGGACACACACTTGCCTTTAATTGAATTTGCCTACAATAACAGTTATCAGTCAAGCATCGGGATGCCTCCATACGAAGCACTTTATGGCAGAAAGTGTAGAACTCCCTTGTGTTGGGATGAAGTGGGCGAGAGGAAGTTAATTGGCCCAAAATTAGTGCAGCAGACAGAAGAGAAAGTTAAGCTCATTAGAGACAGACTCAAAGTTGCAACGGATAGACAGAAGTCCTACATTGACCTAAAGAGAAGAGATATTCGGTACAGTGTGGATGAAAAGGTATTCCTAAAAGTTTCCCCATGGAAGAGGATCATGAGGTTTGGTAGAAAGGGAAAACTAACTCCTTGCTTCATTAGGCCGTATGAGGTTCTGGAAAGAGTGGGTCCATTGGCATATAGACTTGCATTGCCTCCAGAGTTGGAAAAGATTCACAATGTCTTCCATGTCTCCATGTTAAGGAGGTATAGATCAGACTCCTCTCACATTTTGCCAGTAGAGGAGATTGAAGTGAATCCAGACCTGACATATGATGAAGAGCCCATAAAGATCTTGGCATATGAGGTAAAACAACTGAGGAACAAACAGATACCTCTAGTCAAAGTGCTGTGGAACCATCATTCAGACCAGGAGGCTATATGGGAGCATGAGGAGGACATGAGGAGACAGCACCCACAGCTATTCAGAGACTAAGACCAGGTAAATTTCGAGGACAAAATTTATTTTTAAGGAGGGGATAATTGTAACACCCCGAACCTCCGAGTTATGAATAATACCATTTTTGGTCTGTGACTAGTACTATTCAAAGACACATTGAGGACTAAAAATAAATAGAAAATTAATTGAGATAGACACAATAAAAATTCAAGTGGCTAAAAAATATAAGGACTCACCGGGTATATTGTAAAAGAGGGATTATGACCCGATAAGGGGCGTTTTGGTCAATTCACTTTAAGAGTTGATTTTTGACTAAACTGTCAATTTAATTAAATGAAAATAAAATATTGAATTATGAAGAAATATTGAGGGAAAAATTAGAGTAAAAGTGAAAAAGAAAATAAAAGAGGCAAAAATCTAGAATTTAAATTCTATTTTTGACCTAATTAAAATTAATGACTTATGGGCTTTTGATAATTTAACTTAATTATTTAATTAAAAAGGAATAAATAAGAATAAAAGAAGACAAGTCTCCTTCTTTCCCTTCTTCCATGCCACCACCCATCTTCCCTTTCCCTCTCTTTTCTTTTCTCTTCTTCTCCAATCTTCTTCCACCATTGTTTTCCCTTCCAAGTCTTTATTCACTTCAATTCCCTTCATAAATCCCATAACCCACTAAAAGAAAAGATCAAAGAGAACTTTGATTAAGGTATTGGAGCAAGTAGAGCAAAAGAAATTGGAAGAAAAATTGAAGTTGGAAAGAAATCACTTAAGGCAAGTTTCTTTTCATGTTAGATTAGTTGTATAAGCCTTGAATGAAGTTAAATTATGATGAAATTTCATGAGAAATTGAAAGGAAACATGCATGGAACTTAAACTAGGGTTTTGGCCAACTTAGGGAAAATTAGGGATTTGATGTATTTTAGTTAAATTGATGATAAATCTAAGTTAAATTGAGGTAGTATGCATGATTGGGAGTAGTAAGATTTCATGGGGTTGCATAAATTGAATTATGAAAGATTAGGGTTCATGGGAAAATTGGGTTTTAGTGCTAAAGAGTGAAATTGGTGTGTGTAGTATAAAATTATGATCATTTGAGGTTTATTTAGTTTGAATTGACATTGGGTTGATGAATGGAAGTAACGAAATGGTAGGATTAGGGAAAATTGCAAACTTTGGTGTTTGAAAATTGTGGGGTTTGTGCTAGGAAGTGACATTGATGTATCAATGCTAAATTATAATCGTTTTGGGTGAATTAAATGTGAATTGAGGTTGGTTAGTGGGAATAATTGAAGAAATGAAAAATTTGAACCTAGGGCAGAATTTGCACACTGAGTTTAGTGTGTTTAAAGCCCATAAATTGAGCTACACAACTCCAATTTGTGTGAAACCAATTGGAAATGAAACTTAAGACATAGTAGAACATTTCATATGAAGAACTTGATGCCAAATTATGGAATTAACCCAATCAAATTGCTGAGCAAAGTTGAATCACCGAATCTGCAGAACTGTAGATTTACCATATGAACAGTAAATTTGCATGGCCATAACTCTCTCTAGAAAACTCTGATTTAGGCGATTCTTGAACCAATAGAAACCTAAGACATAGTAGAACATTTCATATGAAGAACACTAGACCAAATTATGGACTCAACTTGACCAAATTGCTGAATGAAATTGGATCGATAAATCTGCATGAACAGAATCTGTAGCATGAACAGTAATTGTGTTTTGGGCATAACTTGAGCTACACATCTCTGAATTAGGCGATTCGAAAAGAAAAATAAAGTTAAGACCTAAATGAACAATTTTCATGAGGAACACCTCATCAAATTATGATCGAAACTAGGTAATTAGGTTCAAAGATTGGGGCACCAAGTTGTCCAAAACCAAAATTTTCTAAAATTTGTAAAGCTAACTTGGGATGCATTAAACGTGCATGTAATGAGTTTTTGGCAGCAATTGAGATTGGTAGTGAGGTATTTTATTTGTGTATTTTCAGTAGAAAAAGAAGTTGGAATGGATAAGGAATAGTGAGTAAAGAGAAAGGAGAGCATTGAAGGTTTGTGCACAACTAACCTTCTCTTCGTTTTTAAACTTATAAATTGCTTGGAATGTGTTAAATTGAATGAGTTTGCTTGGAACAAGTTTACTTTGACTGAAATATGATTTTTCTCTTACATTTAAGGAATTTGGTTGTTGCCACCTTTATATGGATATTATGATGGATTTAAATGTGTTTATTGGTTTATAAATGTGATTGTTGAGTAGGAAATTTTTGGAAACTATTTTGAAACCACGGTTAGCATGACAGTCCCTTTCAAAACTCCCCAGTAGTAACGGCTACTTGGGTTTGATAATTGATATTGATTATGTCTTGCATTAATAACGGTTAGTGGGGTAAGACTACATGAGTACTCATTAGCTAGTTAGCCCTTCCCTCATTAATAACGGTTAGCGAGGTTGAGATTGCCTTGTCGTGGTGTACAACACGGCACTGATCGTGAAATTTTGTATCATTGCCTAAACTGTGTTGATGTTGGCAACACTAATGCTTTGTGAATTGTGATTTATGAAGTGTGATTTCTCTTTTGAAATGTTATTCTAATAAATGGCTCTTATGGACTTAGAACTATTGTGAAGTTTTCATGCTTACGAAAAATGTGATTTATTATGCTCTGACAAATTGTGTTTTACCTTAAGTTTTAAAGTTATTAGTTGTGCACCACTGAGTGATATACTCAGCGATAGCTTTTTTATACTGTCGCAGGTAAGGGAAAGGAGAAGGCTGTCGAGTGAGAGACTTGGAAGTAGCATTTTGGTATTGATTGTAGGTATACCCCTGTAATTTCCTTTTGATGTATTTTGTACCTATATGTATGGATGTACGGATATTGAGCAGTTTGTATTTAAAAGCATTGCATTGCTATCACATTTTAAGGTTGTAACTATTTTGTATTTTACTTTGAGACTTATGAAAATGTAACTTTTGCAATATTTAGTCTATCATTATTTCCAATGAATGTTTACATATAATTTTAACTATTCTCCTGTAGTTTTCCGCAAAAGAATTGATAAGATAAAAAGCTATGATTTGTTTTAAAATCCTTTATAGCATAACTAATGGGTTATCGGTAGGTGGAGTTCGGTAATTCATTAAGTATGCTACGGGAACATGTCATGCCTTACCAGGGATATGGTGTGACATGTTAACTGTTTGTACCAACTGCGTTGGCTTGCATTCTTTCCAGTCTCTTTGTGAGTTGATCAAATTGAGCATTTATCATGCTTAGGGCATCTACTTCCAGGACCCTTGCAGTTCTCCTTGCATTTCCTCTTTCATTTGACCACTCATAATTATGGTATACAACCCTTTCTAGAAGTTCAAGTGCTTGTGTCACTGTTTTCTCCATTAGATCACCTTCTGTAGCTGAATCAACTGTGCTCCTTGTAGAGGGTAGTAACCCATTATAGAAATTTTGTACTAGTTGCCAATCCTCTATGCCATAGTGTGGACATTCCCTCTGCAGGTCTTTATATCTTTCCCATGTGTCATAGAGTGATTCTCCTTCCTTTTTTCTGAAGGTGTTGAGCTCAAGCCTCAGTTTTGCAGTCTTTGTAGGTGGAAAATACCTTGTTAGAAAAGCTTGAGAGAGGTTTTCCCAAGTGGTGAATGTTCCAGCTGGTTGAGAAAGTAGCCACTTCATTGCTCTGTCCCGAAGGGAGAATAGGAATGCTTTGAGTTTTATTGCTTAATCAGACACTCCATTCATCATGAATGTGTCACATAGGGCAAGAAGCACTGGAGGTGATAGTGTGGGTCTTCTGTTGGTGAACCTGCAAACTGGGTTTGTTGAATTTGTGACACCCCTTACCCACCTACAGTGTAACCGAGTAAGTTATGCCACTCAGTGTGTCGGAGCACCAATCCATATTTTAATTACAATTTATCCCTTTTAATTCATTTATTTATAATTTTTGATAAATCCAAATTTTTTCGAAATTTTTATAGAAAATCCAGCAGAGTGCCAGCTGTAAATTGGAAAAACAGTTCTTCTGAACCTGTTTAAAAACACTTCCAATATAATTTCCCAAATCCATAACTCCATTACACACATTTTGTAACACCCTCCCGGCAACTACTCCGTACATCCTACTGTTTCGGTGACCAGTGTCGGTCCGGACAGCTAGAATGTCCGGAAAAATATTTAAACTAAAGTGAAGAACCAATATCAACTCAAATATTAATAAGAAAAATTTAGTAAAAATTTTAGAAATAAAATACAACCAAGTTAAACGAGCCGGTGCCCTAGCGATGGGTAACCAGAGGGAAGTTGCGGTTCTCGCAACGAGGAGCCCTAGACCCGGGGAAAAATTCATAAAATAATTTTTGGGACTCCAGAGAAGGGTCATTGAGGTTTCCATGGCATTAGAATGCTAAGAAAATACCTAGAAAAATTTTTCAATCGGTACAGACAATTTTGACCCGTTGAGCCAAACGAAGGGCATTTTGGTCATTTCGCCTTCAGAGGTGATTTTTGGCCGACTTGTCCAGTTGAGTAAATAATTAATATGACATAAAATATGAATAAACAATACTAGAAATTAAATTGGAAATGAGTAGTGGAGGAAAGAAAAGAAAATGGGGAAAAAGACTTATTTATGACATCATTGTGATGTCATTTTAAATTGTCCACCAATCACAATTAACTAACCAATAAACTAACTAATAAAAGAGACAAATTGAGACCAAAATGAATCAAAAAGTCAGCAGCCATCCTCTCCCCTTTCACCAGCCGAAACTTCTTCCTCTTCTCCCTCCATTGATGTTCAACCAAAAGCTTCCTTTCTCCTTTGTTTCCACCACTAAACCCTAAACCTCTTTCATTAAAACTTAACCACATCTCTTGGGGAAGTGTTTGGCAGCCTAGAAAGTGGAGGAAAGTGAAGATTTAACTTGGGAAAAATCTGCCTACAAGAGGTTAGTGCATATTTATACATAAACCTCTTTTAATCCATGATAGTGACTTGAAATAGGTGAGATTTTGTAACTTAAAGGAATAAAAGTTGAGTGTAGGCACCCCATGGATTTCGGCTGCCCTAGGGAAGGAATAGAATTGGGTGTTTTTGATTGACTTGGAATGAACTACAAATCAAGTTTAAAGTATATAAACATAAGGATATTGATTTAGTTAGTTAACTAGGGTAGTTTGTACAAAATTATGAATTTGAGCTAGGGTTTAGGAGAGAAAATTTGACTTGGCTTAGGAAATTGTTAAAGAACACTCTAATGGTCAATTAGTGACCATTTGAGGTAAGTTGACCATAAATTGGACTGAAATATAGTATGGCAAAGTGAATGTGTATGCTGCCCAATGAGGGCAGCAGAGTGGCTGAGATTTCAGTCCACTTGGACTGCCATATCTTTGGATGTGTTGGTCCAATTGGTGTTTGGCCAATTGGACATGAAACTAGGCTTATAATGGCACATTTTTTCTGAAGAAACCA
The DNA here is from genome assembly GCF_030052815.1 of Hevea brasiliensis. Classification (NCBI taxonomy): domain Eukaryota; kingdom Viridiplantae; phylum Streptophyta; class Magnoliopsida; order Malpighiales; family Euphorbiaceae; genus Hevea; species Hevea brasiliensis. The sequence goes on from NC_079493.1 coordinate 60,536,082, forward strand.
TGCCCAAAAGACCAAAGCAAGAGGACCAAAAGTTAGCCCCAATCCGGATACCCTGCAACAGCACCTGCAGAAATGACCAAATAAACCGTAACTGTTCATTTGGCCATAACTCACTGTAGATTTGGTCAATTGACCTGAAAGTTATACAGCAACAAGTTAAGACATAGAAAAACAACTTTCATGAAGAAACCTATCCCAAATTATGGCTAGAACCTATTCAAATATGCAGTCACATTCACTGTTCATGTTACTGTAGATTTGGTAATTTCTGCAGAATGGAAATCTGGCCAGCTGTGGTCTTTGGGCCATATCTGGAGCTACAAAACTCTAAATGGAGTGATTCAAAAAAAGAAATTCAACTAGACAAAATAAGGAACAACTTTCATGTTTGCCATTTCTTCAAATTCCCACTGCAACAGTGTCAATGGAATAGTAAAATTGAGTTACAAAAACTGAAAATTCTGCTTCCCTTGGTTTAAATTTTGAAATGGTATAAATGCTTAATGCCAACAAGTTTTGAATGCCAAATGTGGTATGTTGGGAGTGCCAAAGTCAATGTACATATTTTCTATCCAAAAGTCAACATTTTTGTTGACCAATGAGATGAATAGTGACACTAAAACTTGAAATTCACAAATTGAAGAATTTAAAAGTTTCAAATGCCCTAGTATACCTAACAAGATTGGTTTGGATAGTTTGGCATGCCAATAGGGTTCAGTTAGCAGTACTGCACATGGCAATATGCCATTCCGTGATTTTATGGCTTTTAGGCATTTTGACCTTGCATTGAGATTTGGCCTTGTGCCTGATATTATTTACAGCTTGTTAGCTGTTCTGATGCACACCGGGAGATACATATGTGACCGATGGTGTGACGGCCCGAGGTACTTGATACCCAGTGCCAGTTTACCCATTTATCCAGTCCAGTCGTCTAGTGTAGGTTACTTGGGCAACCAAATGAATAAAAGTGGACAAAGTAAATGATATACAAATACCAAACAAATATAACATATACATTCATTACATATTTATTTCTTGCTATTTCCTTTATTTTATTATTGCACCACTAAGCATTATTGCTTAGCGCGTTGCTTTGCCACGCAGCGTGAGTTACGGAGATACAGATCGTAAGCCCAGTAGACCGCAGACTGGGTGAGTCCATCCTGCAGTTCTGCACAGTGTCCGTGTCACCTCAACTTCTGCAGTGCATTGGTAGGACACTAGGCGTCATTTTGATATTTTGTAGCTAATTTTTACTTCCTCATATGTATTTGAACTTATGTAATGTATTTTGATGATCATGTAAATAATGAGAATTGTGTTTGTAAATGGAAAAGAGAATGTCTATTTGTGATTTATACTTGATTATCACATGAGATGAATGATTGAAAAATGTTGAGAATTTGATAAATGGAGTTGAGATGATGGAATATGAATATAGGAAGTGTTTTTCACAGGTTCCGAAGAACTGTTTTCTCCATTTTTAGCCGGTACTCTGCCGGATTTTCTTTAAAATTTTCGGAACCTCAAATAAATAATACTTTTGATAAATGGCTTAAATAAATTATATTTCATAAACTATATTTAAAACTATGACAAAAATTGATTAAGGTAAAATAGAGGGTGCCGATACACCGTGTGACATTGCTTACTTGGATATACTGTACACGGGTAAGGGGTGTCACACATTTCAAATCAATCTCAAAATCTCAATACTATTTTCAGAACTTTTCTATTCACTTCATCACTTGAAGCACATTTATAAATATTTCTCAACATTTCATTTATCAACATACATTATACAAAAAATTTCAATAACATGAAATTTCATATATTTACATTATTACATAATTACAAGAGTTTATAGTTACAATCCAAACTAATACAAAATGCAAAATACAAATTGCTACCCCAAAGTCCTAATGTCCTACCATATGCACTACAAATGTGAGGTGACTCTGGACTCCGAATGCAGCTCTGAAGACTCACCCTATCTGATGTCTGCTGGGCTCCTCAGTTAGGTCTCCAGTACCTGCGCGTGGCAAAAGCGACGCGCTAAGCAATTCTGCTTCGTGGTGACCATATAAAATAACATAAAATAAAATAAAATAAATATGAAGAATGTATGTTTATATTTTTGGGTAGACTTAATTTATGATATTATTTACAGTATTATTCGATTAAAATTTGATAAGGTTTATTATCGTTGCCCGAGTATGGGTTGACTGGACTAGATAAACGGGTAAACTGGCACTGGCTACTAAGTACCTCGGACCATCACACCATCGGTCACATTGTGTCTCCCGGTGTGTAACAGAACAGCTAATAAGCTGTAGTAATCATCAAGGTTAAAACTTGAGTGTAGCAACTCAAATAACATAGCCAAAGGCTATTATGTCACAGAATGGCATGGGAAGCCATGAAACACAGAATAGCATGAAGCCATATGTAGTACTGCTAACAGAACACTATTGGCATGCCAACCTATCCAAACCAATCTTGCTAAGTATACTATGGCATTTTACACTTTTAAGTTTCACATTTTTTAAAATTTAAGTTTTAGTGTTACTATTCCATTCACTAGTCAACAAAAATGTTGACTTTTGCATAGGCAATAGGTACATTGGTTTTAATACTCCCAACATACCACATTTTACATTCTAAATTTGTTGGTATTGATTGCCAATACCATTTCTAAACTTAATGTTAATTGGATAGAATTTTCAGTTTTCATACTTTGTCTTTACTATTCCATTAGTCATTTTTGCAGTGGAAATTTGGCAAAATGATCAACATGAAAGTTGTTTCTTATTTTGTCTAGTTGCATTTCCTTTTTTAAATCACTCCATTTGGAGTTTTGTAGCTCAAATTATGGCCTAAAAACCACAACTGGCTGGACTGAAATTTTTCCAGAATTTCTGGACTGACCAAATCTGTAGTACATGGAACAGTGAGTACAACTCACTTTTTGAATATGTTTTGTTCATAATTTGGGTTAGGTTTCTTCATAAAAGTTGTTGGTCTATATCTCAACTTGTCGCTGGTAAAATTTCAGGTCAATTGGACCTTTCTACACTGAGTTATGGCCAAATGACTAAACACTATTCATTTGATCATTTTGCCGAGGCAGAATGCAGGTCACTTGGATTAGGGCAATTTTTTGGTCCACTTAGTTTTGTTTTCTGGGCATAGTTTCTTCACTAAAGTTGTGCCATTATGTGTCTAGTTTCATGTCCAACTTGCCTTGCACCAATTGAACCTCTACAATTCAAGTTATTTCTGCCCAAACCTGCTGGACTCATGTCCAGTTCTGTAGGTCACCAAGGGCAACCACACCCAACTCTAATCCCACTACACCATTCACTTCATTTTTGATTTAAACAGAACCAAATGGTCACTAATTGACCATTAAAATCTACTTTCATCATCACATGATCAAAGTCTTATTTTTCACCCCAAACCCTAACTCAAACATTACAAATCATGCATTTTCATTGCATTTTATCAATCCACTTAAGAGATACATATTGAGGGCAGCCATACTAGCATGTTAGCTCCATAAAACTCATCACAAGCATACCAACCAAGGCTGCCAAAATTTAGGGATGGCATACAAATGATATTCAATAATTTTTCTTTGTAATTTACACTCATTCAAAGTCCCTAAACATAATTTAAGGTGAAATCCAAGGTTAGGTCACAAACCTCTATGGAGTGAGATTTCCCACTTGCTAGGGTTCCTCTTTTCCTTTTCCTTTTGCTCCCAAAAGACTTTCCAAGATGTAAGAACACTTTTTTGTATTGCGAGGTTAGGGTTATGTTGGGTAGAAGTTAGTGAAATCAAGCTTTGAAAAGCTTGCTAAGGTTGGCTATGGTGGGTATGGGTGACGGCAAGAAGAAGAAAGGAGAAGGTGTTCTGATTTTTTTTTTCATTTTTCAGCCCATTTTGTCTCTTTTAAATAAGCTTATGCCATGTGTCAACATTGGATTGGTTGGGAGAATTTTAATGACATCATGATGATGTCATAATTCCATTTTCTTTCATTTTCTCTCCATTTCTTGTGTATTTAATTTCAATTAAATTTTTAAAAATATTTATTCATATTTTTTACTATATAAATTATTTATTTAACTGGACAAGTTGGCCAAAAATCATCTCTGGAGACAAAATGATCAAAATGCCCTTCGTTTGGCTTAACGAGCCAAAATTGTCTGTTCCAATTGAAAAATTTTTCTAAGCATTTTCTTGGCATTCTAATGTCATAAGAACCTCAATGACCCTTCTCTGGAGTCCCAATAATTATTTTATAATTTTTTCCCCGGGTCTTGGGTTGCTAATGGCCTTCACCGTCACTTCCCCTTCGGGTTACTCATCCCTGGGGTTTTGGCTCGTTTAACCTTAGTGTATTTGGTTTCTAAAATTTTTCCTTGATTTTTATGAGCATTATTTAGTTTCATTATAACTCCTCACTATAATCTATTTATAATTTCAAACACTCTAGCTCCCTGGACCGACATTGGTCACTGGAACAGTAGACTGTACGAATTAGATAAAATGAGAATGTTACAACACTTCCCCTCTAATAAAAATTTCGTCCTCGAAATTTACCTGATGCAAATAGTTGAGGGAACTGTTGCCTCATCATCTCTTCACTTTCCCAAGTTGCCTCTTCAGTGTTGTGGTGCCTCCAAAGCACTTTCACCAGTGGAATTTGTTTATTTCTCAGTTCCTTCACTTCCCGAGCTAGGATCTGTATAGGTCCTTCTGTATATGTCAAGTCCGGTTAGATTTCAATCTCTTCCATGGAAATGACATGTGAAGGGTCTGAGCGATATCTTCTCAGCATAGAAACATGGAATACATTATGAATTTTATCCAGTTCTGGCGGTAAAGCTAGCTGATAAGCCACTGGTCCCACACGTTCAATGATTTCATATGGGCCAATGAACCTAGGGCTTAACTTACCCTTTCTCCCAAACCTGAGTACTTTCTTTCAGGGTGACACTTTGAGAAACACTTTATCACCAACTACATACTCTATCTCTTTTCTCTTCAAGTCGGCATAAGATTTCTATCTATCTGAGGCAACCTTCAAGTTAGCTTTGATTATCTTCACTTTCTCCTCAGTCTATTTCACCAGGTCTGGTCCTACCAGCTTATCTTCGCCCAATTCAGTCCAACACACTGGGGTTCTACATTTCCTCCCATACAGTGCTTCATACGGAGCCATTTGAATGCTAGCTTGGTAACTATTGTTATATGCGAATTCTGCCAGTGGGAGGTATCTATCCCAACTCCCCTCAAACTAAATGACACAACTCCTTAGAATATCCTCCAGGATCTATCACATAATTCACATTGTTACTATCATTTCAATTTATTAATTGCGAAAATTCAATTAGTTCTTAGGTTTACCTGGATTACTCATTCTAACTGTCCATCTGTCTGGGGATGAAAAGCCGAGCTAAAGCGGAGTTGTGTGCCCAAGGCTTCTTGCAACTTTTTCCAAAATCTCGATGTAAACCTAGGGTCTCGGTCAGATATGATGGAAAGTGTCACACCCTACCCCTCTGAAAGGCATAACATGATCCCGTAGTATACCTAATGAATTACCCACTTCGTCTCTACTGATAACCCATTAAATACACTACCAGGGATTTTAAAACTTTTCTTACTTCTTTTTACAGTGGTGAGCACTATTTACAGGTGTTAAAAAATTTTTTTGAACTGAAGTGAAACAGCTAATACATTTGAATTATTAGGAATTTCTGTAAAAATTTTGGCGGAGTGCCCTCTATATTTTGAATAAAATAGTTCTTCAAAAACCTGTAAAATGCACTTCAAATATATTTCTCAACCTCAAACTCCAACATTTAATCAACACAAGATATTTCTCAACTCAAATCTACAATAATTTTTCAAAGGCTGAGATAAAGAAATACATTACAAATTTTACAAACCAAAATAACTCATAATTTATTTTACATCTTCAATGTACATTTTAATTTACAACTGCTCAAAACCAAGAACAATATATACATACAATGAACATACATTACAGTACAAATTGCAAAATGTGGTATATTCAATATACCCGATGTTCTCTCGCTGAATGTACTAGCAGCCTAGTCTACTGCCTTGTCAGTCTGTCTACCTACGACAGCAATGAAAAGCTATCGCTGAGACATTGTATCAGTGGTGCACAACATTAACCAAATACAACTTTAAATCACAAATCATAAATCATATAAATAGTGGATACGTAAAACCATAGTTAAATTCAAGACAATGAATGTCATAAAGAATTTAAACTCCATTTCACAATATCACAATAAATATCAATAATCAAAACGTAGTTAAATTCAAAGACAGTGAATGTCAATAAGAATTTAAACTCCATTTCACAATCTCACAATACATATCAATAAATCACACACAGCTTAATCATGTTCCAAAGTTCAATTCGTCCCAAAATCCGATGGCTAATGAGGTATTCAATTCATCCCAAAAGCCAATGGCTAATGAGGAATAATATAGCTAGCTAGCAATAATATGAGTACTCATTCTATTCGTCCTCAACAGGTACACACCTCAACACTTCAGCCAGAGAGGGAATTCAATTCGTCCCACTAGACAAGCTAGAGAGGAATACAATCAATATACATGATAGCTGTGGTTTCAAACCATTTATAATGCTTTTCAATCAATAAGTATCCATCAAATATCATTCAAACAAATTTTCACAGTTTCAAACCATTTACAATGCTTTTCAATCAATAAGTATCCATCAAAATCATTCAAAAAATTTTTCACAGTTTCAAACCATTTACAATGCTTTTCAAGCAATAAGTATCCATTCAAACACATTTCCATAATTGAAAACAATAATATACAAATAGTCATAATTCATTTCAATTGAAAATTTCAAAAGAAATAGCTGTTGTGCACAAACCTCTGATAATTATCTCCTGGCCTTGACTCAGTGTTTCCTTCCCTTTCCCTGAGTCTTTGCTAACTGAGAAACATAATTTGAAGTGTTTCAGTACTCATTTAAACTGTCTCTAATGATAATGCTTGATAATTAATTCACTGAATTCTATTATTTGCTTAGTCAACCTAATATGTTGACCTTCGATACATTCTAGTTAAATTAGGTTTTAATGTTACTAATGTGTCACATTCAATAGTCTTTTAGGGTTGGTACATGTTACCAAATTCATTTTCATATATATTACGTTTTATTACAACTTGCTGGATTCCGGGATACTAGTTTGACCTAGCCGGACGACCCAGTTTCCTCGATTTTCGGATTTTGGTCAAAACTACAAACTTGTAGATCTATGTCTTATTGCATGCGGGGCAAAATTTCAGGTTATTCTGAGTTATGTAGAACAAGTTATGGTCATTTTACTATTGTTGGTCAAAATGCATCAAAACTGGCCTCTTTAGGTCATTTTAGGTCAATTTTGGTTCAGCCAGTTTTTGGACCCGAAATTGTGCAAGCTGTTTGACTTGCTTATGGTCATTTCTGGGCTTTGGTGTCTTCATAAGACTTGTAGATATAGGTCTTAACTCTTCATGGTCAAAATTTCAGGTCAATTGGACCTGTTTTGAGTGAGTTATGGCCAAAACACTAACTGCTACCCAAATGGTCAATTTTCAGGCCTTAATTGCACTAATCCGGATTTGGTCACTTTTCAAGTTAATTTACAAGCAGAATTTTGGCAAGCTTCCTTAACGAAAGTTGGCACATTTTGTGCCTAGTTTCACCTTCAATTGGTCTCATACCAATTGGAGCCACACACTTAAAGTTCTAAGCCCAAAACCTAACTGCCCTATTGCATTTCCTTTATTACTCATCAAAGATCACTTTTAGCATTTACCAATTTACACATTCTTACCCAATCTGGTTTGTACCATAACCTAAACATATTTTACAACATATTTTTGATCATTTTGGCAGCTTATAATCACACTCAACATAAACCATAAAGTGCAGAATTTGTCAAACTCACTTACAACAATTTAATCACCTAATCATGCTCATTTATATGTCCAACCTCACACCACCATACATATACCCAAGCTGCCATAACAACTACTACAATTCAACATTAATATTCCATAAACCAAACATGAAATAAAATCCTTATGGTTCACCAAACCAAGCTGCCGATTCATGCATTTACATTCTATTAATTTCCAAGCTTCCAATTTCAAATACAAATTCACATATACTAAGTATACATCACCCAAATAAATTCCTACACATATAAACATTTAATCAACCCTTTAATCTACCATTTACAAGCAAGAATAAGTTATCCTTAAAGAGTTTCCATGGATGCCAAAAGTACACATCCCCATTTAAACATCAAACCTCAAAAATCTCTCCATAAATCAAGTACCCATAACATCCTTACAAACTTTAATAAAAAAATAATAAAAAACACAAACTTACCTATTATGAGGCTTGTTAAATCTTCACCAAAATCCCTTGAATTTAGTATCTACTTCTTCCTTGTGAGGTGGGGATAAAAATTAGTGAAGTGACTTTGGTGTTTGGAGGTGGAAATGGAGGAGATTAGGAACCTTCAAGCAATTCGGCAATGGTGGATTTGGAGCTCTTCATTTCAGCATGGAAGAATGAATGAAGAAGATGAAATGCTTAGTGGGTTTACACCTACCCACATAGTGATTGTTTAATCCCATAGTGCTCCACTCACCATAGTTTAATGATTTAATATGTTTTAAAGTGTTTTAAAGTGTTAATTACTCCATTTATACCCCATTTTTTGCTATTTACATTAGGTGCCACTAATTCAATTTTTCATTATATTTTTAAAGTGTAATATCATGTATTTTTAATGGACATTTAGGTCAAAAGACAACTCGGGGTGTCAAATGACCACAATGCCCCTGTTCGGGTTGCATTCCCAATTTTTCGGTAACACCGAGTTTTGTCCATTTTTCGATTTCTCACTTTTCTTTGTACTAATTAATTATTATTTTTTTGATATTTCTAATGGTATTTATGCTTCAATAGGGATCTATTTAAGTCATAAAAATATTTTCCAGGGTTCCCCACGGTCCAGGGCTAGTCAACAGTCCACGCCGCTACGTCCCGGTGCGGTCACCCATCGCTAGGGTTCTCGGCTCACTTAACTTGGTTACATTTCTTTGCTATTATTTTTCCTTTGTTTTTCTTGTATTTTCTTTATTTTATGTCTCCTCACTCATATCAAAGTGTAGTTCTAGGCATCCTAGCTGTCCGGACAATACTGGTCACCGGAACAGTAGAATGCACTACCGAACATAGGGGTGTTACAATTCTCCCCCCCTTAAATAAAGTTCGTCTCGAAATTTTACCTGGCATTAGTCTCTGAACAGTTGTGGGTGCTGTCTCCTCATATCCTCTTCACGTTCCCAAGTAGCTTCCTGGCCTGAATGATGGTTCCACAACACTTTAATTTGGTGTATCTGTTTATTCCTCGGCTGCTTCACCTCATAAGCCAGAATTTCTATGGGTTCTTCCTCATAGGAGAGGTCTGGATTTACCTCAATCTCTTCAACTGATAATATATGAGATGGGTCAGATCTGTACCTCCTTAACATGGACACATGGAAGACACTGTGTATCCTTGCTAACTCCGGAGGTAATGCCAACCGATATGCCAGAGGACCCACTCTTTCCAAAACCTCATATGATCCGATGAAACGAGGACTCAGTTTTCCCTTTCTGCCAAATCTCATAATCCTCTTCCAAGGAGAAACTTTGAGGAATACCTTATCACCCACTGCATATTCGATATCTCTTTTCTTCAGATCAACATAGGACTTCTGACGGTCTGATGTAGCCTTGAGTCTATCGCTGATCATCCTAATCTTTTCCTCTGTCTGCTGAACAATTTCTGGCCCAATCATCTTTCTTTCACCCACTTCATCCCAACATAATGGAGTTCTGCACTTTCTGCCATACAAAGCTTCATATGGAGGCATCTCAATGCTTGATTGGTAGCTATTGTTATAAGCAAACTCAATCAAAGGCAAGTGTGTATCCCAACTACCTTCAAACTCAATCACACAAGCCCGTAGCATATCCTCCAATATCTGAAAAACCCTTTCAGACTGGCCATCTGTCTATGGGTGGAATGCTGTGCTGAAGTTCAATCTCGTTCCTAAGGCTATCTGAAGACTACCTCACAATCTAGAAGTGAACCTAGGATCTCTGTCAGATACAATTGATACTAGCACTCCATGCTGTTTTATAATCTCATATATGTACAATCTGGCCAATCTTTCCAGGCTATAGTCTATTCGAACTGGCAAAAGTGAGTAGACTTAGTCAATCTGTCAACTATAACCCATACTGCATCATGACTATTCTATGTCCTTGGAAGTTCCGTAACAAAATCCATAGTTATTCGTTCCCATTTCCACTCTGGTACTGACAAAGGATGTAACAAACCAGCTGGAACTTGATGTTCTGCCTTTACTTGCTGACAAGTTAGGCATTTGGAAACAAATTCAGCTATATCTCTCTTCATACCCATCCACCAATAATGCTCTTTCAGCCCTCTGTACATTTTAGTTCCACCAGGGTGCATAGCAAAAGGAGACTCATGTGCTTCCTTCATAATGATCTCTCTCAATTCCACATCACTAGGAACGCACATTCTACCCTGATGTAGTAATAAACCATCATCTCTAACAGAAAATTTAGGTTTCTTGCCCTGCTGGACTTCTTTCAGTAGCTCTGATATTTATCATCACCCTGAGCAGCCATTCTGATCTGATCAATCAACACTGGCTGTACATGCCATGCAACTATTGTCTGTCCCTCATCATCAATCTCTAAACTGTCATGCTGTGCTTTCAATTCATATACCATGGACAAAGGAGAAACTCTGAGACTTGCCATAGTCTTGCGACTTAAGGCGTCAGCCACCACATTTGCTTTCCCTGGCTGATAGTCTATTAAGCAGTCATAGTCTTTAATGAGTTCTAACCATCTCCTCTGCCTCAAATTTAATTCCTTCTGGGTGCCCAAATACTTCAAGCTCTTGTGATCTGTGTAAATGTAACATTTCTCCCCATACAAATAGTGTCTCCAGATCTTAAGAGCGAAAACAATAGCTGCTAGCTCCAAATTATGTGTTGGGTAGTTCCTCTCATGCGGTTTCAGCTGGCGTGATGCATAAGCAATGACATTCCGATCTTGCATCAGTACACAGCCTAACCCATTGTGAGAAGCATCACTATAAACTGTGTATTCTTTACTCGGAGTAGGTAAAGTGAGGACTGGAGCTTCAGTTAAGCACCTCTTCAACTTATCAAAACTCTGCTGGCATTTATCACTCCACTGAAATTTTACATCTTTTCGAAGCAGCTTGGTCAGTGGAGAAGATAACATAGAAAACCCCTTCACAAACCGACGGTAATATCCAGCTAAACTCAGAAAACTGCGAATTTCTGTGATATTCCTGGGCGGCTTCCAATTAAGGATAGCGTCTACCTTGCTGGAATCTACCTTAATCCCTTCAGCTGACACAACATGTCCCAAAAAGGAGATTTCTTTTAGCCAAAATTCACATTTCGATAATTTGGCGCATAGCTGTTTCTCCCTTAAGGTCTGCAGTATAATTCGCAGATGTCTATCATGCTCCTCTGCATTCCTCGAGTATATCAAAATGTCATCAATAAACACCACCACAAATTGATCAAGATATGGTCTGAAGATAGTGTTCATCAGATCCATAAAAGCAGCTGGAGCATTTGTTAACCCGAATGGCATTACTAGAAACTCATAGTGGCCATACCGAGTTCTGAAAGCAGTTTTTGGAATACTCTGCTCTTGCACCTTCAACTGATAATAACCAAATCGCAAATAAATTTTAGAGAATACAGCTGCACCCTTCAACTGATCAAACAGATCATCAATGCGAGGTAATGGATATCTGTTCTTTATTGTCACCTTATTCAACTGCCGGTAATCAATACATAAGCGGAGGGTGCCATCTTTTTTCTTAACAAACAATACTGGCACTCCCCAAGGTGACACACTAGGGCGGATAAAGCCCTTTTCAAGTAGTTCTTGCAATTGTACTTTCAACTCTTTTAACTCTGCTGGTGCCATTCTGTATGGTGTTATGGAGATTGGTTCCACACCAGGCATAACATTAATTTCAAACTGTACTTCTCTTTCTAGAGGTAATCCTGGCAATTCATCAGGAAACACATCTGGAAAGTCATGTACTGTAGGGATGTCCCTCAATGCTGGACTCCCCACTTGGGTGTCTACCACATGTGCCAAGTACGCCTCACACCCTTTCCTAATCATTTTTCTGGCCAGTGCAGCTGAAATGATGTTTGAAGGCAATAACTGCCTCCCCCCATGTATTACTACATCACCATACTGAGGAAGACCAAAAGTGATTGTCTTCAGTCTACAGTCAATCATCGCATGATGCCTAGCTAACCAATCCATGCCCAAGATGATATCATAATCTCTGAAGGGCATTTCAATCAAATCAGACAGAAAAGTGTGTCCTTGGATCACCAAAGGACAATCCCTATACATTCTATTGACCCTGACCTTCTGTCCTAACGGACTTGTTACTAGCACCTCAAAGTCTATTTTTGTACATGGAACAGCAATGCAATCAATGATGCTAGCACTCATATAAGAATGGGTAGAACTCGGATCAAATAACACAAATACATCTTGGTTGAAAGTTGAGAAGGTACCAGCCACAACATCAGATGTCTCGGCCTCTTCTCTCTGTCTCATTGCATAGACTCTGACTGGAGCACTGTCTTGCTCTGATTGTTTCACTGTGCCTTGGCTGCCTGCTGGGCTACCTCTACCCCTGCCTCTACCTCTGTTGGGTGGTTGTGAACTTCTGGTGACAGGGCTGCAATCGACCCTTCTCTGATGGTAGGAGGTGGTCCAACTCTGTGACTACTGGTGCAGTCCTTGGCAAAGTGTCATGTGCCTCCACAGTTATAACAGGCTCCAATAGCCTTGTAGTATATCCCACCATGATTTCTTCCACAAGTTTCACATTGGCGGGGAGGGTAGGAACCTCTGGTACTCTGCTGACCAAATAGAGGAGGCTTCTGTCCTGAATATCTTCCCCTACCAGACTTCTTGCCACCTCTGCTGTGTCCCCCATGGTTCTTCCTCTTTCCAGTAGGACCACTGAAACTCTGTTCTACTGATTTTCCCTTTTTCTCTGTCTTTTCTGATTTCTTTTTCTCAAGAGCAGCTTCAGACTCAATTCTTTCCAACTCTAGGGCTTGAGAAATAAGTTCATATCGACACCATATTTTGGTCGATCCCCAAAATCAATAAATTTCGAAATTGATCCCCAGCACTAAGTCTCCCTTTGCCAGCCAATTACATTTTCGATCTCTCTTTACCGAATAATCACATTTCCGACCTCTCCTCAAAAGGAATCAAATCAATACTAAGTCCCCATGTCATTTAAAGCCTTGCCGATCTCTCAAACCAATTGTCAAATCTCCTGAATAGTCAATTACATTCCCGATCTCTCTCGTCAGACGAAACTGAACCAGCACTAGATCTTCATTTTAAAAGTTTAGGAATAATCAAGTTAAGGTTCCAATTCGGTTTAATGGTGATCCCGATCTTAAGTACTCAAGCCAAAATTCCAATTTTAAATTAAGTCCTGTTTAGCGTTGGTTCCCTGCCGATCTCATGCTTATGGTGTTTTCCAACCCCATATACTTAGATTAATAATCACCTAGTTGTTTTAATATGCTCAAACAATCAAGTGCTTAAGTAATTTAGAGATTTTCCGATCACATCCATCCACTGAACAAAAAGCGAATTTCATTTCATATTAAAGTTTGTACAAGTCATTCGGCTGGAGGATCACCCCCAGCCTGATCTACATTTTGCTCATCTCCTCTCTCACCCTCAGCCTCCTCCTCGCTATCCTCACCCTCGTCCTAGGGAGCCAGATCTACTATCCAAGAGAAGTCCTCTTCGGGGTACCGATTTTTGAGCTTGGCCAAGAGATCCCTGTGAGCATTCACATAAGTGCTGGCCTCCCTTGTCACCACCTCTTCCTCTTTCGCTTTGAGCTCCTCAGTGAGCTGAGCAACTTCACCAGCCCGGAGCGCCTGAATCTCTTCAATAACACGATCTCGCTCGGCTAGAACACGAGCTTGCTCGGCTAGCTTGTCCTCGTAGAACTTCATCTGCCCCTCAATTTCAGATATGTAGTTCTGAGCAGATGAGAGTTGGGATCGGAGGGAAGCCACTTCATGACCCATCTTATCGACCTCCTTACCCAGGCAGTGAGCCTTCTCCCGGACGATATGCTGATTCACTAGGCACTCCACGTTCAGGGTCATGGAGCGGGTCAGGATGTCATCAAGGTTGTCTGGAGACAACCTGTCCCGATCATTTCGAAGGCAGATAGAAGCCCCCAAAACTTTAGCCAAACCCAAATTCTCCCAAACAGTTTGGTTATTCTCTAAGGAATGGATCAGCACTTAAACACCGCAGGAGAGGGTCCGTGTGGTAGGTTGAGAACGACCCCCTTCCGCACCTGAAGCAACTGGAGGAGCTGGAGGCGGCTCTTCTTGGCGAGGAGGAGATCGGATCACTTCCACCTCGGGGATCGGATGCCCTGAAGGTTGAGATGGGCCCCCTTGCATTTCCCCGGGCTCATGGCTGGGTGTCTGCAGGGCTTCAGCTCGCTTCATCTCCCGTACCTTCTGGGAGATTTCTCTCTTTCGCTTCCAGCTCTCCTTGGAGGCTTCGCCGCTTGCCATACCTGCACAAAGAAGAGGTCAGTGAGATCGCTAAGGTCCAAAGGTCTAAGATATATAAAATACCGATGCCGAGGTCAGAGAGCTGAAGCCCGCAATCTTTGCCAATGATCAATTCCATCGTCCAGTGATGCAGTTCGGCAGTCACTGCATCCAAACAAGAAAACCTCTCTCTGCCTGCCTGATCCTTTAGCTCCATCACCATCAGGCCTTCTTCTCTATTTAAGGTGATGCGCTTCGGAAGTACAGGGCCCTGGTGCAGCCAGCTGCGAGGGAAGCCCTCAAAGCCGTTCAGAATTTTACTCCTAAGGATAAAGAAGCGGTTCTTCCAATTCTTCAGGGAGGAAGGCAGGTCGGTAAAAAGCCCACAATGGGGTTTCGCCTGGAAGAACCAATACTCGTCGTCCTTTCAACAATTCAGCCTATGCAGTTCGGCGAACACCTTAGCTGTAGGTCGGAGTCCCTTAGCTCGGCATAGGCCTCGTAAGGCTACTAAGATCTGCCACGAGTTCGGGTGAACTTGAGCGATGCACACTTGGTGATATTTTAAAACTTCCTTGAAGAAGGCATCCAAAGGGAACCATAGACCAGCTTTTAATTGCTCTTCGTATACTATAATCATGTCGTTCCCTTTGAAGAAGTGATCGGCTCGGATATCGCCGTGACACCGGATGAGTTCAAATGAATCAGGATGAATGTTGTATTCTTGGCTGAACGATTGTAGGTCGGTTTCTTGAAGAACTGATGGTAGCTCGTCCATGGGAAGATTTTCCCTCCCTGAAGAAGGTACATGCCTAGATAGTGCTGCTTGCCCTCGAGCTGGAACAGGGACCCTAGAAGGTTCAGGTCGCACGCTTGGTCCGACCACTTCCACTTCATCGGATGACCACGAGATCTGAACGGAAGGGGGGCTTGCCGCTCTCTGACCCTCGGCGCCGCTCATTTTCAAAGGAAACATGGAATTTAAACTAGAAAAAGGATCAAAACCCTTACCGGAGTCTGATCGGTGTCGGAAGAACTTGAGAAAACGAGAGAGTTTTGAAGTTGTTCGCGAGAGATTGAAAATGACATAACGGAACAACTAGCTAACCCCACCCCTATTTATACTCGTCCGAGCATTTAATGCTCACGATGTTCCATGCAGTGCATCGGGTAGCGGGACTCACCAGCTGTTCTGACACGTCTCACGAATATTCTAAAAATTCCTTAAGGAGAGACCGGCTAGTTAGGGATTGCCTAATTAAGGAGAATGTTTGGAAGTGCGGATCGGATAAGGGCTGTTCAGTTGGAAACCAGATCGAGTAAATACTTCTGAGATCGGAGAATAATCAACAAAATAATAATAAAGTGATAACTGACAAAATAAAATTTTATTTCCAAAAGGTCAAATTACATCATTTGGGCAATATCAAGAGATCGGACTATATTAAAGGTCTGATTACATCATAAGGGCGATCTCTAGAGATCGGATTACATTGAAAGTAAGATTACATCATTTGGGCAATCTCTAGAGATCGACAGTACATCCCATCTAATAAAGACCTATGTCAAAGCCTAGTCTCGTGGCTGAGTCAAAAGATGTGTTTGACAAGGAGATCGGCTGGGGGGACTATGACTCTCATGAGAATGAGAGAGGTCGTCATCAAAGTTACCGCTCGAAGCCGAGCCGCTATCGGAACACCCAGTGTGGAGAGGAGCCAGATGAACGCCAAAGAGCAGTCACCGGTGTTGAGGGGAATATTAGCAGTCTTCTCACCCGAAATCGGTTCGCCGATTATATAGGACGAACGATTTGAGATCGGTACGATCGAGGTCCTTGATCCAGATCGGTTAATTAGTCCGGTTCTCTCACTATCATCAAATAGGGTTATCATGATTCTCCGATCACCGGGATCGTAAATTTTCAGATAAGGGACAAAGAGGATAATCGGGAAATGATCAAAAGTGGCCACAATGGCCGGAATTATTGCCGGAGCAGTTAGAACAAGAAAAGTGAGAAACAAAGAGGAAAAATCAAATGAGGAAGGATTTCCTGCTGAAGGTATATATATAGGGGATGGTCTGAGCATTTATTACTAAGCAGAAAATGAAGCACACGCCTCGGAAATTAAGGGAATAAATGCTTTGACTGGACCGGACCTGATAAAGAAAAGACCAGAGTAGGAGAGGTCGGAAGAAGGGAGGCCGGCATGAAAGACCGAAAAAGGAGCGTGTCAGGAGAGATCGGAAGAGAGGAGCCCGGTATGAGAGATCGGAAAAGGATCACGTTGAAAAGACCGAAAAGGAGGGGAGGTCGGAAGACAAAGAGAATAAGACAGCTTCTGCTGATTGTCGTCATAATCAGACGAAATCTCCACCGCACGCCCCAGAATCGCCCGCATTATTGACATGTGCCAGAGTACATCATGACAGCGCTGTACATCCTAATCTCCACCGTTGATCTTACTTGTAAGGACGAGCTCAGAGCCCTCGAATCGAAGAAGAAGACGACAAGATCAACGCCTTTCACTCCTAGCTCTCGGATCGCTCTTGACAAGAAAATTTTGGGCCGTCAGATTAGAAGAGAGAAAAGGACAATTACTCCAGAAGGGATCTCAGTCGTCCGTTTTGATTCTCTTTAATTCTCCAGCCTTAGATCATGTCCTTCAAAATCTTAACCCTCCATCTCCCTCAAAATAGATCATGACCCTCTATGGGGAGCACCCGGTTCCTATAAATACCTGCATGAAAAACTGTTCAGGGGGACGAATAGTGAATATAGCGGAAGGACTCTGAAACTTAATTCAGCTCGTTACTCTGCTATTTTTGAGCTTTTATAAGAAAAACTTTTGAAACCAGTTTTCTGAAGTATTTTTTTGCAAAGGATTTCTGAATACTGAAACTCTCCATTTTCAGTTCGTTCATTATCCTGTAACACTCTCACTTTCTGTCTTTGTTATCTTTATTCCCACTTCCGTTGTCCAAGCTCAACTTCATTCATACTCGGCTATAATTTTAATCAGTCTGCATTTCAACAAGGTATTCTTCATTTCAAGGTGAACCTTAGTCTTCAGGTTGCCAGCCCGCGGCCTCATTACATTCTGTAATCCCATAGTTAATTCAATAGATCCGACTCCCTACAGGTGAGTGCTCATATTGCTTTTTTTTATTATTAAGCGCTCGCTCTTATTTTACGTATTTCCTTTGTTCTTTATATATATATAATTTTCTCCAAGTTTATATTGCGCTAAAGAACAGGAAGAAGGTTATTCTTGAGTTTACTTCCTTGTTGACCAGTCCATTCTTTTTGTTAATCTTTGTTACTCCTGAATGTAAGTCCTCTAATCCCGAGTAGCGTATAAGTGGTTGGATAAAATGTAGGTAACTGTATCTTAAGGGTCTCTTTAAAATAATGAAAGGTCTGAATAATAAGTCGGGAAAATAGTAAGGTCGAATCACTAGAATAATGCAAAAGACAATTGAGTAAGACGTCACAAGGCAGAGTAAAACCGAACCTTAAGATAGATAAATGGGATAGATCGGGTATCAAAAGGTACTGGTAAGGCAACCACTTAGGAAGGTCGAAAAATTCAGTTTGGTATCCCCTGACTAGTCACAAGGTACCAATGAGTTAAAAAGAAGCCTTATTCTGAGCCCCAGCATCTTTGAATGCCAGAACCCTTAGTTCTAGGATTTCGTGACAGGTAGCTGTAATCAAATTTCGAGAGATCGGAAAAGTCCTTATCCGACTCCTAGTAAAATAAAAGAGATCGGAGGAGAGTTCTTATCCGGTTCTCACTTAAAAATTTTAACAAATATTTAAAAGGAGATTGGAGGAGAGTTCTTATCCGGTTCTCACTTAAAAATTTTAACAAATATTTAAAAAGAGATTGGATGAGAGTTCTTATCCGATTCTCAATCTAAAATTTTAACAAATATTTAAAAGGAGATCGGAGGAGAGTTCTTATCCGGTTCTCACTTAAAAATTTTAACAAATATTTAAAAAGAGATCGAAGGAAAGTTCTTATCCGATTCTCACTTAAAAATTTTAATAAATATTTTAAAAGAGATCAGAGGAGAGTCCTTATCTGATTCTCAACCCTAAAAATTTTAATAAATATTTTAAGGAGATCGGAGGAGAGTTCTTATCCGATTCCCAAATTAAATTTTAATAAATACATAAGATGACCCCCCCTAAAATAAAACAAATACGCAATAGCAACTCACTAAGGTTGTCTCATTTACTTATGTATCTGGGTAATCCGGATTAGTGAAAAATCAAATATTCCTTTTGTCAAAAGGATTAACATTTCCATTCAAACCCTCCTAACTATAAAGAACGTGAAGTTAAATCTACTCACCCTCGTTGAGGGATGAGGTGGGGTGCCTAACACCTTCCTCGCCCGTTTACGGACCCCGAACCTAGAATCCCAGTTTTTGAAGTGGTTTTATTTTAATTTACTTTTCACAAATGGTTTTCTTTAATTTTCCTCAAAATTAAAGTGGCGACTCCTCACTTTTCCCACTTCGGTGAGTGTTCGTCCAGGCGACCGCAAAACACCTTGCGACAGCTTGGCGACTCCACTGGGGATCATTTGAACTTAACCCCGATCTAGAGGTCCAAAAGTAGATTTAATTTTGCGATCAAATCATAGTTGGGTGGGCTCACTCCGCAAAATTTTATACGTTAATTATTGTTATTCTTGCTAACTGTTTTGCTTGTCTTGCTTGTTTTACTTCCTACAGCACTCCTCATCTAAAAGAAAAAAAAGAAAAAATTTCCCCCTGTATTGGGAAGAGGTAAAGATGTCCCTCCACACACTGAACACTCACATGATGTCCTCACACACTTTAGCCCTATACACGGGCTTTCTTACCCTTTTAGGAAAATAGGCTCATTTTGTGTCTATTGTCACCTCCAATTGGTCTCATACCAATTGGAGCCACACACTTAAAGTTCTAAGCCCAAAACCTAACTGCCCTATTGCATTTCCTTTATTACTCATCAAAGATCACTTTTAGCATTTACCAATTTACACATTCTTACCCAATCTGGTTTTTACCATAACCTAAACATATTTTACAACATATTTTTGATCATTTTGGTAGCTTATAATCACACTCAACATACACCATAAAGTGCATAATTTGTCAAACTCACTTACAATAATTTAATCACCTAATCATGCTCATTTACATGTCCAACCTCACACCACCATGCATATACCCAAGCTGCCATAACAACTACTACAATTCAACATCAATATTTCATAAACCAAACATGAAATAACATCCTTATGGTTCACCAAACCAAGCTTCCGATTCATGCATTTACATTTCATTAATTTCCAAGCTTCCAATTTCAAATACACATTCACATATACTAAGTATACATCACCCAAATAAATTTCTACACACTAAACATTTAATCAACCCTTTAATCTATCATTTACAAGCAGGAATAAGCTGTCCTCAAAGAGTTTCCATGGCTGCCAAAAGTACACATCCCCATTTAAACATCAAACCTCAAAAATCTCTCCATAAATCAAGTACCCATAACATCCTTACAAACATTAATAAAACAATAATAAAAAACACAAACTTACCTATTGATGAGGCTTGTTAAATCTTCACCAAACTCCCTTGAATTTAGTATCTACTTCTTCCTTGTGAGGTGGGGATAAAAATTAGTGAAGTGACTTTGGTGTTTGGAGGTGGAAATGGAGGAGATTAGGAAGCTTCAAGCAATTCGGCAATGGTGGATTTGGAGCTCTTCATTTCGACATGGAAGAATGAATGAAGAAGATGAAATGCTTAGTGGGTTTACACCTACCCACATAGTGATTGTTTAATCCCATAGTGCTCCACTCACAATAGTTTAACGATTTAATATGTTTTAAAGTGTTAATTACTCCATTTATACCCCATTTTTGCTATTTACATTAGGTACCACTAATTCAATTTTTCATTATATTTTCCAAGTGTAATATCATGCATTTTTAATGGACATTTAGGTCAAAAGACAACTCAGGGTGTCAAATAACCACAATGCCCCTGTTCGGGTTGCATTCCCGATTTTTCGGTAACACCGGGTTTTGTTCATTTTTTGATTTCTCACTTTTCTTTATACTAATTAATTAATTTTTCTTTGATATTTCTAATGGTATTTATGGTTCAATAGGGGTCTATTTAAGTCCTAAAAATATTTTCCAGGATTCCCCGGGGTCCAGGGCTAGTCAACGGTCCACGCAGCGACTTCCCGGTGCGATCATCCATCGCTAGGGTTCTTGGCTCACTTAACTTGGTTACATTTCTTTGCTATTATTTTTCCTTTCTTTTTCTTTTATTTCATTATTTTATGTCTCCTCACTCATATCAAAGTGTAGTTCTAGGCATCCTAGCTGTCCAGACAACACTGGTCACCGAAACAGTAGAACGCACTACCGAACATAGGGGTGCTACAGAAAGTGGGATTCCATGCAGTCTAACTATCTCACTGATATACAATTCTGCTAGCTTCTCTAGTGAGTAGTCAGTCCTAACTGGCAGAAAATGTGCTGACTTCGTTAATCTATCCACTATCACCCATACTGCATCACGCCTCTTCTGGGTGGGAGGTAGACCACTAACAAAATTCATAGTGACCCAGTCCCATTTCCATTCAGGTATGCTTATAGGCTGTAGCAATCCTGATGGAACTTGATGTTCTGCTTTGACTTGCTGACATGTCAAAGACTTAGTCACATAGTCAGCTATATCCCTCTTCATACCAGGCCACCAATAATGAGGCTTCAAATCATTATACATTTTCATGCTTCCCGGGTGCATAGCATAAACACTAGTGTGTGCTTCTTTCAGAATACTAGTCTTTAGTTCCCCATCATTTGGTACACACACTCTTCCTTTGTAATACAGACACCCATCTGCTTTCACCTCATAATCAGTTTCCTTTCCCTCTGAAATTTTTCCCACAATGGCCATTAATTTTTCATCTGCCTTCTGCCCATCTTGTATCTGTTGTAGCAGGTTTGGCCTCACTTGTAATCAGCCAAAATAGCTCTATCTTGAGCTAAGGACAGACGGGCATTTAGTGATCTTAAATCTGTGATGGACTTCCTGCTTAAAGCATCAGCAACTACATTTGCCTTCCTAGGATGATAATCTATCATACAATCATAGTCCTTTAGGAACTCAATCCATCGCCTCTGTCTAAGATTGAGCTCCTTCTGGGTTGGCAAATATTTTAAACTCTTGTGGTCTATATAAATGTAGCATTTTTCACCATATAAATAAAGCCTCCATATCTTCGGTGCGAAGATAATTGCTGCTAACTCCAGGTCATGAGTAGGGTAGTTTTGTTCATGTGGCCTTAACTGCCTGGAAGCATAGGTGACCACTTTCCCCTCTTGCATCAATACACACCCTAGCCCATTATGTGAGGCATCACTGTAGACCACAAAGTCTTTTCCCGACACTGGCTGTGTTAACACTGGTGCTTCTGTCAACATAGCTTTTAGCCTCTCAAAACTGGCTTGACACTTGTCGTTCTAGCCAAATTTCACATTCTTGTGCAACAACTTAGTCATTGGAGCAGCTATAAGAGAGAACCCCTTCACAAATCTTCTGTAATACCCAGCTAGCCTCAAGAAACTTCTGACCTCAGTTGTATTTCTGAGAGGCTTCCATTCCATCACTGCTTCTATCTTTATGGGATCCACTCTAATCCCCTCAGCTGATACTATGTGTCCAAGAAAGGAGATTTCACTCATCCAGAAGTCACATTTGGACAACTTAGCATACAGCTTCTTTTCTCGCAGGTTTGTAGAACAATCCTTAAATGTTCATCATGTTCTTCCCTAGTCTTAGAATACACTAGAATATCATCAATAAAGACCACTACAAACCGATCTAAGTATGGATGGAAGATACAGTTCATAAGGTCTATAAATGCTGCTGGTGCATTTGTTAACCCAAACGGCATCATAAGAAATTCATAGTGCCCATACCGTGTTCTGAATGCAGTTTTTGACACATCTACATCCTTTACCCTCAACTGATGATACCCAGATCTGAGATCAATTTTTGAAAATACACTGGCTCCCTTCAACTGATCAAACATATCGTCAATTCTGGGTAATGGATATTTATTCTTCACAGTTACTTTGTTCAACTGCCGGTAATCAATACACAATCTCAAGGTTCCATCCTTCTTCTTCACAAACAACATCGGAGCTCCCCATGGTGACACACTAAGGCGTATGAACACCTTATCGAGTAACTCCTGCAATTGAATTTTCAACTCCTTTAATTCAGTGGGTGCCATTCTATAAGGAGCAATAGAAATGGGTGCTGTACCCGGCATTACCTCAATAGCAAACTCAACTTCCCTTTCTGGTGGTAAACCAGGCAACTCTTCAGGAAATACATTTGGGAAGTCTCTTACTGTGGGTATATCACCCAGGTTTGGCTTAGCCTGCCTAGCATCAACCACATATGCTAGGTAAGCTTCACAGCCTTTTCTCATCAATCTTCTTGCAACTGTGGCTGAGATAACATTAAACAGGAAATCTGTCCTTTCACCCACAACAGTGATCTCATTACCCTCAGAAGTTTTCAGAGAAATCCTCTTCAATTTGCAATCAACTATTGCCTGATGACATGACAACCAGTCCATTCCCAAAATCACGTCAAACTCGTGGAAGGGCAATTCAATTAGGTCTGTTGAGAATTCATACCCCTAAATCCTCAACGGGCAACCTTTATACACCTTATTCACTACCATACTGTGGCCTAGTAGATTTTTGACCAGAATGTCTTGATCATTCTCCTCTACTGGAACTCCCCTCTCTATGGGTAGTTTGATGCAAATGTAGGAATGAGTGGATCCTGGATCCACCAATGCATGCATAGAAGTGTTATAGAGGGAAAACGTACCCCTGATGACATCCGGGGCATCTTGCTCCTCCTGAGCTCTGATGGCATAGGCCATGGCAGGTACCCTACTATCTGGCCTCTCAGCTGACTCAGATGCAGGCCTCAGTGATGGACCAGCTGCCTTAAATTTACCGGGCTTCCTACCCCTTTGTGGTACAGGAGCAGGTCTGTCAGCTTGTGTTGGAGCAACTATAGTTGTCCTCTTCGGACAATTCTTGATCTGATGTTCTGTTGATCCACACTGTAAGCATGCACCGGTCACTCACCAACAATCCCCCTTATGCCACCTCTGATAGTACTGACAGCCAGAAGATGCTGGGGTTGGTCCCCTAACCACCGTCCCTGGAGAGCTGCCCACTGATGGTGTGGACTGGCCTCTCCTAGGTGTGAACTGTGGTCTGGGCCCTTGAGACTAACCCTGACCCTGTGGTGGTCCTGAACTCTGAGCAAGAGGACCCTTCCTCTTCTTACTGGGAGCAAAAAATGCACTGGATTGACCCGGACCCCTCTTCTGCTGTCTTTCCCTTCTATTTTGTTCATTTATTCGGACCCTTTCCACTTTTGTTGCAGCATCAACTAGTTTAGCAAAATCTGTGATCTCCAATGCTGTGATCATGACTTTTATGTTGTCATTGAGCCCTTCTTCAAACCTTCTACACCTCTCTACCTCTGTAGGGACTATCTCCCTCCCATATCGGCTCAGTCTGACAAACTCACGCTCATACTCTACCACTGATAACTGCCTCTGTCTCAGATTGATAAATTCTCTTCTTCACTCTTCTAAATACACCTTGCTAATATATTTCTTCCTGAACTCTGTAAGGAAGAATTCCTAGGTAATCCGTTCTGGTTGCACCTCACTGATTACTGAGTCCCACCACTGATATGCATCATCCTGAAGTAGGGAAACAGCACCCACCAGGTTCTGCTCGGGGGTGCAATTTAGCTGTTTCAGCACTCTGATGGTTCTATCCAACCAGTTTTCTGCTGTCATGGGATCATCCTCCCCCTTCCCAAAAAAGTCTACGGCCCCATGTTTTCGCAATTTCTCCAGATGGGACTTTTGTGGTACTGGTGGAGGTTGTGGTTGTGGTTATGGTGGTGGAATTGCCCCCATCATTTGCAGGTAGAATTCAGTCATTTGCTAAAATAGCACAAACTGAGGTTAGGCAGGTGCCTCAATTACTGGTGGAGCAGATCCTGCCCTGCCCCTAGATTCAGCCCTAGTTGGAGCACGACTCTCCACCTCTTCATCAACTGCTCTGTGCAAAGCAGGATCCATATCCTATTCAAAATAAAAAAACAAACAGATCTGCATCAATGTCACCTCAACACTTACAAATGTAATGCAATGGTATGCACTCTATCTAGGCCCAGAAATGCCTAAACTGATGCTCTAATACCACTAAATGTGACACCCCTTACCCGTCTACAGTGTAGCCGAGCAAGTAATGCCACTCAGTGTGTCGGAGCACCAATCCATATTTTAATTACAATTTATCCCTTTTAATTCATTTATTTACAATTTTCGATAAATCTGAATTTTTCCAAAATTTTTATAAAAAATCCGACAGAGTGCCGGCTGTAAATTGGAAAAACAGTTCTTCTGAACCTGTTTAAAAACACTTCCAATATAATTTCCCAAATCCAGAACTCCATTACACACATTTCAAATCAATCTCAAAATCTCAATACTATTTTCAGAACTTATCTATTCACTTCATCACTTAAAGCACATTTATAAATTTTTCTCAACATTTCATTTATCAACATACATTATACAGAAAATTTCAATAACATGAAATTTCATATATTTACATTATTACATAATTACAAGAGTTTATAGTTGCAATCCAAACTAATACAAGATGCAAAATACAAAGTGCTACCCCAAAGTCCTAATGTCCTACCATATGCACTGCAGATGTGAGGTGACTCTGGACTCTGGATGCAACTCTGAAGACTCACCCTATCTGATGTCTGCTGGGCTCCCTAGCTAGGTCTCCAGTATCTGTGCGTGGCAAAAGCGATGCGCTAAGCAATTCTGCTTAGTGGTGACAATATAAAATAAAATAAAATAAAATAAAATAAATATGTAGAATGTATGTTTACATTTTTGGGTAGACTTAATTTATGATATTATTTGCAGTATTATTCGATTAAAATTTGGTAAGGTTTATTATCATTGTCCAAGTGACCCATACTAGTTGACTGGACTGGATAAATGGGTAAACTGGCACTGGGTACTAAGTGCCTCGGACCATCACACCATCGGTCACATTGTGTCTCCTGGTGTGCAACAGAACAGCTAATAAGCTGTAGTAATCATCAAGGTTAAAACCTGAGTGTAGCAACTCAAATAACATAGCCAAAGGCTATTATGTCACAGAATGGCATGGGAAGCCATGAAACACAGAATGGCATGAAGCCATATGCAGTACTCCCTATTGGCATGCTAACCTATCCAAACCAATCTTGCTAGGTATACTAGGGCATTTTACAGTTTTAAGTTTCACAATTTTTGAAATTTAAGTTTTAGTGTTACTATTCCATTCATTAGTCAACAAAAATGTTGACTTTTGCATAGGCAATAGGTACGTTGGTTTTAATACTCCCAACATACCACATTTTACATTCTAAATTTTTTGGTATTGATAGCCAATACCATTTCTAAACTTAATGTTAATTGGATAGAATTTTCAGTTTTCATGCTTTGTCTTTACTGTTCCATTAGTCATTTTTGCAGTGGAAATTTGGCAAAATGATCAACATGAAAGTTGTTCCTTATTTTGTCTAGTTGCATTTCCTTTTTTGAATTACTCCATTTGGAGTTTTGTTGCTTAAGTTAAGGCCCAAAAACCACAACTGGCCGAATTGAAATTTTTCCAAAATTTCTGGACTGACCAAATCTGCAGTACATGGAACAGTGATTGCAACTCACTTTTTGAATATGTTCTGGTAATAATTTGGGTTAGGTTTCTTCATAAAAGATGTTGGTCTATATCTCAGCTTGTTGCTGGTAAAATTTCAGGTCAATTAGACCTTTCTACACTGAGTTATAGCCAAATGACTAAATACTATTCATTTGGTCATTGCCCAGGCAGAATGCAGGTCATCCGGATTAGGGCAATCTTTTAGTCCACTTGGTTTGGTTTTCTAGGCATGGTTTCTTCACTAAAGTTGTGCCATTATGTATCTAGTTTCATGTCCAATTGGCCTTGCACTAATTGAACCTCCACAATTCAAGTTATTGCTGCGCAAACCTGCTGGACTCATGCCCAGTCCTATAAGTCACCAAAGGCAGCCACACCCAACTCCAATCCCACTACACCATTCACTTCATTTTTGATTTAAACAGAACCAAATGGTCACTAATTGACCATTAAAACCTACTTTCATCATCACATGATCAAAGTCTCATTTTTCACCCCAAACCCTAACTCAAACGTTACAAATCATGCATTTTCATTGCATTTTATCAATCCGCTTAAGAGATA
Source organism: Hevea brasiliensis (assembly GCF_030052815.1). Taxonomy (NCBI): domain Eukaryota; kingdom Viridiplantae; phylum Streptophyta; class Magnoliopsida; order Malpighiales; family Euphorbiaceae; genus Hevea; species Hevea brasiliensis. Next base: position 60,563,295 of record NC_079493.1, read on the forward strand.
CATGTTGAGGGCAGCCATACTAGCGTGTTAGCTTCATAAAACTCATCTTAAGCATACCCCAACAAGGCTGCCGAAATTTAGGGATGGCATACAAATGATATTCAACAATTTTTCTTTGTAATTTACACTCATTCAAAGTCCCTAAACATAAATTTAAGGTGAAATCCAAGGTTAGGTCACAAACCTCTATGGAGTGAGATTTCCCACTTGCTAGGGTTCCTCTTTTCCTTTTCCTTTTACTCCCAAAAGACTTGCCAAGATGTAAGAATACTTTTTTGTGTTGCTAGGTTAGGGTTTTGTTGGGTAGAAGTTAGTGAAATCAAGTTTTGAAAAGCTTGCTAAGGTTGGCTATGGTGGGTATAGGTGACGGCAAGAAGAAGAAAGGAGAAGGTGTTCTGATTTTTTTTCATTTTTCAGCCCATTTTGTCTTTTTTAAATAAGCTTATGCCATGTGTCAACATTGGATTGGTTGGGAGAATTTTAATGACATCATGATGATGTCATAATTCCATTTTCTTTCATTTTCTCTCCATTTCTTGTCTATTTAATTTCAATTAAATTTTTAACAACATTTATTCATATTTTTTATTATATAAATTATTTATTTAACTGGAAAAGTTGGCCAAAAATCATCTCTAAATATGAAATGACCAAAATGCCCTCTGTTTGGCTTAACGAGCCAAAATTGTCTATACCGATTGAAAAATTTTTCTAAGCATTTTCTTGGCATTCTAATGCCATAAGAACCTCAATGAACCTTCTCTGGAGTCCCAATAATTATTTTATAATTTTTCTCCAGGGTTTAGGGTTGCTAACGGCCTTCACCGTCAATTCCCCTTCAGGTTACTCATCCCTGGGGTTTCGGCTCATTTAACCTTAGTGTATTTGGTTTCTAAAATTTTTCCTTGATTTTTATGAGCATTATTTAGTTTCATTATAACTCCTCACTATAGTCTATTTATAATTTCAAACATTCAAGCTGCTCGGAACGACATTGGTCACTGGAACAGTAGACTGTACGAATTACCTAAAGTGAGGATGTTACAAAATCATTTGGAGCCATGCTAGTTTTAATTCAAAGTTGTTGGCTTCCACTGTGGGTCTAGTGACACTGGATTGAAATCCTTGGACTGATGGAGCTCCGTAATCTCTCAAGAGTCTTGGTCTGTCATTATTATCGGCCATGGTCAGAATTTCAGGATCTCCTTGACCATGCTCTTGATGTTTCCTTTCCCTCTTGATGGCTCTCAGAGTTCAGTCTATTTCTGAATCACAGTCCAAAATTTCTTCTTCTGGCCTTGTTCTAGTCATGTACCGGATCAGGCACTGGAGAGAAAAGAAGAGAAATACAACAAGTAAAATAAAATTAGATAATAAATATAATTGCCTAAATCAGCTAAATTGGTATCGCTTGATATTACTAAAGCCAAAAAATCCTCGGCAACGGCGCGAAAAACTTGTTTCGCTGGTTTTACAACCCCGTAAGTGCATGGATCGCTAACAAGTAATAAAGTGATGAGTAGAGTATCGTTCCCACGAGGAATTTGATTAGTAAGTATGAATCTACATAGTAATTTTGATTGTCTAGGCTATCAAAAACTTAGGGAATGAAGTTTGTTAACCTTAAATACTAGAATGGTAAACTTAAAACGAAATAATTTATTTGAAACAATTCTGGAATGAAGATTTCACACTTGAATCTTATTAGGGATGTTATCTCGTTTATTTACTAAATTGAGGATCATTTTCCTTGATGGAAATCAGTCCTAAGTTATCCTAAATCCTCTCTCAAGGCACCTAGGATGTATTCTAATTAACTCAAACCCGACTTTTGTGCTGATCAAATTAATTAAAATCCATTAAGATCTTTGACCAATTTTGAAGTTCCACAAAGATATCAGCCTATGTTTAGGTCAGAATTCCTAGGTTCAAGATCTTGATTTTCTAATATTAATCTTCACCTTTCTGTCCTTCAATTAACATCTACAATCATGGCTAAGTGGATACCAGCACATAGCATGCATTAAGATGACAAGAAATTAAATTAAGGAACGAATCTCAAATCGAATAAATAAAACTTAGTGTTCATCCATAATAAGAAAACTACTCACTCATGGTGAGTTCAGCAAACATCATGATAAAAGGTAAAAAGAGTAAAAAGAAAATCATGTAGAAGAAATAAAATAATAAAAATATGTGCAAGGAGATGAAATGAAAGAACCGAAGAGAGTTTGCAGCTTTGATCTTGTGGAGCTTCAGCTGGAAAACTCCTTTTGGTACTGATGTTTCTCTCCTCGAGACTACTGGAAAGAGTGCAGAGTGTGGATTTCTCTCCTTCAAAAGGCTTTAGGAGTCTCATTTGAATCAGAAAACAAGAGCGGGAATTCAAGTTATAAAACTAGCTGTTGCATAGTACACGGCCCAGGGCCATGTAACTTGTTGGATTGGAACTGCGAAGTCTTACATTGGCAAAGAGACTTACATGGGTTTGAGCCAACTACACGGGCCTGGTTACACGGGCTGTGTACTTTTGTTCCCATAAGGTTCTTCAAGCTTGTGCCCAGCAGAGAGTTACACGGGTCCCTGCAAATTACAAGGGTCTAATTACATGACCTATGTACTGTGACACCCCTTACCCGACTACAGTGTAGCCGAGCAAGTTATGCCACTCAGTGTGCCGGAGCACTCTATTTTATCTTAATACATTTTTATCATAGTTTTGAAAATAACTTGTGAAATATAATTCATTTAAGACATTTATCGAAATTATAATTTATTTAAGGTTCCGAGAATTTTAAAGAAAATCCTAGTGATCTGCTAAAAATAGAAAGCAGTTCTTGAACTGTGAAAAACACTTCCTATATTCATTTTCCATCATCTCAACTCCATTTATCAAATTCTCAACAATGTTCAATCTCAGTTCTCATTCATCCATCTCATATGATACCATGCATAATTCATATATAAACATTCACTTTTCCATTTACAACCACACTTTTCATTATTTACATGAATATCAAAATACATTACATAAGTTCAAATACATATGAGAAAATAAAATCAATTACAAAATACCAAAATGACATCTAGCGTCCTACCAATGCACTGCTGACAGTGAGGTGACACAGACACTATGCAGAACTATGAACTGCCTTACGAATCGTGGTCTCATCGCCCTCTGTCAATCTTGATTACCTACAGCGTTGCAAAGCGTGGCGCTAAGCATAAAGCTTAGTGGTGCAAATAATAGAATAGAAAGAAATAATATGCAAATAGAAATCATAATTTCTTAGCCATTGTGTTCATAAGAACTGAATAATTACCAACTTAATGTTTAGTCGAGGGCTAATCTTGTTTTATGATATTAACTTCTTCATGACTTTTATGTTTCTTTGTATTCTATCGTAATCATTCCTGATATTTAGTTTTCGTATTTTCTTTAACAATCAGTTCAATTACAGTTATACTTTTCCATGCCCAAGTAACCTATACAAATTGACCGGACTGGATAAACGGGTAAACTAGCACTGGGTACCAAGTACCTCGGGCCGTCACACCATCGGTCTCAATGTGTCTCCCGGTGTGCAAACAGAATGGCTAATAAGCCATATAAGCAATAAGGCATAAAGCCAGGTAAAACATCATAATCAGTATAGCCATAGGCTATCACATCACAGAATGGTAATGAAGCCATACATCATACGCAGTACTACTATCAGAACCCTATTGGCATGCCAACCTATCTAAACCAATCACATTAGGCCTACTAGGGCATTTGATACTTTTGAATTCTTCAATTTTTGAATTTCAAGTTTTTATGTCACTATTCACTTCAATTGTCAACAAAAAGTTGACTTTTGCATAGAACATAGGTGCATTGGTTTTAACACTCCCAATGTACCCCATTTTACATTTAAAACTTGTTAGTTTTGGTCACTTTCTCAAAGCTTAGGTCATTTTGGCAAAATTGTCAATTTTTGGTTTTGGTGTCACTATTCACTCATTGGTCAACAAAAATGTTGACTTTTGGATAGAAAATATGTACATTGACTTTGGCACTCCCAATATACCACATTTGGCATTCAAAACTTGTTGGCATTAAGTGTTAATACCATTTCTAAGTTTAAACCCACACAAGCAGAATTTTCAGTTTTGGTGAGTCAATTTCACTGTTCCATTAGACACTGTTACTGTTGGAATTTGAAGAAATGTAAAACATAAAAGTTGTTCCTTATTTTGTCTAGTTGAATCTCCTTTTTTTAATCACTCCATTTGGAGTTTTGTAGCTCCAGATATGGCTCAAAAACCCAAGGTGTCCGGATATGCATTCTACAGAAATTTACCATATCTACAGTGCATGAACAGTAATTTGAGTCACTTGGTTGAATGGGTTCTGGCCATAATTTGGGGTAGGTTCCTTCATGAAAGTTGTTTGTCTATGTCTTAACTTGTTGCTGTAAAAATTTCAGGCCAATTGACCAAATCTACAGTGAGTTATGGCCAAATGAACAGTTACTGTTCATTTGGCAAATTCTGCAGAATTCAGTGCAGGGTATCCGGATTGTGGTTGAGTTTTGACCCTTTTGCTTTGGTCTTTTGGGCATGGTTTCTTCAGCAAAAATGTGCCATTATAAGCCTAGTTTCATGTCCAATTGGCCAAACACCAATTGGACTAACACAGCCCAAGTTATGGCTGTGCAAAGGGACTGAATTTTCAGTCCCTATGCTGCTGTCCTAGGGCAGATTTCACTTTCACTTTACCCTACCATTTTTCAGTTCTAATTATGGTCAACATATCCAAAATGGTCACTTATTGACCATTAGAGTGTTCTTTAATAGGTTGGTCAGCCAAGTCACTTTTTTTATGCCTCAAAACCCTAGTGTCCAAGGCAATTTACCCATAAACCTCCTTTAGCACCCTAGTTAAACATCTAGGTAATTATATAACTTAAATACAATCTCCAACTCATGCTAAGTCCATTAAAAACATTCAAAACACTCCCTTATTGGTTCTTCTTAGGGCTGCCGAAATTGAAGTGTTCATACCCATAGGTTTTTTGTTCATTTAAACTACAAATCTTACTAAGTTCAAGTCCAAAATCATGGAATTAAAGAGTTTAATGGGTATAAGTGCACTAACCTTGTTTGGGCAGAATTTCCAAAGCCCTAAACCTCACTTTTCTTCCTTTCCTTGGCTGACAAAAGCTTCTCCAAGTGATATGGTCAAGGTTTAATGAAAGGGGTTAGGGTTTAGTGGTGGAAACTCATGGGAAATGGAGGTAATGAAAGAAAATTTTCATGGAGGGAGGAAGAAGAGAGGATCACGTTTTTAAGGAAGAAGAAGAAGAAGAAAGCAGCTGGTTTTTTAATTGTTTAGGTCTTCTTTTATCTCTTTATTAGTTGGTCAAAGAATGGCTAAATTTTGATTGGTCATAGTTTTTCTTAATGACATCATAATTCCCATTTACTTACTTTTCTTCTTACTTTTGTTTTCCTATTTTCATTTCTCATTTTTAATAAATTTTTCATCAACATTAATTCATATTTTATGTCATATTAATTATTTACTCAATTGGACAAGTCGGCCAAAAATCACCTCGGAAGGCGAAATGACCAAAATGCCCTCCGTTTGGCTTAACGGGTCAAAATCGTTTGTACCGATTGAAAAATTTTTCTAGGTATTTTCTTGGCATTCTAATGCCATGGGTGTTAGTAGTATGCCCTAGAGCATATCATTTAGTATGTATCTTGTACATATTTTTAATAATAAAAGGCATTTCCACTTTTCCGTTTACATAATATATTTATGTGTAATAGAAAAGATCCATTGATATTTTGTTAGAAATATTATTCTTAAGTTGTTAAGAATATGAGTGACAATATTTCTAGTACAAAGTATCATAAATAGGTTCACAATCGAGGATACTTCATAATAAGGACATGACTTATCCAGAAAGATTGTATTCATATTTGTTCCCAAGTTATTTATATGAGATATAAATAAGATGGAATGGTGAGTCTCATGCCATATAACAAATATGATAGGCACTTATAAATGATAAGTAGTCCGAACCAGTGACACTTATGACAAGCACATGGAGTTTACTCTTGTCAATGTTTTGTCATAAATCATATCAGTGCATATAATCTTTAGACCTGAGATAGCACAGTTATCTTGTATATAGGTAGTTTGAGTTTGATACTGCTTTCATACTTGTACTATGTATGGGTATATGGGCATGTGTTGGCTCACCTAGTTATATATGGAGGTAGGTGTTGATCAAGATGGAATCTGTTCCTCTAAGTAAATAGAGTTAAAATCCTATGTTCATTTAATTGTTCTTGATGTTTCAAGTTCCTGGCCAGGACAGATAGATTTATTCAGAAAAGAGTTTCTGATGAGAAAAATCTTTTAATCAAGAACTTGAATTAAAAGAGAACATAATATTCATAGCAAATGGAGTTTGACATAAACCATGACTCCAGCTTGAGTTGGGATTTTATGTAGAGATTCTAGTGCATGGTAACATATGATTATAGGTTCATTTAAGGTAAACCTTATTACTAATTGGGTGGCCATGGCATGCTATGCTAGGTGTTAACCATGGTCTATGAGGTTCATAAAATGATTTAGAGAAATCATTTATGGTAAGAAAGAGTTCTGATGATATTAAGAGTTGATATCATGTCTCATTGCCAATTAGTGATGAGCCTAGTAAGTCACACACATACACAAGTTATCACCTATTTAAATATGATTTAATTAATTAATTAAAGAGTTTAATTGATTAATTAAATAGATTTGGTTTGCAATTAAATTGCAAAGTCCCTAGCATGACTTGAAACCAAATCTAGATTATTGGATGTGTAGTATAAATTAAATTTATATTTAAAGTGTTTAAATATGAATTTAATTGATGAGAAATTAATTAATAGAGATTAATTAATTAATTTATATTTGATATAAATTAATTAGAAGAAGAAAATAATTATTTTGGGTTAAGAACTCAAAATTAAGACACAGGGGCATTTTGGTCATTTCACAGTGTGACACGTGGCACCATGAGATGGTGACACATGGCATAACACATAAGCTTGCCAAATGTTTTTTTTAATCATGTAAGATGATTAAAATCAAGATTAAATATAGGTTTGACACTTGGCACAATGTGATTGGGTCACTTAAACCTAGAGCTAATCAAAAGGTGACATGTGGCTAGGGTTTAATGTGTTAACCTAGCTATTTAAGTGTGGTTATGAACAGAAAACATAACCAGCAGCCTCTCCTCTCAATTGTCACGCCACTTTGAGCCTCTCCAGCTATTTCTCTTCATCTCTCATCAATTCAAAGAGATTAGCCATCAATCTCTTGAATTACGAACACTAGAAATTGTTTCTAGTGTCCTGTTTACATCTTTAGTCTCTTAAAAGGCAGAACTTGAATTTCTAATTAATAGAAAAGGCTTTAGAAGCTGTTCAAGGGCTGCCATAGGTGTTCTTGGTGTGGACAAGCTAGAGGGACAACATCCGTGTCTCAAGACGAATCTCAAAGCGCGGACACGCTGAGACATCAAGAGGTTAGTGTAATAGTTCTTTATTTAATCTAGGGTTCTAAAATTAATTTGATTAATTTTAAAATCTTAAATGGCAAATACAGATCCAAAAACATATTAAAAGAGTTTTAATATGTTGTTTATCATTGAAATTAAATAGATAAAAATAAATCTTGCATGGTGCATGTGACCCTAGGTGAAAATTTTTGAATTCAATGGTATAATCTTGTGTTTTTCACGCTTCCGTTCCTACAATTGGTATCAGAGCCACTATATTTGCCATTTAGATTGTTGATTATATAATTTAATTGTGTGTTTGATCATGAGATCAAGAGATTAATTGCTGGTTGGATCATGAGATGTGGCGTCACACATGGTGAAGCCACCAATGGCGGCAACAATGGTTCCATGGGTGGTTCAAGGTTTGGCTTTTAATTCTGCAATTGTTGTATGATCTAAGGCCTATTCTTTGACTAATTAAAGTGTTTAATTAGTAGTTTTAATTACACAATTAAATTATGATTCAAATCAGAATTTTAAAAAATTGTTTGAATGTGATTCAAATCTGAATTTTAAAAGTTGTTTGAATGTGATTCAAATCTGAATTTTTAAAGTTGTTTGAATCATATTTAAATCTGATTTTTAAAATTGATTCAATAAAATTCAGATCTGATTTTTAAAAATATTTGAATGTGATTCAAATCTGATTTTTAAAAATGTTTGAATGTGATTCAAATCTGAATTTTTGAAGTTGTTTGAATGTGATTCAAATCTGAATTTTTAAATTTGTTTGAATGAGATTCAAATCTGAATTTTTAAATTTATTTGAATCATATTCAAATCTGGATTTTTAAGTTGAATATGAGATATTCAATTTAATTTAAGTATGTATGTTTTATTTAATTGTTAAATAGTGATATGCATGATGGATGATCATGGACTATAAAAGACCAATGTGATTGGATTTAATTCTTTTATGTTTCTTTGGGATTGTAAATTAATTAATTTATTTTAATTTATTTTGGGCATGTATTATTAAGTTTGTAATAATTTTTGGGTTGTAATTTCATTTATTTAAGTTCTTGTAAATTCGCCTTGGTATGCCAAGGATTACTATGTAATATTGGATTGCAAGAAGTTCAAGGAGGTCAAGAGCATTGGTGGGACCAGTGGGAGGAATTCAATATCAAGTATTGATTATGTACTCCTTCAGCAACTCTTGTAAAATGAATGAATGAAATGCACCTAGGAATGCCCTGATTCAATTCTTGGTGGCTCAGAATTGAATCCCTTAGAAAGTCCATGATCATACCATATTTACTGCTTATCCATGAATGCATGAGATGTATGGGAATGTATGCAATTATATGATATATGCATGCTAAATGGATAATGTGCAAAGTGAGACGTTAATAGTAATTAGGATGGCTATAAAATCTTCCAAACAAATGATTAAGTTGGAAATGCTATAATTAAAGTAATTATAACATAAGCCCTCCATTGGGGCAATTATTTTAAGAAATAGTAATTAGGATGGCTATAAAATCTTCCAAACAAATGATTAAGTTGGAAATGCTATAATTAAAGTAATTATAACATAAGCCCTCCATTGGGGCAATTATTTTAAGAAATTTTAAATAGTTGCATGAGATGCAATTAATTTAAGAGATTTTCTTAAGAATAATTGTTAAGCATGAGATGTTGTAAATATGTAAATGGTTTGGTGGCCAATATTGGATGTACCTGAGGACATTAAACTTATTTGCATAATTACTGGCTCAATGGGATCAACTTAACTAATGCAAGATAAGTCAATAATGGATGTACCTGAGATTTTGAGCATTAGGGGCTAGGTAAATGATTGAACCTCACATGAGATGTGATGGGCAAGGAGTTGCTCACTTATAGTTTATTGTAATTCCAATAATGGATGTACCTGAGGATGATCAATAGAATTATAAGAATTCAATCACCCACTAGAAATCCATCCAACTAGGATTTCCGTTTTCTACTTTGGAAGTGTAGGATTCGCTAAGTTAGTGGGAGGACCAATTTGATTAAAAGACCATAATCATTTTGGTTAATTACATGATACATTTACTAATTAATCTGGTTATTTTCTGCAGTTAATTTTCTGATAAAAATGAGCACAAAACAACCACCACCATCCAATATCCTTGCAAGCATACTTGATCACAACAGGTTGACAGGACCTAATATGTCTGATTGGCTAAGAAATTTGAAACTTGTCCTGAACCTTGAACATATAGGATATGTTCTAGATTCAAATGTTCCTGGTCCCTTACCTCCAGAGGCCACTCAAGAGGAACATGAAACTTTGGACAAGTGGAAGGAGCATGATATGAGAGCTAAGTGTTACATGCTTGCTTCTATGAGTAATGAGTTACAGAAGCAACATGAGAACATGCAGAGTGCGAGTGAGATCCTCCTTCACCTACAAGAGTTGTATGGTGAGCACAGCAGGAATGCTAGGTATGAGATATCTAGACAGCTATTCCGTATGAGGATGTCTGAGGGACAGAATGTTGGGGATCATGTCCACAAGATGATTCGGCTGATTGAGCAGTTGGAATATCTTGACTTCAACATGGATTTCCAACTACAAACGGATTTGATCCTTGATCCTTCACGAGTCTTTTGGGAATTTTGTGACAAATTTCCATATGATTAAACATGAATGCATCATAGCTGGTTAACTCAAAATGCTGGTTATTGCCCAAAAGAATATGCCGGGCAATAAAGGAAAAGAGGTAGCTTTGGTTGCATCTTCTTCTGCTGGAAAGTCCAACAAGAAGAAGGGCAATAAGAAAAAGAAACCTCAGATTCCTGGTCCTTCTAAGAAAATAGCTAAACAGAAAAGGAAGACTAAAGCTGATGAAGGCAAAGGAAAGTGTTTCCACTGCCAACAGGAAAGTGTTTCCATTGCCAATAGGAAAGTGTTTCCATTGCCAGTAAGAAAGTGTTTCCACTGGCCAGAGTATAGCAATCTAAAAGAATACAATGCCATGGTGAAAACCAACTCAAGTTCAAAATATATTTGGCACTTAAGGTTATGTCATGTTGCAGAAGATAGGATTGCAAAATTGGAGAAAATGGGGATTCTATCCTCATTGGGCTCTGAGCCTACTCCAACTTGTGAATCTTGCCTTCAAGGCAAAATGACTAGATCACCCTTTGTTGGACAAGGGCTAAGAGCTGAAAATATTTGGGAATTAATACATAGTGATGTATGTGGTCCGTTTAAAGAAATGGCTAAAGGGGGTTTTCATTATTTTATTACCTTTACTGATGATAAATCAAGGTTTGGGTATTTGTATTTGATGAAATACAAACATGAATCTTTTGAAAAGTTCAAAGAATTTAAATCTGAAGTAGAAAATCAAACAGGAAAGAGTATTAAAGCTCTTGATCGGATCGTGGAGGTGAATATTTGAGTCTTGAATTTGATGAATACTTGAGAGAGCATGGCATTGTTTCTCGGTGACTCCTCCAGAACGCCATACGGTGAATGGTGTATCTGAAAGGAGAAATCGTACCGTATTGGATATGGTACGAAGTATGATGAGCTATACTGATATGCCAATCTCCTTTTGGGGATTTGCATTAGAATCAGCTTTGTATATTCTGAATAGGATTCCATCAAAATCAGTTTCTTCCACACCTTATGAGATATGGCATGGAAGAAAACCAAGTCTTAAGCATGTTAAGATTTGGGGTTGTCCAGCTTATATCAAAAAGTGAACAACGATAAATTGGAGACGGATCGTAAAAGGTCGATTTGTTGGATATCCAAAAGATAGTTTTGGATATTATTTTTATTTGCCTACTTCACAAAAGGTTGTGATAAGTAGAGATGCCACATTTCTTGAACAACAGTTTGTTCAAGAAGGAGGCAAAGGAAGGCAAATAGAGTTAGGATTGGAGAATTCTGACCAACCAACAGATCAGATGGATATAGATCCATCTAGTCAACCTATACCTATTGATGAAACATCTACATATGTTCCTCGTAGAACAACCAGGGTATCTCACCCACCAGTGAGATATGGTTTTCTTCATGAAGAAGAACAAGAGTTGTCTACTCATGAAGAAGTAGATCATGGAGATGATCCACTTACCTATGAAGAAGCTATATCAGATATAGACTCTTCAAAATGGATTGATGCTATGAAATCTGAGATTGATTCCATGTATAAGAATCAAGTTTGGGATCTTGTTGACCCACCTGAAGGTATTGTACCTATAGGGAACAAATGGGTTTTCAAGAAGAAAATTGGTTCTAATGGAAAGGTAGAGACCTATAAGGCAAGGCTAGTAGCGAAAGGGTTTCGCCAAAGGCAAGGAATAGACTATGAGGAGACTTTCTACTTTGTTGCCATGCTTAAATCAATTAGGATTTTATTAGTAATAGCTGCATACTATGATTATGAGATTTGGCGGATGGATGTCAAAAGCGACTTTTCTCAATGGAAACATTGAAGAAAACATATACATTGAACAAACTAAGGGATTAGAATCCAAATAAGGTTCCAACTTATGCAAGCTAAAGCGATCCATTTATGGGTTGAAACAAGCTTGAGGAGTTGGAACATCCGCTTTGATGAAGCCATTAAATCCTTTGGTTTTATCAAAAAGAGGATGAGCCATGTGTATATAAGAAGGTTAGTGACAGTGCTATCACTTTCCTTGTCTTATATGTGGATGACATCGTTGATAGGTAATGACACAGGTATGTTGACGACTATAAAGGTATGGTTGTCAAATACATTCTTCATGAAAGACTTAGGGGAGGCAACCTATATTCTTGGGATTCGCATCTATAGAGATAGAGCGAAAAGAATAATAGGTTTATCCCAAAGTCTATACTTGGAAAAGGTGTTAAAGAGGTTTAACATGCTTGATTCCAAGAGAGGATTGTTACCAGTGAGACATGGTATCCACCTTTCTAAAGAGATGTCTCCAAAGACACCTGAAGAAAGAGATAAGATGGCCAGGATTCCATATGCTTCGGCTATTGGAAGTTTAATGTATGCAATGTTGTGTACTAGGCCGGATATCGCATATCTTTGTTAGTTTGACTAGCGGTATCAATCCAATCAGTTTGGAATCTTTGGATAGTGTCAGAATATCCTTAAGTACTTGAGAAGAACTAAGGATTTATTCTTGATATATGGAGGTGGAGACTTGCAATTGGATGGTTATACCGATTACGATTTCCAATCGATATCGATGATAGAAAGTCTACCTGGATATGTGTTCATTTGTAATGGAGGTGCGATCGGTTGGAAGAGTTCCAAAGCGAGCACGATCGCATATTCCACTACCGAGGCCGAGTATATTCTTTGTATCGAATCTTTGCAAAGGAAGCTGTTTGGATAAAGAAGTTCGTGACAGAACTTACAGTAGTTCCTTCCATTGAGTCAGCTGTTCCATTACACTGTGACAACAATGGAGCAGTCATACAGGCTAAGGAACTAAGGTCTCACCCAAAATCCAAACACATAGAAAGGCACTACCACATTATCAGTTGGGCAAGGCGATATAGCCATGCAGAAAAATAACATCAGCTGAAAAAACAGCTGATCCATTCACTAAGCCTTTGTCACAAGCTCAGTTAGACAGACATCTTGAGAAGATGGGTCTAAGATATTGTAATGAATGGCTCTAGTGCTAGTGGGAGATTGTTAGTAGTATGCCCTAGAGCATATCATTTAGTATGTATCTTGTACATATTTTTAATAATAAAAGGCATTTCCACTTTTCCGTTTACATAATATATTTATGTGTAATAGAAAAGGTCCATTGATATTTTGTTAGAAATATTATTCTTAAGTTGTTAAGAATATGAGTGACAATATTTCTAGTACAAAGTATCATAAATAGGTTCACAATCGAGGATACTTCATAATAAGGACATGACTTATCCAGAAAGATTGTATTCATATTTGTTCCCAAGTTATTTATATGAGATATAAATAAGATGGAATGGTGAGTCTCATGCCATATAACAAATATGATAGGCACTTATAAATGATAAGTAGGCGAACCGGTGACACTTATGACAAGCACATGGAGTTTACTCTTGTCAATGTTTTGTCATAAATCATATCGATGCATATAATCTTTAGACTGAGATAGCACAGTTATCTTGTATATAGGTAGTTTGAGTTTGATCTGCTTTCATACTTGTACTATGTATGGGTATATGGGCATGTGTTGGCTCACGCTAGTTATATATGGAGGTAGGTGTTGATCAAGATGGAATCTGTTCCTCTAAGTAAATAGAGTTAAAATCCTATGTTCATTTAATTGTTCTTGATGTTTCAAGTTCTGGCAGACAGATAGATTTATTCGTAAAAGAGTTTACGATGAGAAAAATCTTTTAATCAAGAACTGGAATTAAAAGAGAACATAATATTCATAGCAAATGGAGTTTGACATAAACCATGACTCTAGCTTGAGTTGGGATTTTGTATGAGAGAGATTCTAGTGCATGGTAACATATGATTATAGGTTCATTTAAGGTAAACCTTATTACTAATTGGGTGGCCATGGCATGCTATGCTAGGTGTTAACCATGGTCTATGAGGTTCATAAAATGATTTAGAGAAATCATTTATGGTAAGAAAGAGTTCGATGATATTAAGAGTTGATATCATGTCTCATTGCCAATTAGTGATGAGCCTAGTAAGTCACACACATACACAAGTTATCACCTATTTAAATATGATTTAATTAATTAATTAAAGAGTTTAATTGATTAATTAAATAGATTTGGTTTGCAATTAAATTGCAAAGTCCCTAGCATGACTTGAAACCAAATCTAGATTATTGGATGTGTAGTATAAATTAAATTTATATTTAAAGTGTTTAAATATGAATTTAATTGATGAGAAATTAATTAATAGAGATTAATTAATTAATTTATATTTGATATAAATTAATTAGAAGAAGAAAATAATTATTTTGGGTTAAGAACTCAAAATTAAGACACGAGGCATTTTGGTCATTTCACGATTGTGACACGTGGCACCATGAGATGGTGACACATGGCATAACACATAAGCTTGCCAAATGTTTTTTTAATCATGTAAGATGATTAAAATCAAGATTAAATATAGGTTTGACACTTGGCACAATGTGATTGGGTCACTTAAACCTAGAGCTAATCAAAAGGTGACATGTGGCTAGGGTTTAATGTGTTAACCTAGCTATTTAAGTGTGGTTATGAAAAGAAAACATAACCAGCAGCCTCTCCTCTCAATTGTCACGCCACTTTGAGCCTCTCCAGCTATTTCTCTTCATCTCTCATCAATTCAAAGAGATTAGCCATCAATCTCTTGAATTACGAACACTAGAAATTGTTTCTAGTGTCCTGTTTACATCTTTAGTCTCTTAAAAGGCAGAACTTGAATTTCTAATTAATAGAAAAGGCTTTAGAAGCTGTTCAAGGGCTGCCATAGGTGTTCTTGGTGTGGACAAGCTAGAGGGACAACATCTGGTGTCCTGAAGACGAATCTCAAAGGCGCAGAACACTGCAAAGACATCAAGAGGTTAGTGTAATCGTTCTTGATTTAATCTAGGGTTCTAAAATTAATTTGATTAATTTTAAAATCTTAAATGGCAAATACAGATCCAAAAACATATTAAAAGAGTTTTAATATGTTGTTTATCATTGAAATTAAATAGATAAAAATAAATCTTGCATGGTGCATGTGACCCTAGGTGAAAATTTTTGAATTCAATGGTATAATCTTGTGTTTTTCACGCTTCCGTTCCTTCAATGGGAACCTCAATTACCCTTCTCTGGAGTCCCAAAAATTATTTTATAATTTTTCCCCCGGGTCTAGGGCTCCTCGTTGCAGAACCGCAACTTCCCTCCGGTTACCCATCGCTTGGGCACCGGCTCGTTTTGCTTGGTTGTATTTTATTTTTAAAATTTTTACTAAGTGTTTCTTATTAATATTTGAGTTAATTATGGTTCCTGACTTTAGTTTAAATATTTTTTTTCCGGACGTTCTAGCTGTCCGGACCGACACCGGTCACCGGAACAGTAGGATGTACGGAGTTGCTACGGGGAGGATGTTACAACTCTTCCCCTCTAATTTAAATTTCGTTCTCGAAATTTACCTGACTTAAGTAATCGGGGAGTTGCTACCTTCTTGTTTCTTCATTTCCTTGTATCGCCTCATCGATTATGCAGGTTTGGCTCTTCCTGAGCTTCCATAGCATATACTTGTGGTGCCACCCTGACTTCGGGCTTTTCAACTGTCTCAGAAACAATCTTCTGTGTAATGTCAGCCGTTTTTTCTCTACCCGATCTTTTACCCCTTTGAACTATAGGGGAAGGTCTATCAACTTGTACCGGAGCTATTAAACCACTCCTCTAAGGGCAATCTTTTATGAAATGATCCGTAGCCCCACATTTGAAAAACTCTCCAGTTAACAGTCAACACTCCCCTCTGTGTCTTCTACCACAATGCATACATTCAGGCACTGGGGTTGATCCCCTTGTTATTGTGCCCGGAGAACTAGCTATAGATATCCCAATCTGGCCTCTGTGGCCTTGTGTCTGATCTTGTGAACTAGAACCCTTAAACTTCTTACTATCAGTTGGTATACTTGACTGTCCTGGGCCCCTCTTCTGCTGTCTCTCCCTTCTGGTCTGCCCACTGATTCTTATCTTTTCAACCTTTATTGCAGCTTCCACTAGCTTGGTAAATTCTGTGATTCCCAAGGCAGTGAGCTGGATCTTGATGTTGTCATTTAGTCCCTCTTCAAATCTCTTGCACCTTTCAGCTTCATTAGGGACTATCTCCCTTCCATAACGGCTCAATCTTACGAATTCCTTCTCATATTCGGCCACTGATAACTGTCTCTGCCTCAGGTTAATAAATTCCCTTCTTCTCTCTTCTAGGTATACAGTACCCACATATTTCTTCTTAAATTCTGAGAGAAAGAAGTCCCAAGTTACAGCTTCTGGCTGCACTTCACTGGACACAGTGTCCCACCACTCATAAGCATCATCTTGCAACAAAGATATGGCAGCTTTCAGGTTTTGCTCTGGAGTGCAGTGGAGTTGTTTTAAGACTCTGCCTGTTCTATTCAACCAATTCTCGGCTGCCACCGAGTCATCTTCTCTCTTGCCATAGAAATCCACCGCCCCAAACTTTCTTAGCCTTTCCAAGTGTGATTTCTGCTGTGGAGCTGGTGGTGGTGGTGGTGGTGCTGGCATTACCCCGGCCATTTGTCTAAAGAAGTCGGCCATTTGTTGGAACATGGCCTGTGGAGGCTGAGCAGGCTCTGCTTGAGCTGGCGGAGCAGATTCTCTCATGCCCCCAGTCTCAGCTGCTGCAGGTGGAGCATGACTCTCTACTTCCTCCTCGACGGCTCTCTGAGATGAGGGATCCATATCCTATTCAAAATAAGAAAAATAAACAGATCTGTGTTAGTGTCACCTCGACTCTTACAAATGCAATGCATGGTATGGACTCAATCTAGGCCCAGAAACGCCTAAACCGTGCTCTGATACCACTAAATGTGACACCCCTTACCCGACTACAGTGTAGCCGAGCAAGTTATGCCACTCAGTGTGCCGGAGCACTCTATTTTATCTTAATGCATTTTTATCATAGTTTTGAAAATAACTTGTGAAATATAATTCATTTAAGCCATTTATTGAAATTATAATTTATTTAAGGTTCCGAGAATTTTAAAGAAAATCCGGCAGAGTACCGGCTAAAAATAGAGAAAACATTTCTTCGGAACCTGTGAAAAACACTTCCTATATTCATTTTCCATCATCTCAACTCCATTTATCAAATTCTCAACAATGTTCAATCTCAGTTCTCATTCATCCATCTCATATGATACCATGCATAATTCATATATAAACATTCACTTTTCCATTTACAACCACACTTTTCATTATTTACATGAATATCAAAATACATTACATAAGTTCAAATACATATGAGAAAATAAAATCAATTACAAAATACCAAAATGACATCTAGCGTCCTACCAATGCACTGCTGACAGTGAGGTGACACAGACACTATGCAGAACTGTGAACTGCCTTACCGAATCTGTGGTCTACCGGCCCTCTGTCCAATCTTCAGTACCTACGCGTTGCAAAAGCGACACGCTAAGCATAAAGCTTAGTGGTGCAAATAATAGAATAGAAAGAAATAATATGCAAATAGAAATCATAATTTCTTAGCCATTGTGTTCATAAGAACTGAATAATTACCAACTTAATGTTTAGTCGAGGGCTAATCTTGTTTTATGATATTAACTTCTTCATGACTTTTAAGTTTCTTTGTATTCTATCGTAATCATTCCTGATATTTAGTTTTCGTATTTTCTTTAACAATCAGTTCAATTACAGTTATACTTTTCCATGCCCAAGTAACCTATACAAATTGACCGGACTGGATAAATGGGTAAACTAGCACTGGGTACCAAGTACCTCGGGCCGTCACACCATCGGTCTCAATGTGTCTCCCGGTGTGCAAACAGAATGGCTAATAAGCCATATAAGCAATAAGGCATAAAGCCAGGTAAAACATCATAATCAGTATAGCCATAGGCTATCACATCCTGAGAATGGCAATGAAGCCATACATCATACGCAGATCGCTATCAGAACCCTATTGGCATGCCAACCTATCCAAACCAATCACATTAGGCCTACTAGGGCATTTGATACTTTTGAATTCTTCAATTTTTGAATTTCAAGTTTTTATGTCACTATTCACTTCAATTGTCAACAAAAAGTTGACTTTTGCATAGAACATAGGTGCATTGGTTTTAACACTCCCAATGTACCCCATTTTACATTTAAAACTTGTTAGTTTTGGTCACTTTCTCAAAGCTTAGGTCATTTTGGCAAAATTGCCAATTTTTGGTTTTGGTGTCACTATTCACCTCATTGGTCAACAAAAATGTTGACTTTTGGATAGAAAATATGTACATTGACTTTGGCACTCC
The DNA here is from genome assembly GCF_030052815.1 of Hevea brasiliensis. Lineage (NCBI taxonomy): Eukaryota > Viridiplantae > Streptophyta > Magnoliopsida > Malpighiales > Euphorbiaceae > Hevea > Hevea brasiliensis. Next base: position 60,581,861 of record NC_079493.1, read on the forward strand.
CAATATACCACATTTGGCATTCAAAACTTGTTGGCATTAAGTGTTAATACCATTTCTAAGTTTAAACCCACACAAGCAGAATTTTCAGTTTTGGTGAGTCAACTTCACTGTTCCATTGGACACTGTTACTGTTGGAATTTGAAGAAATGTAAAACATAAAAGTTGTTCCTTATTTTGTCTAGTTGAATCTCCTTTTTTGAATCACTCCATTTGGTGTAACACCCTCCCGGTAACCACTCCGTACGTCCTACTGTTCCGGTGACCGGTGTCGGTCCGGACAGCTAGAACGTCCGGAAAAATATTTAAACTAAAGTCAAGAACCATAATTAACTCAAATATTAATAAGAAACACTTAGTAAAAATTTTAGAAGTAAAATACAACCAAGTAAAACGAGCCGGTGCCCAAGCGATGGGTAACCGGAGGGAAGTTGCGGTTCTCGCAACGAGAAACCCTAGACCCGGGGAAAAAATTGTAAAATAATTTTTGGGACTCCAGAGAAGGGTTACTGAGGTTCCCATGGCATTAGAATGCCAAGAAAATACCTAGAAAAATTTTTCAATCGGTACAGACAATTTTGACCCGTTAAGCCAAACGGAGGGCATTTTGGTCATTTCGCCTTCAGAGGTGATTTTTGGCCAACTTGTCCAGTTGAGTAAATAATTAATATGACATAAAATATGAATTAATGTTGATGAAAAATTTATTAAAAATGAGAAATGAAAATAAGAAAACAAAAGTAAGAAGAAAAGTAAGTAAATAGGAATTATGATGTCATTAAGAAAAACTATGACCAATCAAAATTTAGTCATTATTTGACTAACTAATAAAGAGATAAAAGAAGACCTAAACAATTAAAAAACCAGCTGCTTTCTTCTTCTTCTTCTTCCTTAAAAACGTGATCCTCTCTTCTTCCTCCCTCCATGAAAATTTTCTTTCATTACCTCCATTTCCCATGAGTTTCCACCACTAAACCCTAACCCCTTTCATTAAACCTTGACCATATCACTTGGAGAAGCTTTTGGCAGCCAAGGAAAGGAAGAAAAGTGAGGTTTAGGGCTTTGGAAATTCTGCCCAAACAAGGTTAGTGCACTTATACCCATTAAACTCTTTAATTCCATGATTTTGGACTTGAACTTAGTAAGATTTGTAGTTTAAATGAACAAAAAACCTATGGGTATGAACACTTCAATTTCGGCAGCCCTAAGAAGAAACAATAAGGGAGTGTTTTGAATGTTTTTAATGGACTTAGCATGAGTTGGAGATTGTATTTAAGTTATATAATTACCTAGATGTGTAACTAGGGTGCTAAAGGAGGTTTATGGGTAAATTGCCTTGGACACTAGGGTTTTGAGGCATGAAAAAGTGACTTGGCTGACCAACCTATTAAAGAACACTCTAATGGTCAATAAGTGACCATTTTGGATATGTTGACCATAATTAGAACTGAAAAATGGTAGGGTAAAGTGAAAGTGAAATCTGCCCTAGGACAGCATAGGGACTGAAAATTCAGTCCCTTTGCACAGCCATAACTTGGGCTGTGTTAGTCCAATTGGTGTTTGGCCAATTGGACATGAAACTAGGCTTATAATGGCACATTTTTGCTGAAGAAACCCTGCCCAAAAGACCAAAGCAAAAGGACCAAAACTCAGCTCCAATCCGGATACCCTGCACTGAATTCTGCAGAATTTGCCAAATGAACAGTAACTGTTCATTTGGCCATAACTCACTGTAGATTTGGTCAATTGGCCTGAAATTTTTACAGCAACAAGTTAAGACATAGACAAACAACTTTTATGAAGGAACCTACCCCAAATTATGGCCAGAACCCATTCAACCAAGTGACTCAAGTTACTGTTCATGCACTGTAGATATGGTAAATTTCTGCAGAATGCATATCCGGACACCTTGGGTTTTTGAGCCATATCTGGAGCTACAAAACTCCAAATGGAGTGATTCAAAAAAGGAAATTCAACTAGACAAAATAAGGAACAACTTTCATGTTTTACATTTCTTCAAATTCCAACAGTAACAGTGTCCAATGGAACAGTAAAGTTGACTCACCAAAACTGAAATTTTCTGCTTGTGTGGGTTACACTTTGAAATGGTATTAACACGTAATGCCAACAAGTTTTAAACACCAAATGTGGTATGTTGGGAGTGCCAAAGTCAATGTACACATTTTTATTCTAAAAGTCAACATTTTTGTTGACTAATGATGAATAGTGACACCAAAAAAGTTGAAATTCACAAATTGAAAAATTTAAAAGTTTCAAATGCCCTAGTATACCTAACAAGATTGGTTTGGATAGTTTGGCATGCCAATAGGGTTCAGTTAGCGATCGCACATGGCAAAAATGCCATTCTGTGATTTCATGGCTTTTAGCCATTCTGACTTTGCATTGATACTTGGCCTTGAGCCTGATATTATTTACAGTTTGTTAGCTGTTCTGTTGCACACCGGGAGATGCATATGTGACCGATGGTGTGACGGCCCGAGGTACTAGGTACCCAGTGCCAGTTTACCCGTTATCCAGTCCAGTCGTCTAGTGTAGGTTACTTGGGCAACCAAATGAATGAAAGTAAACAAGTTACTGAATTAATGTATACATAACCATACTAAACAAATGAATTATACACATTCACTATATATTCGTTTTCTTGCTATTTTCTTTTATTATATTATTGCACCACTAAGCATTATTGCTTAGCGCGTTGCTTTTGCCACGCGTAGGTACTGGAGATCCCGATCGCGAGCCCAGTAGACCACAGACTGGGTGAGTCCATCCGGCAGTTCTGCTCAGTGTCCGTGTCACCTCACTACCTGCAGTGCATCGGTAGGGCACTAGGTGTCATTTTGTTATTTTGTAATTAAATTTTTATTTTCTCATATGTATTTGGGATTATGTAATGTATTTTGAGGTTCATGTAAATAATAAAGATTTATGGTCATGTATGGTATTAATTTGAGTATTAAATGGTTGTTTATATATGAGAACCCTGAGAAAGGGATGTTTTGAGAAATGAAAAGGTTGTTGAGGCCTGAAATTGACGAATTATTGAGATATTGATATTGAGTTTTATTGATGATATTGGAGTTGAGAATGAATGAAATTGTATATTGGAAGTGTTTTTAACAGGTTCCGAAGAACTGTTTTCTCTATTTTTAGCCGGTACTCCGCTGAATTTTCCTTCAAATCTTCGGAACCTCAAATGAATAATACTTTTGATAAATGGTTAAAATAAATCATATTTCATAAATTAACTTCAAAAGCATGACACAAATTAAGTAAGGTATATTAGAGTGTGCCAGTACATCGTGTGGCATTACTTACTCGGGTATACTGTACACGGGTAAGGGGTGTCACATTTAGTGGTATCAGAGCACGGTTTAGTGGTATCTATGTCTTAACTTGTTGCTGTAAAAATTTCATGCCAATTGACCAAATCTACAGTGAGTTTTGGCAAATTCTGCAGAATTCAGTGCAGGGTATCCGGATTGTGGCTGAGTTTTGACCCTTTTGCTTTAGTCTTTTGGGCATGGTTTCTTCAGCAAAAATGTGCCATTATAAGCCTAGTTTCATGTCCAATTGGCCAAACACCAATTGGACTAACACAACCCAAGTTATGGCTGTGCAAAGGGACTGAATTTTTAGTCCCTATCTTTCATCTAGGGCAGATTTCACTTTCACTTTACCCTACCATTTTTCAGTTCTAATTATGGTCAACATATCCAAAATGGTCACTTATTGACCATTAGAGTGTTCTTTAATAGGTTGGTCAGCCAAGTCACTTTTTTTATTCCTCAAAACCCTAGTGTCCAAGGCAATTTACCCATAAACCTCCTTTAGCACCCTAGTTAAACATCTAGGTAATTATATAACTTAAATACAATCTCCAACTCATGCTAAGTCCATTAAAAACATTCAAAACACTCCCTTATTGGTTCTTCTTAGGGCTGCCGAAATTGAAGTGTTCATACCCATAGGTTTTTTGTTCATTTAAACTACAAATCTTACTAAGTTCAAGTCCAAAATCATGGAATTAAAGAGTTTAATGGGTATAAGTGCACTAACCTTGTTTAGGCAGAATTTCCAAAGCCCTAAACCTCACTTTTCTTCCTTTCCTTGGCTGCCAAAAGCTTCTCCAAGTGATATGGTCAAGGTTTAATGAAAGGGGTTAGGGTTTAGTGGTGGAAACTCATGGGAAATGGAGGTAATGAATGAAAATTTTCATGGAGGGAGGAAGAAGAGAGGATCACGTTTTTAAGGAAGAAGAAGAAGAAGAAAGCAGCTGGTTTTTTAATTGTTTAGGTCTTCTTTTATCTCTTTATTAGTTAGTCAAATAATGGCTAAATTTTGATTGTCATAGTTTTTCTTAATGACATCATAATTCCCATTTACTTACTTTTCTTCTTACTTTTGTTTTCTTATTTTCATTTCTCATTTTTAATAAATTTTTCATCAACATTAATTCATATTTTATGTCATATTAATTATTTACTCAACTGGACAAGTCGGCCAAAAATCACCTCGGAAGGCGAAATGACCAAAATGCCCTCCGTTTGGCTTAACGGGTCAAAATCGTCTGTACTGATTGAAAAATTTTTCTAGGTATTTTCTTGGCATTCTAATGCCATGGGAACCTCAATTACCCTTCTCTGGAGTCCCAAAAATTATTTTATAATTTTTTCCCCGGGTCTAGGGCTCCTCGTTACGAGAACCGCAACTTCCCTCCGGTTACCCATCGCTTGGGCACCGGCTCGTTTTGCTTGGTTGTATTTTATTTCTAAAATTTTTACTAAGTGTTTCTTATTAATATTTGAGTTAATTATGGTTCCTGACTTTAGTTTAAATATTTTTTTTCCGGACGTTCTAGCTGTCCGGACCGACACCGGTCACCGGAACAGTAGGATGTACGGAGTTGCTACGGGGAGGATGTTACATGTACTTTTGTTTCTCCATTGGCTATTTGGCTTTCTTCTAGCAGAAGGTTACACGGGTCTAGGGCTTGGCTTATACGACCTGTGTACTTTGTGTCAGCAGCAATACTTAGTCTTTTGACCTCTCCAAGCTTCCTTTTGCACTCCTAACTGTGGGGCTTCACCTAAACACCTGAAATGATGCAGAAAACATGGAATTAAGGGCTGGACAATATAAATTACAAAAATTAATGAAATCAACTACTATGCATGAAAATACTTGCCTAAATGCTATGAGATAGTATATAAATGTGCTTAAAAACATCTATACAATTCAAATGTATCAAATACCCCCAAACTCAAACTTTTGCTTATCCTCAAGCAACGCAAAACTCTGTTTTAAAATGCATTTCAGGGGATACTTAGGAATATAACCAATAATTTAATAAGCATAGAATTGAACTCCTCCAACCTTCATACTAATTTCCCTCTTTCAAGGCATAAGGATTCTATTAGCTGCCTGTTTGGAACTTCATCTCATTTCATGGTGTTTCAACTAATTATTCCTCTATACAAGACCATTAATAAGCTAAAAGTAACCTATTTTATCGGGATAGATTTGAGAAACACTAACTCCCCCAAATTTGCCCCTATTGTGAGTAATTGTGATGAAGAGACTCAATTCTAACTCCATAGGCATATCTCAATTTTCTATCTCCACTAATATAGCATGCACTTTTCAAAAGATCAAAAGGTCTTTAAAAAGGGTTGTAATGGGGCTAAGGGGATAATGACTTGGTTGCCAATGAAAGGTTTTTAGGGAATGCAAATATGAGGATAGCATGTATGCATAAAATGCCAAGTATACTAAGTTTGTTTCTACATATTTTGTATGGAGAAGAGGGGCTTTTGGTTTTTTATAGTGCCAAGCATGCTTCCATATACTTATCTTAGGACTTCTTCTCTTTTTTTTTTTCTTTTTTTCTTTCCCTTTTTTTTTTATTTATGTCCCTTTTGTCCTCTCCCCTAAACTCATTGCTATTGCTGAGTTGGAAAGGCAAATTTTTCTTTGATTTCAATTGCACACTTGCACTCTTTCTTGTGTTCTACATTCTCTCTTCATTTTCTTTTTTACACTTAATATACTATTTACTTATGCATTTTGCTTCCTCAAAAGGGTATGGTAGGTGTTTAGGTTAGGAGTTAGGTAAATAACATGGGTAAGCAATAAATTTAAAGGGATAAATATAGGCTTCAAGTTGGGTATAAGGGATATACATTTTAATTAGGGGTGGCTAAGGCTTAGTGAGGCTATAGCAAAGAATGCCTTTATTATTTCTTCATCAAGCGTATGCTAGGATTTTGCCTTCATAGGTCCAAGAGATATGTTCTAGAGCTAGTGAGGCATTTTTAAGTTTGCTTGTATTTCAAAAAATGTTCTCCTAATTTTACAAGTTCAATGTGATAAATTAATAGTTATGAAGAGGTTTAACTAGTCTAGTTCCATTAAAGAGATTAGTTTCTTCACAAACAACATGTTAGAATCCCTTTTTGCCTATCTAGATACGTTTATTCCTCTATCCCGTGGAGTCCAATTATTAGCTTACTAGAAATTGGTTATAATGCAAAGTTTCACAATTTAAAGTCCAAAATTTTCAAAAATTTTAATACACAAGAATAATGTAGCTGAATTTAAACAATGTAATGATGTGCATGTAATGATATGTAAAGGTAATGCTATGCAATGCACTTGTATCCCCCCCAAACTCAAACCAGACATTGTCCATAATGTTAAAATAATATGCAAAATCAGAGAAAATGTACAAAGATTATAAGGAAGCATATTATTTATTAGGCATTGAAAAGATTGGACATTAAGCATATAAAAAAGACCTATGATTGCAACCTAGGACTAGGGCATGTCAGATATTACAATAAGGATCCTATCCTATAGTACTAGCTCCAAAAGGTCTCTGATGGTGATAATGGTGATGCTGGCTCCTCTTCCTCCTCATCTAGCTTCTCCATTAGCATGTCCAATTTGTTGTGGGCTTCCTGGAGGCTGTCCTCGATTGTTTGCATTCTACTGTATATGGTGGTCTCCATGCACTGTAGGTATGTGAGGACCGAATCTATTGGTGGTGGTGTGTATGGAGGCACTCGAACGGGGGACTCCTGGAACATCCGCTCTTAGCCTTCTTCTTGAGGCTGCGAAGTCTCGCCAGGTCCTTCTCATGCTTCGTCTCTCCGAGGGATGGCGTTCCCTTTGGCATCCAACAGGTAGCAGGTGTTGCCCACCTTCTTACATATCCCCATGGATATGCAGATGGTTTGATCTAAACTTGATGTTCTAGTGATAGAGCGCAGCCTATGATGTCCTGGAACGGAGCTGAAGTGGAGGGCAATGGTTGTGACAAGGCCATCAAGCACGATGTGCCCTGTAGACTGATGACAGAGGTGGTGGAGATGGTTTCACAAAAAGAAGCCGGTGCTGTAGCACTGTCTGGTGACCATACACCACAAGAAGAATAGCTCATTGGTGTTTACAACACCATGGCTGTTGCCACGGCCCATGATGGTGTGGGCAGCAAACCGATGCATGTAGCACAGGGCTGGACTTGTGATGCCCATGGATTTGGACTTGCTGGAGTTATAAGGCTTCGTATTCGGGGCAATGGAACTCCAAAAGTTGATGCTGCTGTAGAGCATGCAGTTCCTATGGATCTCCTAGTGGCCAGCACTGTCAAAGCCGAAGATGGCATTGAATTCATCTATGTTCATCACCCAGTCGACACTAAGGAGGCAAAATTCAATCCTACCCTTATCTTCCCTGTCGGTAGGCCATAAGGTGGCCTTGAAATTGCCCAAAAACTCCAGTGTGGTGTCCCGGTATGTTGGAAATTGGAGTTGGGCGAACCTTGTCCACCAGATCCTATCGAGTAGCCCATTGATTTCATTCTACAGCCCAATTTGCTCTAACAGTGAAAAATCCATGTATTTGGTGGAGCTTATTTTCCGGGTGTGAAACCGAGTGCACATTGCCTTGTGAGCATCATCACGAAATCCCCAAGGAATGGAGATTTCGGGTTGTGGAGCAGCTTGTGGTTGGGGTTGCGGTGGAGGACGGGTTGGTTGAGATGGTTGGAGAGAGGCTACCCTTGTTTTTGGGAGTTGGGGTGGCGACTAAGGTGGAGAAGATGAGGATTTTCCTCTTTGCCTCGAGGAAGAGTCGATTCTTCTCACAGATCACTTTACAGGAGCCATTGATGAGTTTTTGGGAAGGAGAAGAGTAGGGTTTGGTGAAGGGAGATGAGATTTGAGGGGTTTTCATAGGCTAGGAGGGGTAGAGATGAAGGGTTTTGCCTTTATGAACGGTTTTAATGCGAGGGGTGCATTTAAAGAGTGGTTAGGACTCTTCGTTTCGCGTGTTTCATGCCCCAGGAGTCACGTCTGCGACATGATACATGGGTCATGTATCACTACACGAGTCTCGACATGTAGGGCTGTGTAAATTTTTGCCTGAAATTTTCAAATTCTGTCATAGTACACGGCTCGTGTAAATGAGCTCTGAGACTAGTGTAATTTCCTATCTCTTGAGTTGCTTTATTAGATATGTTACACAGCCTGTGTTAAATACAAGGAGGCCCATGTAACTCCCTAGCTTTAAGTTATTCTACTAGAGACATTACACGGTTCATGTAAATTGGGCTATGGACCCGTGTAACTTTCTGTATCCCTCAGAGTTAAAAAGTGTAAGAAATTTACGGACTTCCAGAAAGTTACATGGGCTGTGTGAAACTAGTACACAACCCGTGTAATTTTCTGATTTTTCAAATATTTGTCAAATGAAAAATTTTTATCATCACAACACATGAAATGGATGTAAAGTTTAGCAATAGAGCTATTTCCCTGGTTTGGTCCAATTTTCCCTTTTGTGGTTTTGACTTGGTGATTCCTCTCCTACCTTGTTCTCTACTCCCCTTTCCAAAAAATCCTACAAAATGAAATGCTAATGAGTACGAAAAAAAAATCAATATGAAAAAGGAGAAAAAAGAAAAGTTCAGAAAAATTTTTGGGTTGCCTCCGAAAAAGCGCTTATTTATAGTCTTTAGCTAGACTTTTCTTGTTTATGGTCTATCGGTAGGATGGTCGAGGGTGCAATTGACTCCCATTTCTATGGGTTCTCCCTAAAAGTAAGGCTTCAGCCTTTACCCATTGACCTTAAATACACCTGAGGTTTCGCTCCACACTTCTACTGCTCCATATGGGAAGACTTGGGTGAACTTGAAAGGTCTGGACCATCTTGATTTTAGCTTCCCTGGAAAGAGTTTCAATCTAGAGTTGAATAAGAGGACAAGATCTCCTTCTTTTATTTCTCTCCTTGCTATACAGCTGTTATGCCATCTTTTAGTTTTATCCTTGAAAATTTTAGCGTTTTCGTATGCATCCTGTCGGATTTCTTCCAACTCATTCAATTGTAGGAGTCTTTTCTCACCAGCAGCTTTGAGGTCAAAGTTTAGGATCTGAATTGCCCAGTAAGCTTTTATGCTCAAGTTCAACAGGGAGATGGCATGATTTTCCACAAACCAGTCGGAAGGGTATTGTGCCAATTGGGGTTTTATATGCAGTGCGGTATGCCCATAGTGTATCATTTAACTTCATGCACTAGTCCTTCCTGGATCTGTTTATAATTTTCTCCAGAATCTACTTCAATTCCTTGTTTGAGATTTCTACTTGACCGCTGGTTTGAGGATGATAAGGTGTGGCGACCTTATGGGTCACTCCATACTTTTTCAGTAGTGTTTCGAATTGTTGGTTGCAGAAGTGACTTCCTCCATCGCTGATTATTGCTCGTGGTGTGCTAAATCTTGTGAAGATGTTCTTTTTAAGGAATCTTGTGACCACTCTAGCATCGTTGGTTGGTGTTGTAATTGCTTCTACCCATTTTGACACATAATCAACTCCAACCAGAATATACTTGTTTCTACGGTAAGAGGGAAATGGGCTTATGAAGTCTATTCCCTATACATCAAACAATTCTATCTCAAGTATAATATACAGTGGCATTTCATTCCTTCTTGAATTGTTACTTGTTCTTTGGCATTGATCACAAGCTAGCACAAAGGATCTTACATCCTTAAGCAAATGTGGCCAGTAAAACCCTGCTTGCAAAATCTTGGCTGCGTTTTTTGAGGTGTCGAAGTGTCCTCCATATAGTGATCAATAGCAGTGATGAATAATACTTTCCATATCTTCCTCTGGTATGCATCTTCTTATCAGCCCATCATTACATCTCTTGTACAGTAGAGGTTCCTCCCATATGTAATATCTCACATCATGTAGGAATTTCTTCCTTTGCAGATAAGTCATGTTTAGAGGCAGTACCCTACATACAAGAAAATTAACAAAGTCAGCGTACCATGGAGCCTTGGAGAATGCAAGTAATTGCTCATCAAAAAATTAATCATCAATTGACAAATCTTCGAAGTCCCCTATGTACTCCAATTTTAGTCTGGAAAGATGATCAGCTACTACATTTTCAGATCCTTTTTTGTCTTTGATTTCAAAGTCAAATTCTTGCAGGAGTAGAATCCATCAAATCAGCCTTGGTTTTGCTTCCTTCTTGTTCAAAAGGTACTGAATTGCAGTATGATTTGTGAATACAATGACTTTGACCCAATGAAGTAAGATCTGAACTTGTCCATTGCAAACACCACTACTAGGAATTCCTTCTCTGTGGTGGCATAATTGATTTGCGCATCATCGAGTGTCTTGCTAGCATAATAAATAGCATGGAGCTTTTTATCTTTTCTTTGCCCAAGCACTGCTCCAACTGCAAAGTCACTCGCATCGCACATCACCTCGAATAGTAGCTCCCAATTTGGTGGCCGCATTATTGGTGCTGATATTAGGGCTTCTTTGATCCTGTTAAAGGAGACAAGGCAATTTTCATCAAAATCAAAGGGAACATCTAGACTTAACAAGTTGGTAAGTGGCTTAGCTATTTTGGAAAAGTCCTTGATGAATCTTCTGTAGAATCCTGCATGTCCCAAAAAGCTTCGCACTCCCTTGACTGATATCGGTGGTGGCATGTTTTCAATGATCTCAATTTTTGCCTTATCAACTTCAATTCCTCTTTCTGATATCAAATGTCCCAGAACTTTGCCTTCCCTTACCATGAATTGGCATTTTTCCCAATTTAGGACCGGGTTTGATTCTTCACATCTTTGCAACACCTTAGATAAATTAGCTAGGCAATAATCAAAAGTAGTTCCATAGATAAAAAAATCAACCATAAAAACTTCCATGATATCTTCAATATAATCAGAAAAGATAGCCATCATACGTCTTTGAAAGGTAGCAGGGGCATTACAAAAACCAAAGGCATTCTCCTATATGCAAATGTTCCATAGGGACAAGTGAATGTTATTTTTTCTTGTTCTTCTGGGTGAATAGGAATTTGAAAGAATCCCAAATACCCATCTAAATAACAGAAATAAGAGTGTTTCGCTAACCTTTCTAACATTTGGTCGATGAAGGGGAGAGGAAAATGGTCTTTTCTGGTAGCACTGTTCAATTTCCTATAATCTATGCACATTCGCCAACCAGTGACTACTCTAGTAGGGATTAGTTCATTGTTTGCACTTTGAATAACAGTTATCCCACCTTTCTTAGGAACTACATGTACTAGACTAACCCATTTACTATTAGAAATTGGATATATGATAACTACATCTAATAGTTTTAAAATTTAATTCTTGACTACTCCTTTCATGTTTGGGTTAAGTCTTCTTTGGTGTTCGATAGTGGGTTTACTGTTTTCTTCCATGGGTATCCTATGCATGCAAATCGAAGGGTTGATTCCCTTCAGGTCTTCTATTTTATACCCTATGGCTTTGTTATGGATCCTAAGTTCTCTTAACAATTTTTCCTCTTCTAACTTAGACAGGCTAGCATTAATTATAATAGGATACTTAGAATTTGAGTCCAAAAATGCGTACCTTAGCAAGAAGGGGAGAGGTTTAAGCTCTACCTGTTTGGCGTTTTCTTGGAGCTTACCTTTGGTTTGTTCCTCCTTCAACTTCTCCATCTCGGAAGCCTTAGCTAAGGGTAGGGATGGATGAGCTGCTAACTGTTGTGCATAGGCTGCTATTTTTGTATTTTCATCATCCACTGTGTGGCTGTGCATAATACATGCTTCAAGAGGATCTTTAAGATGTGTCTTATGAAATTCCTCTTCAACTTTTTATCAATTATGTCAACCTTGAAGCATTCATCAGGTTCAAATTTGTGTTTCATTGTGTCAAGGAAGTTAAACTTCACTTCTTCTTCTCCTACCTTGAGGGTTAGTCGCCCATTTTTTACGTCTATGATGGCTTCGGCGGTTACCAAGAATGGTCTTCCCAAGATGATAGGAATTTAAACATCTTCTTCCATCTCAAGGATAACAAAGTCTACTGGAATGAAGAATTTGCCCACTTTGATAGGGATGTTCTCAAGTATGGCCATAAAATATTTAACAGATCGATCAGCCAATTGCAATGAGATTGTCGTGGGCCTCAGTTCTCCGATCTCTAGTCTTTTGCATATTGATAGAGGTATTAAACTGACGCTTGCCCCAAGATCGCAAAGGGCCTTGTCTATTTTCTTATTACCAATGAGGAAGGGTATGGAGAAGCTTCCTGGATCTTTCAACTTTGGAGGCAATTTGTTTTGTAGTATGGCACTGCATTCATCTGTTAGAGCTACTATTCCATAGTCTTCCAGCTTTCTTTTCTTTGACATAATTTCCTTAAGAAATTTGGCATAGGATGGCATTTGAGAAAGTGCTTCAGTGAAGGGGATGTTGATATAAAGTTTCTATAAAACTTCCAAAACTTTCCAAACTGCTTGTCCAATTTGGCTTTCTAAAATCTCTAAGGAAAAGGTAGGGGAGGCTAGTATGGCTCTGGTAATTTCTTTGTCTTCCTTGCTTCCTCTTCCTGATCTTTCTTAGCTTCTTCCTCTTTTTTCTCTGCTTGGCCTTTAGATTTTTCTATGGTTTCCTCTGTCAGGTCTACCTCTGGTTGTACTAGAGTTCTCCCACTCCTAATGTAACTGCTTTACAATGCTCCCTTGGGTTCATTTCTGGTTGGCTAGGTAGTTTGCCAGCAGCCTTACTTGAAGAACTTACTTGCTGAGCAATTTGATTCTCTAGCATCTTGATATGAGTAGCAAGTTGGTCCATTCTAGAAGTCAGCTATTTAATCAATACATTTTGTTGTTGTTGAGTTGCTAGGAATCCTTCCATCATGGTTTCCATGGTCATCTTCAGTTTAGGTTGTTGAGGTTAAAGAGGTAGTGATGGCTATGCAAAGTTTTGACCTCTATTCTGAAATCTAGGGGGTGCTAGTGGTTTGTACCCTCGTTGCTAGTTTATTGGCTGGTTCTGCTGATTGGACCATGAGAAATTTGGATGGTTCCTCCATCTAGGGTTGTAAGTATTTGAATATGGATTGTTGGGCCCCCTCTGGTTGAAGTTTCCTCCATTATTCACATAGTTCATCTGTTCCGTGGAGGGTTCATTGAAATTGCTATATTCTGAACTCATGTATCCTACTCCATAGCTGTCCTCATATTGACTATTTGTACCAACTGCATTGGCATGCATTCTTTCCAGTCTCTTTATGAGCTGATCAAATTGAGCATTTATCATGCTTAGGGCATCTACTTCCAGGACCCCTGCAGTTCTCCTTGCATTTCCTCTTTCATTTGACCACTCATAATTATGGTATGCAATCCTTTCTAGAAGTTCAAGTGCTTGTGACATTGTTTTCTCCATTAGATCACCTTCTGTAGCTGAATCAACTGTGCTCCTTGTAGAGGGTAGTAACCCATTATAGAAATTTTGCACTAGTAGCCAATCCTCTATGCCATGGTGTGGACATTCCCTCTGCAGGTCTTTATATCTTTCCCATGCATCATAGAGTGATTCTCCTTCCTTTTGTTTGAAGGTGTTGAGTGCAAGCTTTAGTTTTGCAGTCTTTGCAGGTGAAAAATACCTTTCTAGAAAAGCTTGAGAGAGGTTTTCCCAAGTGGTGAACGTTCCAGCTGGTTGAGAAAGTAACCACTTCCTTACTCTGTCCCGAAGGGAGAATGGGAATGCTTTGAGTCTTATTGCTTGATCAGACACTCCATTCATCTTGAATGTGTCACATAGGGCAAGAAAGCACTGGAGATGATAGTGTGGGTCTTCTGTTGGTGAACCTATAAACTGGGTTTGTTGAATCATTTAGAGCCATGCTAGTTTCAATTCAAAGTTATTGGCTTCCACTGTGGGTCTAATGACACTGGGCTGAAATCCTTGGACAGATGGAGCTCCGTAATCTCTCAAGAGTCTTGGTCTATCATTATTATTGGCCATGGTTAGAATTTCAGGATCTCCTTGATTGTGCTCTTGATGTTTTCTTTCCCTCTTGATGGCTCTTAGAGTTCTGTCTATCTCCGGATTACAGTCCAAAATTTCTTCTTCTGGCCTTGTTCTAGTCATATACCAGATTGGGCACCTGAGAGAAAAGAAGAGAAATACAACCAGTAAAATAAAATTAGATGATAAATATAATTGCCTAAATCAGCTAAATTGCCTATCGCTTGATATTACTAAAGCCAAAAAATCCCCGACAATGACGCTAAAAACTTGTTTTGCTGGTTTTACATCCCTGCAAGTGCATAGATAGGTAACAAGTAATAAAGTGATGAGTAGAGTATCGTTCCCATGAGGAATTTGATTAGTAAGTACCAATCTACATAGTAATTTTGACTGTCTAGGCTATCGAATACTTAGGGAATGAAGTTTGTTAACGTTAAAAACTAGAATGGTAAACTTAAAATGAAATAATTTATTTGAAACAATTCTAGAATTAAGATTTCACACATGAATCTTACCAGGGATGTTATCTTATTTATTTACTGAATTGAGGATCATTTTCCTTAATAGAAATCAGTCCTAAGTTATCCTAAATCCTCTCTCAAGGCACCTAGGGTGTATTCTAATTAACTCAAACCCGATTTTCATGCTGATCAAATTAATTAAAATCCTTTAAGATCTTTGACCAATTTTGAAGTTCCACAAAGGTATCAGCCTATGTCTAGGTCAGAATTCCTATGTTCAAGATCTTGATTTTCTAATATTAATCTTCACCTTTCAGTTCTTCAATTAACATCTGCAATCATGGCTAAGTGGGTACCAGCACATAGCATGCATTAAGATCACAAGAAATTAAATCAACGAACGAATCTCAAATCCAATAAATAAAACTTAGTGTTCATCCATAATAATAATTACAAGCATTACTCTCCCAAATCCAGAATAAGAAAACTA
Organism: Hevea brasiliensis; assembly: GCF_030052815.1. Classification (NCBI taxonomy): domain Eukaryota; kingdom Viridiplantae; phylum Streptophyta; class Magnoliopsida; order Malpighiales; family Euphorbiaceae; genus Hevea; species Hevea brasiliensis. Next base: position 60,597,140 of record NC_079493.1, read on the forward strand.
CTCACTTATGGTGAGTTCAGCAAACATCATGATAATAGGTAAAAACAGTAAAAAGAAATCCATGTAGAAGAAATAAAACAATAAAAATCTGTCTAAGGAGATGAAATGAAGGAACCGAAGAGAGTTTGCAGCTTTGATCTTGTGGAGCTTTAGCTGGAAAACTCCTTTTGGTATTGATGTTTCTCTCCTCAAGACGGCTGGAGAGAGTGCAGAGTGTGGATTACTCTCCTTCAAAACTCCTTAAAAGTGCTGTCAAAAGATAAAAGAGAGCCTCCCTTTCTAAAGTTTTCTCTTCTGTTTATAATGGTTGCTCTAGGGTTAGGCCATTTTGAGTCCAAAAGGCTTTAGGAGTCTCATTTGAATTAGAAAACAAGAGCGGGAATTTGAGTTATAAAATTGGCTTACGCATAGTACACGGCCCATGTGTCACTACACGGCCTAGGGCCATGTAACTTGCTGGATTGGAACTGCAGAGTCTTGAATTGGCACAGAGACTTACACGGGTCTGTGCCAACTACATGGGCCTGGTTACACAGGCCGTGTACTTTTATTCCCATAAGGTTCTTCAAGCTTGTGCCCGGTGGAGACTTGCACGGGTCCCTATAGATTACACGGGTCTAATTATGCGACTTGTGTACTTTTGTTTCTCCATTGGCTATTTGGCTTTCTTCTGGCAGAAGGCTATACGGGTATGAGGCTTGGCTTACACGACCTGTGTACTTTGTGTCAGTAGCAATACTCAGTCTCTTGACCTCTTCAAGCTTCCTTTTACACTCCTATACTATGGGGCTTCACCCAAACACCTAAAATGATGCAGAAAACATGGAATTAAGGGCTTAACAATAGAAATTACAAAAACTAATGAAATCAACTACTATGCATGAAAATAGTTGCCTAAATGCTATGAGATAGTATACAAATGTGCTTAAAAACATCTATACAATTCAAGTGTATCATGAACCCTTAAGCTTCTTACTATCAGTCGGTATACTTGACTATCCCAATCCAAATTCCCTCTTACGCTGCCTATCTTTCCTGCTCTATTCACTTACTCTAACCCTCCCAACCTTCAGTGCAGCTTCAACTAACTGAGCAAAACCAATAATCCCCAAGGTAGTGATATGTAGCTTAATATTGTCATTCAACCCCTCTTCAATCCTTCTACACCTTTCAGCTTATGTGGGAACTATTTCCCTTTTATATCTGCTCAATCTCACAAATTTCCTTCCATATTCCAATACTGATAGTTGCCTCTGCCTCAGATTAATGAATTTCCTTCTTCTCTCTTCCAAGTACACACTACTAATATAGTTCTTTCTAAATTCCATAAGAAAAAGGTCCCATGTTATCTTATCTGGCTGCACCTCCCTGGATACTATGTCCCACCACTGATAAGCATTATCTTGAAGTAGGGACACAACACCCTCCAGGTTCTGCTCTAGGGTGTAGTGAAGTTGTTTCAGTACCCGTTCCATTTTGTCTAGCCAATTTTCAACTGTAGCAGGATCATCTTCCTTATTTCCCAAGAAGTCCACAGCCCCATACTTTTTGAACTTTTCCAAATGGGACTTCTGGGATGATTGCTGAGGTGGTGGAATGGCCCAGTCATTTGTCAGAAAAATTCAGCCATTTGCTGAAATAAGACCTACTGAGGTTGTACAGGTGACTCTTGTGCTGGTGGAGCAGGTTCTCTCTTACCTCCAACTTCAGCCATGGGTGGAGCATAACTCTCCACCTCTTCCTCAACTGCTCTCTATGAGGTCGGATCCATATCCTAACCAAAAAGAACCAAAACAAACACATTTGTATTAGTGTCACCTCAACTCTTACAAATGCAATGCATGGTATGCACTCTATCTAGACCTAGAAATGTCTAAACTGTGCTCTGATACCACTAAATGTGATACCCTTACCCGTCTAAAGTGTAGCCGAGCAAAATATGTCACACTCGGTATCGAAGCGCCTTAACTTATCTTATTTTATTCCAATTAATCACATTTTATTTTATTAAATTTGTTCCAATTATTTTATCCGAGAAACTGACGGAGTTTCCCCCTAATTTGTTAGTAATTTTGATGATTTCCCACTTGTTAAAATTTTTAACAATGTAATCTCAATAATGTAAATTCTTTCTCATATTCTATTTTAATACTTCATCTCAATATTGCCATCCATAATTTCAAACATTCTATACACAAATAAATTTATCATCACATTCATAAAAGAAATACTGAATCTTCATTAATTTGCATAATTTATAATAATTACACAGGTTCATAATTTACAATATAGAATGAATACATAACTAGAAAATGCAAAACAATTATCAAGCCTAATGGGTCCTACCCAAAATGCATTGCAGTGGAGGAGACATCAGACTCAATGCAGATCTAGACTCTCACCCATTCTGAGGTCTGCTGGGCTCTCTATCTGTGACACCCCTTACCCGTCTACAGTATATCCGAGTAAGTTATGTCGCACGGTGTACCGGAACACTCTATTTTTTTTCTTAATTAATTTTTATCATAGTTTTGAATATAACTTGTGAAATATAATTCATTTAAGTCATTTATTGAAATTATAATTTATTTGAGGTTCCGAAAATTTTATAGAAAATCCGGCAAAGTACCGGCTAAAAATGGAGAAAACAGTTCTTCGAAACCTGTGAAAAACACTTCCAAAATCATTTCCAAACAATCCCAACTCCATTTTATCAACAAAGTCTCAATATGATTTTCAACAATATTTCCATTACTCAAACATTCATTTCTCATGGTACTCATATACAAACAATAAATAAATACTCGAATTTTCCATTCATAACCATAATTTTCATTATATACATGAACATCAAAATACATTACATAAGTTCAATTACATATGAGAAAATAAAAGTTAGTTACAAAATACCAAAATGAAACCTAATGTCCTACCAATGCACTGTAGATGGTGAGGTGACACGGAACACTATGCAGAGCTGCAGGAGATCTCACCCAGTCTGCGGTCTACTGGGCTCTCGGTCAGTATCTCCAGAACCTACGCTTGGCAAAAGCAACGCGCTAAGCAATAATGCTTAGTGGTGCAATAATAAAATAAAAATAAATAACAAAAAGTAAATATGCAGTGAATGTATTGATGTTTTATTTCAAATAAATTTTCGATGAGTAGTTGTAATCTTACTTATTTTGTACTTGTTATATTCATTATTTCATTAAATTTGGCCACTTTTATGTTCGGTTGCCCAAGTAACCTATACTGGACGACTGGACTGGATAAACGGGTAAACTGGCACTGGGTATCAAGTACCTCAGGCCGTCACACCATCGGTCACATATGTATCTCCGGCAGTACGTAACAGCTAATAAGTCAGAATAACATTAGGCACAAGGCCAAGTCTCAACACAATGTCAGAATGGCTAAAAGCCATGAAATCACAGAATGACATAATGCCATGTGCAGTACTGCTAACTGAACCATATTGGCATTCCAAACTATCCAAACCAATCTTGTTAGGTATACTAGGGCATTTGATACTTTTGAATTTTGTAATTTTTGATTTTCAAGCTTTGGTGTCACTATTCACCTCATTGGTCAACAAAAATGTTGACTTTTGCATAGAAAATAGGTACATTGGTTTTAACACTCCCAACATACCACATTTTGCATTTAAAACTTGTTGGCATTATTCACCAATACCATTTCTAAACTTAAAACTAAGGGGGCAGCATTTTCAGTTTTTGTACCCTAATTTTACTGTTCCATTAGTTACTGTTGCAATGGGAATTTGAGAAAGTGATAAACATGAAAGTTGTTCCTTATTTTGACTAGTTGAATTTCGTTTTTTGAATCACTTCATTTGGAGTTTTGTAGCTCCAGTTATGGTCCAAAAACCACAGCTGGCCGGATTGAAAAATTGCAGAACTGACCATATCTATAGTGCAGTGAACAGTAACTATAACTGCCTTGTTGGATAGGTTCTGGTCATAATTTGGGGTAGGTTTCTTCATGAAAGTTGTTTGTCTATATCTTAACTTGTTGCTGTAAAAATTTCAGATCAATTGGGTCATTCTACAATGAGTTATGGCCAAATGAACAGTTACTGTTCATTTGGTCCTTCTGCAGAATCTGGTTGCAGGACATCCGGATTGGGGCCAGTTTTTGGTCCACTTGCTTTGGTCTTTTGGGCATGGTTTCTTCACCAAAATTGTGCCATTATGTGTCTAGTTTCATGTCCAATTGGCCAAACACCAATTGAACCTACACAGCCAAAGTTATGGCTGTCCAAGCAGGCCAGACTCACAGCCACCCTGCTGGTTACACTAGGCAGCATACCAAATCAGTTTGCGATGCCATAATTCACTTCAAGTTGTGGTTAACTTCCCTCAAATGGTCACTAATTAACCATTAAAATGTTCATTTACCATTACATAAGCAAAGTCCAAGTTTCTCTCCCAAAACCCTAATTCCCATTTCAAATTTTCGCAAGATACCTTAGTTAACTCACTAATTCATTATCCCCATATATATATACTTTAAACATGATCTCTAGTCCACTCTAAGTCCATCAAAAACAATCAATCTCATCACTTCCTTAGGGCTGCCGAAATCCATGGTGTACATACACATAAATTTTATTCATTTAATTTACAAATTCTTACTCATTTTAAGTCTCTAACATGGAATAAGAGAGATATATGTACAAATAGGCACTAACCTTAGTAGGGCAGAATTTTCCCAAGCTTGAACTTCACTTTCTTTCTTTTTCTAGGCTGCTAAACACTCTAGCAAGGTTGAGTGACAAATTTTAGTGAATGACTTTATAGATTTTGGGGTGAGAAATCAAAGGTTTTAAGGTATAAGAGAATAAGAGCTATGGACGAAAAGGGAGGGGATTTTCGGCTGGCTGAAGAAGAAGAAGAAGACCAGAATTTTTTTGGTCCATTTTGACTCTTTTAAGTGATTTAAGAAGGCTTGTTAAATTTTGATTGGTTGGGAGTAAGTAAATGACATCATGTGATGTCATTATCCCTAATTTCCCTTATTTTTCTTTTCTTTTCTTTTCTACTAACTTTAAATTAATTTTTTATCAACATTAATTCATATTTTATGTCATAATAATTATTTACTCAACTGGACAAGTCGGCCAAAAATCGTCTCTGAAGGCGAAATGACCAAAATGCCCTTTGTTTGGCTTAACGGGTCAAAATTGTCTGTACCGATTGAAAAATTTTTCTAAATATTTTCTTGGCATTCTAATGCCATAGGAACCTCTATGACCCTTCACTGGAGTCCTAAAAATTATTTTATGAATTTTTCCCCGGGTCTAGGGCTCCTAGTTGCGAGAACCGCAACTTCCCTCTGGGTTACCCATCGCTTGGGCACCGGCTCATTTAACTTGGTTGTATTTTATTTCTAAAATTTTTACTAAATTTTTCTTATTAATATTTGAGTTAATTATGGTTCCTCACTTTAGTTCAAATATTTTTCCGAACGTTCTAGCTGTCCGGACCGACACCGGTCACCGGAACAGTAGAATGTACGGAGTTGCTACCGGGAGGGTGTTACACTATCCATGTCGTCAGTACCTACACATGGCAAAAAACGACGTGCTAAGCAATATAGCTTAGTGGTGCCAATATAAGATAAAAATAAACTAAATAATTAAATATAAGATATTATACTGTTAATTTATCCAGACTGAAATTTTTGATAATTGTTTGTAATATCCTTAATTTTATGACTTTTATGTTCATTTTATGATTACAAATCTTTAAGACTTATTTTCATTGCCTAAGTAACCTATACCAATTGACTGAACTGGATAAATGGGTAAACTGGTACTGGGTACCAAGCACCTCGGGCCGTCGCACCATCGGTCACAAAGTGTCTCCAGGTATACAACAGAACGGCTAACAAGCTATAGTAATTATCGGGCATAAAGCCAAATATGTCAAAAGTATCAAAATGGCTAAAAGCCATAACATCACAGAATTGCACTAAAGCCATGAATCATGAAATGGTATAAAGCCATAGGCAGTACTGCAATCGGAACCCTATTGGCATGCCAACCTATCCAAACCAATCATTCTAGGCATACTAGGGCATATTAACAAGGTTGATTGTTTAGTTCTTTGCACTTAGTGTTTGGTGGTTACTATTCACCTTACTATTGATGCATAGATGTTGATTTTTTCATAATTAATAAATATGCTAGTTCTAATTACACCAATATACCACATTTTGGATTTTACATTTGTTGGCATTGGTTGCATATCTCAATTCAAAGCTCATTAGAAGAAATTCAAAAAATTCAAATTTGATAACTTGGGTTTAATGTTCCATTGGACCAATCTGTAGGATTTTGCGGTCACCGGACGATTCTCACTGAAATGGAAAAGTGAGGAGTTACCACTTTAATTCTAAGGGAAATTAAAGGAAACCATTTGTAAAAATAAAAATTTAAAAATTTATAAAACCACTTTTAAAACAGAGATTCAAGGTTCGGGATTCGTTCACGGGTGGGGAAGGTTTTAGGCACCCACCTCATCCCTCAATGAGGGTAAGCAGATTTAATGATGTGCTCTTTATAATTCAAGATTGATAATTTTGGGGTTAGAATTATAATGTTGGTTCCTGTTATTAACAAAAAGGAACATTTGATATTTCACCATTTTGGGTTTCCTAAGAACACGAGTATATGGAATGACCCTACAGTGAATTGGTATTATGTTTATTCAATTTGTTAAATATTTTATCAAATTCCTCCCTTTTCGAATTAGGACTCTAATTCTAAAAAGGTGTTGTTTGGTCCCAAAAGATTCATAATGAGTGAGGAGGACTCTCGACTCACACATTATGTACCTTATCATTGGCATTCAAATAACTGAGGGTGTGGTGTGTATAATGAATATTAGAATTTTGACTAAGAAAATTTAGGAAAGGACTCTCTCTCGATCTCTTAAAATATTTTTATGAGAATTTTGGCTAAAAAAATTTCAGGAAAGGACTCTCTCTCAATCTCTTAAAATATTTTTATTAAAATTAATGATGTGCTCTTTATAATTCAAGATTGATAATTTTGGGGTTAGAATTATAATGTTGGTTCCTGTTATTAACAAAAAGGAACATTTGATATTTCACCATTTTGGGTTTCCTAAGAACACGAGTATATGGGATGACCCTACAGTGAATTGGTATTGTGTTTATTCAATTTGTTAAATATTTTATCAAATTCCTCCCTTTTCGAATTAGGACTCTAATTCTAAAAAGGTGTTGTTTGGTCCCAAAAGATTCATAATGAGTGAGGAGGACTCTCGACTCACACATTATGTACCTTATCATTGGCATTCAAATAACTGAGGGTGTGGTGTGTATAATGAATATTAGAATTTTGACTAAGAAAATTTAGGAAAGGACTCTCTCTCGATCTCTTAAAATATTTTTATGAGAATTTTGGCTAAAAAAATTTCAGGAAAGGACTCTCTCTCAATCTCTTAAAATATTTTTATTAAAATTTTGGCTAAGAAAATTCAGAAAATGACTCTCTCGTGATCTCTTGAAACATTTTCATTAGAACTTTAGCTAAGAGAATTCAGGAAAGGACTCTCTCCCGATCTCTTGAAACATTTTCATTAGAATTTTAGTTAAGAGAATTCAGGAAAGGACTCTCTCCCGATCTCTTAAAATATTTTATTAGGATTTGGCAGAATTCAGGAAAGGACTCTCTCCCGATCTCTTAAAATATTTTATTAGGATTTTGGCTAAGAGAATTCAGGAAAGGACTCTCTCCCGATCTCTTTTGGTTAAGAACTCAGGAAAGTACTCTCTCCTAGCCTTTCTAACATAGCTCCAAACACTTTATAAAAGACTAAGTTATAGGAATTCTAGGAAAGGACTCTCTTCTGAACTCCCTATTTTGAAAAGTGAATTTAAAAGTCTCGAATGTTGATCCGAACTCTTCGTCGATCTTCTACGTAATTCCTCGACCTCTATGTTATCCGAACTCCTTTGTTTCCACCCATATAGCTTATTGTCTGAACTTTTCTATTTCAGGTTTCATGTCTTATGATCCGAGTTTGTTTTGATTTTTTGATCTTTTAGCTTATCGTTTGGGCTTGCCTCATTTCTTTTCTATCTCATAATTTACTTTTCTGAGCTAATCTCAGTTTTCGACCTCATGACTCATCCGAACCTTATCCGTCGATCTGGAATACATCTATTTTCCTAATTATTTTCCTTATTATTCGGGTCAAAAATTTTCATGTCGTCACTTTTATCCATACTCCTTACGGTAGTTACGGAGCGTTAGCGACCCGAACTTTCATTCATACTAAATAAAAAAGAATTGAAAATAATGATAACTATAAGACTTGCAAATGATAGGAGGCCAAAGATAATATTTATGACACAAGTCAAACTTGATATGTCCCTATTCTAAAAACTCAGTGCAATAAGACACCTTAAGAATACTCACGTCATGAACACAAACTAGCGATATTTAGAGATGGACAAGTTAAACGCTGACCTGTAGAGAGCTGAAACAATGGATGAATCAATACTGATGCTCTGCGGACTCTAGAGCTGCTATAGCTGAGATAACGGAGTGACTTTGAGCTACCGAAGGAGGTGACAACAAGGTCTTAATGATGAACTACGGTTAGGCTTTCAAGATGATGCATGATTACTAAGGGTATGAATTATAAGACCTATAGCTTTAGTGAAAAGATCCTTTAGAAAACTTGTTTCCAAAGACTCTAGAAATTTCAAGAGCTTCAAAATGAAGGGCAATAAAACTATATCAAAATGCAAAGGTTTCCTGACGATAATCACTATGCTACTATAGTATTGCATGTAGGTATTTATAGGGAATGGGTACTCAAAATAGAAGGTCAGGATTCCGGTAGGAAGAGATGGAGGGATCGGATTTAAAAGGACGTGATCCGACGTCTTAGAATTAAAAAGAATCAATATTGAGGGTCAGGATTTGGTTCAGAATCTTTGTCCTTTCATTCTTTAATCCAATGATAAGGAATTCTACCTTACAGAATGGATCCAAGGGCTGGGAGCAAAAAGTGCCAAATCATTTATTCACTTTTAATCTGAAGGTCTCAAATCTGTCCTTACAAGTGTGATCCACGGTGTAAATTGAGATGTACTAGGCTGCTTTAACTATTTGTGATTCGATGGTGAGGAGTTAATCTTACAAACTTGAAAGTGATTTTGATTCTCCAAGCTTTCTGATCTCTATAGGTCATGTCTCAGTTTAGTCGATCTCTTTTATGGTTGGCAGACATGGGACCTCTTGTTCCAACCTCTCAATTCGGCTCTTTCTGCAACTGATCTCTTTTCTACCCAATCTTAATTTTCGATCCCTTCCTCACCTTTTAAAGCAATTAGTTCTTTGATTACTGATGAATCGCTTTGACTTTTGCACACAATAAATGCCAAGGCCCTATATATATGCAGAGGAATTTCGTCTTTCACACACTCACATTCTCCCTGAAGGAGCAGAAGCATGAAAATTGTTAGATTAGAACATTGAATTCAAAAATTTCTTCTAGGGTTTCATGCATCATGCCATATCTATTATGTACCTGATTGATTTCAATGTTCAATAGCATATTAAAACTTTTTTAATATGTATTAGGATCTACATTTACCATTTAAGATTTTTGAATTAACAAATTAATTCATTAGAACCCTAGATTAAAAGAATAATATGTGTACTAACCTTTTTGATGCACTGTAGATGTAATTGGTACCTTTGGGAAGCACCTAGGGCCCCAAGAGTTATCCCTCTAGCTTGTCCACACTAAGATCACCAATGGGCAGCCCCTAAACCAGCTTCTCAATCCTTGCCATCCAATTAGAAATTAGGGATTTGCCTTTAGAGAGGTTGTAGATGTATATAGGACACTAGAAACAATTTCTAGCAATTTTAATTTAAAGAAAACAATTGATTGCTCTTTGAATTGATGAGAAAAGATGAAGAGAGGAGATGGAGAAAGAGGTGCCGCCACACATAGAGAGAATAAGAGTGTTGGCTGATTTTTTGTTTTCTCATAACATCACTTTATATAATTAGGTCATCACTTAAAACCCTTGCCACATGTCATCACTTGATTACATCTTAATCTTAATTGACCTAATCATATTAAGCCAAGTGTCAAAGCTAGATTTAATCTTGACTTTGATCACCTTGCATGATAAGAAGACAAACCACAAACTTATATGATGCCATGTGTCACCATCTCATGTTGCCATATGTTCCCCTGTGAAATGACTAAATTACCCTTGTGTTTTAATTTTGAGTTCTCAACCCAAAATAATTATTTCTCCTCTTCTAAACAATATATATATCAAATATAAATTAATTAATTAATCTCTATTAATTAATTTCTCATAATTAAATTCATATTTAAACACTTAAAATATAAATTTAATTTATACTATACATCCAATAACCTAGATTTGGTTTCAAGCCATGCTAGGGACTTTGCAATCTTATTGCAAACCAAACCTATTTAATTAATCAATTAAATCGCATTTAACTTGGTGATTATCTTGTGTATGTGTGTGACTTACTAGGCTCATCACTAACTGGCAATGAAATATGATATTAACTCTTAATATTATCAGAACTCTTTCTTACCATAAATGACTTCTCTAAATCATTTTAGGCATCTCATAGACCATGGTGACACCTTACATAGCATGCCATGGCCACCCAATCAGTAACAACGAATACCTTTAAATGAACCTATAATCATATGTTACTATGCACTAGAATCTCTCTGTTATAAAATCCCAATTTGACCAGGAGTCATGATTTATATTAAACCCTATTTGCTATGAATATTATATTCTGTTTTAATTCCAATTCTTGATTAAAAAGATTTTCTCATCAGAAACTCATTTCTAATTAAATTTGTCTGTCCTGGCAAGGAACTTGAAACATCAGGAACAATTAAATGAATATAGGATTTCACCCCTACTTACTTAGGGTAACAGATTCCATCTTGATCAACACCTACCTCTATATATAACTAGCAGGAGCCAATACATGCCCATATACCCATACACAATATAAGTATGAAAGTAGCATCAAACTCAAACCACCTATATACAAGATAACTGTGTTATCTCAGGTCTAAAATTTATATACACTGATATGATTTATGACAATGCATTGACAAGAGTAAACTCCATGTACTTGTCATAAGTGTCACTGGTTTGGTCTACTTATCATGTATAAGTGCCTATCATGTTTGTTATATGGCATGAGACTCACCATTCCATCTTATTTATATCTTATATAAATACCTTAGGAACAAATATGATTACAATCTTTCTGGATAAGTCATGTCCTTATTGTGAAGTATCCTCGATTGTGAACCAATTTATGATACTTTGTGCTAGAAATACTGTCACTCATATTCTTAACTGCTTAAGAATAGAATTTCTAACAAAATATCAATGGACCTTTTCTATTACACATAAATACATTATGTAAACAGAAAAGAGAAATTACCTTTTTATTAATAAAATATGTACAAGATACATACTAAATGATATGCTATAGGGCATACTACTAACAATCTCCCACTAGCACTAGAGCCATTCATTACAATATCTTAGGCCCATATTCTCAAGATGTCTGTCCAACTGAGCTTGTGACATAGGCTTCGTGAATGGATCAGCTGGATTTTCAACTGATGCTATTTTCTGCATGGCTACATCGCTTTGCCCAACTATCTCTCTGATAATGTGGTAGTGCCTTTCTATGTGTTTGGATTTCTGGTGATACCGAGGTTCCTTAATCCAAACAGCCTCTTTTGCAACATTTGATGCAGCAATGTACTCGGTTTGGAATGGAATCAGCAGTCGTACTCTGTTTGGAACTCTTCCAACTGACTGCACCTCCATTACAAATAAACACATACCCAGAGGTAGACTTTCTATCGACGATATCTAATTGGAAATCAGAATCAGTATAACCATTTAATTGCAAGTCACCACCTCCATAAATCAAGAATAAATCCTTAGTTCTTCTCAAGTACTTAAGGATATTCTTGGCAGCTATCTAGTGTTCCAAACCTTGATTGGATTAAAACTTGCTAGTCAAACTAACAGCATATGCAATATCTGGCCTAGTACACAACATTGCATACATCAAACTTCTAATAGCCGAAGCATATGGAATCTTGGCCATTTTATCTCTTTCTTCAGGTGTCTTGTTAGTAGTATTGCCCTAGAGCATATCATTTAGTATGTATCTTGTACATATTTTATTAATAAAATGCAATTTCACTTTTCCTTTTACATAATATATTTATGTGTAATAGAAAAGGTCCATTGATATTTTGTTAGAAATTCTTTTCTTGAGTTGTTAAGAATATGAGTGACAGTATTTCTAGCACAAAGTATCATAAATTGGTTCACAATCGAGGATACTTTATACAAGACATGACTTATCCAGAAAGATTATATTCATGTTTGCTCCCAAGGTATTTATATGAGATATAAATAAGATAGAATGGTGAGTCTCATGCCATATAACAAACATGATAGGCACTTATACATGATAAGTAGGCCGAACCAGTGACACTTATGACAAGTACGTGGAGTTTACTCTTGTCAATGCATTGTTATAAATCATATCAGTGCATATAATCTTTAGATCTGAGATAATACATTTATCTTGTATTTCATATTTGTACTGTGTATGGGTATATGGGCATATGTTGGCTCCTACTAGTTATGTATGGAGGTAGGTGTTGATCAAGATGGAATCTGTTACCCTAAGTAAATATGGATAAAATTATATGTTCATTTAATTGTTCTTAATGTTTCAAGTTCCTGGCCAGGACAAATAGATTTAATTAGAAAAGAGCTTCTAATGAGAAAATCTTTTTAATCAAGAATTAGAATTAAAAGAGAACATAATATTCATAGCAAATGGGGTTTGACATAAACCATGACTCCAACTCGAATTGGGATTTTGTGACAGAGAGATTCTAGTGCATGGTAACATATGGTTATAGGTTCATTTAATGTATTCCTTGTTACTGATTAGGTGGCCATGGCATGCTATGCTAGGTGTCAACCATGGTCTATGAGATGCCTAAAATGATTTAGAGAAATTATTTATGGTAAGAAAGAGTTCTGATGATATTATGAGTTAATATCATATCTCATTGCCAGTTAGTGATGAATCTAGCAAGTCACAAATATACACAAGATAATCACCATGTTAAATGTGATTTAATTGATTAATTAAAGAGTTTAATTAATTAATTAAATAGGTTTGGTTTGCAATAAGATTGCAAAGTCCCTAGCATGGCTTGAAACCAAATCTAAGATATTGGATGTATAGTATAAGTTAAATTTATATTTAAAGTGTTTAAATATGAATTTAATTATTAAAAATTAATTAATAGAGATTAATTAATTAATTTATATTTGATATAAATTGATTAGAAGAGGAGAAATAATTATTTTTGGTTGAGTACTCAAAATTAAAACACAAAGGTAATTTGGTCATTTTGCAGGGTGACATGTGGCACCATGAGATGGTGACACATGGCACCATATAAGTTTGCCATTTGTCTTCCTATCATGTAAGGTGATCAAAGTCAAGATTAAATTTAGCTTTGACACTTGGCTTAATGTGATTAGGTCAATTAATATTAAGATGCAATCAGGTGATGACATGTGATAAGGGTTTTAAGTGATGACCTAATTATATAAAGTGATGTTATGAGAAAATAAAAATCAGCCACTCTTCTTATTTTCCCTCAGTTGTGCCGCCACCTCTATGTTCTCCTCTCTTCTTCTTCTTCTTCTCTCATCAATTCAAAGAGAATTGCCCAAATGCTTTTGAATTAAAATTGCTTGAAATTATTTCTAGTGTCCTATACACATCTACAACCTCTCTAAAGGCAAATCTCTAATTTCTAATTGGTTGGCAAAGCTTGACAAGCTGGTTTAGGGGCTGCCCATTGGTGATCTTAGTGTGGACAAGCTAGAGGGACAACTCTTGGAGTCCTAGGTACTCCCCAAAGGTACCAATTACATCTACAGTGCATCAAAAGGTTAGTGCACATATTATTCTTTTAATCTAGGGTTCTAATGAATTAATTTGTTAGTTCAAAAATATTAAATGGCCAATGTAGATCCTAATACATATTAAAAGAGTTTTAATATGCAATTGAACATTGAAATCAATTAGGTACATAATGGATATGGCATGATGCATGAAACCCTAAAAGAAAATTTTGAATTCAAAGTTCTAATCTAACAATTTTCATGCTTAGAACCATTATATTTGCTATTTAGATCGTTTAATATGAGATTTAATTGTGTGATTTAGTTGAAGGAGCATAAGCATGAAAAATATTAGTTTAGATAATAGAATTCAAAATTTTTCTTCTAGGGTCTCATGCATCATGCAAGATTCATTATTTACTTATTTGATTTCAATGTTCAATAGCATATTAAAATACTTTTAATATGTTTTTGGATCTACATTTACCATTTAAGATTTTAAAATTAATAGATTAATTTATTAGAACCCTAAATTAAATCAAGAACATATGCACTAATCTTTTGCTGCACTGTAGTTGTGTTTGGTACCTTTGGGATGCACCTAGGACACCAGATGTTGTCCCTTTAGCTTGTCCACACCAAGATCACCAATGGCAGCCCCTTGAATAGCTTCTCAAGCCTTTCCAATCAATTAGAAATTGAGGTTTTGCCTTTTAGAGAGGTTGCAGATGTATATTGGACACTAGAAATGATTTCTAGCAATTTTAATTCAAGAGAATGTTGGCAATTCTCTTTGAATTGATGAGAGATGAAGAAGGAGAGAGGAAGAGGGATAAGAGGTGGCGGCACCTTTTGATAAAAAATCAGAATGCTTTTTGTTCTTTCATCCTTTTCCTTTTATAGCTAGGTCACCACTTAAAACCCTTGCCACATGTCATTTTCTGAAGCATCATATTTTAATTTGACCCAATCACATTATGCCAAGTGTCAACGCTAGATTTAATCTTAACTTTGATCATCTTACATAATTGGAAGACAAATGGCAAGCTTATATGTAGTGTCATGTGTCACCATCTCATGGTGCCACTGTCACCCTGTGAAATGACAAAATTACCCTTGTGTTTCAATTTTGAGTTTTCAACCCAAAATAATTATTTCTCCTCTTCAAATCAATTTATATCAAATATAAATTAATTAATTAATATTTATTAATTAATTTCTCATGATTAAATTTATATTTAAACACTTTAAATATAAATTTAACTTATACTATACATCCAATAACCTAGATTTAGTTTTAAGCCGTGCTAGGGACTTTGCAATCTTATTGCAAACCAAACCTATTTAATTAATCAATTAAACTCTTTAATTAATTAATTAAATCACATTTAACTTGGTAATTACTTGTGTATGTGTGTGACTCACTAGGCTCATCACTAATTGGGAATGAGATATGATATCAACTCTTAATATCATCAGAACTCTTTCTTTCCATAAATGATTTCTCCAAATCATTTTATGCACCTCATAGACCATGGTTAACACTTAGCATAGCATGCCATGGCCACCCAATCAGTAATAAGGAATACCTTAAATAAACCTTTTATCATATGTTACCATGCACTAGAATCTCTCTGTTACAAAATCTCAATTCGAGCTGGAGTCATGGTTTATGTCAAACCCCATTTGCTATGAATATTATATTCTCTTTTAATTCTAGTTCTTGATTAAAAAGATTTTCTCATAAGAAAACTCTTTTCTGATTAAATCTATCTGTCCTGGCTAGGAACTTGAGACATCAAGAACAATTAAATGAACATAGGATTTTATCCCTATTTACTTAGGGTAACAGATTCCATCTTGATCAACACCTACCTCCATATATAACTAGTAGGAGCCAACACATGCCCATATACCCATACACAGTACAAGTATAAAAGCAATATCAAACTCAAACCACCTATATACAAGATAACTGTGCTATCTCAGGTCTAAAGATTATATGCACTGATGTGATTTATGACAATGCATTGACAAGAGTAAACTCCATGTGCTTATCATAAATGTCACTGGTTCAGCCTACTTATCATGCATAAGTGCCTATCATGTTTGTTATATGGCATGAGACTCACCATTCCATCTTATTTATATCTCATATAAATACATTGGGAACAAACATGAATACAATCTTTTTGGATAAGTCATGTCATGTGTGAAGTATCCTCGATTGTGAACCAATTTATGATACTTTATGCTAGAAATACTGTCACTCGTATTATTAACAACTTAAGAATATAATTTCTAACAAAATATTAATGGACCTTTTCAATTACACATAAATATGTTATGTAAATGGAAAATTGAAAATGCCTTTTATTAATAAAATATGTACAAGATACATACTAAAGGATATGCTATAGGGCATACTACTAATAATCTCCCACTAGCACTAAAGCCATTCATTACAATATCTTAGACCCATCTTCTCAAGATGTCGGTCTAGTTGAGTTTGTGACATAGGCTTGGTGAATGGATCAGCTGGATTTTCAGCTGATGCTATTTTCTGCATGGCTACATCGCCTCACCCAACTATTTCTCTGATAATGTGGTAGCGCCTTTCTATGTGTTTGGACTTCTGGTGAGACCGGGGTTCCTTAACCTGTATGATTGCTCAATTGTTATCATAATAGAGTAGAACTGTTGACTCAATGAAATAAACTACTGCAAGTTCTGTCACGAACTTCTTTATCCAAACAGCTTCCTTTGTAGCATCTGATGCAGCAATATACTCAGCCTCTGTAGTGGAATCAGTAGTCATACTCTGTTTGGAACTCTTCCAACTAACTGCGCCTCCATTACAAATGCACACATATCCAAAGGTAGACTTTCTATCATCGATATCTGATTGGAAATCAGAATCAGTATAACCATCCAATTGCAAGTCACTTCCTCCATATATCAAGAATAAATCCTTAGTTCTTCTCAAGTACTTAAGGATATTCTTGACAGCTATCCAGTTTTCCAAACCTGGATTGGATTGATACTTGCTAGTCAAAGTAACAGCATATGCGATATTCGGCCTAGTACACAACATTGCATACATCAAACTTCCAATGGCCGAAGCATATGGAATCTTGACCATTTTATCTCTTTCTTCAGGTGTCTTTGGGGACATATCTTTAGAAAGGTGGATACCATGTCTCACTAGTAACAATCCTTTCTTGGAATCAAGCATGTTAAACCTCTTTAACACCTTTTCCAAGTATAGACTTTGGGATAAACTAATTATTCTTTTTGCTCTATCTCTATAAATGCGAATTCCAAGAATATAGGTTGCCTCCCCTAAGTCTTTTATGGAGAATGTATTTGACAACCTTACCTTTACAGCTATCAACATACCTATGTCATTACCCGTCAACAAAATGTCATCCATATATAAGATATGAAAAATGGCAGCACTATCACTAACCTTCTTATATACACATGGTTCATCCTCATTTTTGATAAAACCAAATGACTTAATGGCTTCATCAAAATGGATGTTCTAACTCCTCGAAGCTTGTTTCAACCCATAAATGGATCCCTTTAGCTTGCATACTTTGGAACTATCTTGGGATTCAAAACTCATATGTTTTTCCATGAAAATGTTTTCTTCAATGTATCCATTGAGAAAAGTTATTTTGACATCCATCTGCCAAATCTGATAGTCATAGTATGCAACTATTGCTAATAGAATCCTAATTGATTTAAGCATGGTAACAGGTGAGAAAGTCTCCTTATAGTCAATTCCTTTCCTTTGGCAAAACCCTTTTACTGTTAGTCTTGCTTTATAGGTCTCCACCTTTCCATCAGAATCAATTTTCTTCTTGAAAACCCATTTGTTCCCTATAGGTACAATACCTTCAGGTGGGTTAACAAGATCCCAAACTTGATTCTTATACATGGAATCAATCTCGGATTTCATAGCATCAATCCATTTTGAAGATTCTATATCTGATATAGCTTCTTCATAGGTAAGTGGATCATCTCCATGATCTACTTCTTCATGAGTAGACAACTCTTGTTCTTCTTCATGAGGAAAACCATATCTCACTGGCGGGTGAGATATCTTGGTTGATCTGTGAGGAATAGCTGTAGATGTTTCATCAATAGGTGTAGGTTGACTAGATGGATCTATATCCATCTGATCTATTGGTTGGTCAGAATTCTCCAATTCTAACTCTATTTGCCTTCCTTTGCCTCCTTCTTGAACAAACTATAGTTCAAAAATGTGGCATCTCTACTTACCACAACCTTTTGTGATATAGGCAAATAAAAATAATATCCAAAACTCTCTTTTGGATATCTAACAAATTGACCCTTTTCTGATCTGGTTTCCAATTTATCAGTGTTCAGCTTTTTGATATAAGCTGGACAACCCCAAATCTTAACATGCTTAAGAGTTTGTTTTCTTCCATGCCATATCTCATAAGCTGTAGAAGATACTGATTTTGATGGAATCCTATTCAGATTATGCAAAACTGATTCTAATGCAAAGCCCCAACAGGAGATCAGCATATCAGTATAGCTCATCATACTATGTACCATATCTAATAGGGTACGATTTCTCCTTTCAGATACACCATTCAGCAGTGGTGTTAATGGAGGAGTTAGGTGGGAAACAATACCATGCTCTTTCAAGCATTTATCAAATTTAGTACTTAAGTATTCACCTCTACGATCTGATCGAAGAGCTTTAATACTTTTTCCTGTTTGATTTTCTACTTCAAATTTAAATTCTTTGAATTTTTTTATAGGATTCATGTTTGTAGTTCATCAAATACAAATACCCAAACCTTGATTTATCATCAGTAAAGGTAATAATGTAATGAAAACCACTTCTAATCATTTTCTTAAATGGACCACATACATCAGTATGTATTAGTTCCAAAATATTTTCAGCTCTTAGTCCTTATCCAATAAAGGGTGATCTCGTCATCTTGCCCTGAAGGCAGGACTCACAAGTTGGAGTAGGTTCAGAACCCAATGAAGATAAAATCCCCATTTTCTTCAGTTTTGCAATCCTATCATTTGCAACATGACCTAATCTTAAGTGCCAAATATATTTTAAACTTGAGTTGATTTTCATCATGGCATTGCATTCTTTTAGATTGCTTGCATTCATTTGTATTTAACATTATTATCTAAATAATAAAGTCCATCATGCATATAACCCGAACCAACATATTTATTTGTAAAATAAATATTGCAAACATCATTTATGAATTGAAATTCATAACCATCTCTAGTCAAACTAGATATAGAAATGATGTTCTTAAAAGCATCAGGTACATGCAAAACCTTATTTAAATACAAAACATGTTCACACATGTATAAAGATTTAGATCCTATGGCAAAAACTTCAACAGTTGAGCCATTGCCAACCTGGAGTTGAATATCTCATTACTGCAAACTGCTACTACTTGCTATACTCTGGGCAATTCCTATTCCAGTGCCCATCCTTCTGGTAGTGGAAACACTTTCCCTTGCCTTTGTCAGCATTGATCTTTGTTTTTCTGTTTGGCTATCTTCTTGGAAGATCCTGGAACTTGAGGTTTCTTTTTCTTATTGCTCTTCTTCTTCTAAGAAGATGCAATCAAAGCTACTTCTTTTCCTATATTGCTCGGCATATTCTTTTGAGCAATAACCAGCATGTTAAGTAAACCAGTCAAGGTGTATTCTTGCTTAGTCATATGGAAATTTATCACAAAATTCCCAAATGGCTCAGGAAGCGACTAAAGG
Source organism: Hevea brasiliensis (assembly GCF_030052815.1). Classification (NCBI taxonomy): domain Eukaryota; kingdom Viridiplantae; phylum Streptophyta; class Magnoliopsida; order Malpighiales; family Euphorbiaceae; genus Hevea; species Hevea brasiliensis. The sequence continues at coordinate 60,616,967 of NC_079493.1, forward strand.
ATCAAATTCATCTGTAGTTGGAAATCCATGTGAAAGTCAAGATGTTCCAGCTGCTCAATCAGCCGAATTATCTTGTGGACATGATCCCCAACATTCTGTCCCACAGACATTCTCATGCGAAATAGTTGCCTAGATATCTCATACTCGGCATTCCTGCTATCTTCACCATACAACTCTTGTAGGTGAAGGAGGATGTCACTTGCATATTGCATGTTCTCATGTTACTTTTGTAACTCATTACTCATAGAAGCAAGCATGTAACGCTTGGCTCTCATATCATGCTCCTTCCACTTGTCCAAAGTTTCATGTTCCTCTTGAGTGGCCTCTGGAGATAAGGGACCAAAAACCTGTGAGTCTAGAACATATCCTATATGTTAAAGGTTCACGATAAGTTTCAAATTTCTTAGCCAATCAGAAAGATTAGGTCCTGTCAACCTATTATGATTAAGTATGCTCACAAGCATATTAAATGGTGGTGGTTGTGATGTGCTCATTATTATCAGATTATTAATTGTAGAAAATAACCAGATTAATTAGTAAATGTATCATGTATTTAACCAAAATGATTATAGTCTTTTAATTAAATTGGTCCTCCCACTAACTTAGCGAATCCTACACTTCCAAAGTAGAAAAAGAAAATCCTAGTGGGTGATTGAATTCTTATAGTCGTATTGATCATCCTCAGGCACATCCATTATTGGAATTACAATAAACTATAAGTGAGCAACTCCTTTCCCATCACATCTCATGTGAGGTTCAATCCTTTATCTAGCCCCTAATGCTCAAAATCTCAGGCATATCCATTATTGACTTATCTTGTATTAGTTAAGTAGATCCCATTGAGCCAGTAAACATGCAAATAATTTTAATGTCCTCAGGCACATCATTATTAGCCACCAAACCATTTACATATTTACAACATCTCATGCTTAACAATTATTCTTAAGAAAATCTCTTAAATTAATTGCATCATATGCAAGTATTTAAAATTTCTTAAAATAATTGCCTTAATGGAGGGCCCATGTTATAATTACTTTAATTATACCATTTCCAACTTAATCATTTGTTTGGAAGATTTTGTGGTCGTCCTAATTACTATTATGGTCTTACTTTGCACATTATCCATTTAGCATGCATATATCATATACTTGCATACAATCCCATACATCTCATGCATTCATGGATAAACAATAAATATGGTATGATCATGGACTTTCTAAGTGATTTAATTCTAAGCCACCAAGAATTGAATAAGGGCATTCCTAGGTGCATTTCATTCATTCATATTACAAGAGTTGCTGAAGAAGTACATAATCAATACTTGATCTTGAATTCCTCCCACTGGTCCCACCAATGCTCTTGACCTCCTTGATCTTCTTGCAATCCAATTACATAGTAATCTTTGGCATACCAAGGCGAATTTACAAGAACCAAATAAATAAAATTACAACCCAAAAAATATTACAACCTTTATAATACATGCCTCTAAAATAAATTAAAATAAATTAATTAATTTACAACCTAAAGAAACATAAAAGAAATAAATCTAATCACATTGGTCTTTTATTGTCCATGATCATCCATCATGCATATCTATTTAACAATTAAATAAAACATACATACTTAAATTAAATCGAATATCACATTTTCAACTTAAAAATCCAGATTTGAATATGATTTAAACAAATTTTAAAATTCAGATTTGAATCACATTCAAACAAATTTAAAAATTCAGATTTGAATCACATTCAAACAAATTTAAAAATTCAGATTTGAATTACATTCAAACAAATTTAAAAACTCATATTTGAATCAAAATTTAATTGTGTGATTAAAACTCCTAATTAAACACTTTAATTAGTCATGGGCCTAATTATGGGCCTTGAAACCAAGCCCACATTCAAGCAAACCTTGCGCACCATGAGGTGCCATTGATGCCGCCACCTATAGTGGCTCCACTATGTGTGCCGCCACATATTTCTTTGCAACCAGCAATGAATCAATCATCTTATGATCAAATCACACAATTAAATTATATAATAAACTGTTACACCCTACTCCCCCGTAAGATGCAACATGATCCCGTAGTACACCTAATGAATTACTGTACTTCACCTACCGATAACCCATTAGATATACTACAAGGGATTTTAAAATAATTTTCGTGAAATTTAAATCATCGATTAAAATCTGGTGTTATAAAATTTTTTCAAAATTTCGGCAAAGTGCTGGCTGTGTTTTGAGAAAACAGTTCTTCAAACCTGAAAAGGAAAACACTCCCAATATGTTTTCTCAAATATAACTCCAATAACTTCATTTCATCTCACAATTCAATCTTAATAATCAAATCATTTCATTTTCAAACCAACCTCATCATAAATGAAACATTTCAATGATTATAAGACTCAAAAATTAATATTACAAAATTATACAGGTAAGTGAAATCTCAAATTTACATTACAATAATTTACATTTAATTACATACCAAAATATTTTACAAGAGTTTTTATACAACTGCTCAAATAATTTACATACATACTATTACATGCATACATCAAAACCTGTGTACATGGGTATACCTGAAGCTGATCTGAATGTCTCTTCAAAGAAGTTTACTCAATTGCTCTATTCTCTTTTCACCTGTGATAGCATACAAAGCTATCGCTAAGTGGTGAACTCAGTGGTGCACAACTATAATTTAAAACATAGTACAATATACCTTAACAAAAATTATAGCAAATAATTTGGAAATCTGGATACTCATCAAATTTTAAAACTCAAAATATTCATTGCCAATCATACAAATCATTTGTATAAAATGACTTTAATCACGAAATTTAATTTATCAAATCATAACTAACCATTTAAGGTAATTCTAACAAAATCAATTATACATAAATCATAATTGAAATCATAATTCTTTACTATTCAAAAACCATTCTTTATCTTAAAAACAATTCTTTATCTCACTAACTATGCAAGACTAATCCGAAAGGGCAATCTTCGGGGTGATTCTAACTCCCTATGGTCGGGGAGGTCTAGAAGTGAATCTAGGATCTCTGTCTGATACAATCGATACTGGCACTCCATGCAGTTTTACAATCTCATTTATGTACAATCTGGCCAATCTCTCCAACTATAGTCCATTCGGACTGGCAAAAAGTGAGCAGACTTGGTTAGTCTATCAACCATGACCCATACTGCATCATGACTATTCAGTGTCCTCGGAAGTCTCATCACAAAATCCATAGTTATCTGTTCCCTTATAATGTTTCATAGGGTGCCGTTTGTATGCTAGCTTGACACTTATTATTGTATACAAATTCTGTTAGTGGGAGGTATCTATCCCATCTCCCCTCGGATTCAAGGACACAAGTTCTTAGTATATTCTCGAGGGCTTATTACATTTTATAGGTTATTATTATCATTTCATTTCATTATTTACAGAAACTCAATGAGTTTTAGAATTTACCTGAATTACTTGTTTCGACTGTCCATCCGTCTAAGGATGATAAGTCGTACTGATATCTCTAAACTTATAGCAATTACTGTGGTACAGGTAGTTCACATTATTGTAACCGAGTTACTGACTCTAGCTACCTTACAAGTGTAGTCTTTTGACAGGCTAGTTCTGAAGTTTTAAATTTCTGGCTAAAAGTTTTACATTTATTTCCCGTAATAGTACTCTATTCGGGCGTAACTATATCAATTTATAAATTACTTACAAATATTCTTATTTTATCATACCATGAGGAAGCACGTAGCTCTACACAATAATCCCATATCGGTACTATAATCTGCAGCTTACAATATAAACATCGAGGACATTATATAGTCACTACGTTATAACCTTATGGACTAGGTTTTCTAACATCTTATCTGTACACTTATTTCCTTCTCTGTCTTTTAAAGTCATATCAGTGGTCTTTTGATGTAATTATTTAAATTTAAAACTCATTACTTATATTTATGCTCAAGTAACCTATCAAAGCACTTGTAGGCATTACGTATCACCGTCCTTACAAGCCTCTTCTTTGCCTTTGGTGGTAATTAAGGGTACCTATCAAAGCACCTGCAAGCGTTACGTATCGCCATCCCTGCAAGCCCCCTTATACCGATATTAATTGTCTTTTAAAATCATATCAACCATATGTTGTCAATCCATGACTTTCCATGTAGGCAATACTGCTATCTGTAATCCCTAATTGGTATACCAATCGATCCACACAATATACATAAGCTTAGGTTTACTTTGAGCAATTAAGCATTATCAATTGTCTAACAAAATCTTCATGTCCATGTATTGTGGAAAAGGTGGGTCCCACATCACTATTTCGTGTGATTTAGCATGCAGTGATAACGAAATTTCCATGTCAATGTACAGTGGCAAAGTGGGTCCCACATACCTGTTTCAAGTAATTTAGTTTATAGTGACTTAGTAGGGATAAGCCAATAATGTTTTTCAAGAACCTTTCTTTAGGTTCAATTTCGAGATTTTAACTTTGCATATCACTTTGGACAGTTTGTGGCCACTGTTTGGCCCCATTTCCTAATAGGAAATTGTTTTTTTATGTCTTACTTTTATTTCCCAGATGATTATTCGAGCTCTGACTCATAGGTTTCTCCCTCTTTACTATTTCACGTTGCCCTTGTAGGGTTGGGTTTGTACTTAGGCTTGGGCTGATAGAGTATCAACCATTTGTTGAATGAAATTGGCCATTTGCTGGGCCATTTATGCAGTAATTTGTATAGGTGAGGCTGATAAAGTCAGACTTCCAACTCTCTGAGGGGCTGGGGCCTCACCTTGTACTTTTGCCATCACAGACTGTTCTATTGTCTTATTCTTCTCTTCCATATCTTTCCACAGGATTTTCTATTTCTTATACAACCAACACAAGGAGATTTCTTTCCATTAGTTCATATTTATGATGTAAATGTACTATATGTATCAAACATTTGAGCAGTTGTAGTTACCGACAAAAAGATTTCAAATTCACAATTCGAAATTTACCTTAAAACCATTGCTCTAATACCCCAAAACATGTCACACCCTACTACCCCATAAGATGTAACATGATCCCATAGTACATCTAATGAATTACCATACTTCGCCTACTGATAACCCATTAGATATACTATAAGGGATTTTAAAACAATTTTCGTGATATTTAAATCATCGATTAAAATCTGGTGTTATAAAATTTTTTCAAAATTTCGGCAAAGTGCCGGCTGTGTTTTGAGAAAACAGTTATTCAAACCTGAAAAGGAAAACACTCCCAATATGTTTTCTCAAATACAACTCCAATAACTTCATTTCATCTCACAATTCAATCTCAATAATCAAATCATTTCATTTTCAAACCAACCTCATCATAAATGAAACATTTCATTGATTACAAGACTAAAAAATTAATATTATAAAATTATACTGGCAAGTGAAATCTCAAATTTATATTACAATAATTTACATTTAATTACATACCAAAATATTTTACAAGAGTTTTTATACAACTACTCAAATAATTTACATATATATTATTACATGCATACATCAAAACCTGTGTACATGGGTATACCTGAAGCTAATCTGAATGTCTCTTCAAAGAAGTTTACTCAATTGGAAATCTGGATACTCATCAAATTTCAAAACTCAAAATATTCATTGCCAATCATATAAATCATTTGTATAAAATGACTTTAATCACGAAATTCAATTTATCAAATCATAACTAACCATTTAAGGTAATTATAACAAAATCAATTATACATAAATCATAATTGAAATCACAATTCTTTACTATTAAAAAACCATTCTTTATCTCAAAATAATTCTTTATCTCACTAACTATGCAAGACTAATCCGAAAGGGCCATCTTCGGGGTGATTCTAACTCACTATGGTCGAGGAGGTCGAATCGGATTCTAACTCCCTATAGTCGGGTAGGTCGAATTATTGTGCACAGTACACACCACAATAATGAATCTTCCAAAAGGGCCATAACATAAAAACTTAGATCTAACCTCTAATAAGAGGAGAATCTAAGTCTGTGCACGTACCATGATAATCAAAACACAACTAACTCCATTGTCTTCTCAACAAATGAGAGAGACAGGTAATAACCTAGTCAAGCATCTATCGTGATATATAAAACAATATCACAATCCTTTTAGTGAGCATAAATCACAATAAAATTCAATTCAAAGTCAATTCCAATATCCAATAATTTTTATGCTCATCACAATTCAAATAATAAATTTGCATTTTTCCATGCAAATTGCCCATCACAATTCAAAACATGTTCTATCACAATTTTCCAAAACATAATTTATTCAATTCACAACAATGCTTAATACTTGTGGAAATACCATTTCACAAAGCTAAATTAATACGTACTATAACAATTTCAATAATCATTGAATTAAATCAAATGCTTGTTAAACATAATACATAAGAAAATATATATCATTTAATCATATGAAATTTTCAGAACTAAATCAATTAAAAAAAACTAGTTGTGCACAAACCTGATTTGAGTCTCTCTTAGGCCTTGACTCAATGTTCCTTATACTTTCCAATATCCTTTTCAACTGAAACACACAATTTAAAGTGTTTCAGTACTCAGTTAAATTGTTTCTAACCATAAAATCCAATATCTAAATTTTCTTGGTACTATTCCCTTCAATTCATTTCATTAGTCAACTTATAATATTGACCCTTGATGCACTCTAAGTGAGTCAATTCCAATGTTACCAATATGTAACATTTTATAATCTTTTAGTGTTGGTATATGTTGCCAAATTTATTTTCAAGTGTATTACACTTTATCGCAATTTACCGGATTTCGGTGTACTATTTTGACCTAGTTGGACGACCTAATTCTCTCGATTTTCAGGTTTCGGTCCAAACTACAAACTTATAGGTCTATGTCTTATTACACGCGGGGCAAAATTTCAGGTCATTCTGAATTGTGTAGACCAAGTTATGGTCAATTTACCAATGTTGGACAGAATGCACTAAAATGGTAGGCTTAGGTCATTTTTAGGTCACTTTTTGTTCGGCAAGTTTTGGTACCTGAATTTATGCAAGCTATTTGGCTTGGTTCTGGCCATTTTTGGGCTTTGGTGTCTTCATAAGAATTGTATATCTATGTCTAAAATATTCATGGTAAAACTTTCAGGTCAATTGGACCTGTTTTGAGTAAGTTATGGTCAAAACACTAACTACTGCCCAAATAGTCAATTTTCAGGCTTTCAAGTCACTAATCCGGATTTGGTCATTTTTAAGGTCAGTTTCTAGGCAGAATTTTGGCAACATTTCTACATGAAAGTTGGCCTATTTGGTGTCTAGTTTCACTTCCCATTGGCCTCATACCAATTGGGTTCACAATTTTGCACTTATAACCTAATTTAGGTACTGCCAACAACACACAACCTGCACATGACAATTACACTTCCAATTTGACATTCCTTCTCCTCCTCACGACTTCATTATTTATTCATAGCACTTCTACAAATACTAAACAAAATTCAACAAACCATTTTGGGCAGAACACTCAAGTGTTCAATGCACACAATACACCATTAATATTCAACATCTAAGCCAACCCAAATTCAATATACATACTCACCAACTTGTCACATACACTCCCATAACAAATACACACATACTGCCCTCAATTCAACTCCATCATATTTCATGAATAATTTTCATCAATTCACATGCAAGTTCAAGGTTTTACAAGCTGCCAACCATGGCAGTGTGCCAAGGCTTTCATAATTACTTCCAAAACTCTAAATTCAATTATTCAATCACACATACAAGAGGATTAAATTGCTAGCACTTCAAATTGACTCAACCAACACTAATTCCCATCAATTCCTACCAATTTAATGTAAGAAAAACTCAAGCAAGCTCACCTCCCATGGCTGCCTAAAATGGGCAGATTGCAAACTCAACAATTTCTTTCAAATTTTTCAACCAAAATACTCCCCATAACCTCAACACAAACTTTAGTTAAGCAAGGGAAGAAAATAAGCACTTACCTCTTATTGGAGCTTGCTAAAACTTCTTCAAATCCTTTCTTTTTTACTCCCAATATGCTGCCGAAGAAGTGTAGTTTAACTTTAGTGAAGGCAGATGGGTGAAACCATGGCTTGATCACTAGGAAGGTAGCTTTGCATGAATGGCCATCTATGGTGAATTTGGGAGAAGAAATGGGTTCGGCAATGTTATGGAAATGAAGAAGAAGATGCTGAATGGTTAATACACATGGCCATTTGAGTATTTAAATATCCCATAGTGCTCCACTTATGTGAATTTAATTATTTAAATAATTAACTTTGATTAATTATAAGTCCACCCTTTAATTTCTCTCTAATTCCACTTCATTCCAATTTCAATTTATCATGGAATTTTCAAAATTCAACACTACTTATTTTTAGTGGACATTTAGGTCAAAAGCCAACTCTAGGTGTCAGATGACCAAAATGCCCCTTTTCGGGTTGTATTCCTAATTTTTTGGTAACAACGATTTTTGTTGATTTATCGATTTTTCGTTTTTCTTTGTACTAATTATTTAATTTTTCTTTGACATTTCTACTATCATTTATTTTTCAATAGATGTTTATTTGAGTCCCAAAAATATTTTCCAAGGTTCTCCGAAGTCCAAGGCTAGTCAACGGTCCACGCCGTAACTTCCCAGTGCGGTCACCCATCGCTGCAGTGTTGGCTCGTTTAACTTAGTTTAATTTCATTGCTATTATTTTTCCTTTGTTTTTCTTGTATTTTCATTTCTTGTATTTCATTATTTTATGTCTCTTCACTAACTTTTAAATGTAGTTCTAGGCATTCTAGCTGTCCGGACAGACACTGGTCACCAGAACAGTAGAACGCACTACCAAACATAGGGGTGTTACAATTCCCCCCGCCCCCCCTAAAATAAATTTCGTCTTGAAATTTTACTTGGCATCAGTCTCTGAACAGCTGTGGGTGCTGTCTCCTCATATCCTCTTCATGTTCCCAAGTAGCTTCCTAGCCTGAATGATGGTTCCACAACACTTTAACTAGGTGTATCTGTTTATTTCTCAGCTGCTTCATCTCATATGCCAGAATTTCTACGGGTTTTTTCTCATATGAGAGGTCTGGATTTACATCAATCTCTTCAACTGATAGAACATGAAATGGGTTAGATCCGTACCTCCTTAACATGGACACATGGAAGACACTGTGTATCCTTTCTAGCTCTGGAGGTAATGCTAACCAATATGCCAAAGGATCCACTCTTTCCAGAACCTCGTATGGTCCGATGGAACGAGGACTCAGTTTCCCCTTTCTGCCAAATCTCATAATCCTCTTCCAAGGAGAAACCTTGAGGAATACCTTATCACGCACTGCATATTCAATATCTCTTCTCTTCAGATCAACATAGGACTTTTGACGGTCTGATGCAGCCTTGAGTCGATCTTTGATCAATATGATCTTTTCCTCTATCTGTTGAACAATTTCTAGCTCAATAATCTTCCTTTCACCTACTTCATCCCAACATAGGGGAATTTTGCACTTTCTGCCATATAAAGCTTAATATGGAGGCATCCTAATGCTTGATTGGTAGCTGTTGTTATAAGCAAACTCAATCAAAGGCAAGTGTATATCCCCAACTACCTTCAAACTCAATCGCACAAGCTCGTAGCATAGCCTCCAATATCTGAATTACCCTCTCAGACTGGCCATCTGTTTGTGGGTGGAATGCTGTGCTAAAGTTCAATCTAATTCCTAGAGCTCTCTGAAGACTACCCCAGAGTCTAGAAGTGAACCTAGGATCTCTGTCTGATACAATTGATACTGGCACTCCATGCAGTTTTACAATCTCATTTATGCATAATCTGGCCAATCTCTCTGACTATAGTCCATTCGAACTGGCAAAAAGTGAGCAGACTTGGTTAGTCTATCAACTATGACCCATACTGCATCATGATTATTCAGTGTCCTCGGAAGTCTCATCACAAAATCCATAGTTATTTGTTCCCTTACAATGTTTCATAGGGTGTCATTTGTATGCTAGCTTGACACTTATTACTGTATACAAATTTTGTTAGTGGGAGGTATATGTCTCGTCTCCCCTCGGATTCAAGGACACAAGTTATCAGTATATTCTCGAGGGCTTATTACATTTTACAGGTTATTATTATCATTTCATTTCATTATTTACAGAAACTCAATGAGTTTCAGAATTTAACTGAATTACTTGTTTCGACTGTCCATCCGTCTGAGGATGATAAGTCGTGCTGATGTCTCTAAACTTATAGCAATTACTGTGGTACAGGTAGTTCACATTATTGTAACCGAGTTACTAACTCTAGCTACCTTACAAGTATAGTCTTTTGACAAGCTAGTTTTGAAGTTTTAAATTTCTGACTAAAATTTTTACATTTATTTCCTGTAATAGTACTCTATTCAGGCGTAACTGTATTGATTTATAGATTACTTACAAATATTCTTATTTTATCGTACCATGAGAAAGCACGTAGCTCTACACAATAATCCCGTGTCGGTACTGTAATCTAGCATGTAGTGATAACGAAATTTCCATATCACTTTGGATTCAATTCAAAGTCAATTCCAATATCCAATAATTTTTATGCTCATCACAATTCAAATCATAAATTTGCATTTTTCCATGCAAATTGCCCATCACAATTCAAAACATGTTCTATCACAATTTTCCAAAACATAATTTATTCAATTCACAACAATGCTTAATACTTGTGGAAATACCATTTCACAAAGCTAAATTAATACGTACTATAACAATTTCAATAATCATTGAATTAAATCAAATTCTTGTTATACATATTACATAAGAAAATATATGTCATTTAATCATGTGAAATATTCAGAGCAAAATCAATTAAAAAAAATTATTTATGCACAAACCTAATTTGAGTCGCTCCTAGGCCTTGACTCAATGTTCCTTATGCTTCCCAATATCCTTTTCAACTGAAACACACAATTTAAAGTGTTTCAGTACTCAGTTAAATTGTTTCTAACCATAAAATCCAATATCTAAATTTTCTTGGTACTATTCCCTTCAATTCATTTCATTAGTCAACTTATAATATTGACCCTTGATGCACTCTAAGTGAGTCAATTCCAATATTACCAATATGTCACATTTTATAGCCTTTTAGTGTTGGTATATGTTACCAAATTCATTTTCAAGTGTATTGCACTTTATTGCAATTTACCGGATTTTGGTGTACTATTTTGACCTAGCCGGACGACCTAGTTCCCTCAGTTTTCGGGTTTCGGTCTAAACTACAAAATTGTAGATCTATGTCTTATTACACGCGGGGCAAAATTTTAGGTCATTCTAAGTTGTGTAGACCAAGTTATTGTCAATTTACCAATGCTGGATAGAATGCACTAAAATGGTAGGCTTAGGTCATTTTTCGGTCACTTTTGGTTCAGCCAGTTTTGGTACCTGAATTTGTGCAAGCTATTTGGCTTGATTTTGACCATTTCTGGGCTTTGGTGCCTTCAGAAGAATTGTATATCTATGTCTAAACTATTCATGGTAAAAATTTCAGGTCAATTGGACCTTTTTTGAGTAAGTTATGGTTAAAAAACTAACTGCTGCTCAAATGGTCAATTTTCAAGCTTTCAAGTTACTAATCCGGATTTGGTCATTTTTAAGGTCAGTTTCTAGGCAGAATTTTGGAAACATTTCTACATGAAAGTTGGCCTATTTGGCCTAGTTTCACCTCCCATTGGCGTCTAGTTTCACCTCCCATTGGCGTCATACCAATTGGGTTCACAATTTTGCACTTATAACCTAATTTAGGTACTACCAACAACACACAACCTGCACATGACAATTACACTTCCAATTTGACATTCCTTCTCCTCCTCATGACTTCATTATTCATTCATAGCACTTCTACAAATACTAAACACAATTCCAGCAAGCACTTTGGGCAGAGCACTCAAGTGTTCAATGCACACAATACACCATTAATATTCAACATGTAAGCCAACCCAAATTCAATATACATACTCACCAAATTGTCACATACACTCCCATAACAAATACACATATACTGCCCTCAATTCAACTCCATCATATTTCATGAATAATTTTCATCAATTCACATGCAAATTCAAGGGTTTACAAGCTGCCAACCATGGCAATTTGCCAAGGCTTTCATAATTACTTCAAAAACTCTAAATTCAATTATTCAATCACACATACAAGAGGATTAAATTGCTAGCACTTCAAATTGACTCAACCAACACTAATTCCCATCAATTCCTACCAATTTAATGTAGGAAAAACGCAAGCAAGCTCACCTCCCATGGCTGCCTAAAATGGATAGATTGCAAACTCAACAATTTCTTTCAAAATTTTCAACCAAAATACTCCCCATAACCTCAACACAAACTTTAGTTAAGAAAGGGAAGAAAATAAGCACTTACCTCTTATTGAAGCTTGCTAAAACTTCTTCAAATCCTTTCCTTTTTACTCCCAATATGCTGCCCAAGAAGTGTAGTTTAACTTTAGTGAAAGAAGATGGGTGAAACCATGGCTTGATCACTAGGAAGGGAGCTTTGCATGAATGGCCATCTATGGTGAATTTGGGAGAAGAAATGGGTTCGGCAATATTATGGAAATGAAGAAGAAGATGTTGAATGGTTAATACACATGGCCATTTGAGTATTTAAATATCCCATAGTGCTCCACTTATGTGAATTTAATTATTTAAATAATTAACTTTGATTAATTATAAGTCCAGCCTTTAATTTCTCTCTAATTCCACTTCATTCCAATTTCAATTTATCATGGAATTTTCAAAATTCAACACTACTTATTTTTAATGGACATTTAGGTCAAAAGCCAACTCTAGGTGACAAATGACCAAAATGCCCCTTTTCGGGTTATATTCCCAATTTTTTGGTAACACCGATTTTTGTCGATTTATCAATTTTTTGTTTTTCTTTGTACTAATTATTCAATTTTTCTTTGATATTTCTAATATCATTTATTTTTCAATAGATGTTTATTTAAGTCCCAAAAATATTTTCCAAGGTTCCCCGCGGTCCAAGGCTAGTCAACGGCCCACGCCGCAACTTCCCAGTGCGGTCACCCATCGCTGCGGTGCTGGCTCGTTTAACTTGGTTTCATTTCATTGCTATTATTTTTCTTTTATTTTTATTGTATTTTCCTTTCTTGTATTTCATTATTTTATGTCTCCTCACTAACTTTTAAATGTAGTTCTAGGCTTTCTAGCTGTCCGGACAGACACTGGTCACCAGAATAGTAGAACGCACTACTAAACATAGGGGTGTTACATAAACAATCTAAATGGAAAATATAGTGGCTCTGATACCAATTGAAGGAGCGAAAAACATGAAAAATATTAGTTTAGATCATTGAATTGAAAATTTTTCTTCTAGGGTCTCATGCATCATATAAGATTAATTATTTATCTATTTGATTTCAATGTTCAATAGCATATTAAACACTTTTAATATGTTTTTGAATCTACATTTGCCATTTATGATTTTAGAATTAACAGATTAATTCATTAGAACCCTAGATTAAATCAAGAACATGTGCACTAACCTTTTGATGCACTGTAGTTCTGTTTGGTACCTTTGGGATGCACCTAGGACACCAGATGTTGTCCCTCTAGCTTGTCCACACCAAGATCACCAATGGCAGCCCCTTGAATAGCTTCTCAAGCCTTTCCAATTAATTAGAAATTGAGGTTTTGTCTTTTAGATAGGTTGTAGATATATATTGGACACTAGAAATGATTTCTAGCAATTTTAATTCAAGAGAATGTTGGCAATTCTCTTTGAATTGATGAGAGATGAAGAAGAAGAGAGGAAGAGGGATAAGAGGTGGCAGCACCTTTTGATTAAAAAAAAAAAAGAATGCTTTTTGTTCTTTTATCATTTTCCTCTTATAGGTAGGTCACCACTTAAAACTCTTGCCACATGTCATTTTCTGATTGCATCATATTTTAATTTGACCCAATGACATTATGCCAAGTGTCAAAGCTAGATTTAATCTTATCTTTGATAATCTTATATAATTGGAAGACAAATGGCAAGCTTATATATAGTGTCATGTGTCACCATCTCATGGTGCTACTGTCACCCTGTGAAATGACCAAATTACCCTTGTGTTTCAATTTTGAGTTCTCAACCCAAAATAAATATTTCTCCTCTTCTAATCAATTTATACCAAATATAAATTAATTAATTAATCTTTATTAATTAATTTCTCATGATTAAATTTATATTTAAACACTTTAAATATAAATTTAACTTATACTATACATCCAATAACCTAGATTTGGTTTCAAGCCATGTTAGGGACTTTGCAATCTTATTGCAAACCAAACCTATTGAATTAATCAATTAAACTCTTTAATTAATTAATTAAATTACATTTAACTTGGTGATTACTTGTGTGACTCACTAGGCTCATCACTAATTGGCAATGAGATATGATATCAACTCTTAATATCATCAAAACTCTTTCTTACCATAAATGATTTCTCCAAATCATTTTATGCACCTCATAGACCATGGTTAACACCTAGCATAGCATGCCATGGCCACCCAATCAATAAAAAGGAATACCTTAAATGAACCTTTTATCATATGTTACCATACACTAAAATCTCTCTGTTACAAAATTCCAATTCGAGCTGGAGTCATTGTAACACCCTAGGCAAATCCCACATCGGCAAAACACGGGAGAGATGCTGGGTTTATAAGTTGGTGGAAACACGGGAGAGATGCTGGGTTTATAAGTTGGTGGTTCGTAACCCCTATTGACGCGTTTTAAAACCGTGAGGGCTTCAACCCAGAGCGAACAATATCACTAGTGGGTTGGGCCATTACATTTGTGGTATCAGAGCCGCTCCGCGTGCAACCTTGAACGATGGTGGGGCAAACCTCAGCGAGGACGCTGAGTCCCATAAGGGGGGTGGATTGTAACACCCTAGGCAAATCCCACATCGACAAAACACGGGAGAGATGCTGGGTTTATAAGTTGATGGTTCGTAATCCCTAGTGACGCGTTTTAAAACCGTGAGGGCTTCGGCCCAGAGCGGACAATATCACTAGTGGGTCGGGCCATTACATTTATGGTATCAGAGCCAGGTTTCGATCCTGGGACCTGTGGGTTATGGGCCCACCACGCAGCTCTGATACCACAAATGTAATGGCCCGGCCCACTAGTGATATTGTCCGCTCTGGGCTGAAGCCCTCACGGTTTTAAAACGCGTCAATAGGAGTTACGAACCACCAACTTATAAACCCAGCATCTCTCCCGTGTTTTGTCGATGTGGGATTTGCCTAGGGTGTTACAGTCATGGTTTATCTCAAACCTTATTTGCTATGATATTATATTCTCTTTTAATTCCAGTTCTTGATTAAAAAGATTTTCTCATCAGAAACTCTTTTCTGATTAAATCTATCTGTCCTGGCCAGGAACTTGAAATATCAAGAACAATTAAATGAACATAGGATTTTATTCCTATTTACTTAGGATAACAGATTCCATCTTGATCAACACCTACCTCCATATATAACTAGTAGGAGCCGGCACATGCCCATATACCCTTACACAGTATAAGTATGAAAGCAGTATCAAACTTAAACTACCTATATACAAGAAAACTATGCTATCTCAATGTCACTGTTTCGACCTACATATCATGCATAAGTGCCTATCATGTTTGTTATATGGTATGAGACTCACCATTCTATCTTATTTATATATCATACAAATACATTGGGAACAAACGTGAATACAATCTTTCTGGATAAGTCATGTCCTGTGTGAAGTATCCTCAATTGTGAACTAATTTATGATGCTTTGTGCTAGAAATACTGTCACTCATATTCTTAACAACTTAAGAATAGAATTTTAAACAAAATATCAATGGACCTTTTCAATTACACATAAATATATTATGTAAACGGAAAAGTGAAAATGCATTTTATTAATAAAACATGTACAAGATACATACTAAATGATATGATCTAGGGCATACTACTAATATTAATCAATTTGGATTGATTCATTGCTGTTTGGTTTAACCATATTTGGCGGCATGGTTCTAAACACCTCAATGGTGCGCATGGTTTGGCACCTTAATGGTGCGTATGGCTTGGGTTAGTTTTGGGCTTCATGATGCGATTGTTGTGTGACCTAAGGTCCATAATTAGGCTCATACTTAATTAAATTGTTTAATTAAGAATTTTAATCACACAATTAAATTTTGATTCAATTGTTTGAATGAGATTCAAATATGAATTTTTAAATTGGCTTGAATGAGATTCAAATATGAATTTTTAAATTTGTTTTGAATGAGATTCAAATCTGAATTTTTAAATTTGTTTGAATGAGATTCAAATATGAATTTTTAAATTTGTTTTGAATAAGATTCAAATTTGAATTTTTAAATTTGTTTTGAATAAGATTCAAATTTGAATTTTTAAATTTGGTTGAATGAGATTCAAATCTGAATTTTTTTGTTGAATATGAGATATTCAATTTAATTTCTTAGGATGTATATTTTATTTAGTTGTTAAATTTTAATATGCATGATGGATGATCATGGACAATAAAAGACCAATGTGATTGGATTTATTTCTTTTATTTTTCTTTGGGTTGTAAATTAATTAATTTATTTTGGTGGCATTGTATTATAATTGTTGTAATATTTTTGGGTTGTAATTTCATTTACTTGAGGACTTTAAAGTCCATGTTCTTGTAAATTTGCCTTGGTATGCCAAGGATTACTATGTAATTGGATTGCAAGAAGATCAAGGAGGTCAGGAGCATTGGTGGGACCAGTGGGAGGAATTCAAGATCAAGTGTTGATTATGTACTCCTTCAGCAACTCTTGTAATATGAATGAATGAAATGCACCTAGGAATGCCCTGATTCAGTTCTTGGTGGCTCAGAATTGAATCCCTTAGAAAGTCCATAATCATACCATATTTATTGTTTATCCATGTATGAATGAGATGTATGGGAATGTATGCAAGTATATGATATATGCATGCTAATTGGATAATGTGCAAAGTGAGACCAAAATAGTAATTAAGCTGACTACTAAATCTTCCAAACAAATGATTAAGTTGAAAATGGTATAATTAAAGTAATTATATCATGGGCCCTTCATTGAGGTAATTATTTTAAAAAATTTTAAATACTTGCATATGATGCAATTAATTTAAGAGATTTTCTTAAGAATAACTGTTAAGTATGAGATGTTGTAAATATATAAATGGTTTGGTGGCCACTAATGGATGTGCCTGAGGACATTAAAATTATTTGCATATTTAATGGCTCAATGGGATCAACTTAACTAATGCAAGATAAGTCAATAATGGATTAGGGGCTAGGTAAAAGGATTGAACCTCACATGAGATGTGATGGGCAAGGAGTTGCCCTGTAACACCTCGTTTGCATAGCCTGGTAGATTTCACTATTCCGGTGACCGGTGTCGGTCCCGATAATTAAGGGGATTAGAACCACACTTAAGACAATTAGAGAAGCCATAAACACAAGTAATTAGTAATGTTCAATTAGTTAAGTATAAACAAGAAAAACAAAGCATAAGAAGTTAAACGAGCCGAGAGTCACAGCGATGGGTGACCTCCTCGGGAATGACTGCAAAGTCGTTTTAAACTCAAATTTCGAACCGTAAAATGTGACGCTGCTTTCCTTAGGACCATTATGAACATAGTGGAAAAGAGAAAATCACGAAAAAGAACTGTTAAGCCAGTCAAATAATTAGGTCAGGGAGCCAGAAGAAATATGAAATTATTTGCAAACCGGAATGAACCGGCGAGAGGCAATTTGGTCAATTGACCCCGAGAGCTAACTCCTGACCTAACTGTCAAATAAAATCGGAAAAAAAGAAAATTTCGGGATCAAGAATTAAATTAAAGAACTATTGAAGAATTAAAGAAAAAGAAAAAGAATAAAAATGATACTTATTACATCATGATGATGACATCATATAAGATGTCAAAATTAATTTTAATTTTCCAACCTTTTTTGACCAAGTCAATTATGGGCATAAAAACAAAAATTCAAAAAGATTTTTTTTTCACTTCTTCTTTTGCTTATTCCCATAGCTCTCTCCTCTCCCTCTCTTCTTATTTTGTTCCACCATTTTTAAGCAAGAAAAGCTTGGAATTCTTTGGTTCCTTTCCATAAATCCTCTAAATCCCAACATTAAATCTTATCCCTAGACCTAGATAAACACTTTGGGAGCAAGAAGGAAAAGAAAACTTGGATAAGTGAAGAATTAGGAAATCTACAAATTGAGGTAAGTGCAATTTCAAGTTTGGATTCTTATGGAATTCATGAATTTGAGTTTATGTATGATGAAATTGCATTAGAAATAAAGGAAATCATGCTTAAATAAGGGAAGAAAGAATATGGCAGCCATAGAACCCTAAGGTTTTAATGGTATTTAGTTAGGTTAAACATGAAATATTGGTGAATAGATGTTATATATGTGATTGTATAATTAGATTACATGAATTGTGAAGATTGGACAAGGTTAGGGTTTTGGGACTTAGGGTTTATGAACCAAAAATGTAAGAAATGAGTAAATGGTGTCTTGGACCTATTGTGAATTGAAAAATGGTCATTTATGACCAAATGAGTTGTGTTGGAGTGACTGGAATTAAAGTCAAATTCATAGGGTAAATGGTCATGCTGCTGGTAGCATGACCAAGCCAACTTTGAAGGACCAAAACGGAAATTTTACAAGTCCAAATGATATGCCACCAATTGGGGATGAAAATAGACATAAAATGACACAATTTTCATTAAGGAACCATGCCCAAAAATTGACCAAAACCTAGTGAACCAATTGACCAAAGTTGGTTAAGAGCAGTCTGCCACTGCACAAACTGACCTAATTGTTCATTTGGTCATAACTCGAGCTAGGAAGGTCAAAATGACCTGAACTTTCACCAATAATTAGATAAGATGTAGATCTAAAACTTTCATGAAGAACACCAACCCAAATTACGCCATTAACCTAATCTAATTATTGAGCAAATTTGAGTTACTGAACCTGCAAAACTGCAGGATTGCCATTTGAACAGTAAAGTTTCAATGGCTATAACTCTCTCTAGAAAATTCCGATTTAGGTGAATCTTGAACCGATGGAAACCTAAGACATAGTAGAACATTTCATATGAAGGAAATTAGACCAAATCAAATTATTGAACGAAGTTGGATAAAAAATTTACCAGAACCAAAATTGCAGCATGAACAGTGCACGTGAACAATAATTGTATTTTGGCTATAACTTGAGCTACAAAACTCCAATTGGGGTGATTCAAAAAGGAGAATAAACTTAAGACAATAGGAAACATTTTCTGTGAAGACAGTTTTGTCAAATTCCAACAATAAAGTGACCAATGGAACAGTGCAACTTAGGACTCCAAAACTAAAATTTACCAAATTTGCCTAAAAGACTTAGGATTTGAGTAAACAACCAAAACCAACAAGTTTAGTGACCAAAATGTGGTATGTGGGTGAAGTTGGAGTTCCCATACCTATTAAGCCTTAGAAAGTCAACTATTTGACTTGAATAGTGTAGTGAATAGTAACCCGAAACACAAAAATTTTGAGAACGTTGAATTTAATACGTTAGAACTAGGTAAATGTGAAGCTAAATTTATTTTGGATTTATGTTAAGTTCTGGTACTGAAACACTATAAAATTGTGTGTTTCAGTTGAAAGGAATACCGAGAAAGAACCCGAGGAACCGAGTCTAGGCCAAGAGGCGACTCGCTTGAGGTTTGTGCACAACGTATACTTTTTATAATCATCTTTTGCATACTGTTTTGAATAATGTGAAATATTGAATTATGGCATTCTTATGATGTTTTGATTTAAATTGTTGAAAGTTATTATGTATATTGAAATGACAGTGTTTAGCAAATTGTTAAGATAAGTTTTGAAACCACATTATCATGACCATATATTTGAACACCTCACTAGCACGACTAATGGGGGTAATTAGTTTCGAATTTTGATTCCTTCTCTGGAGAAGTGTTGAGGTGTGCCAGTAGAAGAGGATGTGAATGGATATCCATATATTTGAGCTAGCTAGCCTTGTGATGTGATTTCTCTTCAGCCTCTGGCTATTGAGATTCTATTTATTTCGAATGGCATGATCTAACTGTGGGTTTTATGAAATGTGTTTTGATACTTCGAAATGAACGTGGTTTGCATTAAAATCTCATAATTCATGTTTTGTGTTTAATGCTCATGTTTAGTCAAATTTTTGAATAAATGTGATTTTATTTTTGCATAAAGATTATTTTGGTATGTTGTGCACCACTGAGTCCTAGTACTCAGCGATAGCTTCTATTCTTTATGCAGAATCTGAGAGACTAGAGGAAGCGATGGTATTTGCTAAAGATTGAGGATCATTTAGCTTGAAGTCTTCGGGTATAATTTATACCATAATTGTAAATATTTCTTTTCATGTATGTATTGCATATAAATGTATGGACATGTAAAAATGGGTCTTGAGCAGTTTGTATAAGAATTATATAAAGTTGTAATATATATTGTAGTTTGAAATTCTCTTAATGTAAATTTTGTAATGATGTATCTAAATTGTTTTGTTTCTAATGAAATATGAATGGAACTATTTTATTTAATTTGAATGAAATGGATTGCTAGTATTTTGATGATCATTGGATAGTGGATTTGAAATTTGAAAGTTGATAAATGTGTTGAGAAATTGATTGAGATTGAGTATGAAATTAAAGCAGTTGTTGAGAAAAATTTTTAGAAGTGCTTTTTACAGGTATTTGAAGAATTGTTTTCTCAAAATACAGAGGAAACTCTGTCAAAATTTTTATAAAATTTGCGGAAAAATAAAATGGACTAAAAATATTAACTAGATTTACTTTTAATCATATGTTTTAAATACCTATTAGAAAATGCTCACCACTTGTCAAAAGTAAGAAAATTGTTTAAAATCCCTTGTGGGGTACTTAATGAGTTATCGGTAGGTGAAGTTCGGTAGTTCATTAGGTATTCTACGGGATTATGTTATGCCTTACAGAGGGGTAAGGTGTGACATGCCCACTTATAGTTTATTGTAATTCCAATAATGGATGTGGCAGAGGATGATCAATAAGACTATAAGAATTCAATCACCCACTAGAAATCCATCCAACTAGGATTTTTGTTTTCTACTTTGGAAGTGTAGGATTCGCTAAGTTAGTGGGAGGACCAATTTGATTAAAAGACCATAATCATTTTGGTTAATTACATGATACATTTACTAATTAATCTGGTTATTTCTGCAGTTATTCTTCTGATAATAATGAGCACGCAACAGCCACCACCATCCAATATCCTTGCGAGCATACTTGATTACAATAGATTGACAGGACCTAATCTTTTAGATTAGCTAAGAAATTTAAAACTTATCCTGAACTTATAATGTATTGGATATGTTCTAGACTCAAAGGTTTCTGGTCCCTTACCTCCAGAGGCCACTCAAGAGGAACATGAAACTTTGGACAAGTGGAAGGAGCATGATATGAAAGCCAAGTGTTACATACTTGCTTCTATGAGTAATGAATTACAGAAGCAACGTGAAAATATGCAATATGCAAGTGAGATCCTCCTTCACCTATAAGAGTTGAATGGTGAGCACAACAGGAATGCTAGGTATGAGATATTTAGATAGCTATTCTGCATGAAGATATCTGAGGGACAGAATGTTGGGGATCATGTCCACAAGATGATCCGGCTGATTGAGCAGCTGGAACATCTTAACTTTCACATGGATTTCCAACTGCCGACGGATTTGATCCTTCAGTCCCTACCTGATTCGTTTGGTAATTTTGTGATAAATTTCCATATGATTAAGCAAGAATATACCTTGGCTGATTTACTTAACATACTGGTTATTGCCCAAAAGAATATGTTAGGCAATAAAGGAAAAGAGGTAGCTTTGATTGCATCTTCTTCTGCTGGAAAGTCCAACAAGAAGAAGGCCAATAAGAAAAAGAAACCTCAAATTCCTAGTCCTTCTAAGAAGATAGCTAAACAGAAAGGGAAGACCAAAGCTGATGGAGGCAAAGGAAAGTGTTTTCACTGCCAGAAGGATGGGCATTGGAAAAGGAACTGCCCAGAGTATTTGTTAGTAGTATACCCTAAAGCATATCATTTAGTATGTATTTTGTATATTTTTTTTAATAAAAGGCATTTCCACTTTTCTATTTATATAATATATTTATGTGTAATAGAAAAGGTCCATTGATATTTTGTTAAAAATTATATTCTTAAGTTGTTAAGAATATGAGTGACAGTATTTCTAGTGCAAAGTATCATAAATAGGTTCACAATCGAGAATACTTCATAATAAGAATATGACTTATCCAGAAAGATTGTATTCATGTTTGTTCTTAAGTTATTTATATGAGATATAAATAAAATGGATTGGTGAGTCTCATGCCATATAACAAACATGATAGGCACTTATACATGATAAGTAGGCCGAACCAGTGACACTTATGACAAGCACATGGAGTTTACTCTTGTCAATGCATTGTCATAAATCGTATCAGTGCATATAATCTTTAGGCCTGAGATAGCACAGTTAACTTGCATATAGGTGGTTTGAGTTTGATACTGCTTTCAAACTTGTACTGTGTATGGGTATATGGGCATGTGTTGGCTCCTACTAGTTATATATGGAGGTAGGTGTTGATCAATATGGAATCTGTTCCTCCAAGTAAATAAAGATAAAATTCTATGTTCATTTAATTATTCTTGATATTTCAAGTTCCTGGCCAGGACAGATAGATTTATTCAGAAGGAGTTTCTGATGAGAAAATCTTTTAATCAAGAACTAGAATTAAAAGAGAACACAATATTCATATCAAATGGAGTTTGACATAAACCATGACTCCAGCTTGAGTTGGAATTTTATAACAGAGATATTCTAGTGCATAGTAACATATGATTATAGGTTCATTTAAGGTCAACCTTATTACTGATTAGGTGGCCATGGCATGCTATGCTAGGTGTTAACCATGGTCTATGAGGTGCATAAAATGATTTAGAGAAATCATTTATGGTAAGAAAGAGTTCTGATGATATTAAGAGTTGATATCATGTCTTATTGCCAATTAGTGATGAGCCTAGTAAGTCACACACATACACAAGTAATCACTTAATTAAATATAATTTAATTAATTAATTAAAGAGTTTAATTGATTAATTAAATAGGTTTGGTTTGCAATTAGATTGCAAAGTCCCTAGCATGACTTGAAACCAAATCTAGGTTATTGGATGTATAGTATAAATTAAATTTATATTTAAAGTGTTGAAATATAAATTTAATTAATGAGAAATTAATTAATAAAGATTAATTAATTGATTTATATTTGATATAAATTGATTAGAAGAAGAGAAATAATTATTTTGTGTTGAGAACTCAAAATTAAAACAGGGGCATTTTGGTTATTTCACAGGGTGATATGTGGCACCATGAGATGGTGACACATGGCACTACACATAAGCTTGCCAAATGTCTTTTAATCATGTAAGATGATTAAAATTAAGATTAAATATAGGTTTGACACTTGGCACAATGTGATTGGGTCAATTAAACCTAGAACCAATCAGAGGGTGACATGTGTCAAGGGTTTTATGTGTTGACCTACCTATATAGGTGTTGTTATGAAAAGAGAAAATATAACCAGCCGCTATTTTCTTTAGTGCCACCACCCAAGAAGGTCTCTCTCTTCTTCATCTTCTTCTCTCATCTATTCCAAGATATTAGCAAACAATCTCTTGAATTAAAAATACTATAAATTGTTTCTAGTGTTATGTTTACATCTTTAATCTCTTAAAAGGCAAAACTTGATTTTCTAAATAATAGAAAAAGCTTTAGAAGTTGTTCAAGGGCTGTCATAGGTGTTACTTGGTGTGGACAAGCTAGAGGGGTAACATTTGGTGTCCTGAAGACGCATCCAAAAGACACAAATACACTGCAGTACATCAAGAGATTAGTGTATTTGTTCTTGATTTAATCTAGAGTTCAAAAATTAATTTCATTAATTCTAAAAATCTTAAATGGGAAATATAGATCCAAAAAACATATTAAAAGAGTTTTAATATGTTGTTTATCATTAAAATCAAATAGATAAAAATAAATCTTGCGTGATGCATGTGACCCAAGGTGAAAATTTTTGAATTCAATAGTATAAACTTATGTTTTTTCACGCTTTCGCTCCTTCAGTATCTTGCTTCTTTGAAGAATAAGAAGGATACACCTTCAGAAGGTATGTCTATATCTTGTTATTTAGATGCTGATGATGCTCATAGTTCATCTACAGCTTGGGTTTTAGATACTGGTGCCAGTTCTCACATTTCTTATGATATGCAGGAACTAGCAAACAGTGGTAGCTTGCGTTCTCAAGATGTTAGACTCTGGATTGGTGATGGCTCAACTGTTGAAGCTTTAGCCATAGGATCTAAATCTTTTTATATGAGTGAATATGTTTTGTGTTTGAATAATATTTTGTATGTGCTTGATGCTTTTAAGAACATCATTTCTATATCTAGTTTGACTAGAAATGGCTATGAATTTTAGTTCACTAATGTTGTTTGTAATATTTGTTTTGGAAATAAATATGTTGGCTTAGGTTATATGCATGATGGTCTTTATTATTTGGATAATAATGATAAACGAAAAATGAATGTAAGCAATCTAAAAGAATGCAATGCCATGGTGAAAATCAACTCAAGTTCAAAATATATTTGATATTTAAGATTATGTCATGTTATAGAAGATATGATTGCAAAACTGGAGAAAATGGGGATTTTATCCTCATTGGGTTCTGAGCCTACTCCAACTTGTGAATCCTGCCTTCAGGGCAAAATGACTAGATCACCCTTTGTTGGACAAGGACTAAGAGCTGAAAATATTTTGGAGCTAATACAAAGTGATGTATGTGGTCCATTTAAAGAAATGGCTAGAGGTAGTTTTCATTATTTTATTACCTTTATTGATGATAAATCAAGGTTTGGGTATTTATATTTGATGCAGTGCAAACATGAATCCTTTAAAAAGTTCAAAGAATTTAAATCTAAAGTAAAAAATGAAGCAGGAAAAAGTATTAAAGCTCTTCAATCAGATCCTGGACGTGAATACTTGAATACTAAATTTGATGAATACTTGAAAGAGCATGGCATTGTTTCCCAGCTGACTCCTCCAGCAATGCCACAGCTTAATGGTGTATGCAAAATGAGAAATCGTATCCTATTAGATATGGTACATAGTATGATGAGCTATATTGATATGCCAATCTCCTTTTCAGGATTTGCATTAGAATCAGCTTTGCATATTCTGAATAGGATTCCATTAAAATTAGTTTCTTCCACACCTTATGAGATATGGCATGGAAGAAAACCAAGTATTAAGCATGTTAAAATTTGGGGTTATTCAGCTTATATCAAAAGGCTAAACACTGATAAATTGAAAACCAGATCAAAAAAGGGTCGATTTGTTGGATACCCAAAAGAGAGGTTTGGATATTATTTTTATTCGCCTACATCACAAAAGGTTATGGTAAGCAGAGATGCCACTTTTCTTGAACAACAGTTTATTCAAGAAAAAGGCAAAGAAAGGCAAATAGAATTAGAAATGAAGAATTCTGACCAACCAACAGATCATATGGATATAGATCCATCTAGTCAACCTACACCTATTGATGAAACATCTACAGTTATTCCTCGCAGATCAACCAGGATATCTCACCCACCAGTGAGATATGGTTTCCTTCAAGAAGATGAATAAGAGTTGTTTACTCTTGAAGAAGTAGATCATGGAGATGATCCATTTACCTATGAAGAAGCTATATCAGATATAGACTCTTTAAAATGGATTGAAGCTATGAAATCTGAAATTGATTCCATATATAAGAATCCAGTTTGGGATCTTGTTGACCTACCTGAAGGTATTGTACCGATAGGGAATAAATGGGTTTTCAAGAAGAAAATTGGTTCTGATGGAAAGATAGAAACCTAAAAAGCAAGGCTAGTAGTGAAAGGGTTTCGCCAAAGGCAAGGAATCGACTGTGAGGAGACTTTCTTGCCTATTGCCATGCTTAAATCAATTAGGATTCTATTAGTAATAGTTGCATACTATGATTATGAGATTTCGCAGATGGATATCAAAACAGCTTTTCTCAATGGATATATTGAAGAAAACATTTTCATGGAACAACTTAGGGGTTTAGAAACCCAAGATGGTTCCAAGGTATGCAAGCTAAAACGATCCATTTATGGGTTGAAACAAGCTTCAAAGAGTTAGAACATCCATTTTGATGAAGCCATTAAGTCATTTAGTTTTATCAAAAATGAGGATGAACCATATAAGAAGGTTAGTGATAGTGCTGTCACTTTCCTTGTCTTATAGATGGATGACATTTTGTTGATGGGTAATGACATAGGCATGTTGACAGCTGTAAAGGTATGGTTGTCAAATACATTCTCCATGAAAGACAGGGGAGGCAATCTATATTCTTGGGATTCGTATCTATAGAGATAGAGCGAAAAGAATAATTAAAGAGGTTTAACATGCTTGATTCCAAGAGACGATTGTTACCAGTGAGACATGGTATCCACCTTTCTAAATAGATGTCTCCAAAGACACCTGAAGAAAGAGATAAAATGGCTAGATTCCACATGCTTCGGCTATTGAAAGTTTGATGTATGCAATGATGTGTACTAGGCTGGATATTGCATATGCTATTAGTTTGACTATCAGGTTTCAATCCAATCCAGGTTTGGAACACTGGATAGCTGTCAAGAATATCTTTAAGTACTTGAGAAGAACTAAGGATTTATTCTAGATTTATGGAGGTGGTGACTTGTAATTGGATGGTTATACTGATTCTGATTTCCAATTAGATATCGATGATAGAAAGTCTACCTCTGGGTATGTGTTCATTTATAATGGAGGTACAGTTAGTTGAAAGAGTTCCAAACAGAGTACGAATACTGATTCCAGTACAGAGGCCGAGTACATTACTGTATCAGATGCTGCAAAAGAGGCTGTTTGGATAAGGAACCCTGGTCTCACCAAAAATCCGAACACATAGAAAGGCGCTATCACATTATCAGAGAGATAGTTGGGCGAGGCAATGTAGCCATGCAAAAAATAGCATTAGCTGAAAGTCCAGCTGATCCATTCATGAAGCCTATGTCACAAGCTCAGATAGACCGACATCTTAAGAAGATGGGTCTAAGATATTGTAATGAATGACTCTAGTGCTAGTGGGAGATTGTTAGTAGTATGCCATAGAGCATATCATTTAGTATGTATCTTGTACATAATTTATTAATAAAAGGCAATTTCACTTTTCTGCTTACATAATATATTTATGTGTAATAGAAAAGATCCATTGATATTTTGTTACAAATTCTATTCTTAAGTTGTTAAGAATATGAGTGACAGTATTTCTAGCACGAAGTATCATAAATGGATTCACAATCGAGGATACTTCACATAGGACATGACTTATCCAGAAAGATTGTATTCATGTTTGTTCCCAAGGTATTTATATGAGATATAAATAAGATAGAATGGTGAGTCTCATGCCACATAAAAACATGATAGGCATTTATAAATGATAAGTAGGTCGAACCAATGACACTTATGACAAGCACGTGGAGTTTACTCTTATTAATGCATTGTCATAAATCATATCAATGCATATAACCTTTAGATTAGACATAACACAATTATCTTGTATACAGGTGGTGTGAGTTTGATACTGCTTTCATACTTGTACTGTTTATGGGTATATGGGCTTGTGTTGGTGAAGGAGTGGAAGCATGAAAAACATAAGTTTATATCATTGAATTCAAAAATTTTTCACCTAGGGTCACATGCATCATGCAAGATTCATTTTTATCTATTTGATTTCAATGATAAACAGCATATTAAAACTCTTTTTATATGTTTTTGGATCTACATTTGCCATTTAAGATTTTAGAATTAATCAGATTAATTATTAGAACCCTAGATTAGATCAAGAACAAGTGCACTAATTTCTTGATGCACTGCAGTGTGTTTGACACCTTTGGAATGCACCTTAGGACACCGGATGTTATCCCTTTAGCTTGTCCACACCAAGATTACCTATGGTAGCCCTTGAACAGCTTCTAAAGCTTTTTCTATGAATTAGAAAATCAAGTTTTGTAACACCCCTAAGTTCGGTAGTGCAATCTACTGTTCCGGTGACCAGTGTTGTCCGGACAGCTAGGATGCCTAGAACTATACTTCGATATGAGTGAGGAGACATAAAATAATGAAATACAAGAAAAACAAAGGAAAAATAATAGCAAAGAAATGTAACCAAGTTAAGCGAGCCGAGAACCCTAGCGATGGGTGACCGCACCGGGAAGTCACTACGTGGACCGTTGACTAGCCCTGGACCGCGGGGAACCCTGGAAAATATTTTTAGGACTCAAATAAATATTTATTTAAGTATAAATATCATTAGAAATATCAAAGAAAAATTAAATAATTAGTACAAAGAAAAATGAGAAATCGAAAAACGGATAAAATCCGGTGTTACCGAAAAATCGGGAATGCAACCCGAACAGGGGCATTGTGGTCATTTGACATCCCGAGTTGTCTTTTGACCTAAATGTCCATTAAAAATAAATGATATTAAACATTGAAAACGCAATGAAAAATAAAAATATGGTACATAATATAAAAGTGGAAATAATGAGGCAAAATTATAAATTTGGTAACTTTAATTAAATAAGTCATTTCCTAAAGTTAGTGGTCCACTAACTCACATTGTGGGACACCTTTATAATGCATTTGGACAGAAATTCAGCCCATCTTCTTCCTCCCAAATGACCAGCCGTGCGCCTCCATTGAAGAACCTCCATGGCCATCCATGGCCAAGCTCCATGCATGCTTGAAGTAAGCCAAATTCTTCCTAAGTTCCTTCATCAAAGTTAGTCTACACCACTTGGGCAGTAGATAGGCAGCAAGAAATTTAAGTTTTGGTGAGGTTTTGAAGAATTTCAAAAGTGGTAAGTTTGTGTTTTTTATTATTATTTAATTAAAGTTTGTAAGGATGTTATGGGTGTTTGATTTATGGAGAAATTTTTGAAGTTTGATGTTGAATGGGGAAGTGTACTTTTGGCAGCCATGTAAACACTTTGAAGGCAGTTTATTTTTGCTTGTAAATGGTGAATTAAATGATTGATTAAATGTATATTGTGTAGGAAATTGTTTGGGTGATGTATACTTAGTATATGTAAATGTGAAATGAAATTTAAAGCTTGGAAATTAATGGAATGTAAATGTACCATTGTGGCAGTTTGTTAGCTCTTGAAGAATGCTGGAATTCATGCTTGTTTTATGGAATAACGATGTTAATTTGTGATAGGGGTTATGGCAGTTTGAGTGCATGTATG